>NC_057390.1:6680291-7315887 GCF_019320065.1 Cervus canadensis | reverse complement strand
GAAGTAATTACTCTCCCAAGAATTTTTCTTAAGAGCAGCAGAAGTGAATGTGAAGGAGGCTTAAATCAAATCATGATTTGCCCCTGGTGATAGTATTTTGCACTTTCAGGCCTTTGTTACCTGCAAACTCCAACAAGTATGGTGAAAGGGATGAGGCCCATGTTACCTGCAAACTAGGTTCCTGAGGGCACTTAGACAGGACTGAAGCACGTGGAGAGATTTTAGGACACTCCTATGAGAGAAAATCACAATGACTAATTCAAATAGCAAGTAACAAGTTACATCAATTCACTCTATGCCAGGATCATGGAGACAAAATGAAAAAAAAAAAAAAAAAGCTCTGTTTTAAAATCATTCAAGGAGACACTGAAGGCAGCAGTCTGACTAGTGATGTATCTGAATGTGCCGTCCAACAAGCAGAAACAGTAATCCAGCCAGCAGGGAGAAAAAAATCCCCGCCGGGGCCAGGAAAAAGGACCAGCCGTACAGCACAGAGGGGCTGAATTCTGAGCAGTATCTCATTTTCACGTGTCTGTAGCTTTCCATGTCAGCCACCGCCTGGACCCAGATGACATACAGCATCATCACCAGGGAAAACAGGACGCCTGAGGGGACAGAACAAGACACCTTTAGCCTTTTGAAGATGTCTGCCTGAGAGTGCTAGCAGACCAGTCATACACCTGATGATAACGCTGTCCGAATCCAATTCTAGCTAAATCACCTACTTTGTGTCAGACCTGCTATTGCATGCTTCCTAGGTACATCACTTATCTTCAACGTTCAGGGCATTGAGGGCGAGAGCTGCAGAAGGAGGAGGACAGTGGCTGACCTGTACTGACTGAGCGCTTGCTGTGTGCCAGGGGCTATATCAGGTGCTTGTGAACCTAAGAGTCAAAGATCCCTTGTGCTATTGTGAAAGTCGTGTCTGACTCTGTGGGACCCCGTGGACTGGAGCCCGCCAGGCAAGAATCCCTCTGTCCATGGGATTCTCCAGGCAAGAAAACTGGAGTGGGTTGCCATTCCCTTCTCCAGGGAATCTTCCAGGGATTGAACCCAGGTCTCCTGAAATGTTGGCAGACTCTTTACCATCTGAGCCACCAGGGAAGCCCTGCCTAGCAGAATTTACTTTCCAACATTTATCTGTCTTTATTGTATGTCTTGTTTGTGATGAGCATTGTTATATGTTATTTCTTTCAACATGTACAACATACTCATGAAACAGGTACTCTGAACCCCCAGTTTCAAGTTTATGCAAACTCAGCTGGTAGCTTTCCTAGCTGATTTTTAGTTCAAAGTCTTTAGACTATTGGTATAACAATATAACAGTTATAACTACAGCTAACTGGTGCTGTAGTTAAATGTGACAGTGAAAACAGAAGCTAAGTAAGTACCAGAAAAAAACAGAGATGGGAGCACTGAACTAATATAAAAGAACATACGTGACTCTTTAACAAACTTTCTGTGGATTCGCGATCAAGAGCCTTATTAAATAAAAGAGAGGAAGAAAGAAAGAAAGGAGGGAGGGAGGGAAACTACTAAACAGAAGGCAACATAATTTACCAACCATTTCAATATAAAACTGCAATCCACCTACTCAAAAATACTGTTGGGATTACAAGGGCAGAGAAGTAGCATAGTGTTGGACCCTTGACTTTATCAAATAATATGGCAGTTGAGCTTTATGAATGCGGAAATCTGAGACTACTACTAAGCACATGCTTTTCCACCTGGCTGTGACCGTGAGAGCAGAAGGAGGTGGTACCGCTGCACTTAGCTGCAGTCTGGAGAGTCTGCTAAGTTGCTTTACCATTGAATGAGTGACAGGTCCCCATATATGAATTTGTCCCAAAGCAAAATATACTTCCAGTAGTCATGTATGGATATTGAGAGCTGGGCCATAAAGAAGGCTGTGTGCTAAGAATTGATGCTTTCGAATCATGGTGCTGGAAAAGACCCTCGAGAGTCCCTTGGACTGCAACGAGATCAAACCAGTCAATCCTACAGGAAATCAGTCCTGAATATTCACTGGAAGGGCTGATGCTGAAGCTGAAGCTCCGATCCTTTGCCCACATGATGTGAAGAGCCGGCTCACTGTAAAAGACCCTCATGCTGGGAAAGATTAAGGGCAAGAGGAGAAGCGGGTGGCAGAGGATGAGATGGTTGGATGGCATCACTGACTCAAAGGACATGAGTTTGAGCAAGCTCTGGGAGACGGTGAAGGACAGGGAATCATGACATGCTGCAGCTCATGGGATTGCAAAGAGTTAGACACAACTTAGTGACTGAACAACAACAAAAATATACCTGAGGTCACTTGTTATTTGTCCAGAAGTTTAATCCAAACTTGTTAAGGACCTACTGTACTCTGAATGAATGAACTGAACCATCGGGTATAAAAGCTCCACATTCTAATTGCTAGTCTGTCTGGAAGGTAGGCACCACCCTGGATTAGGAGCAGAGGCCGAAAAACATGGAGAGAAGAGACCATTTAACGTGGGTTACAAGCCTAGCCATCCATCGCTCTTGTGGAGTTAACCATGTTCCTAAAGCATTTAAGTGTCCTCGCCCTCCTGGGTCATGAATTTCATAAAGAATCTTGAGAAGAAGGGACCACACATTATGTCAAAGTATGTCATCAGAGCCGAAACTTTACACTGATTGTGATACAAGCTACAGAGTTGTGAAGAGTCAACACAATGGCTTCACTAACAAGAACCATCCTTCACTCTGCCTTCTGAATGTGAGTGTACATGTCGCAGCGCAGAACAGAGCCGTCTAATCACTGCATGACAACTGGATCACAAAGAAACAGTGAAGCCGGATCCGGCCAGCAAGCTTCTCGCAGAACCATGCCTCAGATTGTGACAACAATACGGTGAGGCCATGTGCTGTCTAGCAACTCTGAGCATCTCAATGCATTTTTTTTCAGCAAATACACCGACAGTGTGCTCTGCTAATGTAAAGGTTTGGCTTGGTCATCTGCATACCCTTTGCAAACACATTGCGAACATTTTTTATTATTTGTTAATATATATACATATTTTTAATCTTCCTTGCATCATGTGAATCTCTTTTGCTTTCAGGTATTTTTATTTTTAAAAATTTCCTTGGTGAAAAACTAATAGCTTTATACATCTTTTCTTCAAGAATTGTAAAACTCTTACTGAATTTAGACTATATTTTTTAAAGCATTGTAGGGGCCTCCCAGGTGGCTCAGTGGTAAAGAACCCACCAGGAACTTGATTCTTTTGCTTTCTTTAATAGACATTGTTGGGAAAATTAGCAAAATGTGAAGGGAGTCTCTGGGTGAAGTTGGATGGCAGGGGACATGGGTTCAATCCTGGTCCAGGCAGTTTCCACACGCTGCGGAGGAACACAGCCTGTGCGCCACAGCTGTTGAGCCTGTGCTTCAGAGCCTGGGAGCTGCAACTACTGAAGCCCGTGTGCCCTAGAGCCCGTGCTCTGCAACCAGAGAGGACACTAGCAATGAGAAGCTCTCGCACGTTACTAGAGAGTAGCTCCCACTTGCCGCAACTAGAGAAAAAGTCCAGGCAGCAGTGAAGACCCAGCACAGCCAAGAATAATAAATAAACAAATAAATAAAATTATTAAAATGTATTGTAGAACATCATGCAGATGATCCACAATAAGGAAGAATTAAGTTACATTTAATTATTGCTGTTCTTTGAAGAGCAATTACATCCTGAAAGCAACGAATAATAGTGGTTTCTATCAATACAGTCTTGTTCACTGGTTGGAGACATAGTCCATTTACTTCATAACAGATCAGCTTATGATTATACCCCTGGGGTAAAACAGTGCTTTCCTACTCTTCATAACCCATTACATCGCCAGTGTCTTGTGTCTGTGTGTGTGTGTGTGTGTGTGTGTGTGTGTGTGCAGACAGACAAACAGAAGGAAAATGAACTAACAAACATGGGGAAACTATCAATATTTACACAAAAGGCCAACAGATTAGCTAATATGGCAGCAAAAATTTATGATGGGGGCTGCATGAAGTAAGTAGCCAAAAGAAGAGTCAGGAGACTATGCTTACAGTGGGACTGATCATACACGTACATATATTGAGGCAAACTGGAGTCAAGTTCTTTACTCCTGAAAAGGGAGTCACAGATTTGAAAAGGGGGAAAGCTAGAATGAACTCTATGGTGCTTTTTTAGAATTGAATGTGTTGGTGTGAGTTTATGGTTTTAGATAGATGGATAAATGAATGAACATGAAAGCAAATGTGTGCACACACCTTTGTGCGTGTATGTACCTAAATACACTTACTGGCTGTTCCCTGTGAAAGTCTGGGAGCAACCCCACCCCAATTCCATGGAGCACACCAGGCATCCAGATCTTGGCTTCTAAACAAGAGATTCAGGGCATCTCTGAGAAACAGTTGAGTCCAGGCTGGGACAGAAAGTACAAGACGAATCTGGAACATCATGTTATACTAAAAAAGTACAAGTGTGCTCAGAGAATAGTGTGGACATTCAGAAAACAAATCTTGGGGCTTCTCCTAGCCAGTTCTAAGAACATTTGACTATTAAACAAATAATGATAGAAGCCCTTTACATCTCATCAAACAAAAGAGGGATCCAAGAGCCCACAGAGATATAAATAAGCAAGTGAATAAATAAGTAGGGAGAAGGGAATGCCTTTCATTCAGAATGCTGACTTACAAATACAGAAGGAAGAGCTGAATCAGAAATCACTGCTAGGCGATCATTTAAGTCAGAATTAATTCAGGCAAGAAACAAAAATGGATACTAAAACTAGTGGATGAAATTTAGATGGGAAATAAATATTTACACCAGCTCAGAGTCTCTTCCCATAAAACACGTATTAGTCGTAAAGAAAAAACAGCAACTTTACACTGAAGAAACCTGGCAAATCCCACTTTACTCAAGGGATCAAGGCTGGTAAAACCAGGGACAGGACAGACTGACGCTACATACCACCGCAAGAGATTCAGTGAGAACACAAAGCAGCGGCTGTGATACTGCAGTGGAAAGGGAAGAACCCAAACCCAGTACTGAGGAAGCATCAGACAAACCAACTCAGGAATGTCCCAGAAAACCACAGGCCTGTACTCTTCGAAAGAGCCCAGCTCATGAAGGTCAAAGCAGGATTTATTCTGGTTTGATGGATACTCAGCTGAAACATCTAAACACAGAGCATGTTCCAGGAACTTGATTCTTTTGCTTTCTTTAATAGACATTGTTGGGAAAATTAGCAAAATGTGAAGGGAGTCTCTGGGTGAAGGGGCTTACCATTTCTCTGTACGTTTGAAAATATATCAAAACAAGAAACAAAATGAATGAGCAAAAAAAAATGTGGTGGAAGTGTGTGGCTACCTGTGCTGGAAAGTGAATGTGGTGGGGTGGGAGGAGAGGATGTGTCTTCACACCCAGAGAGATGCATCTCCTATTGGTGGGATATTGTGACTGCTGATGAACAGCAATATTATTGATGATTGGATCAATAATGTATGGATGTGAGAGGTGGACCATAAAGAAGACCGAGCAATGAAGAACTGATGCTTTCAAACTGGTGCTGGAGAAGATTCTTGAGAGTCCCTTGGACTGAAAGGAGAAAAAACCAGTCAATCCTAAATGAAATCAACCCAGAATACTCATCGGAAGGACTGATGCAGAAGCTGAAGCTCCGATACTCTGGCCACCTGATGCAAAGAGCCAACACTTGGGAAGGACCCTGATGCTGGAAACGATTGAGGGCAGGAGGAGAAGGGGGCAACAGAGAATGAGAGAGTTGGATGGCATCACCTACTCAATGGACATGAGTTTTACTAAACTCCGAGACATAGTGAAAAGACAGGGAAGCCTGGCGTGCAGCAGTCCATTGGGTCACAAAGAGCCAGACACAATTTAGTGACTGAACAGCAACAATTATTGATTTGGTCCACCCACCAAGTGAAGAGTCTCCTGTGGGTCAGCACTAATACTATGGAAAAACCTTAACTACAAAAAGAAATTCATAAAAACATAAGTAATAGCTGTCTTGAGAGACAAGTGAATTATATTTCAAACCCACTTGCCACAGTGATTTTAGCAGGAATAGAAAGTATTGCCAATATTCAGGTAATAATTTTTTTAAATGAAGTTATATTTAAATTAGGTCATACATTTTGAAAGCACAATTTATCTCCAATTGAATTTTATAATTTCTATTTTTTGAAGTCTAACAAAAATTCATAAAATATCTTACTGGAGGCATAATCAAAATATGGTCCCAAAGCCCATGAAGCTTTGTGACCATAATAAAACAAATAAATGGAAAAATAATTACAGCATATCAACAACAAGGTGGGTTTCTTACTGGCTGTGTGGTGAGGAGTCATTCAGGCTTATGAGTATGCATAGTTTCTATCACAAATGTCACAAATTCAACCTGGAGAGCATTTCTTTTTTGTACAAAGGTCATTTTTCTGGTCTCATGTCTTTATTTAATCAATGAAATCTATGTATTGGGTATTATTGATCAGATTTTTCAAATACTTACTACTTTTGTAGATTGGTATGATAATTTCTGATAAACATCCTTTATATTCAATACTCTGTTTTCTCTCTCTCTCTCTTTTTTTTTTAACTTTTTGGCCATTCCCCTTGGCATGCAGGATCTTAGTTCTCCAACTAGGGATTGAACCCACATCTCCTGCATTGGAAGCAGAGTCTCAACCACTAGACCACCAGGGAAGTCTCAATACTCTGTACTCTCTTATGAAACAATTATCGATGATAGATAGAGAATGATTGTGCAGGCGTATCCATATCTACTCACAAGTAGTGAGGGGTTTGATCTGAGAAGCAGTTTCATCTAAGCCCAAGGAAGGGTCTACTGCGATAACTGAGTTTCGGGAAGTACTCGGTGGTTGAAGGGCACAGGGCTGCAGTCCGTCCACCCTGATTCAGGATCACCATTTAGAAAGTTTAAACTTTCCTAGCTGAGTAGCACTGAGCATGTTTCTAACGCCTCTGTGTCTCCGATTCATCACTGGTAAAACAGAGATGATGCAAGTGCCCACCAAAGAGAGCAATAAGGGAAATGAACAGAGGAAAGCACTCCAGGAGCAAGATGGCCCAGACAGGACGAGCACATAGCCAACACTGAGCTTTGGCATGCGCTCTTGCTGTGGCTAGAAATATCATCCTCTGAAACCTTCTGAAGCATCAGAGCTTCTCACGTGACGGGACTGTTTCAGGACGGGCCAAGAGGCACGAGAAGCAGGTTGCCCGTGGATTCTCCTTTCTGAGACTTCACGGGTCTGCCCGTGCCTTGCTGGAATCGTCCGCCAGGTGGCGCCCGTCAGCTCACAGACCCCGTCTAGGGATCATTTCAGAAAGAGCATCAGGTGAATCCAGACTGGAGCTTATTCCTATTAAGGACGTTTTCTGTTTCCACTGTCCAGTCAAGCAAGCCTCCCTCCCCTCCACAGCAGCCCCTTAGTCATAGGAAGCAGAGATTCTTCCTAGGAAAATCCAGCCCATGTCGATCTGATCATTCAGATAAATCTATACCTCATGTGCCTCTCTTCTACATAAGAAAGTGTATGTGAAGGGGAAAAAAGGCCTCAGAAAACAGGTAACATAATCTAATGAAGAAAGCAATATGCCCTGTCCACTCACTACTAGCTATTTTTCCAGCAAGTGACAGTTTGGGGCAAGGGTGTGGAATGAAACAGAATATTCACAAACAAATTAAACCCCTCACAGTACGGAGTAAACAGTAGATGTTAATGATACACGTACTTTGGAAAAGGAAAATGAAGCAGATGGAAACACACTCTGCCCGTCCACCTTGGCAAAATTCACTCCAAACCAGAGATCCTATTTGTAGGCCAGAAAGTCTTGTCACCTGACATGTTTAAGACTCCTCAGTGTGGAGGTTAACTATTCAATGCATTCATTTGTCAGGCCTGTTACTCTAGTTCTCAGCTCAGATACATTTTTTAAAAGGGGGTGGGGAGCATTTATTTATCCATGTTTTAAATTGAAGCTTTTTTCAAAAAAGTTCCACCAAAGCTATTACTGAGCGGGCCTCTCACATCCTCGATTCACCTGGGCAGAAGTCAACCACAGTCCAGATGGTCCCCAGCAAGGATGGTGCAACCAGCCAAGGCTGGGGTGGTGGGGGCGGGGGTGACTCCTCTCTCCCCCTCTCGCCCTCCTCCCCTCTATAGTCATCATCTGGCTCAGAGGTTAAACTGACTGTGATGTGTCCTTTTTGCATTCCTCCTCTGGGGACTTGTCCCTTTGCTTTACTGTCACATACAGGCAGACCTTGTTTCACTGCCCTTCACTTTATTGTGCATCTCAGATATTGCATTTTTTAGTAAAGTGAAGGTCTGTGGCAACCCTGCACCGAGCAAGTCTGTCAGCGCCATTTTTCTACACACTATTTGCTCACTTTGCATTTCTGCGTCACATCACGGCCATCCTCACGCTATTTCAACCGTTTTCACTATTGTTACACTTGTCAGGGTGATCTGGCATTGCTGATCTCTGCTGTTCCTCTTACAAGAAGATTATGACCTGGTCAAGTCTCGGATGATGTTTAGCAATTTGCGGCAGTAAAGTATATTTTAATTAAGGTCAGTACATTTTTTTAGACATAATGGTATTGCACACTAATGGATTATAGCAGAGAAGGGTCTGGAAGCAAACCCTCATCTCTTCGAGGTGCGCCTGTGTCTACCACGTTGACTCCCATTCAAAACCAAGACAGGGCAAGTCTGATTCTAACAGTCTATGCCACAAATCTCAGCTGAGAAGCAATGTGGAGAAAAAAGAAACTTTCAAAGAAGCATCTGAGAAAGAAAAGTAGTATGACTTTAAAGTACTTTTGTAAATAATAACTATTCTAAGCTCTTCCCTATTTAATACCCGCCAAGGTTGACTTACTCTGGTACTTGATATTTATGGGAAAAAAAAAAAGTCAGATTGAGGATATTAAAATTCCACATGAGAATAGTATCAGAATCCAACACGATGATTTTCCTAGACAAATCCCCAAATGTGACAACTGAAGATGCAAGGCAAGTGTACAAAAACAGGTACTCTTAGAAACATGAGTCATCTGTACACCTGAGACTCTGGACTGAGCACAAGGAAAAGCTGAGCAGCCATTCTGCATTTCCGGAAAATCCAAGACACTAATTCTCCTTCAACAGTACATCTGCCTGACATACCAGCAATGGCTAGTTATTATTCATCACTATTTTCCTCCACCGCCCACCTCCAACAGACCAGAGCCCTGAATAAAATGCTCAAGTCCTGTACTTTGGTGTATATTTGGTTCCATACTGAGAAGCTATGCTTTTGATTTTCTCTGAAAGTCCACTTCTTGCCTGCTAAGAAGACAGAAGCTTTAGCAAAGCCACCCGGCAAGCCCTTGCAGGCCCTCCAGGCCAGTTTCCCTCACAGGGAGGTCCCCTCAGCTCCCCTGGGGGGGGGGGTCCCCTCAGCTCCCCTGGGGTCAGCAGCTATTTATAGTCTGAGCCTCTCACTACAGGGACTGGAGAGGGCAGGGGCGCTCAGAGAGGTGTGTGCGCCTGTAAGTGGAGGACGCTGCCTCCAGGCCATCAGCAGTTCTTCCCTGATCCCTCCTGCTCTTGATCTGTTTCCTCCATACTCTGCTCTGCTCTGACCATTTGGCTTTATCTGGAGGAAGATGTGAGAAGCAAGGCATGACCCCCGAGCCTCCTGTGAGCCATATGTTTGGTCTCAGCCAAAGGAGAGTGAATATCCGACAAACGTCCCTGGGATTCTAAGAACTACTTTTTCCAGCATTAGGGTAAAAAACGTCTCCTGCAGTATGCATCCATCGCATCTGTGTTTTCTCTAGAAATGAGCGTGGTTTGCCATGAACTACTACAAATTCCACTGATCTTTTAAATGAATTAAGAAAACACACCACAAATCCGATGTGCTTCTGAGTCAGTTTTACCGTCTTGAAGAAGAATGTCATGTTCCCTTCACATCCACTTACCCCCCTAACCCATGTTTTTAGGGGCTCCCATCCTGACCCTCTTAGAAAGCACTGTCCTCCAGACTAGAAGGACATGCTCGGGGTGTCTCACCCCACTCACGTCCCTCGTGAGCCACGGCAGCGTGTGAAACAGCTGTGTGGACAAGGAAAGGATGTGCCCTGCGGTCACTGAATGGGGCAGGAGTCAGGCCACAGCTTGGCTTCCATCACCTTCCAAAGGACTCACTGCACTGCCAAGGCATTCCTTTGGCTAGCATACCCTGGGGCTGGATGGAGTGCGGGCTTCGATGTTCCTCTGACCACAAGACGAGTGAGCAGTCTCACCAACGTGAGATGCTAACAAGGCATTAAGCCAAGATTCAGAAGTTTCCCAGCCCTCTCGACCCAGCTGAGACTATGTGGAGCTCTACACCCAGCAGAAAAAAATATAATCCCAGGTTGTCATTCAAGAAAAGTTGATTTCAATTATAGAAGAGAAATCTCTCTACCCTGTTGTTCAGTCACTGAGTCATGTCCGACTCTTTGTGAGCCCCCGGACTGCAACACAACAGGCTTCCCTGTCCTTCACCATCTCCCAGAGTTTGCTCAAACTTGTGTCCATTGAGTCGATGATGCCGTCCAACCATTTCATCCTCTGCTGCCCTCTTCTCCTCCTGCCCTCAGTCTTTCCCAGCATCGGGGTCTTATCTAAATGAGGTGGCTCTTCACATCGGGTGGCCAAGGTATTGGAGCTTCAGCTTCAGCATCAGTCCTTCTAATGAATATTCAGGATTGATTTCCTTTAGGATTGACTGGTTTTATCTCGTTGCTTTCTAAGGGACTCTCAAGAGTCTTCTCCAGCACCACAATTAAAAACAATCAATTCTTTGGCGCTCAGCCTTCTTTATACCCTGATAAGCTGATAAAATACCATTTTTAGCTGTGATGGATTATCACACAATGTCAGTGTCCCAGAACATGCCAAACCCTGTCCTCATTATTTCCGGTACACTCAGGGATCTTACTCATCCACAGCAATTCCTGCATTGACGTTGCTTTGCCGGGCGTGAGGAACATTCAGCCACACAATGATTTTCTCCACATAATTCAAATGTTTTTTAATGCCACGCCTTCTGACATCTTTCCTATCATATCGGGTATCACAGGGTGCGGAGAAGCCCTGAGTCAGCCCTCCATAGCTGAGTCCCATGGAGTTCACATTGGAAGAAACTCAGCCACTCTTCAGGCCTTGGAGTGGTGTGGCAGAGACTCACTTAAACATACTTGGGGGCTGCCACGTCCTGACGATCACCTCGCACTTGGTCCGGAACTGAACTTCCGTGGGGAACACACGGCCCGGCTGGAGGAGGCATCTGGCCCAGAGCGGGAAGTGGCGACACAGGGCCTTCAGACTCTGCCCGAGCTGCTGACAGAGCGTGAGGAAGACCGCGGACTCCATGCTCGCTCACACTGACAGCTGTGACGTCAGCACGCCCCGGCCGTGCGTGCGTGGGATGCGCCCGAGCGGCCTGCGTGCTGACGCCAGAGTCCTGTGCACACACCAGCCAGGCCAGTCGGAATGTGGTTCCGCCCTCTCAAGGCCGTCGGTCCAAATAAAGAGAGAGTGTCTTGTTTGTGGTGTGCATAAAGTAGCTATGGCAACTGCGGGCCCGGGCGACACCTGTTCCCGACTGCCAGGCCCAGCACGGAGAGTTGGCATGGGGAGACAGCGAGGTCTGGAGTGACCAGCACGCCCTGAAAATGAGAGGTTTTGGAATACTTGCCCCCTGGAATGAGAACTCTTCGTTTTGAAAACGTGACCTCTAACTACGGAAAGCTCGATAAATTCGATCCAGTTTAACTCAGTAAATGACTACATGCATGGTTCCATGTTAAATACAGCACAGAAAAATCCTGGCTGCCCCCAAAACCTAGGGACCAGAGCATATTTTCCTAATGTCCCTATAGGATAGTCTGTAAGTTTCCATTTCCAATTGGAGAGTATTAATTGCCTATTAAGAAATCTGGGGGTGGAAATAATAGACAACTGAAAGATTTGTAAAATTTGTCTCTCAATAACACTCCGGCTTATGGATGATTTATTAAAGCCCCATAATTGCTTTAAAAGATGTGTCTCATGGTGGAAATTGCTACTAGACAGTAAGTTTCAGGTATTCCTGAGGCCATCACTTTTACTGTCCAAACTGATAAAAAAAAATAGTAATTTAAAAACTCTCATCCAATGGAATACCTCCTTGTGTTCTTAGGAAATAAACGGCCATACACAAACAGTAAATAATTGGTCTGTGAAGGAAATTAAAAGTCAGATTTGAAGTTTTCTTATAACTGTCTAGTTGAGTGGCTTTCAGGACCGTACCCCTGGAACACATTGACTCCTCCCTTTCGCATGAAGTCCTGAGCCAAGAGGACCTCAGCCCCATACCCAAGGCAGCCAGAGACCCACTGGAGAGGGAAAACCCACTGAATGGGTTTGAATCAGATGCTTCACCTTTCTTCAGAGTCCTTAGCCAAATTAATTCTTTAGATACACAATTTTCTCAAACAAATTATAAAATGGAAAAAAAAAATGACCAACAATTTTTTCAAGAGCACTGCATACACACAAACGCATAATTCTCTAATAAGACAAAACCCAGGATCACAGTATCTCTGAGTTTAAAACAATCATGTTGCCCATAATGTAAGTACTGGACTACTGTTAGTACATATTCCCTTTATAGAGAAAGGTTTAAAAAGATGGAAAAGCAAAGAAGAAGAAAGGTTTTAGTAGAAAGAAAGGTTTTACATTTTAGTAGAGGGAGATTATTTCTGGGAAGATCATGGGAAAATATACACCATAACTAGACCTTTGAATGAAGTGAGAGTAGAGTGTGATATGGGTGAGAAAATATATTTGGTGAAGAAGATGCTCAGTTTTAAGGCACATAAGGGATTCCAGTTCAGTTCAGTCACTCAGTCGTGTCTGACTCTTTGCGACCCCATGGACTGCAGCACGCCAGGCTGCCCTGTACATCACCAACTCCCAGAGCTTGCTCAAACTTATGTCCATTGAATCAGTGATGCCATCCAACCATCTCATCTTCTGTCGTCCCCTTCTCTTCCTGCCTTCAATCTTTCCCAGCATCAGGGTCTTTTCCAATGAGTCAGTTCTTCACATCAGATGGCCAAAGTATTGGAATTTCAGCTTCAGCATCAGTCCTTCCAATGAATATTCAGGACTGATTTCCTTTAGGATGGACTGGTTGGATCTTCTTGCTGTCCAAGGGACTCTCGAGAGTCTTCTCCAGTCAAAAAGCATTAATTCTTCAGTGCTCAGCTTTCTTTAATAGTCCAACTTTCACATCCATACATGACTACTGGAAAAACCATAGCTTTGAATAGACAGACCTTTGTCAGCAAAGAAATGTCTCCACTTTTTAATATGCTGTCTAGGTTGGTCATAGCCTTTCTTCCTTTCTTCCAATCTTTTAATTTCATGGCTGCAGTCACCATCTGCAGTGATTTTGGAGCCCAAGAAAATAAAGTCTCTCGCTGTTTCCATTGTGTCCCCATCTATTTCCCATGAAGTAATGGGACCAGATGCCATGATCTTAGTCTTTTGAATGTTGAGTTTTACGCCAACTTTTTCACTCTCCTCTTTCACTTTCATCAAGAGGCTCTTTAGTTCTTCTTCACTTTCAGCCATAAGGGTGGTGTCATCTGCACATCTGAGGTTATTGATATTTCTCCCAGCAATCTTGATTCCAGCTTGTGCTTCATCCACCCCAGCATTTCACATAACGTACTCTGCATATAAATTAAATAAGCAGGGTGACAATATACAGCCTTGACGTACTTCTTTCCCAATTTGCAACCAGTCTGTTGTTCCATGTCTGGTTCTATCTGCTTCTTCTTGACCTGCATACAGATTTCTCAGAAGGCAGATAAGGTGGTCTGGTATTCCCATCTCTTGAAGAATTTTCCACAGTTTGTTGTGATCCACACAGTCAAAGGCTTTGGCATAATCAATAAAGCAGAAGTAGATGTTTTTCTGGAGTTCTCTTGCTTTTTCGATGATTCAATGGATGTTGGCAATTTGATCTCTGGTTCTTCTGCCTTTTCTAAATCCAGCTTGAACATCTGGAAGTTCATGGTTCACGCACTGTAGAAGTCTGGCTTGGAGAACTTTGAGCATTACTTTACTAGTATGTGAGATGAGTGCAATTGTGTGGTAGTTCGAACATTCTTTAGCATTGCCCTTCTTTGGGATTGCAATGAAAACTGACCTTTTCCAGTCCTGTAGCCACTGCTAAGTTTTCCAAATTTGCTGGCATATTGAGTGCAGCACTTTCATAGCATCAGCTTTTAGGATTTGAATAAGAGATTTGGTCTAATGGAATTATGAAGTGTAGATAGATTATCAGTCATGAGATCTAAGTCAAAGAAGCCAAACACAGTGTGATTCCACAGACAGGAAATGTCTGGAAGAGGAAACTCACAGGGACAGATAATGGACTGGTGGTTTCCAGAGCTGGAGGGGACAGAAGGGGAGGGGAGGATGAGGTTTCTTTGTAATATGATAAGAAAAAAAAATATCCTGGACTCAGATAGTGCTGATCTTTGTCCAGCTCTGGAAATGTACTCAAAACACTGCATGACACATTTAAAAATGTACATTTTGTGGTATGTGAACTATATTTCAAATATTTAAAGTTATTTTTAAATTCATGAGCTCAGATGGGTAAATCTGGGTCCTTGATAAAGACTCCCTGAAGACTCAGTGAAGAGAACAGTTGAAATAAGAAATGAAAAGAAAGACAGAATAGGTTAGATAGGGCCCCTATCCCCAGGGTGGGCTTTGGTTTCGTTTGCTGTTGTTGTTTTGTGGGGTTTTTAAGCTCTTTGAGCAGAGATCACTCTTCTTATTCCCTCTGCAAAATTAAGGATAATTTTTATACAAAAATAGTGCTTAAAGAAGCCATTTTGTTAACTGACCATTGGTTAAGTGATTCTGGGCAGCAACATGAGATATCTTTGCAGCAACTACAAAGGCCGCTGAGCCGCCCAGCCTGTCCCGTCCTTCATGGTCACTACAGTCTCAGGTGAGGCACCTGGACCTTCTCATGTGACCCTGCAACATAGCAAAGGCAGGTCCAGTTGGGTCTTGTTAGTGCTCAGTCGTGTCTGACTCTGACCCCATGGACTGTAGTCCACCAGGCTCCTCTGTCCATGGGATTGCCCAGGCAAGAATGCTGGAGTGGGTTGCCATTTCCTCCTCCACAGCTGGGTCTTAGGCTGAAGTTTGTCTAAATTCCTAGAATTCTTATGTTTACAAAAAGATATTGTGCTTATGTTTTCAGGTTAGTGCTCTGAATTTTAATTCCTGATGAAGAGAAAAAGTCTTAAAATTCACAAAACTCACCTATTCAGTTATTTTTCTATTTGTACTATGATCATTTCAGTGGGACTTAGAAGGACTAGTTGGAAAGCTGACTAAAATAAATGCAGGTTTTACAGAGAAGGTGCTTAGATAACGCATATGAACCACAATTATGAAAATGGAATGATGATGTTATAGAAAAAATTGATTTTCACCTGAGATAAATAAATCATGAGGGTTTGTAATATCGTAATGGGCTATCTTCTTAGGCACACACAAGAGGCTTCACATACATCCAGATGTTATAGACAGACGTGTCGTGACTCCTGTTTTACGGGTGGAAATTTAACAGGACAAGGGGGATTAAAAGGCTCTTACGGCAGAGCTTTCCTGTCTATTGTCTTCACTCACAGAACGTGGGAACAATGAGCAAATGGAAAACACAAAGTCCCTGGAAAAGTGTGTGCCACCTAGGCAGCACTCAGGAAATACTGTGTGTGCATATTAACATATTACTAACTCCTAGAAGTCTCACCTCTGAAACCAGAACGGGAAAATACAAGGACATATTCCACAGCTAGAAATCACAGCCTTCACACTGGACGTACCTGCGGCGATGTAGGCGCCTCCCCCGGCTTTGTAGAGAAGGTGGCTGGTGAAGGGTGCTGCGCAGATGATCAGAAAGCTTGCAGTCACCACGGCGACCACCCCCAGCAGCATCAGGACCGCCCAGAAGCCACGGTAAACTGCAGGTCCCAGGAGAAAAGGAAAAGAGTAAGGCACACTTAGACTGTGAACACGGCAGGCTGGCGCACGGTAAGTTTCTCTCTTCTCCACGCTTCTAATTTCAGCCCCAGCACGCTGGGCAGCCTCCCAGGCTGTGGTCCTGAGTTATCTTTGAAACGAAGCCTCACCAGATGACTTTGGATTCAATGATGCCGAACTTCTACCAACACAAGCTTGGTATTTACACCACACACAAGCTTAATATATTCCGGGAGCTCTTTTTCTGACCAGCTTATCCATTTAGAAATGGGAGCACTCACAGAAACACTCCTCTTGAGCAAGTTCCCAGATGGGTCACACACAGGAGTTTATACCAAATGGACAAAGACATAAAAAGGCATTCACATCCACAAAAACTGCCTCTTACTTCCTGCCAAGAAGATGCTTGAACCGCAGTGATCCCTGAGAAGCTGCTAACAGTTCCCCCAGTTTCCTAACAAAAAAGTAGGCTTCTATTTAGATTGTGACTCTATTGGAAAATAGTCTTAAGGTAATAAAAGTGACAAGCAAAGCCAAACAAGAAAAGGTTTGTATAGACTGAGATTTAAAATAAGATATTTTTAAGACTTACTACTTTCTATGAATACTTGTTCTTAGATTTAAAATGAAAAGTTATAGTGGTCTCTTAGTCAAGGGTCAGTAAGTCTGAATTAATGGATGCAGCTGGTGATAAATAAATAGTGGATTTGGTGACATATAGTAATCGAATAAAAAGGAATTCTAATGATCATTTTTGAGTGGGATAATTACTGATCCACTAAACAAATTCATCATTTTCCAAAGGCTAAAACACAAAAACAAATTCCTACATGTGTAAATGATGAAAAGTGTAGCACAACATACTGGGGAAATTACAATTTTTATGAAACTACAGAAACTTCATAAGAAAGTAAAGAATGATTTTTCTCGACAAGCCCACCTGGCCAATATATAGATACAGATAGATAAATCAACTGGAATCTTTAAGAGGAAAGAGGATGGGAAGATGGAATATTGACGAGAGGAGCCACTGCAGTTAAACAGGACAAGGAAGTTTGCATTTTGGTGTGAGTAACTGGGTTTTGAAGGCAAGAACACAAGGGCAGACTTTCACCTCACACGCCGATGTGCCTCGTGGGGCACGGCTGCTGGGCTGACGGTGTGAGGAGGCATTCTGTGGTTGGATTCCAGCTCCTCGGGGCACAGGGCAGGAAAGTACTGATCGATTTGACTGTGGGTAGTAAGAGGGAAGGCTTTGAGACACACCTTTGCCTTCCCTGTCCGACCAGAGTTACTAGATAACAGAGGAGCCTCACTGTTTACATTTGCATGCACCTCATTTACTGCACCATCATGAGGTGGTTCTGTGGCAAGCGGGGTGTAAATGTCAATAAGAGGTGGTCCGGGGAAAGTGGAGCACGACAAATTATAAAGCATAGTACCGTAGAGAAACACAGCTTTTGGAATCAGAGTGCCCTGAGTATTCACCACTTATAGTTACTTAAACTTAGGTGTTTGTCACCTCACATCCTGCCCAGTGAGCTCAGGAAGTTAGTGACCCATAGGACACATTCTGTACACACAAAAAAACAATAATTTGTGGACCTAGCTTGACCATGCAGAGACAAGAATATTCGCCTGCTCAACCTGGAGGAGGAACTGATGATGGAAGCATGACATCTATTCGAGAAAAGCAAAGAAGCTCTTCTCCCCCTCCCCACTTCTCCTTTGATTATGAAACTGTAGCCCAGTAAGTTCCAGGGTACTGCATTTCTCACTTGTCTGCTTATAAACCTCACAACTAACCTATTCTAAGAAATCACTTCTTATCTGTCACTTTGCCTCTTGCTGATTTCTTTTCTGCTCTGAGACTGAGAGCTCTGGGTACCGGAGCTCTTTGGAGCCCCTAAAGTGACTCCTAACGATACCAGGGGGACTGCAAGAGAGAGAAGGTGGGTCACACCGGTGGGGTGACCGCTGACCCTGAGGCCTGCTGCTTCCGGCCCTGGTTTACTCTATCACAACCATTCGACTTTGGAGTCTCAGTCCCTGCGGAAACGCAGGAGCAACAGACTGGTACTTCATGGAGGGGGTCCCGGCTGCCTGGAGAGTTGTGACCATACAGACAGAGCTTCCAAGTGAACTTCCTTACGGCAGTCACCACAGCCTTTATGTCTGCCCGCGCTTCAGTGTTCCAAAGTGCGCAACTCTCAGCCTGTTTCAGAATTTCTTGGAACTTCCTGTTTCTTAGCTAATTATATTACCTAGTTTGCATATGTGGCACACTTCGATTCCAGAATGGAAATGTTCGGTGGTAATGAAGAATCGTCTCAGAATTGGGTAGTTCCTCCACTCTCTGAAGTAAAACTGAGGCAATCAGAATTTTCAACATGAAGTGAATTACGTTGCATGTGTTTTGAGATATTACTAACTGTGTGACTCTGATAGAACACAGTTTTCTAAACCAGAAAGCACTGTCCTTCAAATAAGTTTATAGGAAGGATTGAAAACATACATGACAAGTAGTTACATGCAGTAAAGAATCAAAAATATTTGTTACTACTATTATTTTTACATGCTTTATAATAAAATGCTCTTGTCAACAATGTAGTTAATATTTAAAAGATACCTATTAATCTCATGGATCTAGGATAGGGCAAGCTTTTAGTTCTAGTACATAGACGCTAAAAAGTTTAAAGAATGTTCTTGTTTGGTTAGTGATTTATATACTGTTTAAGACTTCTAGATCTTGAATGTATCTCTGAGAATACTCAATCTGTTTGCTTGTTCTTAATAAAAACTGCAAGTTCTGTCTCTGAAAGCTTTGAACTGTGCCAAGTGAAAACATCTCTAAAAATCCATTTCTACCCCCATTAAATACAATTCAAAGCTCAACTTAAATGATATTGAATTTCTATTAATTCCTTAGAACATGAAGCAAGATATACAATATGCATAGATTTACATGTAATCTACATCATCACAATTTGGATTAATTAAAGGAAAGCTTCATCTGAATCAATCTGTGAAAGGCCAGAATTAACTATTGTTTTCAAAGAAATGAAGTTCTGTTAATCCTAAATAAATTGGTGAACTAACCTAACAAAGTGGTCCTTGGTTGGGTGTTGTAATGAGGAGGAGGATGAATAATTAACAATAGATATTGTCAAATAACTAACAACAGACATTAGAGAAATGGTTCTCCTGAAGTACTCATTATATTTTCCTAAATCGATCAAACTTTCACCCTTACACTATTACTTTCAGGGGCTTCCCTGGTGGTTCAGATGTAAAGAATCCACCTGCAAGTGCAGGAGACCCAGGTTCAACCCCTGGGTCGGGAAGATCCCTTGGAGAAGGGAATGGCAATCCACTCCAGTATTCTTGCCTGGAAAATCCCAAGGACAGAGGAACCTGGCCGGCTACAGTCCATCGGGCCGCAAAGAGTCGGACACGACTGAGCAGCTTAACACACACACACATCATTCCTGCAGATGGACAGAGAATGAACCAGCAGGAGAAAGCACAGACCAAGGAAAACAAGTGAAGCAGTCATTACAGCCTCCGGGCGGGGGCTGGGCTGGGCTGGATGGGGAGAGGGGAGGGGGGCAGAGATAACTTAGTGATTTTGTTGTTAGGGGTGGTAAGAAACCAGCAGGAAAAAGGCTGTGTTCATGGCTGTCGTCTGTACGCCCAAACAGGATGTTCTGTTAAGGTATCAAGACACCTCGACAGGATTTTGTAATATTTTAATTTACACAACAAACCCTCTTTCATACAGAGCGCAGAGAGGGGAAAGTCAATCCAAATGATCACGATTCCAAATCTATAGTGTTTTGATTAATTATTCTGTTGTGTCTATAAAAATGTAAATATTGTCTTTGCAGTTTCAAGATAAACTTCAGTGGTGTTCATTTTTCAAAGCTTGCGATCTTGCCTCAGACACCTCACGAAGCTAGTTCAGAGAGCCAGTCCTGTGTTTCGACACATCCTGGAGCACAGACAGCATGAAGTGCTATAAACCGTTCCAAAAGGAAGCCAAAACAAAGCCCTGCCACCCCCTCCCCGTCCTCGTCGGCAAACGAGGGCCTGCGGCATATGCTGCTGATAGCTTCGGGCAAGCCGCTTCTGCTGCTCAGGCCAGCAAGCCGGCCCTGCATTTCCACACACCACTTGCCTTGGCGACGTCGGGCGGGTCTAAAAATACAGTGATGCCGGCACCGGCACCGGAGCGGAAAGACAGCCGCTGCCCGGCGCGGCCGTCTGAGCTCCACCGCGGAGGACGTGCCAAGCCACGTGCTCTGCCCAGGCCGTGGGTTTTCAGGACAAAGAGAACACTAAGAGGCCCGACAAAGTTTATTTACTTCCCTCTTGTAAACCTGGCTGCGAAGGAATAGCTGAGAGGCAGAAAGTGCCTGCCCCGCCGGCGGCGGGGGCGGTGGTGGCCTTGGGAAAGGCCCCGACGCCACTGGAGGAGCGTGGCTTCTCCCACCGGGGAGAGCTGGGGCACACCCAGGGCATTAGTCATTGTCTGGGCTGCCCTTCTGGCATCCTCAAGGTCGTGGTAGGGAGAAAGCCAAGGGTCTCAGAAGCCAGGTGAAGGACCTCAGAACAGGCCACCCCCACACATGCCAGCTTGGTACCAGGGTCACTGTGAGCTGGGGTCAAATGGGAACCAACGCACACTTGCAGGAGTTTTCCTTGTCTGAGGGAAGGAGAAACTTCAGAGAAATGAGGACCTCCAGAGGAGGAGTTTTATGGCCATGAAAAAGACAGCAAGTCAGCATAGCGATGGGTCTTCAGACAAACCTACCAAAACAACCCATCTCTTCCGTTAGTTTCTCTCATATATTTCTCCTGGTCACTTTCCCCCAATTTACAACCCAGGCTCAATTTTCTTTTTCCTTTGTCTTGTCGCATCTCCATGTTCATCACTCTGCTAAAGGATACGTAAGTTCCCAGGCCTATTGGCTTCTTCAGGTCTCGCCTTTCTATGAAGGCCTCCGTGTGCACACAGAAGCGTCAAGCTTTCCTCTGTCAATCTGTCTTTTCTGTCTCTGTAATGTGATAATACCGGCAGCCATCCCACCACGCCCTTAAGAAGACTGAATGAGCTAATGCGGGTCAGCGTGGAGTGGGGCCTGGCCTCACACGCTCTCCGAGTTCCCGAAGCCTGCCCATGACCGGGCAGCACTCTGCACTGTCCTTCTTTACATTCCCACATCCACGTCTGGCCGGTGCCCTCCTGCAGGGCAAAGACTCAGTCTGGCCCATCTTTCCTACTCTAGGAAAAGCTTTATACCTGACATGCAGTGGATGCTCAACAACATACGAGTAAGTGGATAATTGCTAACTTATCACTCAGTCCCCACTGAAATCTCAATATATACAGTCAAGGTTGGTGAGATATTTAATGACCATGAGAAAGAACGAAGCCCACCCATTCACAATGGAAACGAATCGATGGTCTTGGCCTCTGGTCACGATGACTGGAGGGGACCATTATCACTGAAATCACTACTAGGGAGAAACGGGCACAGGAAGAGAAGAGCTGAGTAGTCAAGTGGGGAGACGTGAACACCTAGATGCTAGGAGCACCAAGGGCTGCTCAGCTCTTCATACTTTTTAAACATTAAATATGAACCTGTTTACCCAAAGCTTTGGGCAGACAACTGAAAATAAGTATGGCAAATCCTTGCTTACTTGACGGTGAATATTTTGTTGTAAGTTTCTTAGGACCTCTGAGCCCATATCTTTCAGATGATTTGCCTCCAATAATTTGTAATACCCTAGACACACATTTCTCTGAGGAATTTTATGGTCATTTGTCACAACTGTACATCCAGGAATCTTTCTCTAAGGGAGCTGACTCAAAAGTAGTTTCTCTACTTCTTTGTCAGAAAAGTTAGTTTAGGAATTGCACAGCAGTAAAATGATTTGATATTTCTCCTCTATTTTTATCATAAAACACCAAAAAAAGAAGCAATTAACAACTGAATTGAATTCCACTTTTTCCTTTACCCATGCTCAAACAGGGACTGAGAAATCTACTGTGTACCAGGCACTGTGCTAGATAAGCACATACTGGTGATGTGCCATGAAAAATGCCCAACATGTGCTACCAAGCAGTCACTGGGAGTGAAAGCCACAGTCAGATGACTGCAGCTGTGCCAAATGCAAGGGCAGGATCCCGTGGTACGCCGCCCAGGAACAGAGGAAGGGCACGTGACCCAGTCTTGGCATACAACAGAAGGTTCCTTGGAGGAAGTGCTTCTTAAACGGGAGAGCAGGAACACAGGAAATGGAGGCAGAGAGCAGAAAGCATGAACAAAAATCAAGGAAGAAAGTGGTGTGTGCAGGGAGCTTAGTGTGAGAGCACAGAGAAGGAAAGCTTTGGTGCCGGGGAAGTGGTGAGAGAGAAAGCAGGCAGGGGGGAGGTCACAGGGGTCCTTGGAGAAAACAGTTGCTCACCAGGAGAACACTTTGGCCCACATTACATGAAACTTTCCCTACAAACGATACAAAAAAATCATTGATAAACTTAAATGAAAACAGGCATTTTAACCACATAGAGCTTTAATCTATCGATAATCACACCACTGGCAAAAGGTTAGGAGTCTGGTTTTGTGGGGGTGGGGGGTTGTTCAGGGAGAAGGAGAAACAAAGGCAGTAAAACACATACTCCCTTCTCTTTATTTTATAAATTTACATTTTCTTGATTTTTTTTTTAAAGGGTAAAATACTTAGAGATAAAGGCACCCCAAAAGATCTAACAATACTTCATGGAAACTAGCCGGTCTTACGAGTAAAATGTAATGGCAAGAGACCTTATCAAGGACTTGTAATAACAAAAGGGAGTTAAAAAGTTTCTAGGAAGAGAAGAAAGGAATAGAGTTGAGAGTGCCCATTGGCTGCTGCGGTGCGAGGGCCCTGCAGGCAAGCAGGGGCGGGTCCCAGGTAGCGAACACCTGGGAAGAGTAGCTGGCCAGCTTGGGACCCAGACCTGCATGGTTTGGGATGTGAACCCGCAAGGCAGGAGTGCTAGGTCACGGGTGTGAAATGACTGTCTCCTGGGGACAGACAAGATAGCTTGTGTCCCTGGCAGGGCAAGCCTGCCTCATTCACTCCAAAACAAACTCTCACAATTTGCTTCTTCACCAACAGACTGAGAGTCACATTTGCTCCACTGGTCTTTGCTGTTCAATATCAGCATTCACCAAGGACCTAGACCCCTCTCCCCATCTCTCACTGACTAGGCCTCTGCTAGGGCTCAACCTGAAGGAACGGGGCAGAAATGCCTATCTGCACCCCAAGTCCTCACCGACTTGTCTTCTATTTGCTGCGTGCTCTTGAGAAGTACTCACTGTCCAGCCGCCCTGGTTTTCTGTTTGTTTCCTGATGAAAAGGTAGACTAGCAGTCTCAGAAGTCACTTCCAACTTCCCTGGTTAGAGTTTCAACAAGTGAATAGTCAGTATTTCCCTTTGATAATGAACTGCATAGACTGAACTTCCAGCTCTCCGCTAGAGAAGACCAGCTTTCTAAAACTGCACATTTTAGGCAGAAAACCATTGAAAACATCAAACACAGCATTCCCATAGCTACTTTGTACATGGCGTAGTGGGGGATCTGGTTTTATTTATTTATTTGCAGTGATAAGATACATCTTTGGAAGACTTCCCTCTGGAGTTACTCAACACAGCAAGTTATTAGAGCAAATGCCTGTCATATTGTGTCGCAACAGCTGTTGCTTTGGGAACAAGTTAACACTTTGCTTTCCATAAGATGTGTCACTTCCCTTAACAATACTAGATCAATGCTCTATCATGGCCACATGCAGTATTGAAGCAGTGAATCTGAGCCCTAGAAAAAGCACTTTATAAAAATCAGTCATGTTTTAAAATAACTACATTTAAAAATCACTTGAATTTTATTTCTACACTCCCAAACTTGTTTGTAAAGAGCAATAAAGAGTAAAAAAGAAAAGAAAAAAACTCATATTGAGTCACCATACCAAAACTAAATATAACAGAACTCACCAATTCTCCCCCAAATAACAAATATATTTTGTTTTAAACTATATATTGCTTGTTAGAAAAATAAGGCATAATTTCCCTTACAATGTTATCAAGAAAGCGACTGTGGAAATGGAGGCAGCTCGCTGCAGAGCTGGACTCTGAGTTGAGAAACCCAAATGCTCTCGGTTTCC
Organism: Cervus canadensis; assembly: GCF_019320065.1. Classification (NCBI taxonomy): domain Eukaryota; kingdom Metazoa; phylum Chordata; class Mammalia; order Artiodactyla; family Cervidae; genus Cervus; species Cervus canadensis. The sequence goes on along the minus strand of NC_057390.1, from coordinate 7,291,542 downwards.
TTGGCTTTGAAAAGGCAGCAAATGAATCCTACCTGACAGCATGGTCTCAAGATCCAGGGTGGCAGCATTTGTAAAATAAAGTAGGCGGGTTCGCCCAACGACTGCACGTAATAGGAGCTTGTCACAGGAAATAGAATAAGTCATTTTGTTGTGATAATAAAGATTTTTATAAAGTAAATAATGCTTTTCTTCTTATATATTTGCCTGTAGTTATTAGTAGGTTTTAATACTCAGAAACAAGAAATTTGGGTATCAGTGAACAACTTTGAAGAAATGATGATGGTGCCTTTGAGCAATTAACAGCTGCAATAATTGATAAACTCGCTGGATCTAATTAATCCCTCATGTCAGCACTGAAATTTATCAAGCAAGACTTACATGTATCATTCATATACTCTCATTTAAAGGTAAAAGAAAAGAGAGATTACACAAAATGTGATGTATGTGTTAAAGGGGATATAGGGGTAGTGAGCCTGAGAAGTAAATCTAGGTTGCAAAGCACGAGACCAGGTTGTTGTGGACAGCCTGCTCAATTCAAGGGTCAGACCCCCGTCCACGCCTCACTCTCCTTCCAGGCAGCACTTGGCCAAGGGTATCACTCCTTTCTCTTAGAAAGTGCTCCCTCTCTGGTTTGCAGAACACCACACTTGCCTGGCTTTCTTCCCTCTCCCCTCGCTGCCCATCCCCAGTCTCCTCTGTGGCTCTCTCCTCTTCCTGACTTCTGAACAACAGATCATCTTAGGGCTCCAACCTCTGACCAACCTCCTTTCTCTCTATCTCACTCTCCAAATGGTCCTATTTTTCTCCATGGTTTAAGTACACCCCCCAAGCAATGTCTCCCAAATGCACACTTTCCGCCCAAAGGGCTACTTTAACTCCAAACTCTGGGACCCCAAAGCCTACATAATATCTCCACTAGGTGTCCTGAACTCAACATGTCTGAAAACTACACAAGCTTCCTCTTAGCAATCTATCTCAGCCTTCCCCATCACTAAAAATAACAGCTTCATCCCTCCAGTTGCTAAGAAAGTGTCCTCATTCACTCTGCTCTTTCCCTCACACCTCACACCAGGCCATCAGTGAATCCGGTCAGCTGTGCCTTCGGAATGTAACTAGATAAAGTAAACTTCTGCTTCCAGGAAGATGAAGCACACATACGTTCCCCTATTGCTTCTTTTAGTCACCACGAAAATCCCTGGTGATCATCTATGAAACAAACAGAAGAGGCAGAAAGATGGGAGAAGAAGAAGGCCAACCGGGAAACCTAGAGTCCAAGGAATGATGTGATGGTGAGTTCAGGTTTTCTTTTTGTTCATTCATCCAATACTTAGAGCACAGGGAGCCAATAACTGGGAAACAGGAAGGGACACAGCAGCAGGCCAGCCCCCTGCTGCGGTCATGTCAAAGAAGGGAGGAAGGTGAGGCTTTTATCACCACCAGGTAGTAACATTCACTGCATATGGAAAAGCAAGCAACCCAGAAATGCTAACAATCACAGTGAAAAAAATTTCCAACAAAAACAGTTTGGTTTGATCCCTGGGTTGGGAAGATCCCCTGGAGAAGGAAATGGCAACCCACTCCAGTATTCTTGCCATGGGAAATCCCGTGGACAGAGGAGCCTGGTGGGATACAGTCCATGGGGTCGCAAAGAGTGGGACACGACTGAGCAACTAAACCACCACCACCACCAAAGAACCAGGTAAGGGTCTGCCTATCAAAGCAAGAAACTTTTAGAAAATAACCACTTGACACAAGTCTAACACTATGGAGGACTTCCCTGATGGTTCAGTGGTTAAGAATCTTCCTGCCAATGCAGGGGACACGGGTTCAATCCCTGGTCCAGGAAGATTCCACATGGCACCCGTTTAACACAACTACTGAGTCTGCACTCCAGAACCTACAAGCCACATGTGCTGACCTCATGTGCTGCAACTACTAAAGCCCACGCACCCTAGAGCCCGTGCTCTGCAACAAGAGAAGCCACGACAATGAGAAGCCTGCACACCACAACTAGAGAATAGCCATCCACTTGAGGCAACTAGAGAAAGCCCAAGTGCAGCAATGAAGACCCAATGCAGTCAAAAATAAAATAATAAAAAAAAAAAAAAAAACACAGAATAAAATGTTGGCCCCAACCCTACTCTGATCAGTGAAGACCTAGAGGGGAGACTAGTTTTTGACTTCCGACAGGCTGTAGTAAGGTGCCCTCCCTGCTCCACTCACACGAAAGGATGTAGAAGACAAAGCTGAATGTGGGGTCAAGACGTTGATCTCCGTAGAGTAACAGGGCCACCGTTCACAGTGAGAGTGGAGACCACGTGGGGACCTGGACTTCCACCCCTGCAACATGGGAATTAGACATCCCTCCCCCTGGGGCGATAGCAGAGGAGGCCGAGTGGAGAGTTAGGACTTTCACCGCCAACCATAGTAGTGAGACCACCTTTGCAAACCTATCGTGTAAGAGGAAATCATGGTTAAAGTTGTAATGATTCAGTCCTTCCCCTCCTGGTCAGGATGGCATCAGCAGAAGCACAGTGGGAAGCCAGAACTCTCACTATGGCCCAGAAGTACCAAGGAGGGCTCCTCCTTATGTCAACACAGTCTAAGTGGGGAACCTGGAATTCCATCCCACCCGATTTTATTGAGGCGATGCCCCCCACCGCTGCAGGAGCAGGGTAAAAAAGCCAAAAAAAAAACAGGCGATCTCGAGTTTACTAACATAATATATCCAAATCCCTGGCTTCATTTTTTTTTTCATTGTTCCTTTTTATTTTTTAAATTGCGAAAATATGATAACACATTTACAGGAGATTTGGAAAATACAGAACAAAGTTACATATAGTTTCACCATATATTACAATTGTTTTAAGTAGATAAATTAAGATGTTTAGTTGGAGTTTCAATATCAAACTCTCAGAAGTTAACAATGAATGGATAGAGAAGTAGAAGAATATAGTATACCTGAAGAGCATTATGAACCAATTTAACATAATTAAGATTTATACGATTTTCACACAACAGTAGGATACAAATTTTATTCAAGTTCCCATAGACTTTAAACTAGGAGACACTGGAATATATCCAGAGACATGAGACCAAGTGCAGCAGACATTTAATTTCCAAATACATGGGATTTTTTAAAAAGTATCTTTGATGTTAATCTCTCATTTAAATGCTTTCTTCTCTGCAACCACCCTCTGTGTTTTTCCATTCTTCTAACTTTATTGAGGTTTTCAATGGCTAAGTCAAAGATCTGGTTTCATTTTTAAATGAGGGCATACCAAGAACCAGAAAAATCTCAACTTCAATGGAAAAGATCACTCAGTAGATGGCAATGAAGATAGAGATGTTAAAATTATCTAAGAAGGGCTTTGAGAGAGTCATGATAAAAATGTCTCAAAGAGTAAACATGTACATGCTTGACCCAAATTGAAGAGAAAACAAAAGTTACTGGCAAAGAAATAAAAGATATAAAAAAGAACCAAAAGGAAAATTTAGAAATGAAAAATATAGTAGCCCAAAATAAAAATGCAGTGGATAATCTAGACAGTCGAATGGTGCAGAGAAAAGATATACTCTAAAAAAAACTTCAGATAATTCAAATGGAATGAAACTTTTAAAAATCCAAGTAACCCTTAGAAAGGCAGGATAAAGAAAAGAGAAATGAAAAACAGAACAAACAGAAAACAAAAATTAAAATGGCAGGGTGAAGATCAATAATAACATTAAGTACAAATAGTATGAAAAAAAGTAGAAGTGTTAGTTGCTCAATCATTCTAACTCTTGCAACCCCATGGACTAGCCCGCCAGGCTCCTCTGTTCATAGAATTCTCCAGGCAAGGATATTGGAGTAGGTTGCCATTCCCTTCTCTAGTGGATCTTCCCGATCCAGGGATCGAACCTGGGTCTCCTAAGTTGCAGGCAGATTCTTTACCATCTGAGCCACCAAGGAAGCCCATACACTAAAAGTGTAGACTTTGCCTTAATGTGTATGTACCTAACAACAGAATATTAAACTATGCAAGGCAAAAACTGATAGAGCTTAGAAGAGGATAAGAAGGATACACTGTTACATTGGGAGACTTCAACACCTCTCTATCAGAATGGACAGATCCATCTGGCAGGAAATCAGAAAGGACACAGGCAGACTCAACAAGGTCATCAATCAACTGGATACACAGTTGAAACCCTGGAACAACATGGGTTGGAACTGCATGGGTCCACTAATATGTGGAATTTTTCAATAAATAGGCAGTTGTCCCTCCTAAGCCATCAGGTCCACATCCATGGATTCAATCCAGATGGGTTTACTGTTAAGTTCTACCAAATATTTAAAGAAGAAATTATACCAGTTCTCTCTCTACAATATCCCAGAGGGAAAGAGGCAGATGTCATACTTTCTAACTCATTCTATGAGGCCAATGTTATCCTAATATCAAAACCAGTCATTTATAGGGAAAGGAAATTATACTCAATATCTCTCATGATCATAGATGCAGAAATCATCAACAAAATATTAGCTAACCGAATCCAACAATGCATAATTATACATGATGATCAGGTAGGCTTTATCCCAGGTATTCAAGGCACCTTCAACATACAGAAATCAGTTAATATAACCTATCATGTCACCACATCAACAAGGCTAAAAAAGAAAAATCACATGATCGTATCAGTAGATGTAGAACAAACATTTGACAAAATCCAACACCAATTCATGATAAAAACTCTCAGTAAACTAGGAATGAAGGGGAAATTCCTCAAGTTGATAATGCATATTTAGGAAGCCCTATAAGCACACACAGACAGCTAATATCATTCTTAATGGTGAGAAGCTGGAAAGATTTCCACTAACATCGGAAATAAGACAAGGATGTCTCCTCTCACCACTCATTTCAACTGCCCTGGAAATCCTAATTATGCTATTAGATAAGAAAAGAAAACAAGGAAACAAAAGGTATACATATGGAGAAGGAAGAAATAAAGCTGTTTTTGTAGATGATATGATTGTCTATAAAGAAAATCTGAAAGAATCCATTAAAAAAAAAAAAAACACCACTGCTGGAGTGATTAGAATAAGATTTCAGGATACAAGGTTAATATACAAAAAAATTTTTTTTCATTACAGCAATAAACAAGTGGAACTTGAAATTAAAAACTTATAGTTTACATTAGAGCCCTCCAAAATAAATATTTAGGTTTAAATCTAACAAAATATATATAAGATTTATATGAGGAAAACTATAAATCTGATGAACAAAAGAAAAGAATTAAATAAATGGAGAGATGTTCCATGTCTAGAGTAGTAAGATAGCATTATCAGGCTGTTAGTTCTTTTTAACTTGATCTAGACATTCAATACAGCTCCAATCAAAATTCTAGCAGGTTATTTTGTAGATATAGACAATTGATTCTAAAATTTATTTGGAGAAGCAAAAGACCTAGGATAATACAATACTGAAGAAGAAAATTACCGTGGGAGGACTGACTACCCGGCTTCAGGATTTACCATGAAGCTAGAGTAATCAAGAGAGTGTGGTACTGGCCAAGGAGTAGACGGACGTAGATCAGTGACACAGAACAGAGAGCCTAGAAACGGACCCACAAAAGGATAATCAACTGACATCTGACAAAGGAGCAAAGATAATAAAACGGAGCAAAGAAAACGCTGCTGAAACAAGTGGACATCAAATGCAGAAAAAAAGGAATCTAGAATCAGACTTTACACTCTTCACAAAAATGAACTAAAAATGGATCGTAGACCTAAAAGTAAAATGTAAAACTATACAATCTTTAAAAGATATTACAGGGAAAACCTTGGGTATGGTGATGACTTTTTAGATGTCCTTGGGTATAGTGGTGACTTTTTAGATACACCAAAGAAACAAGCCATAAAAGAAATAACTGATAAGCTGGACTTCATTAAAATTAAAAGCATCTGCTCTGTAAAAGACAATGGCAAGAAAATGAAAAGACAAGCTACAGCTTGGAATAAAATATTTGCACAAGACAACTGATAAAACACTGATCTGAAGTACACAATGGACTGTTAAAACTCAACAATAAGAAAACAAACACCTTAAAAAAATGGCTCAAAGACCTTAATAGACACCTCAGATAACAAGAGTTCATATCTCCTCCACCTCTGCACCCCCAGGCCCCTCAGTCTCCAGGTTCTTTCCCCATCTTATGTTTCTCTGGACACCTGCCATCTTCCAACGTACTGTAAAACTGGTTCCCTTTATGTCACTTTCCCTGCCTCCCCTCACTAGGATGGCAACCCCGTGAGGGCAGGGATTTCCAGCTATTTTGTTCACTGTTGTTTCCCAGAACCTAGAACAGTGAATACACACAGTGATTGCTGAGTCCATTTTAATCAGCATTGTCACATAGAGTAGCCAATCTTGGCCAGTACATGTGGCAATATTAACTCTCATGTACTAGGATGATGGGGATCATGACATATAATGATGAGCTTTATTTATGAAGTCCTTATTCTTGACCAGAAACTGTACCAAATGCTTGATGTGGTCACACACACACACACACACACACACACACATTTACGAAGTCCTTATTCTTGACCAGAAACTGTACCAAATGCTTGATGTGGTCACACACACACACACACACACACACACACACACACATTTACGAAGTCCTTATTCTTGACCAGAAACTGTACCAAATGCTTGATGTGGTCACACACACACACGCATGCACTCAGAGAGCAGAGAGCATTCCACTAGGGAGAAGCTGGGATGAACTGACATGCCTTGGAGATGACTTCTTTGGGGTGTTGTAAGTTGGGATAGCATATTAAGAATGAATGACATTTATTGAATACCAAAGACAGGGCAACCACTATGCTAAGCATTTGTACTATTCTCTCTTTCTATTTTAACCACTGTACGAGGTTGATACTAAGCTCATCTTCCTTTCACAGACAAGTGAGGTGAATCTGGGGGAGACCAGAGACAGGAAGTCACGGCTCCAGGTAGTGAACGTAGACATGCTGACCGAAAGCCCAGCTTGTAACGCCCACAGAACCTGTACCAAGAGCCAGTCCCTGTGCCGAGCACTCTGAACAGCATTCATCTAGTTCACAAAAGAGGGGTCAGGAAACAGTGACCGTTTAGCTGGTGGCGGCTCCATTCAACTCAGAGCTGTCAACTCAAAACAGACATCACCTTTTCTGTGCAGACTCCCTGTCTCTGTAGTTAATACTGAGGTCCCCTCCACACACACTCTTTCTCCTTGTATTTCTCTCCAAGTATGTGACTGGTTTATTTTTTGCCTCCACTGCAATGAAAGCCCCAGGAGGGCAAGAATTTAGGGCTGGCTCTAGAGCATCCAGAACAGTGCCCAACATACAGCAAACACTCAATAATTTTTTTTCATCAAATCTAGTTAATACTGTTTTCTCAAAAAAGGTCTGAAGCCTGAGGCAGAAGCGACGCTAGTTAAAGATAAAATCGAGGCCAAGATGGTCTTCTTGCTCCTTTCTGGTTTAAATATCCAGTGTAAAAGAAGACAGAGGAAACTAAGCGTTATTTGGGGTCCAGACTTGGAGTTGGGCACAGAGTGTGGATAATACGGGTATAATTCTGAAGAGGAGCTTGGGCCCTGGGTCAGAAGTCTTAGGGATGAATGTCTAGTGTCCCAGTAGTTCTCAATGAGGTGGTTCTGTGCCCATCCAGATAACCCAGGATATTTGGCAATGGTTGGAGTATTTCTGATGGTCACACCAAGAGGTACCACTGACATCTAGTGGGTACAGACCAGAGATGCTGCTAAATGTCCTACAACGCACAGGACCGTCCTCCCACCATAGTCATCTGGCCCCAGTGTCCACATGCCAAGGCTGAGAAACCCTGGTCTATGGCGCCAGGAGGTGTCCTTTCATTAAAGGGCGTTTCTACTTCTGTGTGTAGCTGACAGCGTCACAGATATTACCGGCACCCTCTGTCCAGGTTGCATGTAGCCTGTCCTCTGGGAAGGGAAGCCAAGGTACACTGTTGTAAATGACCAAACAGTCTTGTTTACAGGGGCTTCCCATGTGGCGCAGTGGTAAAGAATCCACCTGTCAATGCAGGAGATGCAGATTCTATCCCTGGGTTTGATCCCTGGGTCTGGAAGATCCCCTGGAGTAGGGCATGGCAACCCACTCCAGGATTCTTGCCTGGAGAATCCCATGGACAGAGAAGCCTGGTGGGCTACAGTCCATGGAGTCACAGAGAGTCAGACATGACTGAGCAACTAAGAACAGAAGGTATTTCCAAATAACTAGGTACTTGACATTTGTGACCAGAAAAGAAAAAAAAGACTGAATTGTATTTTCTATTAAACTTTTCAGAGCATGCTTTTTTTTTCCCCTACACAACTTAAACAGAGCAGAAGTATTTAAAACTATCTGGCAAATTTACAACCATGTCCAGAATCATCATATACAAACAAAAGAACGGGCAAATAAGATACGCTACACTATTCATACTGGAATTGCAAGTAGAACGCGGTGGGGGGTGAGTGGGGCAGGAGGGGGTGGGGAGACATTCCAATGAGATTAGTTTCCTGTGACATGTTGATCGGTCTCCTCAATTGTTGAAGCATTTATATTAACCCTAGACTCAAATCTTAATTCAGTCATTCACTGCCTCAAGCTGTCCAGTACTAGGGCATGCATTTTTATGGTTTAGTTTGCCCTGAAGAGTAAAGCGTGGAGCTGTTTTGTGGGGACCTGCAGCTTTCTAAAAGGCTGTGCTCTTGGAGTTGCCTTCCCAAGGCCCAGGGTTGGCTAATGGCAAAGGTCTCCACTTCCTCGCTGCCCGCTTCCCGGACACCCGGTGTGAGGTTTCACGTTCTGTCCTTCTGCTGCCCTGCCCCTTGAGGAGGATCACTGCCTTCTGACCTCCTCCGGAGAAGAGGAGGAGAAGCCTGGGGCAGGGCCTGGCTCCCAGGAGGATCCGATGTCAGAATGTGCAGGAAAATGACAGAGAAAAAGCAATGCCAGGGAGAGAGAGCTGGGCCCCCGGCTCAGCCCCAGGGGATGGCCCATGCCCAGCAACGGGACATAGAGCAGAAGGGCTGGGGTCGCAGGCCGAGCCAGCAGCGCCTGTGGGGCTAGATTCCGCAGGAGCTGGCTTCACGGGCCTCCCCTTGGTGGCGAGGGAGCTACCAGGGCTCCGCAGAACCTCTGCATCATCGGGGTGTTACCAAGCCCTCTTGCCCCTTCTCATCCTCGTCCACTCCACGCCTGCACTGAGGACAGCCTCATTCTGCCCAAGACTGGCGCCTGTGCAGACCCCTCTGGCAGCACACCAGCCAGCCATTGCCTCGATTCTCCCTGCCTCTCTCTCTTTCTCCTTCCTGGACTGTCTTTGCTTCTTTCCTTCTCCTAAGTATAACTGACATTTTACCACCTTCTTCACTATGACCTCTCTTAAAGATCATAATGTATCAAAAACCATCTCTGCAATTCTTGGTAAATGTAATGCTAATTAAAGTCTTTTAAATCAGTTGGCAGTCCCGCACATCAAGTTACTTGCTGAATTATTTCAAACTGGTATTCCACTATCAACCCAAATTTAATGTGTCTAAATCCAAACTAAATCCCCAGTCTTCACTTCAAAACAGGCCCTCTCCTCCTGAGTCTCATATTTCTGTCTTCCTACCACATTTTCTTAGTTACACGATACAGTACTGGTTGGCAAGCAGTTTGGTACCTTGGGAAAATAATAAAAATGCAATTTTATTCCTACCTTTTGATTCACATTTATGTAAATACAATCCAAAGAACTAATACAAATTGCAACAAATGTTACACACATAAAATTATTTTTAATGTGGAGGTGGCAACTAACATTTAAAATCTGAGAGACTATTAGGCACAAACATGGAGAAATATTAGCTAACTTAAAAATTAAAAAGTGAGATATGTTTGTATTTATAATGATCAAAACAATGTACAATATGCATGTAAAAAGGACTGGAAAGAAACACACTAAAATAATATTTATTGTCTGGAGGAAAGTGACCATATTACCTTGACTGTATGTTATTTAGTAGTTATATCTACTACTGTGGGCAAGAATCCCTTAGAAGAAACGGAGTAGCCATCATAGTCAACAAAGAGTCCAAAATGCAGTACTTGGATGCAATCTCAAAAACAACAGATTCATCTCTGTTCGTTTCCAAGGCAAACCATTCAATATCACAGTAATCCAAGTCTATGCCCCGACCAGTAATGCTGAAGAAGCTGAAGTTGAATGGCTCTATGAAGACCTACAAGACTTTCTAGAACTAACACCCCCCCAAAAATGTCCTTTTCATTATAGGAGACTGGAATGCAAAAGAAGGAATTCAAGAAATACCTGGAGTAACAGGAAAATTTGGCCTTGGAGTACAAAATGAAGCAGGGCAAAGGCTAACAGAGTATTGCCAAGAGAACGCACTAGTCATAGCAAACACCCTCTTCCAACAACACAAGAGAAGACTCTATACATGGACATCACCAGATAGCCAACACCGAAATCAGATTGATTATATTCTTTGCAGCCAAAGATGGAGAAGTTCTATATAGTCAGCAAAAACAAGACTGGGAGCTGACTGTGGCTCAGATAATGAACTCCTTATTGCCAAATTCAGACTTAAATTGAAGAAAGTAGGGAAAACCATTAGACCATTCAGGTATGACCTAAATCAAATCCCTTATGATTATACAGTGGAAGTGACAAATAGATTCAAGGGATTAGATCTGATAGACAGAGTGCCTGAAGGACTATGGACAGAGGTTTGTGACATTGTACAGGAGGCAGGGATCAAGACCATCCCCAAGAGAAAGAAATGCAAAAAGGCAAAATGGTTGTCTGAGGAGGCCTTACAAATAGCTATGAAAGGAAGAGAAGCAAAAGGTGAAGGAGAAAAGGAAAGACACACCCATTTGAATGCAGAGTTCCAAAGAAGAGCAAGGAGAGATAAGAAAGCCTTCCTCAGTGATCAGTGCAAGGAAATAGAGGAAAACAATAGAATGGGAAAGACTAGAGATCTCCTCAAGAAAATTAGAGATACCGAGGGAACATTTCATGTAAACATGGGCACAATAAAGAGCAGAAATGGTATGGACCTAACAGAAGCAGAAGATATTAAGAAGAGGCGGCAAGAATACACAGAAGAACTGTACAAAAAAGATCTTCACGACCCAGATAATCACGATGGTGTGATCACTCACCTAGAGCCAGACATCCTGGAATGTGAAGTCAAATGGGCCTTAGGAAGCATCACTATGAACAAAGCTAGTGGAGGTGATGGAATTCCAGCTAAGCTATGTCAAATCCTAAAAGATGATGCTGTGAAAGTGCTGCACTCAATATGCCAGCAAATTTGGAAAACTCAGCAGTGGCCACAGGACTGGAAAAGGTCAGTTTTCATTCCAAAAGTCCCAAAGAAAGGCAATGTCAAAGAATGCTTAAACTACCGCACAATTGCATTCATCTCACACACTAGCAAAGTAATTCTCAAAATTCTCCAAGCTAGGTTTCAACAGAACGTGAACCATGAACTTCCAGATGTTCAAACTGGATTTGGAAAGGGCACAGGAGCCAGAAATCAATTGCCAACATCCGCTGAATCATCGAAAAAGCAAGAGAGTTCCAGAAAAACATCTTCGGTTCAGTTTGGTTAGGTTCAGTCGCTCAGTCGTATCCGACTCTTTGCGACCCCATGAATCGCAGCATGCCAGGCCTCCCTTTCCATCACCAACTCCCAGAGTTTACTCAAACTCATGCCCATCGAGTCGGTGATGCCATCCAGCCATCTCATCCTCTGTTGTCCCCTTCTCCTCCTGCTCCCAACCCCTCCCAGCAATGAATCAACTCTTCGCATGAGGTGGCCAAAGTATTGGAGTTTCAGCTTCAGCATCAGTCCTTCCAATGAACACCCAGGACTGATCTCCTTTAGGATGGACTGGTTGGATCTCCTTGAAAAACATCTACTTCTGCTTTATTGACTATGCCAAAACCTTTGACTGTATGGATCACAACAAACTGTGGAAAATTCTTCAAGAGATAGGAATAACAGACCACTTGACTTGCCTCCTGAGAAATCTGTGTGCAGGTCAAGAAGCAACAGAACTGGACATGGAAAAACAGACCGGTTCCAAATCGGGAAAGGAATACATCAAGGCTGTATATTGTCACCCTGCTTATTTAATTTATATGCAGAGTACATGAGAAATGCTGGGCTGGATGAAGCACAAGCTAGAATCAAGATTGCCGGGAGAAATGTCAATAACCTCAGATATGCAGATGACACCACCCTTATGGCAGAACGTGAAGAGGAACTAAAAAGCCTCTTGATGAAAGTGAAAGAGGAGAGTGAAAAAGTTGGCTTAAAACTTAACACTCATAAAACTAAGATCATGGCATCTGGTCCCATCACTTCATGCAAATAGGTGAGGAAACAGTGGAAACAGGGACAGATTTTATTTTCTTGGGCTCCAAAATCAGTGCAGATGGTGACTACAGCCATGAAATTAAAAGATGCTTGCTCCTTGGAAGAAAAGTTATGACCAACCTAAACAGCATATTAAAAAGCAGAGACATTACTTTGCTGATAAAGGTCCATCTAGTCAAAGCTATGGTTTTCCCAGTAGTCATGTACGGATGTGAGAGTTGGACTATAAAGAAAGCTAAGTGCTGAAGAATTGATGCTTTTGGACTGTGGTGTTGGAGAAGATTCTTGAGAGTCCCTTGGACTACAAGGAGATCCAACCAGTCCATCCTAAAGGCAATCAGTCCTGAATATTCACTGGAAGGACTGATGCTGAAACTGAAACTCTTTGAAATACTTTGAAATACTTTGGCCACCTGATGGGAAGAACTGACTCATTGGAAAAGACCCTGATGCTGGGAAAGATTGAAGGTGGGAGGAGAAGGGGATGACAGAGATGGTTGGATGGCATCACCAACTCAATGGGCATGAGTTTGAGTAAACTCTGGGAGTTGGTGATGGACAGGGAGGCCTGGGGTGCTGCAGTCCATGGGGTCACAAAGAGTTGGACACGACTGAGGGAATGAACTGAACTGATGTTATATAAACTGAATTACATCTTATTCAGAGAGCAGTTTCTTTATCAGCCTAGATACCCCTAGATTTCTTCTGTTTGGCTACCAAATTTACCTGTTAACTCTTTAATATCATTTATGCCCATCACTCCCTCTTGACCTTTGTTGCCCCATCCCTTGTCCTGCCCTGATAATGTCCAGGGAGGACCAAGATGCTGGTCCATGAGGAGGATCCTGTAGGTTGCTCCATCAACCGTCTGAACTCTTCTCCCCCTCCCCCTCTCCTCTTCCTCTACTCCCCTGCCACAGAGCCTGGAAAGCAAGCAACTCCAAGCCCCAGCCCAGCAAGGCCATGTGACATGGTTCTGACAAGGGAAGCATTGGCAGAAATCTACTGGAGAATTCCAGGAACACGCCTGCTCTCCTGAAGATGGGAGAACATGACAGGAGCTTCCACCTGCCAAGGATGTGGAAGAAAAGGAGGAAAGGCCAGGGTCCCTGACAGCATCATGAGAGCAGCTGCTTCTGAACTTCTTATTGTGGGACAAAAATAACCCTTATTCTTCAGTTGCTATTTGTTCTTGGCTCCTTCCAGCTTGATGAGCTGCTGACTAACACCTTGCCTACTCGCCTTCCTGCTTCTAGTCTTACATCACTCACATCACCCCACCTTTTTTCGTAAGACTGAAGAATGAGCAGACCAGAAAAGAATAGTAAATAAATATTGACAATAAAGGTAAAAGAGAGCTGACACATGAAAACAATGTTGTAGACCTAAAAAAGTTACCAGAAGTAAGAAAAAACAACTTTAAGAGTAAACAAGGCCCGCTGAGTAAAGGTTTAAAAATTCCTACACGCATCAGGAGTTATTCAAGGCATCAGTGTCAGTACCACAGTCCAGTCCAGTTAGTGAAGACTCTCAAGAAATAGTAGTTCTACAAAAACATTCAGTCAAGAGTGGAAACAACGGGGAGTCAAACAGAAGACATTACAGTTGTGGAGCCTAGAGTTAAATCGGGAAGGGATATATGAACAAAATAATTCTGCAGGAAATATTTAAAATCTGTGCTGTAAATTATCAAATGAAAGCATGGGTTTTATAAAGGAGAGCCTGGTCTAGCCCCCATGTTAGAGGGGGAAGGGGCAGCAAGGAAGTCTTCCTTAGGAACTGAAGTCTGAACTGCGCGGTGGGTGATCCTGCTTCATCAAGGAAACGAGGAGGAGGGTGTGGGACTAGGAAGGAGCACCTGGGGAGAAGGATGGACACCCCTTGGGCCCTGCAGTGAGAGCACAAATGCTGATTCTGAGCTGCTGAAAGAAGGCCGTGTGGCTGGCCTGTGTCCGCCTGCTTGTTCCAACTCATCAGGAAGAAACCAGAAATTATGTTCAATATATTCTACTTCATAAGAAAGCCGTTTCCACTTGGAAGTAATAAAGTTAAAACAGTTTATCGCTGAAAATACAAACTGCAATTTGGCATTGTCATTTCACACAAACACTGAAGGATCTTCTAAGTATCCGGCACTATGCTAAGTGCTGGTGACGCAAATATGAGTAGGTCACAGTCTGTGCCTTTGGGAAGCTGCGATAAACAATGAAGAAATCGAGTAAATGAACAGTCGCAGTTAGGTACAAGGAGCACCTTGGTGGGTGTGGTTAAAGGCCAAGGGGACGCCTACAGAAATGACTGATTCACTCAAGGGTTGAGTTACCTTGAAAATTAATCTACGTTCAGTACATCATCACCCGATGTTAGCAAATTAATGGACTATGACTAAACTTAAGCATGAAACAAACCAGAAAATCTGAATTCTGACAGATATCGAGAGGTAATGAAATTGTTTAATGGACTTCGAAGTACACAGTCCTACTTCAGAAAACAATTCTGAGAATTAGATCAGCCCCTCTAAGCTTGGGCAACCATCCAAATAACAAGATTTGAACATAACTGGATTTTAGAATGTACGTTTGAGATTAAAACAAAAATAAAGGAAACAGTGAATTAGACCAGACTGTACATACAAGTCAGGATCAAACAGAAAGGTAAAAAAAAGCCAACATAAGTTTATTTTGTTTTTTTATTGAGATCCAACTAAAAGACTTGACTTTAAAAGATTTAATAGTAAGAACTAAAATCAGCCTTTTCATTCACTGTACTTGATAAGATCATCAATAAACAAAACCCAGAGGCTTGGACCTTATGTTAGTTCTGCCAGTGATCAACTGTGTGAAGACAGAAATCACATGGTTTCTCTGAGTCTCAGCCCCCTCATTGTGAAATAAAATAATTTCATCAGTAATGTCCAATAATTCTAAAATAGTCTTTCCAGAAAACTATCCACCACTGTATCATTTTCACTGATTTCAGTATTAGCTAACTGTAATTGTAAAAATTCTGGAGAAGGCAGACATTTTGCCAATAATTTGCCTGGCCACAATACATCAGATTTCACACACAATACTTTGAATTTGCAAATGTACTGTTGTTCAGTTTCTAAGTCATGTCCAACTCTTGGCAACCCCGTGGACTGTAGCCCACCAGGCTCCTCTGTCCATGGGGTTTCCCAGGGAAGAATACAGGAGCACCATTTCCTTCTCCAGGGGATCTTCCCAACCCAGGTATCAAACCTGTGACTCCTGCATTGGCAGGTGGATTCTTTACCATCTGAGCCATCAGGAAATCCCAGCAAATGTATAATGCCTGATAATTATGAAGCTATGAAATTGACAAGTAGTTCTGGAGTCTAGTGAAATCTCGTGGCTTTATCAACTAGGAAACACACACTTTCAACCAGATTGAATCTTTTCGATGAAGTCTGTATCTTTCTCTTGGATAAAAGAAACAATAAAATAATCACCCAAATATAATGTCAGGTATCACTGTACCAGTAGTAGGAAGATAAATGGAACTTGCATATACTATTTCTGTTGTAGGACATACCTCTTCTCACCTCAGTCATTTTCCCTTACTGTTTTTGCTTAAAGTGAAATAAGGAATTGCAATATGTATGCCAAAGAGGACTGTGACAACTTAAAAAAATGGAACACAGTTTTGTCACTTGATCCAAAAAGTGACATAGTAATTATATGTAACGCAGCATAATAATTCTAAACGTAATTGCAGTGCAATTTCGCTGACATGCACTCACTATCCTTCCCCATCATTATTATGCACAGATAACGTTACCTTGTTTTGCAAGTTCACCACCATCTCCTTAGGGCTTCCCAGGTGGCACTAATGGTAAAGAATCCACCTGTCAATGCAGAAGACTAAGAGACGTGGGTTCGATCCCTGGGTTAGGAAGATCCCCTGGAGGAGGAAATGGCAACCCACTGCAGTATTCTTGCCTGGGAAATCCCATGGACAGAGGAGCCTGGCGGGCTACAGTCCATGGGCTCGCAAAGAGTCCGACACAACTGAAGCAACTTAGCACACATGCACTATCTCCTCGAGGTGCAAATTTTTCAAATGTGTAGATTCACTTTTAAGTACATGGAGCCTACCGCACCTATCTTATCACAGGACCTGAACATACGAGTATCAGCAACAGCAAAACGCATATTTGTGCAAATACCTAATGTCCTAGAAAGAATGACAAGGAAGGGATATCATTTCCATAACTTTTTGTAATGCAACTTTTTATAACACAAAGTAGTTTATCTGCCTTTTTCCCAAGCCATGTCCTCTGTCGTCAGTGAGAAAGTCCACATCATAAATGATTTAAGAGGTTTGGCAAGTGTGACTGAGGTGACTGTTTTAAAAAACAGCTGTTTTTTAAAACAATTATGAAATGATGGGGGAACTTTACTTATCTATTTTTGGTTGCACTGGAACCCAGGCAGATTTTTACAGGAAAGAGCATCTGCACCACACTTATTATCAAGACCAGCAGCCCCAGGCCCTCTGAGCTCCGGCAAGTCTGGTGGACAAGCACGGCCTCACCCCTTTTCCTACCCAGATCCACACCTGCTCCATAACCTGTCATGTTAATAATGTGATCTAAACAGATGCTATACCCTTTGACAAACTCAAAACAAAATTAAAATGTATGGAAATTCATATTTTATATAAAGATGAAAAAAATGGATGACGGATGTAAAAGTTCATTGAGTTCTGTGATTGTTAATTTTATGTGTCAGCTTAGTTAGACGATGGTGCCAGGCTGCTTGATCAAACAGTAGCCTTAAAACTGCTCTAAAGACATTTTGATGTGTCAGTGTTTACAATCAGCAGACTATCAGTAAGGTAGATTATCCCACAGTATGAGGGGGTGGGCCTCATTGAAGGACTTAAAAAACAAAAAAGGATTTTCTGAAAAAGAAAGAACCCTCCCCTAGACTGTACCATCACCATAGAAATTCTACCCAAGTCTCCAGCACTCAAGAGTCAAGACCTCAACATCAGCTGTTATCTGAATCTCCAGCTGCAGCCTTGCCCCCCAGATTTCAAACGTAACAGCCTTTCAAACAACAGCATGAGCCAATTCCTTAAAACCTCCCCCTTAATCAATCAATCAATCAATTAACCTCAGTCTCTCTCTCTGTACACACACACACACACACACACACAAATCCTATTGATTCTCTGGAGAATCCTAACTAATACACATTTATCCAGAATATTAAATGTTAAGTATTCTCTTTGAAAAACAGATTTTTGTTTTTGGCCCTGTTAATGACACCACTAAATTCTGTACCAACCCTTAGTTTTAAGCTTAGGATAAACACTCTCTTATGAAAAACTTCATGAAACCAGCTGAGAATAAAGTTGACATACTGAGCTCATGTACTTTTAAAAATTAGATTTATGTGCTAAATATTGTGTACCTTGTACAGAAACTAAGTTTATATACTTTCTATAGAAAAAGTAGTATGAAAACATGAAAGAAGCTGGGCAATCATGATTCCCAGTTAACAGCATAGGACTGTCCTTCTGCGGAATGTCATACACAACAAAGTTCATCATTTTGTAGAAATACAGTAACATAATAGCAGCACTAGTGGTCAAGAACCTGCCTGCAAACGCAGGAGACATAAGAGATGTGGGTTCAATCCCTGGGTCAGGAAGATCCCCTGGAGGAGGGCATGGCAACCCACTCCAGTATTCTTGCCTGGAGGACCCCATGGACAGAGGAGCCTGGTGGGCCACAGTCTATAGGGTCACAGAGTCAGACATGACTGAAATGACTTAGCACGCAATCATATTCTTATGTATGACAATGGCAAAAATGTTTTAAAATCAGGGTGTATATTACAATGTTTTCCATTGTAAGACTAGTTTTACATCAGTTAAACTCTTATGGAGCAGTTCTTCCTGATGTGTATGTATCAGTCGTGTCCGACTCTTTGCTACCCCATGGACTGTAGCCTGCAGGCAAGAATACTGAAGTGGATTGCCATGCCCTTCTCCAGGGGATCTCCCCAACCCAGGGATTGAACCTGGGTCTCCTGCGTTGCAGGCATATTCTTTACCATTTGAGTTACCCGGGAAGCCCATCTTACTGAAGAATACCATTATTTTCATATCAGAAAACAAACACACTTATAAAAAATTATCATGATAAGGAACAAGCAAATGGGCTTTGATTTTGGACCAAAGTTGTATTTTATTAAGATTATAAATGGTATTTTAAAAGTGACATCTTGGGAATTCCCTGCCAGTCCGGTGGAGAATACTTCACCTTTCAAAGCAGCAGGTGTGGGTTCAATCCCTGGTCCGGGAACTAAGATCCCACATGCCCCATGGCCAAACAAACATACAACAGAAGCAATACCGTAACAAATTCAATAAAGATTGTAAAAAAAAAAGTCCACATCAAAGATAAATAAATAAATAAAAATGACATCTTATTTATTATTTTATATATAACTGCTATCAAAACCACATTGAAATTATAAATTATTTTTTGCTTGCCCACAAAGCTGCTGTGTGGGGGAGTGTTTCAGAAAGACCGCCCTTCTGGAGGCGCCCTGAGGACCCACTACTTACTCACTGCAGAGTCATAGGAGGTGGAATTGTGCTCGCCTCTCAGGAAGGGGTATGGCGACAGGTAAGCGTGGGTGCAGTTCTTCCATGGGGGCTGATTGGCTGCGAAGGAAGGCAAGACAGAGGTATTTGTTACTGAGAGGCTACATGAAGACTTGTTCCCAGTAGAGGAGAAATACAGGCTGTGGGTGGCACAGAAGCAAAATAAAACTACAGATCAACAAACTCAGAGAATTATTGAATAGGGAGGAACTTCCTTAAAAGTCTCATATGGAATAGCACAGGAGACCTGGAAAGTGGATTCACCTAAAACATCTAGCTCATGACCTAATCCAGGGGAGAGAATGCCCTTAATATCACCTACAATTGAAATCACCAGATTTCATTCATTTTTACAACAGTATTTTCCAGTTCCTAACATAATGCCCAGCACAGAAAAAAAAAAGTTGTTTAAAAATCTAATAAATTTAGATCTAACTATGATTGGTTCTAACTAATGCAAAATTTCTTCTATATTCCACTTTCAGGGAAAAGATGTAGATGATAGACCATACAAGTTAATGATTATAGTTTATTTTTAGCATTTGAAGAAACCACAAGAAAGAACTTTAATGTTGTTTGAAATCTTGATGATTTCATCATATACCTTTTAAGGAGTAAAATATTTTCTCCTTCTCTAAGTCTTGGCAAACTCTTCCTCTTGCAAAGTCTGACTTACTTCACTTCACCAAAGCGTAGATAATTTTCATCGGCAGATCACATGCTTATTCTCCTCCCCCAAATGACAATCATAAACTCTATGAAATATTTCTCTCAAAATGCCATTTCATCATGACTTTGTTCCTTTTAATATATGCCAACTTACTATTGGCCTGTCTTCTGTGATCTCAAATTTTTATGATATACTCCATAATCTTGACTTGTTTAAATGCCATACTTTGATTTATCACAGGAGTAGTTTTGATAAGAAGACTAATAATTTCAACCCACAGTAAGTCAGAAGGTAATAAACAGTTCTTTCATTGTTGGATGCAGTAAGATAAAGGCTAGCTATTTTCAGTGAATTGATTTTCAAAGATTAACAACAATATAGAAAATACAGTTGAAAGAATGCAACTGTATTTTTTAAGGAGCTATTCTATTTCAAAAAAGAACTTTAAAGTTTCTGTAAGAGAGTGGAAACATCAAAAGCAAAGCATTTCTTGATATTGCCCACAAACTTGGTTTAAGCCTTAATAGAGCAAGCTTTCATCTGTCACTGCTCATAATTGTTTCATTATAAAAAAAGATTTTTTTAAAATTTTGAAGCTGTTACTATAAAATAATACATCTCTAATTCTGAATTTTTTAATTTGTGATTTCAAGGATTTATAGCCCCCAAAATAAAAACATTTTATTTGCAACATAGCGATAATAGACACTCCAAAAACATACTATAGATAATATTTGTTTTGTTTGTTAAGGATGATGTATTTTAAATGTGAGTGAAGAAATAGTGGATTGTCCAATTCTGCCATAAATACTGACTGCAATTTTATGTTAGGAAATAAAATAATTATTTCTATAGCCAATTCTGTTTACTGAAAAGGAATCAGTAACCTTGGAAAGGAACCTTTGAAAGATACCCCATTGAGATTCCACAGCTAAGAATCCAATCCTGTTTTGTAAGTGACGTACACCAAAATAAGAAACTATTCTTTTTTATTGACAAGCCAGGTGTTGGGGTTGGCGGGGGTGGAAATAAAGCTGAATTATACTTACTGTACCAGAACTGCCAGATATTGGAATCATTCTCTCCCACAATCCCATTAAACCAACATCTCCAGAAGAATCCCTCATGGTGGAAAGTGACGTTTTCTATCTGTACAGAACACAAATGAAGTAACTGGTATCAATACAAGGAACACAATCTGAATAATTACATCTGGGAAATTTTTTAAGCAACATATTGTTTCCCAAATAATAGTGATCATTAGCTTTCTACACATCTCTTCCGAGAAGAAACAGACATTCCACTGCTATTTGTGGATTCGCAGAAGATATGTAAGGCTATCCTCGTTACCACCAAGTACGACAATATTTTGAAGAAGAAACGCACATTTTGTTCACCTGAACACTTTCCCACTTCAGTCGCGAGAAGCCAGTAATCTGATCCAAAAGCCACCAGAAAGAGTAAAACCCCCAGAGCACCAAAGAGAGCCCCAAAGAAGATGGCAATATTTAGTCTCATTTTCAATTCACTGGTTTCTGTTGAAATAAAATAAGAAAATAAATGAGAGCGGACACCCAGATCCTCAATTGAAAAAAAAAAAAAGAATAAAGACTTCTGAGCAGGCAGGATCTTCTTGAGCAGCGTCTCTTAGTTGGTGTTTCAGTGGAGTCCCACTCACACGGGCGGTGGATTCTTGCTGCCTTTGCATTCCCCTGGAGGGCCTCCAGCCCAGCAGCTGAGAATGGCAGGCTATTTTAGGACACTGACTGAGGAGTTGCCTGTCTCCCCAGGGGATCAAAAAATAGCTGACCTTCCCCTGATGGTGGAGGGGGTAGTATCAGGAACTGGCCGGAATCATCCTTATTGCTGTGGGGCAATCCGGAGAAGTGGAAAGATGACGGAATGGTGTGAGGTCCCTGCCAGCACTGGCCCAAAGTCTTAAGTGTCTGAACGGCTCCTCTTGATCCAGAACGGCCATGACAACTCTGCAGACACTGAGGACCCTCTACAAGGGTAGATACGTCACAGGTGTAAAGAACCACAAAGACCTCTCTTGAATATAACTGGAGAAAAGGCGTAAGTAGTTCAATCAGTCAAGAATCCACCTGCAATGCGGGACACTGGCTGCACCACAGGAGACCTGGGTTTGACACCTGGGTCTGGAAGATCTGGAGAAGGGCATGGCAACCCATTCCAGTATTCTTGCCTGGAGAATTCCATGGTCAGAGGAGCCTGGTGAGGTCCTCTGAGGATTGCAGTTAATTTCTTTTTGGATATTTTTGGAATAGAAAATAGTGGGTCAACTGACCTAACATAACACCAAGTACAGTTCAGGTTCACAACCTAGAAATTCATAAATATATTTAAAAGATCAAGAATATGGTAACATAAATTCTTAAAGCAGAACAAAGTACTTTTATGTAGCACATGCTATGACATAAATTGCAGTTCCCAGATCCTGTACAAGTTATTCCAAATGATCATCCCCAAAGTAGACTCATGAAAAAAGTCTCAAAAATATATTATTTTCTAGATTAAAATGAGAAAATACAGCCCACATTTTTTGTTTCTTTCATTTAAATATTCAACCTCCTTAAAATAGGGAGTCCTACTTGACCCCCCTACAAGTCACCGAATAGCAATTAATCTACACATTCTTCATGTCTAGCATCTCTAGCTCACTTCTTTGTTTTCACTCCATGTCTAAATATGCCAGAGAGAATTTTTTAAGTATTTGCACAATATTTGAAAACTTTCACTGTCTCTAATGATTACTGTCTTTTGTATTCAGTTGTAACAGTGGTCTCTGCATCTTCTGAAGAGGCATCTGACCTCTATCAGCTTCCTTCACCACTTTTGTTTGACATGGGATGGGTCCTTAGAAACAAAATCGTGTGTGTGTGTCTGCATGTGTGTGTGTTCGTGTGCATGTTCAGTCACTCAATTGTGTCTGACTCTTTGCGATCCCATGGGCTGTAGCCCACCAGGCTCCTTTGTCCATGGAATTTTTCAGGCATGAATATTGGAACAGGTAGCCGTTTCCTCCTCTAGTCATCTTCCTGGCCCAGGGATCAAACCTGCGTCTCCTGCGTCTCCTACATTGGCAGGTGGGTTCTTTACCACTGAGCCACCTGGGAAGCCCCCGATAGGCAGAATAATGGGTTCCCAAAGATGTTCACACCCTAATCCTAAGCATAACCACATAATCAATGAATACTTTACCTTACATAGCAATGACCTAGATTATACAGGGTTGGCCCAATCTACACACATGAACCCTTAAAAGAAAAGTAGAGAATCCTTCCTGACAGTGGTCAGAGAAAGAAATGTGACTCCAGAAAGAGTCAAAGACTTGCCAGTTTAAAGATGGAGGAGAGAGGCTACAAGCCAAGGAATGTGGGCAGCTTGTAGAGCATGGAAGAGGGAAAAAAAAAAAAAAAACCAGATTCTCCCCAAGAGCCTTCAGGAAGGAGTGCTGCCTACCAACAGCTTGACTTTGAGGATTTCTGACCTCTGCAACTGCAGAAGAGTAAATTCATATTGTTTTAAGCCACCAACTTTGTATTGTTACATTTTTATGGCAGCAGTAGGAAACTATTAAAGATGCTGTTCTATAGTTAATGCAATATAAGATCAAATTAAGAGGTTTTTCTTGAGGGATGGGTGGAAAGAATGCACCTTCAAGAAGTGCTTATTGGGAGCTTGTGACTGTCCAGGCATTTTATTAGATACACAGGCCCTGACCATGAGGAGTTCATGAGCTAGTGGGGAAAAAATGATTCATTGGAATAAGGCGCATAGCAGTTGTAGTAATAAGCTTCTTGTCACCCCAAATAATTCTCCCTGCTCACCCACACACCCCCTCCCAAGATAACAGTAGTTGTGATCATGCAGTTCTATTGTAGGTAACAATGTTGTTACTCGGAGAGGAAGAGGAACCTTTATAGGAAAAGTTTAATTCATTGTATTTATATCGTAATGGCTTATGATAAAAAACCTATGCATTAATACCAAATCTTTAGCATATGCATTCACAAACACACACATATATACAAGCAACTAGATTTTTTAAATAAGTAGAAAAGAGTGTAGGATTTTGTTATTGCTACAATTCATCTCAATTTTTCTCTCTGTCACACACAAAATATCACCTTTCTGGAAGAGGTTCATCAACTATTTTTTTCACCATTTTTGGTTTATCCAAAGGTGAATAAGCATCATTATAAAAATGTGTATACACACACACACGTGTGTGTGTATGTATATCAAAGCAGCTAATTAACCAATCTAATTGTTTTCAACCATTCATTCATGGGCAACTATTTGAGAAAAATACTAGAGACTAGTTCTGATTTCATAAAACTTTAGTTCTGATTTCATAAAACTTAACTCCTTTAGCTCAGTTATCAGTATCCTCAATGTTTATCATAGTGCTTGACATACATGGAGCACTAAAATAAAATAAAAATCTACTTGTATTATGACTCTTGGCTGTGATGTTAAGTACACAGCCTGAGTTATTTAACTGGTGATCCATCAGGAAGAACTATCGCTCATCTTGCCTGTTCTTTGTGAAACCTGTAGAGAAGGATTTTAGCAGAGTCTGTGCTTCCTCTGCAGATAATCACAAACCATCTTTTAAAAAATCCACTGTTGATTCTTCTTTAGAAATAAAATAGAATTTACCATCCAGGGGTCAAAAAGTTTCTTTTTAAGAAAATTAGACCATTTGCCTTTCCTTTGAAACACCTAATTTACCACCATTCCTAAAATATTCCCAGCGATCATTCAGTTATCTCTTCCTTGACGTCTGTCAGCAGCTTAAAATGTTGTCTAAGCTCCAGCATAATTGTTAAACAGCTGCTGTGTTCCTGTGATGTGTTCACAAATTCAGACATTGGATCTTCTCCCTTTCCATCTCTTTTCTAGTGAAAGACCGGGAGATGCGGGGAGACAGACAGACCTTAGCATCGACCTCAACTCACAGTGGCTTCCCTTATAGCTCAGTCAGTAAAGACTTTGCCTGCAGTGCAGGAGACCCGGGTTTGATTCCTGGGTTGGGAAGATCCCCTGGAGAAGGAAATGGCAACCCACTCCAGTAATCTTGCCTGGAGAATCCCATGGGCAGAGGAGCCTGGCAGGCTACAGTCCATGGGGATGCAAGAGTTGGACACAACTTAGCGACTAACCCCAACTCACAGTAACCCTGTAGTAGGACAACTCCATCACCACTGTGTGTGCCCATGCCTGTGGTGAACACTGAGTCTATTTCATGTGGATACGATGATCACAGTGAACCTGCCAAGGCACAAGCATGGTATCTCAGGTTCAATCCCTTGGGAGACCTTGATTGTCAGAAATGTAAACGGAGGTGAATAATAGTAACTAATATTAATGAGCATCTGCTCTGTGGCAGATACCATCCTAAGCATATTAGATGCCTTGAGTACAAATAAGCCTTCAGTTGGTAGACTATGAAATAATCTGTTTCTTGGGCAGGAAGTTCAGCATCTAAAGTCCTTCTGGGTGGCAGTTAAAGATCCTCCTGGTGGCATACAGAAGGCCAGACGTAAGTATGGGGAGCTCTGCATGGGGTCCTCCTGACTTCCTGGAAATAATATCCCACTTAGAGTCTGCTGTCTCTGAGAGAAATTATGGCAAAAACTATTTTTAAATTAATTTCTCAATCTAAAACAGTTTTTAAATCCATCTTTTAAAATCTTGAGGATACAAAGATCATAAGCATTCCAAGGTAGTGTGGTAAACTCCTCCCTTGTTTTTTACAAATTAAATAAAACCTGACAACCAAAGGATAGATGACCATAAACAATGGAAGACTTTGCCTGTTTTGATTCAATGTCTTTTTATTTACTTAACTGTGTTTTTTTTTTAACCAGTAAACACACTACAACTTAACAGAAATCCCAAGTCATGTTTAATTTGTGAGAGATAAGGAGCAAAACATTTTTTCTACGGTCATAATTTCCAATCTTGATATTGCAATAGTCTTAATTATTTCAACATATCTACTGAAGCTAGCTAAACATTCTACCAAAAAAAATTAATTCTGGTTTACTTTATTCTTAAAAAAAAAAATACAGGGATGACAATGCTCAACATCCAAAAGTGCTGAACAAATGTGTAAATAAATAAAGAAATCAAACTTCCAGAAACAGAAGTGGTTTTGTGGAGATTTGAGGGTAAATTCTTTTTTGTCTTGGAATACTATGTTATAGATCCACAATCTTTGTCTGCCGTTCCAACATTAAAAATTTCTGAAAACCAAAAGCTTTCAGCAAACCAAACCTGATTGGCATGAGGATGCATATAAACTATAGTATGAATTCTTATACATTTGATTGCACAAGCACAAACGCATTTGATTACAGTGCTCACCAGGTTCCACAGGGGTGTGGTGGTGAGGGTGTTAGGTAATGTACAGTACACACATAGTGCTACTTTTTCAAAATACCCCAAATTCTGAGTTCTAAACACACCTGGCCCTAAAGGTTATGTATAAAGGTTTGTGGTCCCAAGTCCTAGACACAGACAGTAGACTGAGTGATGACCCTAAAATCAATTGTTTCCCTTTGATCACTATTTAAACAGATTTTTACTGCCCATGAACCATCACCACAGGTCTCTGTGACCCTAATGACCTCTTTAAGTCTCTTTTGTGTTGTGGTTCTTGGGTCTTGTATGTCATGCTCCCTGCTTCCTCCCCCATCCAACAATGTGACAATAGGACCACAGCCTGTAATTTCACGAGATTATCTTTACAAGCCTTCTCATCCTGCACATAGTATAGGAACAACAAATAAACTTTGGGGGGGGGGGGATGATAGAGGTTCTGTCTTTGTTTACAGCTACATCCCTAACCCTAGCACAACGCCCTATGTAGGTTCTCAGTAGGTAGCTCAGCTGGTAAAGAATCTGCCTGCAATGCAGCAGACCCTGGTTCGATTCCTGGGTCGGGAAGATTCGTTGGAGAAGGGACAGGCTACCCACTCCAGTATTCTTGGGCTTCCCTGGTAGCTCAGCTGGTCAAGAATCCGACTGCAATGTGGGATACTTGGGTTCAATCCCGGGGTTGGGAAGATCCCCTGAAGAAGGGAATGGCTACCCACTCCAGTATTCTGGCCTGGAGAATTCCAGGGACTGTATAGTCTATGGGATCACAAAGAGTCGGACAGGACTGAGCGACTTTCACTTTCACAGTAAAAACTTGGCTGACCAAATAGCCATCTGAATTGAATTAAATTGGGTTGAACAGTGCCATCTGCTGGCCGCAGGTAAAGTTTGCCTTCCACCATACACTAAGGTCCATCGGGAGTTTTATCACACAAATACTGCAGTGCAAGGATTTGCTGTTTTCAGAGTTTGATGCTGACCAGCCTTAACTAAGATGGTGCCATCCCAGTACTAAGGCTCTGATAAATAGCTTACGTTGAATGTAAGTGAATCAGGATCCATCCACAGGCTCATTTACTCATTCATGTGGGCAGTTTACATGCCACTGAATTGAGAGCTACTTACACAAGGAACTCACACAAAAGGATTATATTACACAACTATCTTCCACTTTGAAAAAGGGTCTGATGCCCAGCTCCAAGTTCAGTTCCCCAAAGAACTCCATTAGTGTGCTGAAGGGCATTAACTCTTGAAAGCGGAAAAAAACTTGGAACTTATTTTTTTAAACCTGCTTTCGATTAAAATCAACACAGACACACACACACACACACACACACACACACACACACATATCACTTCAGAAACAAAACTGGGGACCAAAGGGGAAATTTTTTGATATATGAAAGTAGAAATGAAAAAAATGTAACTTATAGGAATGTGGGTATTATATAACAAATATAAATTTAATGATGGCAATTTTGATTTTAACTTACTCATCCCTTTGTTTCCTTGTATTTCTTTCTGAAGGAATACATTATACTCCCTATACCAGAAATCTTGCGAATGAGAAGATTCCCCTCTCTGGTCCCTAGGCTATGAAAGTGCTTTGCGTGAATCTTGCATACATGTTTTGAGTCTTAACTTAGAGAAAGACGTTTTTATTTATCCTTGCCTCTGGGGTATGTTGCCTTCCCATTAAAAACCTTTGTCACTGGGTCATTCTTTACCTATCAAGATGAAGATGGACTTTTAAAATTTCCATTCCAAAGACTTTTCCAAGAAGAGACTTATAGAAGGCTCAGATGAGTCCAGGGTCTGTGAGCCACTTCAAGTCGACTCACAGAGGAACGACAATCCAATTCAGGAGTGAGTGGGAGGGTGGGGAGACACATTCCTGTTACCTTTGTGTCCCCAGGCCTCTGTTGGGGAAACAGCTGGTGTTGCATTGATGTGAACACAGTCAGAACTGCCGCAGGTACTTCAGCCTTCTCTTCATGTCCTGCTCAGCCAAGTCCCTGTTTAAGTCCTGTTTAATTTGACCATACATGTGCTAAGGGATACAGCTGGCTTCCCATGCGGCCCAGTGGTAAAAGTATCTATCTGTCTGTCAGTGCAGAAGACACGGGTTAGATCCTTGGGTCAGGAAGATCCCCTGGAAGAGGAAACAACAGCCCACTCCAGTATTCTTGCCTGGAGAATCACATGGACAGAGGAGCCTGGCGGGCTACAGTCCACGGGGTCGCCATGGACTGAGTTAGACATGACTGAGCAACTGGCATGCACGCAAAAGGGATACAGTTAGAACCTACCAGGATACTCAAATAGCACAAAAGCTAAATAACAACGACAGCAGCAACAAAATAGTAACACCTCGGGCACACACAGAGCACTCACTTTGTCCTGGGCACTATTCTAGGAGCCTGGGGCTTATTGATCCACTAACCTCCATGGACTTAGGACCTGTGGAAGAGGTAATTAAGGTTAAACGAGATCATAAGGAAGGGGCCCTAATGTCATCCCAGAACAGGGAAATAAAGTCAGGAGTGAGATGCTCTGGGCACATCTCAGCTCAGTATCAGTTGACAAATAAATAACACAATGTGACAAAATCAGTAAGACTTCCATTTCCATCTTGAAATTTAGAAAGCTGGAAAGAGCACTCAGCCACCTTTCCTGCAAGTGAAAGGTGAGGCAAACCGGCCCGCACCTTAAACAGAAGGCAGCACTCGGGCAGTGCTCCCCACCTTCGGCGCCACGGGCGTCGGACACTGGATGATTCTGTTGTGGGAGCTGGGTGCCGCCCTGTGAGTCGCAGGACATTCAGCAGCACCCGTAGTCTCTACTCACTGGATGTCAGTAGCACAGCCCGAATCCCAGCATGCCCCAGGCAGCGCCAAATATCCCTAGGAGGCAGAGTCACCCTCAGGTGAGAAGCACTGCGCTAGAGAAAGGAGGTCCCATGGCGCGATGGGGGTCACCATGGCAACGAGAAACCACCCCCACACTACTCTGGACCCGAGTAACACACACCCTCACACTGAACGGCTGGCCGAAGGAAAAGTGTGTGTGTGCGTGCCTGTGCGTGTGTGTGTGTGTGTGTGTGTGTGTGTGTGTGTGTGTGTGTAGTAGTAATAGCATAACTTCACTACCTGCTGTCCCATACAGCATGCCAAACTTTCAACAAAATATCACAGGACGTGTAAAAAGCAAGAAAAACCAGCTTGAGCTCTATTTCCAGAATGGTAGCTTGGGCGCTCCACAGATCCATTCCCCAGTGAAACAAATGTAACCCGTGAAATCTATTTCAAACATCTGAACATTTAAAGCCTAAGGAAATTGTCCTAAAGGCAAATAGAACATTAGTCAAAATAAAGACTACTTAGATTTTTATAAGAACACCAAGTGTCCTTGACATTTTAGCCATGACCCACTCTCTCCTTATTTCACAAAATACACAAAAAATAATAATTCACAACAGACTACTGGCCTAAATGTAAGAACTAAAACCATATAACTCTTAGAAGTAAACGTGGGTATAAATATTCATGACCATGAATTAGGCAATGATTTCTTATATAACCCAGGAAAAGCACAAGCAATACAAAAATTAGATAAATGGGACAACAATGAAATGAACTTTTGTTCATCAGTGGAAACTACCAAGTAAGTGAAAAGATAACCTGCAGGGTGGGGGAAATATTTGCAAATTATATATCTGATAAAGGACTTGTATCTAGAATATACAAAGAACCGTAACAACTCAATAATAAAAAGATAAACAGTTTAGAAATGGGCAAAGTGTCTGAACAGACATTTCTTCAGAGAAGACATGCAAATAACCCAAAAGCACATGAAAAGATGACCACCAAATGCTACACAAAATCCTACACTCTTCCCATCAAGAAAATGTAAATCCACCATCATTGGAAAGTAAATGTTGAAGAGGATGTGGAAAAATTAGGGCCCTCATATACTCACAGGGACGGGGGAGCCTGGTGGGCTGCCGTCTATGGGGTCGCACAGGGTTGGACACGACTGACGCGACTTAGCAGCAGCAGCAGCAGCAGCATACACTGCCAGTGGGAATATAAAATGGTGCAAGCACTCTAGAAGATAGTTTGACAGTTCATCTAATGTTTAAACATAGAATTACCAAATGATCCAGAAGCCCCACTTTGAAAAGAAAACATGTATTTATACAAAAACCTGTACACAAACGTCCATAGCAGAATGAGTCATAATATCCAAAAACTGGAAACAACTCAAATGTCCATCAAAACTACCAGTTTGGTAGCATGCAAATTATATCTTAATAATAAATCCCATGTACAGAAGGCGCCTGGTGGGCTACAGTCCAGACACGAGTTAGCCACTAAACAACGATATTGTTTTGGAAAAAAAAGAACAAAAAAAATGCAGGCTGAAGAGACAAAGCAATCATCACAATT
Source organism: Cervus canadensis (assembly GCF_019320065.1). NCBI lineage: Eukaryota > Metazoa > Chordata > Mammalia > Artiodactyla > Cervidae > Cervus > Cervus canadensis. The sequence continues at coordinate 7,260,924 of NC_057390.1, read as the reverse complement.
AAACACAGATATGACATAGATGCTGAAACTATACCCCAATGGGATTAAAATAATTTTGATAAAGATGTTAAAAATTATATTGGAAAAGACAATGTGTAAGATAAGATAGGCATCTTTAGCAGAGAGGTATAAACTATAAGTAAAATATCAAATGCAAATTCTAGACGTCAAAACACAGTAACAAAGGTGGAGAATGTCTTTGACAATTTCACCAGCAGGCTAAAGACAGCCAAGGGACAAACCAGTGAACTTGAAGACAAATCAACAGAAATTATCCTAGCTAAAATTAAAAAAAAAAAAGTGAAAGAAAAAAATAAACAGAACACATCATTCAAGGTCTAATGGGCAATAGCTTTAGATCATGTTATCGTATCACTGAAGTCCCAGAAGTACAAGACAGAAAATGGGGCAGAAGAAATATTTGAAGAAATAATGGCTGAAAGTGTTCCTAAATTAGAGACACATCAAAGAACAGATCAAAGAAACTCAGTGCAAATAAAGCAGGATTAAAACCAAGACAGAAAAAACATACAAGTAGGCCGATCATATTCAAACTGCTGAGTATCAAAGAAAAAGATAAAATCTTAAGAGGCTGCCAGAGAAGAAAAAGTGGGCTACCCTGGTAGCTCAGCTGGTAATGGATCCACTGCAATGCAGGAGACCCCGGTTCAATTCCTGGGTCAGGAAGTTCCCCTGGAGAAGGGAGAGGCTACCCACTCCAGTATTCTTGGGCTTCCCTGGTGGCTCAGCTGGTAAAGAATCCACTTGCAATCAGGGAAACCTGGGTTCGATCCTGGGTTGGAAAGATCCCCTGGAGGAGGGCATGGCAACCCACTCCAGTATTCTTGCCTGGAGAATCCCCATGGACAGAGGAGTCTGGCGGGCTAGTCTATGGGGTCTCAAAGAGTCAGACATGACTGAGTGGCTAAGCACAGCCCAGAGAAGAAAAAGACACAGATAGGACACAGCAGACACATCATCAGAGAACATACAGATATGAATACAATAGAGTGATATCTTTTAAGGACTGACTGTATTAAAAACCCACATTTCATCTCAAATAAAAGTGAAGGGAAAATCAAGCCTAGCCATACTATAAAAACAGGGGGAATTCATTGCCAGCACAGAAGATAAGAAATGTTAAAGGCTTCAGGAAGAAGGGATGTGATACAGATCAGAGACTTGGTTCTAAACGAAGAAGATAAAATTGCTCTAACTGTAGTTTCCTACAGTGGAAGCATTTATTACTGATTTAGATCTTTCTTGTTTCTGACACATGCACTCAAAGCTGTAAATTCCCCTCTAAGTGCATGTTTGTTGCATCTGACAACTTTGACAAGTTCTATTTTCATTTTCATTTAGTTGAAAATGCTTCTTTATCTTGAGACTTCACCCTTGACCATGTGTTATTTAGAACTGTGCTGTTAACCTCAAGATATTTCTGAGTGTTCCAGTTACTTTCCATTATCAAGTTTTAGTTTAATTCCATTGGGGGTACCCAGCATACTTTATATTGTTTCTCTTTTTTTGAGATCGTTAATGCCTATTTTATGGCCCAGACTGTGGTCAATGTGATCTTGATATGAACGGCTATCCTGCTGATCTACCTGAATTCTAGATCCAGTGGAATGTGACGCTGTTCTTTGGCTTTCTGCATTTGTGAATATATGTCTTATGTGTGTGTGTGTGGGGGGGGGGGGGTTGGTATTTATCCTGCTTGCTGTTCTGAGTTTCATGTGCCTGTGTGTACAGTTGCCTGTCATTAACTTTGGAAAATGTGAGGCTATTTTTACTTTAATTGTTCTCTCTCCCTTCTTCTAGATATGATCTCAGGTGGCCTAGACCTACAATAGCTTGGAGTGGGGCTTGGGTTCCCAGCCAGAGATTGAGGTTGTGTCGGGGCAGTGCAAGCACCAGATTCTCGCCACTAGACCAGCAGTAAGTGCCAAGGTCTTTGGTGCTTCAGCTTTGCAGAAAAGAATTTCCATAAAGACGGAAAGCAGTGAAGCAAGTAAAGTATTTATTAGGAGGAAAATGAGAACAATACATGTAGACAGACACACGGGCAGACTCAGAGGGAGAGTCCCTGAGCTGTGCCTTCGTGGTAGTTTGAATTAATTTTATGGGGCATTTCTTCCAGTTTCCTTTGGCCAACCATTCTGATTTGCCTGGGAGTTCACAGTCCATATTGTGCTTCCCTGGTAGCTCAGTTGGAAAGAATCTGTCTACAGTGTAGGAGACCCAGGTTCGATCCCTGGGTGTGGAAGATCCCCTGGAGAAGGAAATGGCAACCCACTCCAGTATTCTTGCCTGGAAAATCCCATGGACAGAGAAGCATGGCAGGCTACAGTCCATGGGGTCACCAAGGGTCGGACACGACTTAGCGACTAAACCACCACCACAGTCCATATTTGGTATATCTTAGGATCTTTCCATATGTACACACACATCTCTCAGCCAAGATGGATCCTACTGAAAAGGTCTATAGGTAGAACATCCCTTGACATGACTCCCCTTTGGCTTCCAAGAAGCCTTTTCTGTGTGTGTATGGTCGGGAAGGTCTCCTGACTTTGGGAACGAGAAATATGTCATCTGTGCAGGGTTCAGCCTCCTTCCTTAATTGCCTGCTATTCCTGTCTTGGAGTTTTGGTCAATAGAGAATGAATCTCCAGTTGTTTTACCCTGGAGGCGGGGGTGTCCATCTGCCTCCTGCCTTAGTATCCCAATTTTGTATATATGTTTTGAAATTGACTGACAGTTCTTCAACATTCTGATTAATTTCCCCCCCCCCCTTTTTTTTTTGTCTTTGCTTTCCAGTATGGGAATCTTCTATTGACTTAATTTCAATCTCAATGATTTTTTCCTTGGTTGAGTCCAATCCACTGATGAGCCCATCAAAAGCAATCTTAATTTCTATCACAATGGTCTTGCTTTCTATCATTTCCTTCTGATTCATTCTCAGATATTTTGTATCTGCTTATATTACCTATCTGTCCTTATATCTTGTCTACTTTCCATGAGAGCTCTTAACAGTAATCACAGTTATTTTGAATTCCCTGTTTGACAATTACAAGATTTTTGTCATATCTGACTCTGGTTCTGATGCCTGCTTTGTCTCTTGAAACTATTTTTCTTCTAATAAAATCATAATTGTTTTCCTGAAAGTTGAATGTATGTATTAGGTACTAAAAACTCAGGTACTGGGGCTTTTAGCATAAGGCTTTATGTGAATATGCGTTGGAGCTAGGTTGTGTTTAATATTTTCATAACTGTAGGTGCCAGAGACTTCAGTTTCCTCTTTTTCCCTTTTTTCCCCCCCATCCCTGTTGCCTTTGAACTTCCCTAGAAACTTGTTTTAAAATAGGGTCTCTGTCTTACATCTTTCTCAGCTGTAGTTTACTGTTACTATAGCAAAGCCCTGTTTATATTTTCATAAGGTGGGGGTACTTTTATAAGCTTATGATTAAATCTCCGTTTCAGTGAGCTTGAGTCCTTGGACGGTGACTTCCAGAAGCATTACTTAGCTTTCTCCCTGCCTCCCATTATGTGAGACCAAAAGACAGACAGGGTGCTGGAGTGGTCTGATTATCCTTTTCCCAGGTACCTGGTGGCTCAGACAGTAAAGGATCAGCCTGAAATGCAGGAGACCCAGATTCGATCCCTGGAGGAGGGCGTGGCAACCCACTCCAGTATTCCTGCCTGAAGAATCCCATGGAAAGAGGAGCCTGGAGGGCCACAGTCCATGGGGTCGCAAAGAGTCAGCCATGACTGAGCACACGCTACTGTGGACTTAAAAAGTTACTGGTTTTCACTTTGTCATCTTTCTTTCCCTTATTTTTCAGTGTGGAAGCTGCAACCGCCAAGCTCTTTACACACTGGAACTGAAACCAGCGTTCTCTAAAATCTTTATATGAATGGAATTATATAGCATATCCTCTTCATTTGGCTTCCGCAGTCAGCATAACTATTTTGAGATTCATTGATGATGTAGCATGAATTCATAGTTCATTTTTATTGCTAAGTAGTAATACCACAACTTGTTCACTAATTCACTTGACAGATATCTGGCTTGTGTTCAGTCTAGGGCTATTGCAAATAAAGCTTGTAGCAATAGTTGTGTTCAAAATCTTGTTTGGCTATATGCTCCTTTATCTCTTGGGTAAATACCTCATATGCTGGGTCATATGGTAGGTGTATGTTTAACTTTTTAAGATATTTTCAATCTCTTTTCCAAATTGGTTGTGGCATCACACTTTCCCACTAAAATTATTGTTCCATGTCCCACCACCTCTTGGTATATTCTTTTCATCTGGAGACATTCAAATGATGAACAGTTGGATCCCAATGCAGCATGCTATAAATGAGAATGCTTACCTTAATAATATTCAGTCTTCCAGTTCATGATCATGGTATACATCTCTCCATTTAATTATACACTTTTTCATACCTCTCAGCAACGTTTTGTAGTTTCAGTGTACAGGTTTTTGTTGTCTTTAATTTAATCTTATCCCATTTAAAAATTAAGTTAGCTTACTACAGTTTCACAGATGCCAGCAGAAGATATGAGACACCTGCATCAGAAACAAAAGACTTTATTACTCATAATACAATGAGCAGCATAAACATTAGCATGTTTGTATCTGTTTCTCTTGCCTCCACATCCCACAAAAGTGATGTCCATATTGATGCTGCACATCTAGTGGATTTTCATTTCAAGTGAGAACACTGGGCTTAGAGTATCTATCATTTTTATAATCTGTAAGTAAGCTTTATCTTTAACCAGTGGGGATATGCAACATCTTTCAAAGCTGTGGCATAAATAGGAACAGTTACAGGTTTACCATTTGGCCTACCCCTAAGTAGTACAGGCATCAACAGGTCCAAAGAAAACGGGATGTCTCTTTGCACATTTGTTGGTCAAATGTATCCCCATTTCACATTTCCTGTTTACAAAATGATTTTTAAACTCCAATTTCTAATGGCTTTCTGTAGCATTTGTTGCTGTTGTTTAGTCACTAAGTCATGTCTGACTCTGCACCCACCGGGCACCTCTGTCCCTAGCAATTCCCAGACAAGAACACTGGAGTGGGTTGCCACTGCATTCTGCTTTGTGGCATATGGGAACAAAACTATAATTTGTATATTGATCTTGTATTCTGCAACCTCGTTAACCTTACTTTATGAGTTCTAGTAAATTTTTTCTGTAACTTCCTTAATGTTTTCTACATAGATGACCATGTGGTTTATGAATACAGTTTTATATCTTTCTACCAACTACAGATGTCTTTTATATCTTGTGCTTACCTACTGCATTCAGCTGGGAAACATGAAAATCACTGGGAAGCTACCGAGCAGTGCCTGTGGAAATGGCCAGGAAATTACTTGCTGGGGCACCTGGGAGGTTCTCCTGGAAACCAGCTGGGATGCCCAGGGAATGTGCTGCGTGTCACAGAACCTTGCTAGGGGCTAGGGACCACTAGATGTCTAACAAGTCAGCCACACACCGCAGGAACAAGAAGAGAGAAAAGCACTTCAGTGTGTCAGAGAAGCTCCTTCCCCATGCAGTGTCCCTCAGCATCATCTACAGACATAGTTTCACATCGTGCCAGCTAGCAAAGATGTGTCTACAGAGTCCAGCACCAAGATCACACAACAGAGCAACGATGCATGTATTTGGAGCTGATACCAATAAACTGATCACCGGTACAGTCCGTTCTTTGGCTACCTGGCTTCCAAATGCATCCTTCTGTTCACATTTCAATTTTCGTAAAACACCACCACAAAGGGAAAACGTCGCAACAGTCATTGTACCCATTCTACTCCTCAAATTCAGTCTTACTGAATTTTCTGTTACCTAAAGACTAAATTAAGCTAAATTTACTAAAATTATTAATTAATTTAAAAACTTACTAAAATTAAACTTCAAGGACCTGTAAAATTATATTTGGAAGAAGAAGACAGAAGAAAATAGTGAGCATGTGCCAACACCCACATGCATAACAGAAAATAGGCAAAACCTCAACAGTCCTTACCCTGGAAATGGCCCCAAAGTCATAGCTGGTTTCTGTGGCTTCCCTCTTTATTTTACTACCTATTTCTTCCTTTTTTTTTTTTTTTTTTTTTAAGACTAAGGCTCTTTATCTAAAAAAGGAAACCTTTGTAGAGATTTATTTCAGAAATAGCAGTAACGTTAATGACCTAATTCAAACTGAGGACAGCATGAAAATTAACATATAAACTCTTCATGTCTTTAAAAGAAGTCTGCAACTTCTCCTTTAATCACCTTATTACTGAAAACACCTATTACGGGAATAACAAGAGACACTGATTTCTTAAATGAGATTTTTTTGTCTGGGGGTTTTTGTTTTTTGTGTGTGGTTTGTTTTTTTTTTTTTTTTTTGGTTTGTTTGTTTTATTGCTTTTTTCGGCCTATTTCTTCTTTCCCTTGCCCTCAGCCTAAACATCAGCTGATCAGGGGTCTTTACCTCACGCAAGGATGAACGTCTTTCTTCAGGAGTCCAGGAATTGATTCTTCCACAGTTCTACATTCTTTTGTTTCCTTGTTTTTGGAACGTTCCACGCAGAGTCCTTCCTCACTCCACTGGAAACGATCACCCAATCTGCCCTCGGTACTCCGGCTCCATCACTTCAGCCGGGAGAAGGTCCCCTTGGGTTTCCTGACGGTTTGGTGGCTTCGGGAGGCCCAACCATCCAGCTGATGGTCTCACTGTCGAACACAGCGGAACCTCTGCCCCACCCCTCGTGGAAGGTCAGCCCTCCTGGGATAAAAACCCTCCAAACCAGGAGGCTCCAAGTTGCCAAGACAGACGGCAGCGAATGTGCTACAAGTGAGCCGCCCTCGCAGGTCCCAGAAAAAGCGCTGGGGCGATGTTTGTATTAATATATAGACTCCTCACCCCTCCAGGAGGCTGGTCCACACTGGGTCCTCCTGTGTTTCAAGTGGGAAAAACGAAGCTGGGAGGGGCCGAAGGTTCTTTCTCCAGGTCAGTCACCGACAACTAGGCACGCCCACTCTGAGTCTCTTCCCGCCAAAGCCGGGGATCCCCTGGGACACCCCGTCACTTCTGAGCTAAAGGCTCATCATCGCAATTCCCTCCAGCCAGGCAATGGCAGGGCGAGGCGGGCTCTTTATCCCCAGGGTGCGTAGAGCATCATCACCACCATCACAAAGCTGCCGCGCGTCCAGCACGGACGCCAGTTCTCTGGGCGGGTCGCGAGCCCGCGGGGCCGCGCGGAGCCCACCTCCCTGCGCCTGCGTCAGAAGCTCCGCCCCTGAAAGAAGGTGAGAGGCGCGCGGCTCTGCGCGGGCGCAGCCGCTCGCTTCCGCCGGGGGCGGGGCCGGCGCGCCGAGGGCGGGCCCCCAGCGCGGAGCCCCCCGCGCGCATGCGCATGGAGCCGGGGGAACAGTCCAGCGGCATGGCCCCGGACAGGGGTTTGATATCAGCAACCCCGAGACCGCGGCAGGAGCCCGGGACAGGGACCCAGGAGGGGGCTCCCGGCCCCGGTGCCGTTCGAGCCCGCCGCTTCCTGCTCTGCCTCTACCTGGTAGGCTTCCTGGTAAGTAACTGCGGGGCCGGCGGGCTGTGTCCGCGACCTGGATCCCGACCAAGGTGCTTTTCCTTGCACATCCTGAGTGGTCGCCAGGCTCTTCGAGGGCTGGAAACCTGCGATCCTCCTGCTGATGCCTCCCTACCTCTCAGGTCCCTTCTTGCCCCACATCCCCTTTTTCACACTGCACCTGGACACAGATGAGGCTTGCCCCTCTCACCCACGCCGAGGCCAGTTCGCCCCCACCCTCACCCCGGCCCCGCGATTTAAGACTCTTCGGCACCAGGCTCAGGTGTGATTCGGTGATCGAGCCTCGCACAAGGGTGACCCCGGGTGGTAGATGCTGTGACGGGTGCGTCGCCCAGCAGTGCGGTGGCTTCAGGTGTGGTAGGAGCAAACAGGCCCTTTTTACTAGGCCATGTAGGAAAGTCGCTGTTGATAACCCTACTTGGGCAGAATTAGGTACATTTTCAGAGCTCCCAGGTGGCGCTAGTGGTAAACAATCCGCCTGCCTATGCAGGAGACAGACACCAGAGATGCGCCTTGGATTCCTGGGTGGGGAATGAGTTTGATCCCTGGGTGGGGAAGGATCCCTTGGAGAAGGAAATGGCAGCCCATTCCAATGTTTTTGCCTAAAAAATTCCATGGACAAAGGCCCTTGTCGGGTTATGCTCCATGGGGTCGCAAAGAGGCAGATAAAACTGTGCTAGGAAGTATGCATTAAACTTGACAGACTGTTGAACACCTTGCATTGAGGTTGGGGGAGGAGAATGTCTTCTTGCTTCTCTCCTGGCTCAGTAGAGCTCAGCACCCTAACCTTAGTCAGGCACCAGACTGGAGAGTCATGGCTATGGTTGTAACACCCTGTATATGGATTTCTCCATGCCTTTAACCAGATGAGTGTATCTTACTGTAGAATGCAATTATGAGTTCTTGTTTGCTCAAAAATTTAGATATTGTCCTTAAAAAATCAGCTTATAATCAAGATCCCACTTTAAAAATACCCAGGCCCCTGTTTCTAATTTGCATTAACCAGCAATTTGTTGTTTAGGATTTGTTTGGTGTGAGCATGGTCGTGCCTTTACTGAGCGTTCATGTCAAGTCTCTTGGAGCAAGTCCAACAGTTGCTGGGATAGTAGGTGAGTAAGTTAATCCTGCGCTTTTTCAGAGCACTGAAATTTAAGCCCCCTGGACTGAGTACCTGGAAACGAATCACTCTTTTAGCTAAGTAATATCCAAAGGTAAAATGAAAAGGATATAAGATTAATTTTCAGAATGTTTCAAAGTCTGACCCTGGAGCAAATGTGATTCATCTTTTCCCGGACTACGTATATTCAGAGAGGTTTCTCGGTACAGTTCACCCCCATGCCCCACCAGTGCCATCACAGGTAACTTACTGAGTCTCTCCAGGGGTTCTGGTTGTGCATGTTAATAAGGGTTAGGTATCGACGCCTGCCTGCAGGGACCTGTAACCTAATGGGAGAGCAGAGAGACATGATCTACAGAAATCACACCACGAGGAACAGAGTGCTTGCAGGCTTCCTTCACCACCACTAGAAGCACAGAGGGCTTCTCTCTCTGTGCAGCATAGAATCTCCATCCAGAAGTTGTCGATTTACCCAGGGAACAGTGGGGGTAGGATTCTGATAATTAATGAGAAATTGATAAAAACTCACAGCCTTTGATCATTCAGAAACGAGAAGAGCAGATGAGTTGCGGGGGAGGGGGGGGGCGGGGTGGATTGTACATAATATTTGGAAACTCCTGAGCCATGCTATGGCTTGCATTTCCCTGGAAAAGTGTATGTTGAGTTATTACTGGCCCACCCAGCAGAGGGAAGGGGTCTTTGAAGAGCAGAAAGAATGTATTCAATAATAGGATGGAGCTGAAAGCGCCCCATAAAACTTTGTAAGTTCTTTACAAAGCAAGCATTTTATAAAACTGAAATGTTAGGGACATAGGAGGTAATATTAACATTTTAAGACTTAATCGAGACTTTGTGGGATTCAGATTTCTGGTCCTGCGTGCATGCCTCACACAGGGTAAGAAGCACTCTCTCAGGGTCCCTATGGGTGACCTCGGCCTTCAGTCTCTTCTGCTTTCCCTCAATTTTACTCTGAAGACCCGTACTAAATCTTGTATGACCTGACTCTCCCATCTGAAAAAAGTATGGTCATTTCCTTTTTAAAACAGTCTTTTTCTCCTAATGTTTTCTGTTAATTTTATCCATCTTCTTGATGAATCTAGCTTATTTTACAGATGTTACTTGTTTTTTGCAGGCTCCTCCTATGGCATTTTGCAACTCTTTTCCAGCACGCTAGTGGTAAGTTGTTTTCCATCTGGCAGCACATCTCAAAAGCCCCCGTGCCCAAAAGACCCCATGCCTCTAAGGGCCATCCATCACGGCTGTAGAAAAATCAGGGCTTGAGGTTTACCCAAAAGGAAGTGTGTGGATGGCGAGGACCTAAGTGTCCTTAGACAAAGAAAGATGGCGTTGGTCATCTCTCTCCCTTAGTCAACCTCTGAGAAGACATAGGCCTGAAGGGGTTGGATGGCTGGATCTGAGGGGACCTGGTTGAGTCATAGTGAGCGCCTGCTATTTAAATCATAGCATGTTCTTCCCAGGATAACTTTTTACTAGAAGAAGAGGATGCAAACAGCCATTATGACCAGTTTTGTTTGTTTCAAGTAATTGACAGTCATCAAACCCATTCAGATCCTAGGATTCTATGTGAAGTTGTGCCTTTTGAATGACATGGCTTATCAGTTATAAAACTTAAGTGTATAGACAGAGGAGCCACTGGCAGTGATGGGTTGGACATTGACCACAGAAAGTAGAAACACCCAGAGCTGATCTTGCCAACCCCACCCACTTCTTTTATTAATGGCCATGCTCTTTGGGCATGTGGGATCCTAGGTTCCCGACCAGAGATCAAACCGGTGCCCCCTGTGTTGGAAGCTCGGAGTCTTAACCACTGGGCCTCCAAGGCAGTTCCCCACCACTCCCACTTCTGACTATGCAGTGGTTTGAAATTCAGAATCCTTCACTGATTCTGTGTGCCCTCTGTGTAATACTGGTCCTGGGGCCTCAGCCTCCAGAGGTTCATGCAGTTCAAACAGAAAAGTCAGTTTGGTTCCAGGGACTGATCAGCTGTGACCTTGGTCTAAATAACCGGTGTCACCTCGAGTGAGCACCAGGTACATACAGCACTGTGCTTCCGAAGAGTGGCTCGTGTGTGAAGTATATTTTAATATCAGGGAGCAGTCTGGTGAGATTTCATTACAAATTCTCAGATAACTAAACAGCTACTCCCTAATTTATCTTTGTTACAGTGTTTCATGCTTTAAATTGGTAGAGCAGCAATAGTCATATTCTCATTTAATCATTAAAAGGACCCAGGAAAATAGTAGTCTGCCTTTTATTGAGGAGGAGATTAAAACTTAAACAGCTTAAGTAATTTGACAAGGTCACCTAATCCCAGTATCTAAACTCTTAAGTGCCTTTTCTCTCCATGCCATCTGCCTCTGCCTTAATCTAAAAAAGTAAATAGATAACAAGTATCAAACTGTATGGGAAACTAATGCATTTACTTGTAGGGCAGCACATCATATTTCATATTCTTTCTCATGAGAGAACAGTCTGGGATACATCTTAGTAAATATCTTTTCTGTTGTCTTTGGGAACTCCATACCAAAATACTTTAGATGTGTGTGTATAGTGGCTTCCCAGGTGGTTCAGTGGTAAAGAATCCGCCTGCCAATGCAGCAGATGCAGTTTTGATCCCTGGGTAGGGAAGATCTTTTGGAGGAGGACATGGCAACCCACTCCAGTATTCTTGCCTGGAGAATCTCATGGATAGAAGAGCCTGGCAGGCTACAGTCCATGGGGTCGCAAAGAATCATACACAACTGAGCATTCACACACATGTATATATTAGACCAGTTAAATCTCAGTGTATTTTAAATACTCGAGTGCCTTTCTCCTACTGGACTCTGACCTCCCTGAGAATACAGACCAGGCTTGATTTGTTTATCAGCAGCCTTGATCAGAGAACCTGGAACGCAGCAGCGCTTTATGAGCTTTTATTGCCAGCCACGGCCCAACCCTGTTTTTCAAATTGATCCTTTGCTTTATGACAGTAGTGCTTACAAAGCCTATATCATAGATCTCAGCTGTAATTTAATGAGACCCTTCCTTAGACATCCTTCCGTTAAAGGAATACCACTTAAAGTGTCTTCTTTAACCACTGCTTTTGTAAGTACATATTTTAATTAAAAGTTTTATGAAAACATTTTAATTTTAAAAATAAATATTTTTGAAGAAAAGGTTTGCTCAATCACGTGAGGTTAATATTTTTTTCATATGTGTATTTTAATAAAAATGACCAGCGTTTCTTACCTGTGATACGTCAGGCTCTGCTCTTGGCACATTATTACATTTAATCTTCATAATAACCAGTCTCAACCACCAGTCTGGGAGTTGTGGGTTTCTAATGATTCATTTTAACTCAAAGCATGTAGCAAGTGTTGATGGGGATGGGGAATGGCTGAGGCAGATATGATTACTCCGACTTTATGGTAGAGAAACCGACCTCAGATACACCTGTGTGTGTAATTATCTTGACTGATGCCCGGGTCATATGTGGAATGATGAAAGTTCGGAGCTGAACCTGGACAGCCTGGCCCAGGGCCCAAGGCTTTAACTGCCAGATTACATCATGCCCTATGAACACGGAAGGCCAGTGACCTCTCCCACGTTGAAAGAGGGGAGAATTTCTAAACTGTTGAAAAGTGAGGAAAGATAAAAGTGACTTTTTCACAACATGAAATGATGTTCAAGATATACTGTTAAGTGGAAAAGCATGTTCCAAAATGGAATGTATAGGATGGTCATTTTGTTAAAAACATAGGGGGCTTCCATGGTGGCTCAGTGGTGAAGAATCCACCAGCCACTGCAGGAGACACAGATTCGATCCCCGGTCTGGGAAGATCCCACATGCCGCAGAGCAACTAAGCCCATGCACCGCAGCTGTTGAGCCTGTGCTCTGGAACCTGTGAGCCGCAGATCATGAGCCTTGTCCTGCAACTACTGAAGCCCATACACTTGAGCCTGTGCTCCTCCGCAAGAGATGATACCACAGTATGAAACCCATACACCACAACTGGAGAGTAGCCCCCACTCTCTGCACCGAGAGAAAATCCCATGCAGCAACGAAGACCCAGCACGGCCAAAAATATATGTATACATGTTTTCTAAAAAGTATAAAGGGAGGAAATGATCAAGTCTCAAGGGACCATTTAAAAAAAAAAGTAGATTCAGGATTATGAGGTTTTATATTCATTTTGTTTTTCAGTGTTTTCTAAATTTCTAAGCCATGAATATAGTTGCTAAGAAGTTAAGTTGCATAAAGTATTGAGAATACAGACAAAATGAGGCTTTAGAAATTATCCTTCACCACCTTTACAGCCTTTCTTTGCTACCAGGTCATCATAGATGCTTCCTTTGGTATCTTAGGCTGTTGAAAAACTCTGTTGTATTTTCCCACTTCACATGGGAAAGGCCGGAGAACATAATTTATGTGGCAAGCGGCACAACAGAATTGATCTGTGGATCTTAAACCCGGTTCCCCCGTGATTTCCACAGGGTCACATGTTGGGGCGTTTCCGGGGCGGCCAGGTTGTTTTACGGGGAGTCAGAGGCTTTCCGCTGTCCCTTGCTTCCTCAGGGCTGCTGGAGTGACGTCGTGGGAAGACGGTCTTCCTTACTGGTGTGCATCCTCTGCAGTGCCCTGGGTTACCTTATGCTCGCAGCATCTACCAACGTGTTCCTATTCACCCTGGCCAGAGTCCCTGCAGGTGAGTTCTCGCTCCGTGGCTGGGTGTCCATCCAGAAACAATCAATTTATGCGTCTGCATCCAGAGAGCCTGTCCCTGCCTAGCAGCGCCTCTTGGAGCAGACTTTATTTTTTAATACTTATTTATTTATTTTTAGCTGCATGGCGTCTTTTTTTCTCTGCACGGGCTCTCTCTAGTCGCAGAGAGTGGGGGCTCTTCTCTGGCTGTGGTGTGCAGGTTTCTGATCGCGGTGACTTCTCCTGTGGCCGAGCATGGACTCTAAAGTGCGTGGGCTTCAGTAGTTGTGGCTCTAGGGCTTAATTGCCCTGCAGCATGTGGGGTCTTCCCAGACCAGTGATGGAACCCATCTCTCTTGCACTGCAAAAGCGGATTCGTAACCACTGGACCGTCAGGGAAGTCCCTGGTTAGACTTTATGTGCAGAGCCTATCATGATGATAGCAGTTACGACTGTTAACACCGGCCGCTGCTGTCGACCAAGCACTGCCACCGCCAGGCTCTTCTGACGGCTCCAGGATTACAGACCTTGCACTCACAGAGCCTGGAGCCCTCCTCGCCCCTCAGCGTGAACACCCATGCCTCAGTCACAGGACCTGAGTGCTGCCAGTCCACCTCTCTGCATCCGGTCAGTAGGAATTCCCTAGATGTCTTCAGCCAGCACCACAGTTGCTGTTCTCTCCCTCGGCAAGCTTATAGTTTTGAAATTGGGCTTCCTGACCTCAAATTGAGACAAGAGCAGCAGCAGTCAGGCCCGCCATATGTTGGTCAGGACAGTGGACGGCCTGTGGCTTTAGCATCCATCCACGTGTGAGTGTGTGTGGGTGTTCAGCAGACAGTGGCACACACATCCGTTATATCAGCATGAGGTAGAGGGATGTAGAATTGTTACATACATTGTCATCTCTCATTAAGGCAAGTCAGTTTGTCAACAAACTCCCAAGCTGCTTGTGGTAGGAAGTTGGCATTGGTTAGATGATCATGTCAGAGTGTTTTTATACTTTCAGTCGCTCTCTGTCTTTCATACCCCTGCTCTCTTTCTCTTTATAGCACTTATCACCCTCCCGTGTCTGTGTGTGTGTAAAATGATATGTAGGCTCTGTGAGAACAGGGATGAGTGTCTGTTTTATTTCGGTTTTTTTCCCTTTGTTCCTTCCGTTATCCTCAGGGTCACGGTGAGTGCTGGGCTTGCAGAAGGCACATGGGAATTGTTTATTTACTGAGCAAATAAAGCATGGTCAGTCTTTGCATGGAAACCACCATGAACTGCACTTGGACCGCAGACATGGCTGGAGACCCTGGAATGTCCTGGTGGGAGGTGGACAAGGTGAGGGCTCCGGGGGCTTGGTTCAGATGAAGGTGACCCACTCGGGTCTGGGGCCGGGCCAGGAGTCCAGCCACAGTGGGGTGGGACCTGTAAGCCTTACAACACAGGTCCCCAACCTTTCTGACATCAGGGACAGGTTTCATGGGAGATAATTTTTCCATTAAGGGGACAAGATGATTTTGGGGTGATTTAAACACATCACATTTCTAATGCACTTTATTTCTATTGTTATTACATCAGCTCCACCTCAGACCATTAGGCATTAGATCCGGGAGGGTGGAGACCGCTGCCTTAGAGGGTCACGGAAAACTGAGATCAGAACTCCATCAGGGATGAAGATGAAGCTCAGGATCCCAAGTGAGATGCTTTTGGTTGGAAAATGCACAGACGCGTTTCTTGTCGCCTCGCAGGTATCTTTAAGCACACACTCTCCATCTCAAGGGCCCTGCTCGCTGATCTGGTCACAGAGGAGGAACGGCCAGTGGTGCTGGGACAGTTCAACATGGCATCCAGCATGGGCTTCATCTTGGGCCCAGTGGTCGGCGGGTATCTGGCTGAGCTAGACGGTGGGTTTTATCTCACGGCCTTCGTCTGCTCTTCTGTCTTCCTTCTCAACGCTGGTAAGTTGACATGAATCATGAGAAGGTGGTTTGCTTGATATGTTTATCCCAACCAGTCTTATCTACTTTCTTTCGTTACAGTGTTTTCCTTAGAATGTATTGTGTTGTATCCAACTCTTTGCAACTCCTTGGACCGGGTTCCTCTGTCCATGGGATTTCCCAGGCTAGAATATTGAGTGGGTTGCTGTTTCCTTCTCCAGGGGATCTTCCTGACCCAGGAGTCAGACCCACATCTCCTGTGTCTCCTGCATTGCAGGCGGATTCTTTACCTAGTAAGCCATCAGGGAAGCCGTTTCTTAGGACAGACAGACTCATTACTCACAGAGGACAGTCCGGTCACATCGGCCCTGCTGGGGCCGCGCGGTGGCTCCCGTCGCGCGTGTGCCCCTGGGTCTGTCTGTCTCTCTCAGGCCCACTTGGTGTGGGCCGGCCGCCCTCTGCCTCCCCGACAAATGTCGGCTTCCTCTTGCAGGAGGACTCTAATCCAGTCTTTCCTCCACCTACAGTGTTCTTTTCACATATCTATACTGACTGTTTCTTGGCTGATTATTCAATTTTCAGATGTTTGCTTCCTTAGACTGGCCGTCCCTGATTCTTGTCTAAAATAACTCAATTTTTTGGTAGCACTTCTGAAATCAGAAGTTTATTTTCTTATGTTCTGTTCCCCCACCACGTACACAGTTAGAAAATAAAGTCCACAAGGATAGGGGCATTCAGTCAACATTAGTCGCTGTGATTGTGATCGTTTTTATCATCATTTAAAGTATACTCTTCCTCTTGGTTCATCAGCAGCAGTCCTTTTGCACTTGTATCAAGGTTCTGTGAAACGTCCAAGGCCCGTGGTCAAGGATGAGGACAGATGAAAAGCCCTCACAGGCCCACGTTCTCTGTGGCTAGTTTCCTGCATGAATCAGTTCTCCCTAGCTCCCGGTCCACTTACACTGTGTTTCGAGGAACCACAGGCTTGTTGGTGAGAACAGCCCCAAGCAGGTCTGATCAGCACTGGCCCACGTGGCACTGCAGTGATGAAGGGCTGAAAACCACGGGGATGACTTCAGAAAGATGTCCAAGAAGGGCAGGTTTGAGTGTGAAAGAAAGGGTCATTCGCTCAGTCATGTCCAACTCTTTGCAACCCCATGGACCGCAGCACTCCAGGCCTCCCTGTCCATCACCAACTCCTGGACCTTGCTCAAACTCATGTCCGTCAAGTCGGTGATGCTGTCCAATCATCTCATCCTGTGTCCCCTTCTCCTCCTGCCTTCTATCTTTCCCAGCATCAGGGTCTCTTCCAGTGAGTCGGCTCTTCGCATCAGGTGGCCAAAGCATTGGAACTTCAGCTTTAGCATCAGTCCTTCCAGTGAATATTCAGAGTTGATTTCCTTTCTTAAGGTGGATAACAGAATTCTGATATCAAAATGGAGTCTAAGTAGCTGTGGGAATGGTTAAAAACAGGTTTCAAAAATCCACCTAGTAAGTGGACTAATACAGGAGAAAGAGTAGTGTGGCTCCCCCCAAGAAGGCCCTGCCGGATTCTCTGAGGCTCTAACAGGTCTCATCCCATGTTGACAGGTCTCGTTTGGCTGTTTCCATGGAGTGAAGTAAAACTCAGCGGTCCAGAGGATGACTTGCCACGGGGTAGGAACCAAGCGCTTTGGGGAAAGACAGACTCTGCCACGCAGAGGGCAGCCAGTGCCCAGGGGACCCCAGTGAGCAAGGGGCCGGCCAGACTGCCCTGGGCGGAGGTGCTGGCCACCCTGCGGGGCCTGAGGAGCCTGGTGCTCTCCGCCCTGTGGGTCGTCTTCGTGGTGCGCCTGCTGATGGCCGTGGCCGTCATGCTCTACTACAGTAACTTCGTCCTGGCCCTGGAGGAGCGCTTCGGCATGGGGCCCCGGGCGGCCGGCTATCTCACCAGCTGCAGCAGCGCCCTGGGGGTCCTGGCCGGCTTCGCCCTGGGGCCCCTCCTGCGGCTGTATGGCCACCAGTCTTACCGGCTCCTGCTGCACTCCAGTGTGCTCACGTCTACGCTGCTGCTGCTCTTCGCCTCGGCACGCGGCCTGGACGTCGCGGTCGCCTGCTCCGTGCTCCTGTCCTTCTCCACCGCCATCGGCAGGACCTGCATCACCGACCTCCAGCTGACCATGGGCGGGGTGCGGGCCGGCGGCAGCCTCCTGGGCATGGGGCAGTCGGTGACGGCCATGGGCCGGGTGCTTGCCCCCATCCTCTCGGGGGTGGCCCAGGAGGTGAGCCCCTGCGGCCCTCCCGGCCTGGGGGCGGCCTTAGGCTTCGTGGCGGTTGTCATCATGTCACGAAACAGACCTCATTCCGGCGGCCAAGAGGGTGATGAATTAAAAAGCGAGTAGGTGGATTTAGACAGCGGGAAGAGACAAAGCCAGAGCTGCATGGATGTGGGCAGAGGCCCCGAGATGGGTGCTATGGAAAGGATCAGTGGTGATGAGAAATGACTTCTCTCCAAAAAGAAGCTCTGGTGGCGGGTGTCCCGTTAGGCCTGCGGGACAGTCAGAATCAAGATGGCACACACACGTGAAGACGGGAGCTGAGCTTGGCCGGAGGGGAAGGTAGTCAGTGTCTCCCTGAGTCTGCTCTGCATCTGGCCAGTGAGCCCAGGGCTTTCAAGGGGAAATGGTGGTGGGCTCGCAGAGCAGGGCACGTGCCAGGAGGGGAGAGACCGCGGGGATGTCCCTGCTGAGCAAAAGGAAAGAAACGTGAAGGAAGTGCTGGTCAGCTGGATGCAGGTGTCAGGCGAAGTTCCATAAGCTCCAAGGAGGCTTTTCTGCCACCAAAATGCCAGAGATCGAAGAAGCTGCTGTACTGAAACCAGCCTGTCCCTTTTTCAGGGCCTCACGGTGTTCCACCCGGGATGCTGGCTCAAAACCAGAGATGCCCATCTGAGCCCGTGGGCCCAGGTGAGGCCCTGGAATCTGTGTGTTTAGTGAGTCCGGCTTCCAGCTTCTCCTGGAGGTAGAGAAAGGGTCATTCCGAGACCTGCTGGCTTGGGTTCAAGTAAAAGTCGGAGACTGGGTTGTTACTAGTAGCTAACGCGTTTGCACTGTCTGTTAAAATCATGTGAGCACATGCAGGGGCGGCTCCCGGCAGTCCCACTTACACCAGGGGAACCCGGTCCCCTGTGCTCCATGTCCCCAAGGCCCCGCCCTGCACAGGCCCGAGCCTGCCTGCACCCACATCTCCCGGAGCCCAGGCGTGATGATCTGTCTGCTCCTGGAAGAGGGGAAAGAACCTGGTGGAGAAACCAAACCACTTAAATGCTTCTCAGATGAACGTCTTCTTCAGGATAAGAGAGAGGCTGGCCTCAGGACGTGTCACAGGTGCTGCAGTGTCTTTGTTGAAAATCAATTCCTCTCTTTCATGTTGATATCACACCTAGGAACAGAAGTGCCATGTTGACCTACAGGTAAACGTTCTGGGTGCCTCCAGGGGCCCCGAGTAGGGTGAGCACAGATGCCCGGGAGGCTTTGCAAGCACTCGCTGACCCTCCAAGGTGACGTCAGTTACTGGTACAAATGGTTTAGGGGCCCCCTCTCTCCACACAGACCCCCAGAGCTCACGCTCCTTTCGGTCCTTTTAATCAGTCTGCTAGGGTTGTATTCCAGTCTTCCAACCTGATATGTGTAATTATAAATGATGCTTTAATACACTAATTTGTTATAACTTGAATACTGCTACTTGCAGAGCAGAAAAAAATGTTCTGCAGCTGTAGATGTTGTGTGTTGGGTAAACTCAAATATTTATGAAGAATTAACTGCAAGTTTAAAGTTTGTCCCTGTTCCTGTTTAGCTACAAGAAAAATGTTAGCTTCTTATAAGTGTGAACTTTTGTACAAGTGCTTTTGAGGAAACCAAAATATATAAAATGGCCTCACTCTGGGTGAGTGTACCAAGTTGTCACAGAGATTAGACTCAAAGGAACAATATATAATCAAGGGTTTATGCAATGAAGGAAAATTTCAAAAGAATTTCTCTAAAGATTATCTTTTCTTCACTCTCAGAAATAGGTTTCTGAGAAGCTCTTAAATCTAGCCATGTGTTTATCTTTGTAAACTATAGCACTTTATTTTTGAAGTTATAAAAGCGTGTACACTCAATGAGGTTTTATAATGAACTAGAGACATAGAAATACTGAGAACCCTAAAAATTGATCTCAGTGTGGAAAGCAGAGACACACTTTTGTTATTCTCTACTACTACAAATTTTAGTGTTTTGTTCGCATGATTTTTTCAGATATTTATATTAGATAGTCTAACATGTTGCTACTCGAAGTGTGGGCTGGGGACCAGCCACGTCCCGTCCCTGGAGCTCCTCGGACACGCAGACACTGGCCCACCCCACGCCTGTGGGAGTCATTTGCACAAGACACCCAGCTGCTTTGTTCGCACGGTGAAGTTTGAAAACCACCACCAGTCTCATGGACACTGTTTGTTTATAGTATGACCTCAGGGAAATTAAATCTGCTCAAAGTTTGGGTTGTTTTGTTTTTTTTTAATTTTCTTGAGTATCTTCTGTTATCTTTTACGACGTGTTACGTCAAGCCACATGAAACTGCAGTTTTCATATGTCAAAAATTTCTGAAGTTTACATCTGGTTCAACTTAAATTAACTGTTATAATGAAATCTCACTTCAGAGGCATTGAATGTGCCCAAGAAGTCTGTGAAGGAAATGGCCCCCTGTCCAGTACCGCGTTAGCACAGCTGGTACATTCTGTGAAACAGCCTGGGGCTTGGGCATCTGAAAGACCTGGCCTTTTTCAAAGAGGAAGGCGCGCCTGTGCGCCTGTCCACCTGTTCACGTGTTCAGAGAGATGAGCAGGGAGGGAGCGGAGTGTACCAGGCTAGCAGAGACATGTACCTGGCTCCACACCCAGGGACCTGTGCCCTCCTGGATCCTGAGGTCTGATTATACCTGGAGTTTGGAAGCAGGGGGCTGGAGTGGGGCTCGTCTGCCCTGGCTCCCTGTTAGAGTCGCCTGATGCCCAGAGCCTGCCCTGCACCTCAGGGCGGCCCCAGGTGCTCAGCGCACACCCAGAGCTGAGCATCGAGGGGTTAGATGCTTACCCGCCAGGCTCGGGGTAACCTTGTGTGCTATCACGACTGGGAGCCCTAAGCATTCATGCTGGATGGTGTTCCAGGGGCCTTCACCTTCCAGGAAGACCCCTCTGGCAGCAGGGAGGGGGACCAGCTGGAGGCGGGAAGTAGTCTGGGCTGAGCAGCAGGGGGCAAGGGGGGCGTGAGGCTGGAGGGAGCCGGAAGGAGGGAGAGTCCCGGAGGCTTCAGGGAGACTGGGAGGGGCTGCGGTGCCGCCCAGGTGTCTGGTCTGGCGGAGCTCTGCCAGCCTTGAGAGCCTCCGCCCACGTGTCCGGTACACTGTGCCCTTCCTGTATTACCTGATGGAACATTCATGGAACATTCAGAACACAGCAGGCGTCTTTTCCTGAGGACACGTGTAAGACATGGAGCAATCTGTTGGGGTGAGAGGCAACCCACCTGGGGAAATTTTAGGCATGTGGGAACTGCTGGAAGGGACGAGCTTTTCATTTGGAATCCACAGTAAAAGCCAGCCTGGGCTTCCCAGGTGGTGCGGTGGCAAAGAATCTACCTGCAGTGCAGGAGCTGGGGGAGACGCAGGTTCAATCCCTGGGTCAGGAAGATCCCCTGGAGGAGGAAATGGCAACCTGCTCCAGTATTCTTGCCTGGAGAATCCCATGGACAGAGGAGCCTGGTGGGCTACAGCCTATGGGGTCACAAAACAGTCAGACACAACTTAACGACTGAACAACAACATTCTAAAATACATCTTGATAGTAAAAACAACAAGCCCTTGGCTTGTAAACTATCATATCCAGTATATACATAATCTGAAATTTATTCTATACTGATGGTGAGCTGATTGTTTTCAGATAACAGGTCATCACAGTAGAATTTATTTCTAATTTGATATAAAAAATACTTACTTAAAAGTGAAAGTTGCTCAGGCATGTCCAACTCTTTGCAACCCCATGGACTACACAGTCCATGGAATTCTCCAGGCCACAATACTGGAGTGGGTAGCCGTTCCCTTCTCCAGGGGATTTTCCCAACCCAGGGATCAAACCCAGGTCTTTCACATTGCAGGTGGATTCTTTACCAGTTATCAGGGAAGCCCAACTTACTTAAAAACATTTTTACTTTATATCTGTTTTTCTCAAGTATCTAAACACCATTTTACAGATAACTGTGAAAACAAAACTAACAAAATTTCTACTGTGTTCTTGATTCAATCCATTGTAAGTGTGCCGATTCTTATTTTGAAAACGATTCTCTCAAATAGTTTTGTGTTGTTCCTCAAGGGAAAAAGATAATTACAAACATTAAAGATTGTTAATTATTGCTAATGAACAGTATAAAAGTGGACTGTAAAGATCTTGTTAGAAAAAAGTTTTGTATTTTGATTGTTGTTCAATCGCTTAGTTGTGTCCAACTCTGTGTGACCCTATGGACTGTAGCCTACCAGACTTCTCTGTCCATAGCATTCTCCAGGCAAGAATCCTGGAGCGGGTTGTCATTTCCTCCTCCAGGAGATCTTCCCAACCCAGGGATTGAACCCAGGTCTCCTGTGTCTCATGCATTTTCAGGCAGATTCTTTACCACTGAGACACCTGGGAAGCCCATTTATCCATATTTATTCTTGGATGTTTGGAGATTGGAACTCACGCTGCCAGTTATGGCCACAAAATTTAAAAAATAATTTTAAAAGTTGCTTTAAAGATGACTTGAAGAAATAATTTAAAAAATAAAGTAACTTTTGCTCTAAAAGTGGGGAAAACAAAAACAGGAAACCCCAGAATACCAGACAGGCTCATGAGCCTGACTTGTTCAGGCTGATCAAAGAAATCAATATTCAATGTTCAGGCCTCAAGAAATAATGTCACAGCTACTTCAACTGGACAGAGAAACCCTTCTATCACTCTTGAAAGAGTAAAATCAAGTATGCACAAGGAACTAATAAAATACTACAGTTCTCATACTTGTGAAATGCCAGTTTTAACATAAAACTGATTTGTGTGATGTAACAAATGCAAAACATGCTGAACATAACCATGCTTCTCTCTTTTTATATAAACAACCATGCCCTGCACCCCCCCCCCCAGGTAAAATGGTACACCCCCACTACAAAGCTTAGCAAGAGCCCAAGGGAATTTCACTCTAGATGTTTGGGAGCATATACAGCAAATGCATGTTTTTAAGAAGTGTCAGACTTTGGGACCCACTTCTAACCGTCTGCTAACTGACATAACTGCTCCCAGCTCCCAACAGCCAGCCTTAGCATCATATATAAAGAAATAAGCTGGGTGCTCCTGTGGTTAAGACTCAGAGCCTCCAATGCAGGGGGCATGGGTTCCATCCCCGATCAGGGAACTAAGATCCCACATGCTGTGTGGTGCAGTCAAAATATAAATTACAATAGTTAAAAATTAAAATAATATTTTATAATAATAAAAACAAGTTAAAAATGTTCCCAAACCTAAAAAAAATGAAAATAAGAAATAAGCCCTGACTTTGCATTCATAAATAGTTCAAATTTGTTAGCGCAAACACCAAAGACACAGCAAAATTCCATGGTCACATTGGAACTTGATTGTATCAAGTACTATTTGAAACGGGAATTATTTATAAGGGTATGGATGTTTCTGTACCACAGAAATTTAGATTGTTATGATATTTAAAGGGTTTCAACTCCATAGACTCTCCCATAATGTCTAGAATTTAATTACATAAAAAGAAGTATAGAGTAAAGTTAAATAAAGTCACATTTATTTTTCATTAATTTTACCATTCCACAAATAAGGAAAAATGATATTAATTATAGATAAAATGACACGTGTTCATTTTTTAGAAATTGACACAATACCCAAGATTTTTTTAATCTGACTTTTAATTAGTGAAAGCTGAATTTCGTCTATGTGCTTAACAAGAAGTATCTAATAAACATTTTTACGTTTTCTCCTTCAGTTCCAGAGCATTAGATTCCTTGTGATATTTATTAATCTAGGACACCAGGAAAAATCAGGACATCTATTTTAAGGTTATTATTTTACATTTCAACTTTCCATTTCAGATTTCCTAAACTGTAACTTACTCTTCAAAATCTCAAAAATATACATCACATCTCTTGATGAATCATAGTCCTATAATAAAGAATCTACATTAAAATTCAGCTTTAACTTATTTCCAGCAGATGAAATATATACTTTTTATATAAATATTCCATTTAAAATTAAGAATTTTGGCACAGAGTCCTAAGCTTGTAGTCTTCAAATTGTGTGTACATTGCTTTCCACCAATCAACCTGGGGGAGTCTGGGAAAGAAATGGTGCCCTTTTTACACTTGTACCTGGTGTATTTACCCTTCCCTCTGTCTCATGCTTGACAATCCAGCGGTATTCAAGATTTTAGAACATGAGAAAAAAGGGTAGAAGATTTACTTCTCCACATCAGTGAGGGTAGAAGAAAGGGACAAGATCTAAGCCTGAGAATTTCTAAGTACCGGATCTTTTGGTTTAATTTATTCTTGTTTTTCCAGCAATTACATGTGGTCACTTGTATCCTTTGCTATGTCTCCAAGAGAGAGACACAGCAAATGTCTCTCCAATGTGAATCCATCGAGAGTGGCTTCATTTCATATCTAAACCCCTAGAAATTTCAAGTCTTGTTCAAGTCAAATTTTTATAGAAAGGTTTCTCAGGGGAAAATGACAGGCCAACAAAATCAACAGTCTGAGCGATTCCAGTATTAATCTTTAATGGTTATGTTCCATTTCTGGTCTTTCTGCTCTACTTTTAAAAAGTACTCAGATGAGTAGAATTCATTTTTATATGAAGAATTTGAGCTACTACTTTCTTGAGGGGGGAGAGGTAACAAATTAGACTAGTGCAAAAAAAAAAAAAAGAACTCCCACATTCTCCAAAGTGCTTCCTGTATGAAATTCAAAACCTGAATCCCCACCAGTTTATTAAAGGTCGGAATATCATTTATCTCAACCTTTATCCTTGTCTGCTTGGAGCCTCTGTCCTGGATTAAAAGTTCTAGAATGTTCTACAGAAAAGTCCTAAAGCAGGTGGTCGCGGATGGGTGTGACAGGGGATCTCCTGCACCGTCCCCCCAGTATTGCACAAAAGCCCGCCAGCCGGCTGCAAGTGGGCACTGTCCTGTCACCCCTCACCCAGCACATGAGGCCAAGCTTCATCCCACACTGGCCCTGAGTCTGTCATACAGCGTAAGCTGGTTTCACCCACACCTTTCACCTTTCTCTTGGTACCATTTAAACACGACGGGGAGATGGAATCTGTACATCACCCACAGACACAGTAGAAAGAGGAACACATTAAAAACCAGCCGACTCTCACAACTTCAGAGGACCTACAGTCTGGCAGCCAGGCCTCGTCTGCCCAGATGTTCTGGCTGTTAGTGTCCTCAGGAATCTCTGCTCCATGCTGTGATCTTTCTTAACCAACAGCCATCAGCTCAGAATCATCAGGAAACACCCCCCCATCTGGAGCTGATGACCTGCCCCCCATCCTGTGGAAGCTGCCCTGGATGCCGTGGAAAGGTGTTCTGAGTATTTTTAGTGCCATTCACTGAAAAACTAATTACAGATATACATATTTTTTCATAAATAAAATCTGAGGCATATATGTATATATTAAAACTTTCACCAACAAGGGTGTGTTAAAAATTTCAAGTTCTGTCCTTCAAGGTCAATAAAGGCACAAGTGTTTTGGTTTGTTTTGTTTTTCTCTCTTTCTTTAGGCTGGCAAAGAACACAACTGCTAGCAACAAGTCATCAAAGACACTGTAGGGGACTTTTTTCTTTGATTTTCTTCTTCCTGGGATGACCATCTGCCCCATGGATCACTGGCCGATGGCGTGATTTCTAGCCAAGGACAGTATTTAGATGCATAGAGGGTTTAAGTGGATTCGTTGCTGTGTCAGATTGCTAGGTAACAAGCCACAGCTGGGCGGGGCCGGTCCCCCCAGGTCTGCTTTGGCCATTTCCATTAAGGCTTCTCGCTCCCAAATCGACCCTTCCGGTTTCCAGGTTCCGAGGCCCTTCGGACCAGCCTGGGGGGCGGCTGGGGTCGGATGCCTTCGTGGACACGGTCACCCCGCACAGAGCCAAAGTGGCCTTTGGAGAGGAGGGGCTGGCAGAGCACGCCCGGGGTCTGGGGGCACCCCTCTTTACTGTGGGCAGCTGGGGAGCTGTGGGGTTGGTCCTGCCTGGAATCCACGTCCACCTCGTTCTTCCACTCCATTTTATAGGCCTGGGGGGCTTTCTTCGAGAACTGTTCTGGCAAGAAGCGCCTGGCCCGAGGCTGCAGGTTGAGCACCGTGGTCCCCGCCTCCAGGTCGGAGTCGCTGCTGTTGCCACCTGCCAGGGGGCAAAAGAAAGACAGTGTGGGCAGGCATTTTAGGGAGAAGATGATACAAGCAACTGGTCTGGCACCTGCTTGGCCCTCCCTGGGGCTCTGGAGGTCACGCAGAAAAGCCAGAGGACTCACCCTGACTCCACCTGAGTCCTGGGCCTGTGCATATGCTCTGCGAACATCTGTGTCCACAAGTGTGCACGCTTACTAATTCTAAAGAACTTCTGATGTACCAGCCGCTGTACTGAGCACTTTCAAATGCATTAACCTATGGAATCCTCACGATCACCCGCTTTACAGATGAAGTAACTAAGGTTCAAGAGATGTTAGTAAGGGTTGAATGAGTGTGTGTGTGCACTAAGTCATGTCCGACTCTTTGTGACCCCATGGGCTGTAGCCCGCCAGGCTCCTTTGTCCGTGGGATTCTCCAGGCAAGAATACTGGAGTGGGTTGCCATTTCCTTCTCCAGGGGATCTTCCCAACCCAGGGATCGAACCCGTGTCTCCTGCGTCTCCTGCTTTGGCAGGCGGATTTTTTACCACTGGGCCTCCTGCTGGATGTCAAACAGACCATGTGGCAGCAGTTGCCCGCCCACTTGCCCCACCCAAATGGTCCCGGACTGCTCAGCTCAATGTCTGGCACACAGGAGACCGATCAATAATTAGCTGCTATTATGCAGATTCTTGTCCTGATCTACCATCTCATGCGCAGGTTTATTTCCTTTATATTTTCATAAAATGGTCAAAACACCAGTATGGCTTGAAATCTACATAAAGATTACCATCAATTAAAGAGATATTAGCCTTCATGTCAAAGCTTTAATAATGAGAGCTGAAAGTCAATTATATGGTTGCCTTTATGAAAATATATTAAAATGATGAACATTTAAATTAGAAATATAGGAAGAATTACAGAATTAAATGTAAACCTTTGAAGATGGACAACTTTCTATTTACCTGTTCACCAGTCACACGATGACAATAGTTCCTTTTGCTATGTCAAACAGAATCATTATCGGATAAAACTAAATTGTGTACAGCGTGCACCAAACTCTATTCCAAAGGATGCAACACTAATAAAGGTCACCGTGTTATGATGTTTGCAAATGACTGAACTCACTGTCCTTAATAAAGAAGAAAACAGAAAAGTTTTCTATTTTATAAACATCAATAAATAAGTTTAAAGTCTTTTTGCTCCAACTGCCTTCATTACCTGCATTAGAGACATTCTTTTTCTTCTGTAGCTTTTCTGGAAGCTTTGTATTTTTGGGTAAGGATAAATATCGGGAGGTTGAAGTGGAAGCCTGTAAAAAAAAAATAATAGAAAACCTTATTTAGGTGTCACGCCATTTATTTTATGTTAGAAGTTTACAAGTCTACAGCAAATCTTGGTGTTAAAAATTAAAATCTTAGTTCTTAATTCCAAAACGACTGGGTGAGGAACTGTAAGGATGGGGAACAAAGTTCCAAGTGATAATCATTTGATTTAAAATGTGGAAAGCCTCTTTTAAAATATCACAGAAATCAGTACTATTAAGGAAAACAGAAATAAATTGGGACCCTTAGGAACAGGATATGAAAACCTCTGGCTTTTCTTAAAGAAAAGCTACAGAAACATCCACTTATAAGAGCATTACTAAAAAAAAAAGACTTAGAACCTACATATATAGGGAGGAAGGTATATGAAAAATGTAGCATGTTTAAGTTGTATTCGCTTTAATAAATCTTGAAAATGATAGAATTAAAAATATCACTATAGCTAACTTGCTGGCATTTCCAATGCCACAGCCTCTAGTTTCTTCAACTTTTTCTTCTGTTTTCTATTAATTTCTACCAGAGTTCAGTTGCTTTACAATGTTGTTGTTGGTTTCTTCTGTACAACAAAGTGAATTAGTCATATGTATACATACATCCCCTCTTTTTTAGATTTCCTTCCCTCTAGTTTAACTTTTAGTTGATGCTGCCACATTTCACACATAAAGTGTAATACTGTTCAGACAGAACCATTTTGACCTCTAACAGTGCAATACAGATCATTATTAACAATGAGATGCAGTGCCTGCTATATTCAATCACAATATACTTTTTAAAAAATTATGTACTTTTGTCTATTCTGGGTCTTCGTTGCTGCTTGTGGGGTTTCTCTAGCTTCAGAGAGCAAGGACTACTCTTTGTTGCAGCGCGTGGGCTTCTCTTGCTTCCGAGCACAGGCTCCAGAGTGCTCAGGCTCAGTAGTTGTGGCTCATGGGCTTAGCTGCTCCGTGGCATGTGGCATCTCCCCAGACCAGGGATCGAACCTGGGTCCCCTGCATTGGTAGGTGGATTCTTATCCACTGTGCCACCAGGGAAGTCCCAGAATCGCCTTTTAAAGTGGCTTCCTTATCTAGGACAGGGCCCTGGACCAAGTGGAGTGCTGAGCACAGAGCATCTGAAACTCTCTGGACACAGACACAGGGCCTTCTAGAAGTTTCCACTCATGCTGACTGGCTCACCCTCAGGCTGCACCCTCTCCCTGGAAAGAGCAACCGTGACTCCCCAAAACGAAGTCTGACCCCCCCATTCAGCTTAACGCTGCACACTGCCTGACCCGTCCCCGTCTTCCCAAACCTCCCTCCTCAGCCCTTTCTGGCTTATTTTGTCCACAGCACGTATCGCCTCTAACATAACAATTTCCTTATTCAGGCCGTTCCTGGTGGCCTTCCCCCCACTGGAATGTGAATTCTACCTAGGAAGGGAGCTTTGTAGTTTTGTTCACACCAACGTATTCCAAGTGCCCGGACAGCGTCTGGAACATGACAGGTGTCTCAGAAACACCTGGAAAGGTGTTACCATGGGCTGCATCCCAGGATTCCTGTGGGCCAGCCCCCCACTGCCCCGTCCTGTCCCCAGCTCCCCCGGGATGGCTGCGGGCTCTGCTGATGGAGCCTCCCGCCTCCCAGAGGCGTGAAGCGCCTTACCCGGTGCTCCCGGTTCAAACTGCTGTCCTTCCGGACGCTCTCCCGGAGGCTGTGCCGCCGGCGGATCAGGATCTCCTTGGCCTGCCTCTCACTCGTGTCAGCCGTCAGATTGTGTCGGTTGTAGGACAAGGTCTGAAATGAAGACACCAGTGACATTTTACCAAAACGCTGACCACTGCCCGCAAGTTCCAGCACCTCACTACATTTCTTTGGCTTTGCAGCTTGAAGAGATATTTGATGATGAACGTACGGGGGGTGGGGGGGGGCGTGGGCGGGAAGAAGAGAAGTGAACATTCTTTCCAATTGTGTTAACATTCAAAGGTTATTAACATTCATGAACTTTGAAAGAATTCATGTTCTTTCATGAATTTGGGTAACAACGGTAGAAATTTCAGGTTGTGTTGTTATGTGTTGTTACTCGCTCAGTCACTGTCCGACTCTTTGTGACCCTCTGGACTGAAGCCCACCAGGCTGCTCTGTCCATGGGGACTGTCCAGGCAAGAACACTGGAGCTGGTTGCCATTTCCTTCTCCAGGGGGTCTTCCCGACCCAGGGATCAAATTCATGTCTCTAGTGTCTCCTGCATTGGCAGGTAGATTCTTTACTACTGCATCACCTAGGAAGCCCCACATATATTCAATAACTGTGTTTGATTGAACCAAATAAAATTCTCTACTTAAGGGGGAAAAAAAATTCATGTTCTAGTAAAAGTCAGTGAATACTTTTCATTGAAAAGTATGATCTTTATAAATCAAAAAATGACTGAATTCATCAAACATCTTTGACTTCTTTGAAGTACCTTATACGTATTTACTCATCAGTAGCGGCTGGGAAAAAAACAGAAGTCATACATTCTCTACTGATAGTAATGACTGGTATGAAAACCAACCACTTTGGGCCACTTGGTGGTGCTATGACCCTCTAATTAACTTAAGAGCATTTCTCTTCAAATTGAGAAAAGTGGCTGTCTCCACCAGCAATAATCAATATTTGAAGCCATACAACTTATAAAGTAGGGCTGTCCAGGGTATACATTTTTAGTTCTATAAGCTATCAGTCAGTCAGTTCAGTCACTCAGTCATGTCCGACTCTTTGCAACCCCATGGACTGCAGCACGCCAGGCCTCCCTGTCCATCACCAACAACCAGAGTTTACTCAAACTCATGTCCACTGAGTCGGTGATGCCATCCAACCGTCGCATCCTTTGTCATCCTCTTCTCCTCCTGCCTTCAATTTTTTTCAGCATCAGGGTCTTTTCCAGTGAGTCAGTTCTTCGCATCAGGTGGCCAAGTTCAGCCACCTGAACTTGGAGTTCAGCATCAGTCCTTCCAATGAATATTCAGGACTGATTTCCTTTAGGATGGGCTGGTTGGATGTCTTTGCAGTCCAACGGACTCTCAAGAGTCTTCTCCAACACCACAGTTCACAAGCATGAATTATTCGGTGCTCAACTTTCTTTATAGTCCAATTCTCACATCCATACATGATTACTGGAAAAATCACAGCTTTGATTAGATGGACCTTTGCTGGCAACGTAATGTCTTTATTTTTTAATATGCTGTCTAGGTTTTTTTTGGAGGGGGGGAGGGCTTTCCTGGTGTCTCAGAGGTTAAAGCGTCTGCCTGCAATGCAGGAGACCCGGGTTCGATCCCTGAGTCAGGAAGATCCCCTGGAGAAGGAAATGGCAACCCACTCCAGTATTCTTGCCTGGAGAATCCCATGGAGGGAGGAGCCTGGTAGGCTACAGTCCATGGGGTCGCAAAGAGTCGGACACGACTGAGCGACTTCACTCACTCACTCACTCAGGTTGGTCATAACGTTTCTTCCAAGCAGCAAGCATTTTTTAATGTCATGGCTGCAGTCACCATCTGCAGTGATTTTGGAGCCCCAAAAAATAAAGTCTGTCACTGTTTCCCATTTCCCCATCTATTACCATGAAGTGATGGGACCAGATGCCATCATCTTAGTTTTCTGAATGTTTAAGTTTTAAGCCAACTTTTTCACTCTCCTCTTTCACTTTCATCAAGAGGCTCCTTAGTTCTTCTTCGCTTTCTGCCATAAGGGTGGTGTCATCTGCATATCTGAGGTTATTGATATTTCTCCCAGCAATCCTGATTCCAGCTTGTGCTTCATCCAGTCCAGCGTTTCTCATGATGTACTCTGCATATAAGTTAAATAAGCAGGGTGACAATATACAGCCTTGGCATACCCCTTTCCCAATTTGGAACCAGTCTGTTGTTCCATGTCCAGATCTAACTGTTGCTTCCTGACTTAGAGACCTACAAATCTGCACACAGGTTTCTCAGGAGGCAGGCCAGGTGGTCTGGTATTCCCATCTCTTTCAGAATTTTCCACAGTTTGTTGTGATCCACACAGTTAAAGGCTTTGGCATAGTCAATAAAGCAGAAGTAGATGTTTTTCTGGAACTCTCTTGCTTTTTCAATGATCCAGCAGATGTTGGCAATTTGATCTCTGGTTCCTCTGCCTTTTCTAAATCCAACTTGAACATCTGGAAGTTCACGGTTCCATGTACTGTTGAAGCCTGGCTTGGAGAAGTATAGCTATAAGCTATACAGAAATCCATTTCCTAAAATAAACTGTAGTCAGTAATTAAGTTCATTTTCTGATAGAATTAATGCATACTTCTTGGGAATATTCTTATCCCCAGAGCCATATCACACCTGGGCTTTTCAGGTGACTCAGTGGTAAAGAATCCACCTGCCAAGACAGGAGACAAGGGTTTGATTCCTGGGTTGAGAATATTCCCTGGTGAAGGAAATGGCAACCGACTCCAGTGTTCTTGCCTGGGAAATCCCGTGGTCAGAGCAGCCTGGCAGGCTACAGTCCATGGAGTAGCAAAGAGTGAGACACAACATATTGAGTAAACAACATATCAGATCCAGTAGAGATAAACAGAAGTACCATAGAACCACACTCATTTCCTGCCTTGAGGAATCTGCTATCTAGCTGAGCATGTGAAAGTAACAAAATAATACGAAATTGTGAAATGAAATGCTAAAATGATGTGGGATGTAGGAGCTCTAAGTGATAGCCCATTCAAAGACAGGCCAGGGAATAATTTAGAGGGTGTTGAGGAAACCTTAAAAATCGGAGAAGATGGATCAACTGACAGGAAGGAATGGGGCATTTCAAGTGGAGATGCAGAAGACAGCAACACAGTCTGAGGAACGAATTCAGACCCCTCGCTCTGTGGGTGGGTGAGGTGGAAGGGGGAGCCTGAATACAGATCCCAAAGGCTGAAAGAATAGTTGAGCCTGGAAGCCACAACTGTTTTGTCTCATTTTAAATAGAAAGATGCTTTATTAAAAGGGGCTTTAAGGGACATCCCTGGCAGTCCAGTGGTTACGACTCTGCCTCCCAGTCCAAGGCGGGGTGAGTTCAATCCCTGGTTGGGGAACTAAGATTCCCATATGCCTCCAGGCCCAAAAGCCAGAACATAAACAACAGAAACAATATGGAACTCGACAATGACTGAAAAAATATTTTAAATAAATAAAAAGAACTTTAAGAAAAGAGTGGAACCACCGTGATGTCAGATGGAACGGGATGGGCTGGGAGGAGGTCAGCTAAGAAGCTCCAGAAACGGCCCTGATGTGAGTGACCGGGATCCCTGACAAGCACTGTGTCCCTGCCCCAGGGCACCTCACTGTGCCTCAGTTTCTTCATCCATAAAATGGAGACAATAGTTAACACCACTTGCTGGAGGATGAAGAGTTAAGACCCACAACGCACGGAAACGGGGGCTGGCAAACCGCACACACTAAGTGTTGGCTATATTACCAGCGAACTATGAGAATGAGGCTCCGTGATGGAAATGGGCTGAAATAAGTGGCTCAGAAGATACAGCGAGGGAAGAAATGGTTGCACTTTACAAACGAGGAAGGTTAAACACATTTTGAAAAGTTTTCTAAGTGATAAAGCTATTTCATTCAAAAAGTGTAAGGAGCAATAAATTAACTTTCTTCACCATTAGATAACACGTGTTTTTATCTCCAAGTCTTTGGTAGCAGAACTCTTACCTCCCAGGGATTCCAGCCTCCAGCCTTGACCAAGGTGTCTGGGGGGAGAGCTGTACCCTAACGGGACAGGCCCCTGGGGGGGGGAGGTCTGAGGGAAGGAAGTGCCTGGTGTGGGCCCTGCAGAGGCTGGCGTGATGGTGGCAACAGCCTCCGTAACTGAACAGCGTCTAATCTGCAGGCACATTTTTAACCAAAGGCAAGTATGTGTGTGCTCAGTCGCTCAGTTGTGTCCAACTCTTTGCAGCCCCATGGACTATAGCCCCGCGGGCTCCTCTGCCCACGGGATTCTCCATGTAAGAATATTGGAGCAGGTTGCCATTTCCTACTCCAAAGACAAGGTCCTATTTTGCTAAATAAATTATTCTTACTCGCTGACGGATCTGATAGAGATTTCTTGACAGTATTTCTCGGATTTCATCCATTTCACCAGGTGTGAGCTTCCTTACTTTTTCTTCACGACAGTCACTGTGAACGTTTAGGAAAAAATATTTTACTATTCAACAAGTATTAAATTCATCTATGTTCTTTCTTAGAGATGTAATATCATCATTTAAGAAGAAGAAACTTAATGAATAAAACAGGAATTATTTAGTAGTTTAAAATAATTCAAAAAATCTAAAACATTTATTTCAGTGTCAAAATCATTCACTTAAGTTTAATCATGCAACAGTTTTTTCAGTCTGTTCATGCAACTATTTAAAGAGAAAAGACTAGAGTGGCTTGCAATGCTATCACTTATTATTTCTAATGCTCTATAAATAAAGTAGCATAGGGTTGTTATATTCCCACAAAACTTAATTAGCTGAATTTTACTATTATGGCTCTATTTTTTAAAATACCTCATTAGAAGTATTTACAAAGACACCATTTATACTACATATGTCCATACAGTTGATCCTCTTTATTCAGGGAGTCCATATTTGCAAATTCACTGACTTGCTACAATTTGTTTATAAACACATTATCAGTACTCAGGGCACTGTCCCAGTCATTCTCAGACATGTGCAAAGTGAATAAAAATTTGAATCGTTGGGCATGCAGGTTTCCAAATGAGGCCAAATATGTCAACCCTTTGCCTCTTTGTCTCAGCTCTCATGCTGTTAAAAAAAAAAAAAATGTCCTTTTCATCATCTAGTGGAATGTTCTTCACATTTTTGTGCTTTTTATTAAGGTGATCCTGTTGTTTTAAATGGTTCCCAAGTATAGTTCTGAAGTGCTGTCTAGGGTTCCTAAGTGCAAGATGTTTCTAAGTTTTAATTCTACTTTTTTAAAGGATATTTTAGCAGGATATGGAACTCAAGGTTCAGCTACATTTTTTCAGAATTTTGAAGCTACCAATAGTGTCCACTGGTTTTACTGAAAAATCAGTGGTCAGGTTTTTTCTCTTTTGAAGAAAATAGGTCTCTTTTTTTTCCCTCTGAGTATGTTTAAGATTTTCTCTTTGTATTTTTGACCTTCAGCAGTTTTATGAACCTGTATCTACTTTTGGTTCTCTCCTTATCTAATCTGCTTGAGGCTGTCAGAATTCAAGTCTTTCATCTGTTTGGGGAGATCCTCAGTCAGCATTCCTTAAGGTATTGCTTCTACCAATTTCCCTCTCATCTCCTTCTGGAGCTTTTCATTATATATGAATCTACCCCATATATTTCTCACTTTCTTTTTCATCTTTTTTTTTTTTTCTTCATACTGTTTTTCATTCTGGTCTTTCCTTCTGTCCTATCTTTCAATTAATTCCTTTTCTCTTCAACTTTATCTAGTCTGCTCTGATAGCTGTCAAGTGAGATCCTAAATTTAGTTACTTTATTTTCAGCTCAAATACTTCACTTTGGTCTTTTTTGTTTATATAATCTCCATGACAATGCCAAAAGTGTCAATGCCATTTTCTTCCCTTAAGCATGTTTCTATTTCTGTTTTAAAGTCCCTGTCTGACAATCCAGTGATGGGAATCCCTTTTGTGTCGACTATTATTTTCTATTTTGTTGCTTGTTTCTCAGTGTTTTCAGTCACATTTCCTGTCTACTCATATGCTTGGTTATTTTGGATTAAGTATTACACATATATAAAACAATCATGTGGATACTTAAATGCTGTTTACAATCTTATTTTCTTCCACAGAAGGTTTAAACTTACTTCTCTTGAGCAGCTGAGATAGAGGCAATCTCAGTCTCTGATGATTTAAACAATCAAGAATTGAGATAATTCCAGGCTGGGCTTCTTTCCCTTGAGGGTTAAGGTGTAGGACTTTGAAGTAAAAACCTATACATACAGATGTATGTACATACATTGTATGAGTACATACAAATGGTCCTCCTTCTTGGTAGGTTCTGAATTCTAATTTTATTCTCTAAGACCAACTAGTCTGTCAAAACCCCTGTTTTAGCTTTTTAGACTCTTAAGACATGTTCTCCAAATTCCAGACAGAAAATAGCAATAAATGCCAGTTCTATCCTCTTGAACTTCCCTCTTTTTTGACTTCTGACCAAGAAATTCCTCACTGTATGGATACTGTCCAGCTTTCCAGCAGATATTTAAAATATATTTTGTCCTTTTTCCTCTAGTTTTCTCAGTAGTTTGGTCTGGACTCAGTTCATTATTGTCAGAAATATGACACCTTACTGCCTCTCTTTTTGCTTCTATCCTCCTCCAAAGAAGACACTTCAGAAGAGGTGAAATAGTGAACATGGCAATCATTTACCCAGCTACGTAACTATCCATCAATTTTTGTTACCCACTTCCCTAACCCTAAACCTTTGCCTTTACTCCACTTTCGACTGGCTTCAAGATGAACTGCGAACAGGGGTAAAGCTAAGATTTCCTTCTTCTATGACCACAAAGTCAATGACTCCCTTCTGAGAAGCTGGATAGTTGAATTATTTTGTGCTGCACCCACAAAAGGAACAGTGCCTAAGAAAGATCATAAATGGTAAACCTGGAGTAAACTTCAAGGAGCAAGTATAGCCCCATTTTCTACTTGAAAAAACAATCTCAGGGAAACAGATGGACCAGCTTAAGGTCACACAGTGAGTTATTAGCAGAGCTGGGACTATAAACAGTCATTCTGCTCCATCACCACTATTTCCAGTGCAATATAATGCCTTTATTTCTGAGTCATCCTGACCACTACTACTTTTTATTCTGTATGGTGTAAACTACCATAATTTTTATAAGGGACTATCATCCTAGTGAAAATCACAGTTTATATGGTTGGGTGTGATTTGGAGTTTCTCTTTCATTTCAACCCTTCCATAGCTAGCATTTTAATTTAGGTGAAACTTTGCTGAAATGAGCTTCAAGCTCATCAGTAAAAGAAGAAATCATCGTAACCTGAAATTTGTCATGTAGAGGAGGAATGATGCTTTTGTGATAAACTCATTTGCCAATTTGCTGACAGTATGTATTATTCTGCTATGGATTTGCTATAAGAGTTTAAGTCACTTTACATTCTGGGTATTCATCTCCTCGTTTTTAAAATTAGGGAGACAGACTAGGTCAGTGCATCTCAATACTGGATTCCTTATTATACACTTCTATAAGTTTATATATTTTATTAGAATATAATTGCTTTGCAATGTTGTGTTGGTCTCTGCTGTACAACGTCATGAATCAGCCATATGTGTGCATACATCCCCTCCCTCTTGGGCCTCCCTCTCGCCCGCCTCATACCCACCCTCTAGGTTATCACAGGGCACCGAGCTGACCCCCTGTGCCATACCGCAGCTTCTCCTAGCGATCTATTTCGTACATGGTAGTGTATGTAAATCAAAGCTACTCTCTCAGTTCATCCCACCCTCTCCTGCCCCCTCTGTGTTCATAAGTCCATCCCCTACACCTGCATCTCTATTCCTGCCCTGCAAATAGGTTCATCAGTACCATTTTTCGAGATTCCATATATACAGGCTAATATGCGATATTTGTTTTTCTCTGACTTAACTTCATTCTGGATGACAGGCTCTAGGTTCATCCACATCACTTATATATAAAAAACCTATACCTGAGCCTCAACACCAGAGATCCTGATTTTATTTGTCTGGGTGGGGCCCAGGCGTGTGTGTTATTTAAATGCTCCTACAGTATTTCCAATGTACAGCCTGCGTTGAGCACCTCTGCACGAGATCGCCACTAAATGTTCTTTCCAAGCCTTAAATTATGACTCTGTGAAAAATCCATGAGGAAATAGCTATGTAATTACATTCATCTTTATAACTGAAAATCATAACACACCTTAAACTATCCCATTTCAAAATGCCTGCTAAAGAGGCTTTACTTTCAGAACAACTTAACTGTCTAAAGCAAATACAATAAACACATAATCATCCTAAACATGACCAGGTACTTTCTGACTAGTCCATTCTATAATAACACAACACGGTGTGACGTGACATGACATGACATAGCATAAAATAATGCACACATTTCCAGGTTTTCACATTTTATCCAGTAGCTCTTTCTGCTGTGAGGTCTTAAGGACTCATGTTAGGATATAAGTCAAATTTCTTATTATTACTCGCTTCACAAAACTATAAACACCTACTTAGCAATAAGTTGCTCAGATGCTCAGTCATGTCTGACTCTTTGCAACCCAATGGACTGTACCCACCAGGCTTCTCTGTCCATGGAATTTTCCAGGCAAGAATACTGGAAATACTGGAGTGGGTTGCCATTTCCTCCTCCAGGGGATCTTCCTGACCCAGGGATTGAACCTGTTTCTCTTGCACTGGCAGGTAGGTTCTTTTACCACTGAAGTACCTGGGAAGCCACATTAACTTCTATTTTCAAAACAGGACTTACTTTAAAGATGCAAAAGAAGGAACAGTGCTTATCATCCCAGTTTCTGCCATCTCGATGGCATGTTTTATTTCAAGCTTTTTGTATAAAGACACAATGCTTGACTTGGGTTGGTTCTCCCGAATCAAAAGCTTCCGCAGGTACTTGTCATCAAACTTCTTAAACCTGGAAATAAGCAAAATCAAAACTTCAATTAATTAACATGACACTGATTTTAAAAAAATCTATTTTTACCAATAAAATAATTTCCACTACTCCTAGGGGAAAAAAATAGTAGCAGTGTTTAATTAGTCTGATCATTGTATTTATTTCTGTAGGTGCATACCTGAATATACAGAGAGAGCACATATTAGTATATTTTTATTTTAACCACAACATACTTATATCTAATGGGGCTTCCCAAGTGGCCTTAGTGGTAAAGAACCTGCCAGCCAATGCAGGAGACACAGGAGACATCAGCTTGATCCCTGGGTCAGGGAAGATCTCCTGGAAAAGGAAATGCCCTTCTACAGTAATTCTGCCTGGAGAATTCCATGGACAGAGGAGCCTGACGGACCACAGTCCATGGGTTCACAAAGAGCAGGACATGACCGAGTGACTAACACTTACACTTTTCACGCCCAAGACTCCCAAATGTGTGTCTCCAGCTCTAACTTCTTTCCCAAACCCCAGAAATGAGTATCTAGACCCCTGCTCAACTTCTCCACTTGGACATCTCAAACTTGGCATGCTCTAATGGATCTTCTCCCAAGTCATCCCCATTTCAGTTAGCGACAACTCCACTTGGTCAAAAACCCTGATGTCATCTCTGATTCTCCGCCTTCTCTCATATTCCACATTATGGCCTGAACTGTGTTCCCCCCAAAATCCATATGTTATAGTCCTGGTCCCCAGGACCTCAGACTGTGACCATATTTGGAAATAGCTGATTAAGTTAAAGTGAGGTCATTAGTGGGCCTGAATGCATTATGACTGGTGTGTGTATTTTAAGAGGAAATTCAGACACAGACATGTAGAGAAGACAATGTGAAGAAGCAGGAAAAAGAAGGACAACCACAAGCCAAGAAAGGATGCCTGGAGCAGACCCTTCCCTCTCAGTTCCAAAGGAACCAGTTTCACTGACATCTTATTCTTGGACTTCCAGCCCCTAGAACTATGAGACAATAACTCCTATTTAAGTCATGAACATGCGGTAGTTTTTGACAGCAGCTCTGGCAAACTAACACTCTACATCCACTCTATCAAAGACTTCTGTTGGTTCCACCATTTCAGTACACACAAAATCTAATCATTCCTCCAGCCATCGCCCTGGGCCCAGCATTGCATGCTAAGTCATGCTAGTCCTGTCCAACCCTGTGCAACTCCATGGATTGTAGCCCGCCAGGCTCTTCTGTCCACGGGATTCTCCAGGCAAGAATACTGGAG
Source organism: Cervus canadensis (assembly GCF_019320065.1). NCBI lineage: Eukaryota > Metazoa > Chordata > Mammalia > Artiodactyla > Cervidae > Cervus > Cervus canadensis. The sequence continues at coordinate 7,221,919 of NC_057390.1, read as the reverse complement.
TGGGCTGCCATGCCTTCCTCCAGGGGATCTTCCCAACCCAGGGATGGAACCCATGTCTCCTCCGTCTCCTGCATTGGCAGGGGGGGTTCTTTACCACTAGTGCCACCTCAGCATTATCATCTCTCAATGGGTTATTGCAACAGGCACCAAACTGGTTTTCCTGCTTCTGCCACCATGTTCCTATAGCCTATCCTTGATGCAAACCAGCTGCTGCTGCTAAGTCGCTTCAGCCGTGTCCGACTCTTTGTGACCCCATGGACTATACCTACTAGGCTCTTTTGTCCATGAGGATACTCCAGGCAAGAATACTGGAGTGGGTTGTCATGCCCTTCCCCAGGGGATCTTCCCAACCTAGAGAGAGAACCAGTGTCTCTTACTTACCTCTCCTGCACTGGCAAGCAGGTTCTTTACCACTAATGCCACAGGGATCCCATTAAAGTGTAAATCAAGGACTTCCCTGCTGGTCCAGTGGTTGAGAATCTGCCTGCCAATGCAGGGGATATGGGTTCGATCCCTGGCCAGAAAAGATCCCACAAGCTAAGCCCGTGAACTACGAGCAGTGCTTGGGCACTACCGAGCTCAAGCATTCCAACTATGAAAACTCAAACCCATGCACCTAGGTCTTGTGCTCTGCAACAAGACAGGCCGCCACGGTGAGCAGCTCATGCACCAAACAGAGAGTGGCACCCAATCACTGCAAGTAGAGAAACAGCAATGAAGACCCAGCACAGCCAAAAATAAATAAATAAAATTCTCAACAAAAAAGAAGTAAGTCAAACCACGCAACTCCTCTGCCTCTCACTGAGCACAAGTACAATGACCTGGATGCCTGACACCACTTGGAGCTGCCTGCCCCAAGGCTGTGCTGCCCTAACTCAGGTCCAGCCTCTCTGAGGCCGCCCCCGTCCCAGAAACATGCCAGCCCTGCTCCCATCTCGGGGTCTCTGTACTTACTACTTTTTACTTTTACTACCTTCAAGTCTTTTCCTTAAGGTCATTTTCTCACAAGAGCCTTTCCTATCTACCCTACTAGAATTGCACTCCAGAACTTCCTCTTCTTCCCAGACACATTTTCCTCCATTGCAGTCAGCACTTTCTAACAGGCTATCCAATGCTTATTTACTGATTTTCTTCTCCTAGCGTTAATGACCCATGCGCAGACCGCGTTTCGTTTTGTTTGCCTGTGTTCCTATCTTACCAGGGTCCAGGACACGGCCAGGAGCTTTATAAGCTTAAAGGCAGACTTTGTAAGCTTAAAGGCAATCCAGTCCAGTTCCTCCCTGGACCCACACCCTGTAACAGATCAGGTTACTTGGTGATGCCCTTCCACCATGGCTGAGGTGACCTGCTCCGTCCTGCTTCCTGCCACTGAGATCAATAACGTCACCTGCTTTGGTCAATGGGCAGTCAGGAGACACGGTGATGAGAGCAGAGGCTATGGATGGGCTTGCTCACTAGAGCTCACTTCTTATGTTGCCACATGGCATGAGAAGGATGTACCCGGAGTGACTCCTTGGTCCCAGGACAAAGGTGAATGTCCCATGAAGCAGAGTTAAGTGACCCCAGTTACATCAGAGAAGGCCGGCCAGGATCAGCTGATGACCCACTGATGCTCTGAAGCTGGAGCAAGAATAGGCCAGATGAGCTGACTCTCTGCCTCCTAACTTAAGTACTTTAGTTCCTTTTTCTACTACAAAAAGATAATGTATTTCATTTTTTCCTATCAAAAATAATACATTTCCTTAAGCAGCATCATAGATTCTGAAGACATTTGTGCACCATGTTCATGTGATGATAGAAGATGAATGCTTTCTGCCATATGTCACCCTGAATTTGGTTCTTTGTGAAATATTGAACAATTTTTTCCCTTTGCTTTTGAGGGTTTTTTTTTAAATTCTTTTTTTATTCTTCAATTGGAGTATAGTTGTTTCACAATGCTGTGTTAATTTCTTCTGTACAACAATGTCAATCAGCTATAATAAGTGACTGCTCCTGTAAGCAGTTGAATATTGACTTGGTTTGTATATAAATATTACACCAATATTCAAGTGAATCAATAGGCAGTAAATATTTGATGAGGAAAATAATGTGTTACAGTGATCACTATAAGTCCAAGGTGGTTTATAGGCACACCTGTGCTATGAAAGTGAACAATGTTAAGCCACGTTCACGGTACTAGTCCTTTGTTCCAAATACAGGAGACCTAAGAACAATGGCAGAGAGCTACCTTGAAAGGGGTTTGCTATTGACTGGTCTCCACACAAAACACCGGGCCTATTTTTATCTAAGTTTATTTTGAATTTCACGTGAAGCTCACTGAACCAGGACGCCAGGCAGCAACACAGCACCTTTACAAACTTGTATTAATGTTATTGTTGTTGCTCTTTTAGTTTTCTCTTATTTTCTTTTTTTTTTCCCAGTTATGTCCGACTCTGCAACCTCATGGACTGAAGCCCTCCAGGCTCCTCTGTCCAGAGGATTCTCCAGGCAAGAATTCTAGAGTGGATTGCCACTTCCTACTCCAGGGGATCTTCCCGACCCAGGGGTCAAATCCGCATCTCCTGCACTGGCAGGTAGATTCTTTACCACCCGTGCCACCTGGGAAGCCCAACGAGAGATTTGCAAGAAGAATAAACATTAAAGACAGTGACATCTGATCTATGTACTGTAGGATTTATACCCTTTATTTGCTCTATCTCCATACTTTTCATTTCTCCACCAAGCTACATACACATAGGTGGCTTTTTTACTATCATCAGACAACTTTTGCCAAACATGAGAAACATCCTTACTGCATGACCCTTTCATTTCATTTTCAAAGGGTCAAATGGCTCAAGAACCCTCTGGAAGGACCATTAGAAATCTACAGTAAAAGGATTTCAGAAGGAAGAGAAGGATACCTCTAAAACAGTTGCTTGTTTTTTATGCCATTTTTGTAACATCCACAATTATGTACAGACCAGAAATGAGATCTGAGAACTCATTTCAAGAATGACCTGTGTCAGCATCAAATCCCTTCACACAAACTTCTCTACTCTACCTGCAGTGCACAGTGTGCTTGACAATCCAGAAAACTATTTTAATTTACCTGGAAAACTTCATGCATGCAAATATGTAAGCCTTCATAAACTTCTTCAGTGAAGTATGCACACTGCAGAGGAGGTGTCAGGTATGGCGCAATATTACCTTCCAGACGTGAATCAAAATCGGCTCCACCACGTTTTATATTTATGGTCCAATTAGCCCAGAGCTTACAGATGTCTGCCCAGAACAGATTCACATTTAGAGATAAGGTGTCTTTGCCTGGAAGGCAGGACGAAGCTAGACTTTCTCTAGTCCTTCACTTTCTGGACCCAATCACATGTTCACAGGGCTCACCTCTTCCATCATCTACCATGGCCCCAGGGCCAACCAGCCTCATTCCTTCATCATATCTATGTTTCCTTCTGTTAGGACGTCAAAGCAGTGGGATAAATCTCTAGTTTTCAATCTCCCCTTGGGAAAAGGACAAACTGCTCTGGATGACCATGCTCATTTAATCACTTCAGAAAAGGACGGATAGGATGCGAGAGAAAGAAAAGTGGTCGGGCTGAAAAGGATGCTGAAGATGGATAAAGGCATGGGGCTCCCCTGCTGGCTCAGACAGTACAGAATCCACCTGCAATGCAGGAGACCTAGGTTCAATCCCTGAGTCAGGAAGGATGATCCCTAGGAGAAAGAAATGGCTACACTCTCCAGTGTTCCTGCCTAGAGAATTCCATGGACAGAGGAGCCTGGCGGGCTACAGTCAATGAGGTTGCAGAGTCGGACACAACTGAGTGACTCACTTTCATGCAAACAACAAAGAACAAGAGGCAGAAAAGCCTGTATCATGGGCTTGGCATAGACATCCAGAGACCTAAAGCAGGATGATGTCGGGAGTCACAGCAGGGTTCTCCGCTCTGCCCCCTGCCTCCAAAAAAGTGAATACCACCAGGACAATTGGCCTTCTGTTTCATGATTTTACAACAGAGATTTTAATTCACTTTATTTTATTACTGAGTGTTCCCATCTCACTAATTAAGTAGTCTGTTCCTACAAACAAAATATTTTCCCTTAGTTATGAAGGAAGGCTATGAACAGGGGCCTCTGTACATTAGCAAACAACGTGGTCAGTCTTGTGAAGGTTGTGCCAGCACTTGTAGTCCCTATAACTCATTACCTAATGATGTCACACACACACACACACACACAACCCTGTTTGCTATGTGACTGTTTAGTTGCCTTTACTACATTGCAAAATTTTAAAGGCCCAAGTCTATGGCTTATACTTCTCTTGTAGTCCACTGTCATGTCAGAATACGTGAGCAAACAGTAAACACTCAAAGATGTATTTATGTTAAATTACGTAAATTGGTAGGTTGGTGAACTTCATGTAAATTTGCAAGGGTGGGGGCAGAAATCTGCTTGCAAGCTAGGAAAGAAAAGACAAGCGATTGAACAGGAATCCACCAAATATATCTTGGGACCTGTCTATCTCTCTTCAAGGACCAGCTGAAACACCCTCCTTCAAAAGTCTTTCCCAGACAGTGATGTGCCGGCAAATTTGACACATGTATGATTTGGAGCATTTGTCAGTTCCCTGGTTCACTCCCCCCATGGCTGAGTCAAGTCACCAATGTGGATGGCATTGACTTAGATACACACAGTCAGCTCCCACCAGCCCATGGGAGCTGCTCCTGTACCACACTGGCCCTAACCCTGCTATTAGAATTAATCCGTATTTCTTGATCCCATAAGTCTGTTTCTCAGTATATATTAAACTGTATACCTAATTCTCCCTGGTAGTCTATCTCTTGCATTTCAGCTACAAGATCCTTGAAGAAAGAGTCTAAATCTTTATTATCATACATGTATACACACATATATGTGTGTGTGTGTATATATATATATGTACATATAAATTATATATTAGCTCAGACAGTAAAGAGTCTGCCTGCAATGCAGGAGATCCGGGTTTGATACCTAGGTTGGGAAGATCCCCTGGAGAAGGAAATGGCAACCCACTCCAGTATTCTTACCTGGAAAATCCATGGACAGAGGCGTCTGACAGACTACAGTCCATGGGGTCGCAAGAGCTGGACACAACTTAGGGACTAAACCACCACATAAATTATATATACATAGAGAGAGATACACATTTATGTGCATGCATGCATGTTTAGTCGTGTCCAACTCATTGCGATCCCATGGACTATAGCCCACCAGGCTTCTTTGTCCATGGAATTCTTCAGGCAAGAATACTGGGGTGGGTTGCCGTTTCTTGCTCCAGGGGATCTTCTCGATCCAGGGATCAAACCCATTGGCACAACGATCCTTTACCACCGTGCCACCTGGGAAGCCCACACATCTATGTAAATACACATGATTTTTCAGAGAAGTGTAACTTTTGCTATTTTTGCAAGTCTATGTATCTCCTCAGGTGCTCTGGAGCTCTGTATTTGACAAAGCCCCTCAACATGTGTGGGAGAACAGACAGTAATGGAACCCTCGGTTTTAAACCAGACAGACTGCATTCCTCGGCCTCCCCCACAGTGAGAAATGCCCATACAATCAGCCCTGGTCATGCAAGGCCAGGACATGCGATTCAGCTGGAAGAACTGAGTGCAGCCTCTGATAACTATGATTAGGAGGAAGCTAGTACGTATTCTGCGTCTCTTTGTTGGCTTTCTTCCCGGCATGCGCACATAATAGCTGGTGCTGCAGCAGCCATTTTTGGTCCGAAAGGCAACGTTGGAAACGGAGGTTCTTGGTGGAGGAAGGGTCCTGGGACCACGAGGAGTCTGTGGAGCATAATTCACCTGTCAATGGTACACTGCCTACCTGATACTCACGTAAGAGAGAAATAAGCTTCTACCTTGTTAAAGCTACTGTTGTTCTAAGCCTCTATGAGAACCAAACTTTATCTTAAAGGACAGACTATGGCACAACAGGAAAGATCAGAAAGTCTGAAAAATGACACAAGTCAATGTGTCCTGCTCCCGGACTGATCCAGAGCCACTTAAAGCCTTCTTACTTGTCTCTCCAAAAGTTGTGACCCCAATGACCACAAACATCTTCAATCCCGGTCTTCACGTGATCAAAAAACTAAAACAGAAAAAGCCAGCTGGTTGATTAATTCTTATCTGAAATCAGTCATTCTGTTTCTATTTACAGAAATTATTAATTCCTACTTATAGAAATGGTAATGATTATTTCTGTGCATAGAAATTATAACTATAGAAATTTATAGAATTCTAATAGAAATACTATTACTATTTCTATCATGCCTAAACTTCAAAATGCTGATACTTTTTGGCTTTGGTTTGCTTGAGTTTTCACTGAAAACAAATAAGACAACAATTCATCTTCAAACAAATTCATGAGATGTTTGTCACATCGATCATTAGAATTCATATTTTTTAACACAATAGTTTGTAATTTTGGAAACTATGAAGTATGGTCACAATTTTCCAGTTAAAACATTTCAGGCTGAAGTAAGGGCTAAAAGGGGATTCCTTGTCCCTGTATTCCTGAGGTGTGTAGCCTCCATGGGGGGGCTATATTCATTCTACCCTCAATACACCTCTTCCTCAGCCCACCCCCCACACCCCATCACCCTCTGCCAGTTACCTCTTCTTCAGGAAATGAGACCCTGGTGTCAAGCTGTCTGACTTAATCCCATAATTTTCCCTTTGACCATTTAAACTGATCTGCTACATTAACACCTACCCGACAATGGATTTCCTCACTGACAGCTTGCTGTTTCTTATTGGACCTCTTAACATCAAGGAACTCCACCAGTGGTCGGATAGTTATTCCCTGCACAAAAGAAGGGGGGAGGAAAACCTTATAAAATTCAAGAATAATTTGTAACCTCCTAATACTTGATAACCAACAAAAGATACCCTGCCCCCAAGACTTAACGGAGCATAAGTAACATTTTGTTAATTTTTTCTTCCTCTTTAAAAGCTGGCATATTTTCAGAGGGCCATGTCCCAAAAGCTGCTACTAGAAACAAAAAGTGGACAGGATGTAAGAAATTGAAAATGTGATACTCTGTAATTTTAAGAAAAAGAAAATCCTTCTAAGAAATAATAAAGGCTCACCCAGTTCAGAGGAATCATCTACTTGTCTTATTCACAGAAAACGTTTCAATGATTCATTCATTAAACTGTTAAACAATCTGAATTGAGCATTTAAGGTGTCCATGTCAGAGGCTTGGGAATCGGAGGTGGATAGTTAAGAACCTCAGCTTGAGGACGTCAGAGTCTTGTGAGGAGAAGGATACACACAAAACAGTTAACAAAGTAGAAACAGGAAGAATGAGAGAGATAGAGAGGGAGCAGGTCAAGGAAGGCTCTGTGGAAAGGCAACCCTGGATCTGAGCCTTACAAGATGTTGTGCTGCTATGCTCACTTGTATCCGACTCTGCGACCCCATGGACTGCAGCCCGCCAGGCTCCTCTGCCCATGGGGATTCTCCAGGCAGCAATACTGGAGTGGGCTGCCATGTCCTCCTCCAGGGGATCTTCCTGACCCAGGAATCAAACCTGCATCTTCTGCATTGGGAGGTAGATTCTTTACCACTGAGCCACCTGGGAAGCCCATTATATACATAATATTATATAAATACTAAATATATATATATATATATAAAATTATATACTCTCTCTGCATATGCATGAAATACATAATCCTACTTACAAAATGCACAAAACCTTTACAGAGAGAACTATAAATGTAATTAAAGGATACTGAAAATATTTGAGTTTTAAAAAGACACAATTCCTAGATAGGATTACATAACACCATCATGATGACAATTTTATCTCAGTGTATAGGCAATACAATTCCAATCACATTTCCAAAGGATTTTAAACAGAACTTGAATATTTAGAAGCCAAGAAAATGTTCAAAATTAACATGAAAGAGTAAATATAACCAGAAAAATTTAGACAAAAGAGAATGGTGGTGAACTTACAGCTACCAAGATAAACTCTCAGCTAATATGTTTAAAATTATGTGATATGGATACTAAAATAGGCCAGGGGGAGGAAGGGGTGAGGATGTGGGGTCAAAGAGGATCCCCAAGTTACTCGCCTGGTTGGCAGATGGCTGCTACCACAGGGCATGAGGAATTCATGGGGTCACTGGACTTGGGGAAGGGGTGACTATGTTAAGGGATGCTCCCTGACACAAATTTGATTGCTATTTCATCTCTCTGCACATCTTTAAGTCTTTCCTTGGTGGCTCAGACAGTAAACAATCTGCCTGCAATGCTGGAGACCCAGGCTCCATCCCTGGGTCAGGAAGATCCCCTGGAGAAGGGAATGATTACCCGCTCCAGATGACTGCCTGGGAAATCCCATGGATGGAGGAGCCTGGCAGGCCACAGACCCCGGGGTTGTCCCACAGAGTGGGACACATCTTTGCGACTAACACTTTCACTTGATAATATAAACTGTGAGGCACAGAAATTTTAAAGGAGGTCGTTAATTTTGTTTCATCAATCCAGCTTCAAGCATTTTTCAGCTTTAATTTTCTAAAGCATGAATGATTTCAAGCAAACCTGGAATAAGACACACCTTGGGTTCTACCTGCATTTCCATCTGCCACTTTGAAATAACACAGGAGGTAACAACCATTTTTCAATCAACACATAATCTGCCATTTTTAACTTATGCAATTGAAAATAGGTATCATAACGTGGTTTGAAGTGATGGGTGATTTCATGAGTTTCAGATTCCATGAAGCCTCAAGGTTAATAATAGCTCTAGGGGAATGATAGAGTGTGTTCTCAGTACATAAAGTGCTGTTTCATATGCTTTTATCTACCAGCATCCATTCAGTTAATAATAAGGCAGTGTTTTATATTTATAACAATAAAGTATTGATGAGATGCAATGGAACATTGCATCTTTTATTCACTCCCTAACTTTATTTTTTATTTTATATTGGAGTATAGCTGATTGTGGTTGATTGTTCAGTCGCTAAGTCATGTCCAACTCATTTGGATTCCATGGACTGCAGCACACCAAGCCTAGTGTGCTTCCCTGTCCATCACCATCTCCCAGAGATTGCTCAAACTCATGTCCATTGAGTTGGTGATGCCATCCAACCATCTCATCCTCTGTCAGCCCCTTCTCCTCTTGCCCTCAATCTTTCCCAGAATCAAGGTCTTTCCAGTGAGTTGGTTCGTCACATCAGGTGGTCAAAGTATTGGAGCTTCAAGCTTCAGCATCAGTCCTTCCAATGAATATTCAGGGTTGATTTCCTTTAGGATGGGCTGATTTGACCTCCTTGCAGTTCAAAGTGAAAGTGAAAGTCACTCAGTCATGTCTGACTCTTTGCGACCCCATGGACTGTAGTTCATGGAATTCTCCAGGCCAGAATACTGGAGTGGGTAGCTTTTTCCTTCTCCAGGGGATCTTCCCAACCCAGGGATCAAACCCAGGTCTGACGGGCTACAGAAGCCTGGCAGGCTACAGCCCATAAGGTCACAAAGAGTTGGACACAACTGAATCAACTTAGCACGCACTTAGCACACATATTCTAGTATTATATATAGTCTCTCTCTATTTTTCATTAGTCTTCTGTAGGTGTTTATGTTTTCGTTTTTAATTTCCAAATGGGATGAATTTGTGTATGTTCATTTTATGTCTAGCCATGTGGGTTAAAAAATAAAGAAATCCCTTAGTTTTCCAACAAACCACTGAAAGACATATTTAATATTTACAAAGCATAAGTTAAATTTTCATACTTTCATGCAGCTTTGGCGCAATAAACACAACACCCCAGAGCCAGGCCTGGCAGAGAGGAATGGTTACGCAGCGGTCCCAGGGAACATCAGCGCAGTGAGGTTTATTTTTCCCCTGGGGTTCCCAGATGACTCTAGTGGTAAAGAAACCACCTGCCAAAGCAGGAGACAAAGGACACAGGATTTTGATCCCTGGGTCGGGAAGATCCCCTGGAGGAGGAAATAGCAGCCCACTTCAGTGTTCTTGCCTGGAGAATCCTATGGACAGAGGAGCCTGGTGGGCTGCAGTCCATGGGGTCACAAAGAGTCGGACACGACTGAGCGACTTAGCAGGCACCCGCGTGCCATCGCTGCTTTCTGCCCACCCTCAAACCCTCACTCTTCCCCCCTCGCAGCAAAGTGGGAAAGAAAAAGGAACTACTGTCTGATTAAACACGGTGCATTCTCCGCGTTTGTTCTTTAGGAAGAACTTTCTTTTGTTTTCTTTGGAATTAAATTTCATATGAAAAAAAAGAGGGGGCTGTGGTGGGGGTGGGTGGGTATGGCTTTATATTTCTTTGCTGATTTAGCAGGCAACTTCCTGAACAACTTGAAGAAACTGTTTTCATTCATTAAAAAATATTACGATCATGCTATCCTGTATAAAGCTTTCTTACATTCCAAGTTTGATCAGAGAGATCATAAATACAGTTGCACACACAGAGTTTATTTTAGAATAATAAATAAATCCTACTTACCCCAGGGGTAAGTAGGGTGACAATCATAGAAGTATTCAAGGAGGAGCCTGTGAACTTGCAAATCCAGGTACCTCACAGTTCCAGACAATGACTTAACAGCCAGTTACAAAACCAGCCTCCTATGGAGGCAAAAGGAGACCCCATTCTTGTAATTCCAGTCAACCGTGCTCCTTGATGGACTTCTAGTTAATAACTGAATGAATTTCCAGAATTGTGACAATCTGCTCTATAATTATAAGGACTAACTGATTAATAATTATTGGGCTCTAAAATACTTTGAAAGGAGTTGAGTTTTCCTGTCTTTTAATATTTTACTTAATGTTATGATGAAGACAGAGAAAATCCCCAGGTTAAACACTGCATCAGGTATTGTGTTTACATACATATTTCCTCCGTACTGCCTGGGAGGGATTCCATGACTCAGATCTTACAGCAAAGCAAACAGAGGCTCATGGAGGCTGTTAGAACACCGATCCAAAACAGCTTTACTCCAAAACCTGCACTTGCCACTGCTGGATCTGCATGATCATTTGAAAACCAGAGAGACAGCTTATATTGTCTATGCCATCACCAACCTCATTTAAATGAAACTGAATGTACACATACGAGCAATCAGAATTGTTTACTCATTCAATGTTCTGGCTCAGATGGTAAAGAGTCTGCCTGCAATTTGGGTTCAATCCCTGGGTCAGGAAGATCCTCTGGAGAAGGGAAAGGCAACCCAGTCCAGTATTCTTGCCTGGAGAATCGCATAGACAGAGGAGTCTGGCAGTCCATGGAGCCTCAAAGAGTCAGACACGACTGAGCCCAGCACAGCACAGTTGATTTATGACGCTGTGCTGTTTTCAGGCATACAGCAAAGTGTTCCCATTATGCATTTATGTATACCTATTCTTTTTCAGGTTCTTTTCCCACATGGGTTATTACAAAGTATTGAGTAGTGTTCCTGTGTTATACAGTAGTTCCTTATTGATAATCTATTTTATATACATCAGTCAGTCAGTTCAGTTGCTCAGTCATGTCAGACTCTTTGTGACCCCATGAATCGCAGCACGCCAGGCCTTCCTGTCCATCACCAACTCCCGGAGTCTACTCAAACCCATGTCCATCGAGTTGGTGGTGCCATCCAACCATCTCATCCTCTGTCATCCCCTTCTCCTCCTGCCCCCAATCTATCCCAGCATCAGGATCATCCAATGAGTCAACTCTTCGCATGAGTTGGCCAGAGTACTGAAGTTTCAGCTTCAGCATCAGTCCTTCAATATATGTTAATTCTAAACTCCTAATTTATCGCTTCCACAATGAACTTATTTACAGACACACTGCTCTTTTTCAACTTGACACATTAAAAACTTTTTAATCAGTGTTAACTATTGATATACATGGTCTTCATTCAAAGTGGATGCACAGTCTTCTAACATGGGGAATCAAACCCTCACTTGTATCTTTTGGTTGAGCTCCAATTCCAAAAAAGCCAAAATACCCAGAGTGTAATAATAATACCTTATATTAACCACCTATGCACACACATTCAATGAGCAACATTGAATAAATATAAATTTATTGCAGCATTTTTCTTTTTCCTATTGATGTCTGTTCTGATTGTAGAAGTGCAATTCTACACCTGTCCGACCTATTCAATAGTATCTAAAATCTGAGCCTGCATTTTGTGTGTCCTCTCTCGGATTACATCTTTTTATTCAGCCTTTTTTATTTCATTTTACAAAGCCCACACCCATGGTATTGGGGCAGGGGGCTGTTTTTACACTGTGAACATTTGTGTAGATAATAAGAGCTGATAGATTTATCTTCAAACGACCCGGCTGCTACTTGCTCTAAACTGACACGGTTCTATTTTTGCATTTGAGACTCAGACATGACACCTTGAGCTCTGAGAGTGAGGAGAGGAGTCCAGAGCACTGACTCAGCCTGGCCAGAGCTTCCGGTGGGGCGTAAGGACAGAGCAGCAGGCTTGGGAAGAGGAGGAGAGTGACACCCTTGGTCTGACTTGTCCCCTCAGCCACTCTGCCCTAAGCTGCTGCTGCAACATTAAAAGGCTCAAGGCAAAATGGATTCACTTTCTTTTTCAAATTCCTTTCCTACTTAGGCTGTTCTGTAATATTAAGCATCGTTTAGAAAAGAGTTATGTGTGTAACCGAATCACTTTGCCGCACGCCTGAAGCTAGCACAACACTGTTAATCAAGTATACTCTGATACAAAACAGAAAGTTACACAAATGGATTCAATATATGTCACCATATTTAAAACAGAGAGCCAGTGCGAATTTGCTGTATGATGCAGGGAGCTCAAACCCAGAGCTCTGCGACAACCCAGAGGGGTGGGATGGGGTGGGGGGTGGCAGGGAGGCTCAAGAGGGAGGGGACGTACACAGACCTATAGGTGATTCATGTTGATACATAGCAGAAAACAATGCAATATTGTAGAGCAGTCGCCCTCCAGTTAAAAATAATAAATATATCTCTTAAAAATGGATTCATTTCACAGCATCATCTCCCCCCTACTCTGAGAGCAGCCACTTGGATGCTTGTCCCAAGGTTCCTGTAAAGACACTGTGAGAAGATGGAGACAGGGTCTCCGCTTCTCTCCACCCAGAGGCTCCATGCTGTCTCCCTGCATTTAGGACAGGAGCTCTAAGCAACCCGGGATGTCTGAACCCAATGAGTTTGTTAATCAACTGAGCTATACCTAGCCATAACCTGGCAAAGACTGTCTTCTCTCAGGGGTCAGCAGAGCCCCAAGGTTCTGAGCCTGTCTCTGGAGACAGGGTCCTGGGCTCACCCCCAGCTTCCATCACTCACCAACCTGTGCCCTGATCAGCTCGCTTTCCCTCTCTGAGCCTGAGCGTCCTCAGCTGGGGGAACCGCTGGCCTCCTTCACCAGGGCTGGTCTGGAGGATGAAATGAGATCATGCACCTAGATAGCCCTCGTCTAGCGCCCAACACAACAAGGAAGAAGCCACTGGAGGGCACTGCATGGCAAAGATGCTGGTGACAAGGACCTTGGGGGACAGGGGCCACTTCTCCACTCGGGAAGGGTCTCCCCAGGCTTCCTTCCTTCCTCCCTCCCCAGGATTCCTTAGACTGGACAAACTACCGTCCACAGTGTTGGCAGGCATGAGTGAGTGAAGGATGAACCGCTACGTGGAGCGGTAACTAGAAGGAGAAGAAATAGGAGGACATATAATATACTCACTCTGCACTGGCCACTCTACCAGGTACTTTATTTCTTTATTTTTAAGGATTTTTTTTTTAACATGGACCATTTTTAAAGTTTTTATGAATCTATTACAATATTGTCTCTGTTTTACGCTTTGGTTTTTTGGCCATGAGGCAGGCGGGATCTTAGCTCACTGACCAGCAATGGAACCCATACCTCCTGTACTGGAAGCCAAGAGTCTTCACCACTGAACCACCAGAGAAGTCCTGCAGGCCCTTTATTTAGAGTTAAGACCAAACTGGTCTCGACCCCCCCGCGCCACCTTTTCCTGGCTGTGTAAACCTGGGGGAAGGTCTTCACCTGGGTTGCAGTGCCTCAGCTTCCCTGTCTATGAAATGGGAACAAAGACAGTGACTCCTCCCAGAGTTTGTGCCTTAGAACAGTTATGAGGATTTAAAGAGCTAACATCAAAGGCGCTTACATCTGAGTCAGGCACCTAGAAAGCATTCCATGACTACCTGGTAAACAAAATATTTTTTTAAAAAATCAAACAAAACATCTCCTGGTTTTCTTATGGTGTCACTCATCACCCTTCCTCGGTCCTCTCGGCTGCTTCGTCTCCTCCCAGGGTCTCACGGCTGGGCTGCCCCAGAGCCCAGTTACTGGTCCTCTCTTGGTTTCCTCAATGGATTTTCACCCCCTTGGTGACCACTTCCAGCTTCCCAGCTGTGGATCCCAGCCCTGTGCTGCTGACCCAGCTCCTTCCTGGACGCCAGGCTCAGGTACCCCACCCCCCTGTTCATCACCCCCACCCGCAGGTCTCACAGCCCCCAACCTTGAGTGCTGGAAAGTGGGCTCCCAGCCCACCACCCACAGCACCTCTTCTCACGTGGGGCCAGTCGGTCCTTACAATAGCTCGGTCCCTCACAGCTCCTTTTCCCACCACCCCACACCAAACCCACCAGGGGGGTCCTGCAGATTTCAGCTTCAGAAGTCATCCCAGGACCCCAGCCCTTTCGCCACCCGGCCGCCATCCTTCTGCCTTGGCTGCTGACTGGCTGCACTGCTCCCCACCCCATTCCCCACCAGACCGGCTCATCTTCACCGTCCCGCCCCACAGCGGCCGGTGGGATGCTCTTATAAGGTGAAGCACACCCACAGCATCACCAAAGTTCCCATGCTGCTTCCATTTCACCTGGAGAGGAGCCCATGTCCTGACACCAGCCCGCCCGACCCCACATGACCCAGGACCCCAGACCCTCCCTCGCTTCCTGCATCCCACACCGCACTCCCCCCCAGCCACGTGGGCCATGTGGCTTCAGATCTACCACACTGTCTTCAGATCTTCATCTTTAGCCCCCTTTGCCTGGAATGTCCTTCAGCTTAGCCAACCCCTTTACCTCCTGCAAACCTTTATTCAAATACCATGTTTCTCATCGTTGCCGTCTATGACTATTCAATCGAGAATTATAACCCTGTTCCCCATCCCCTGGCCCGAGGCCCACTGTTTCTTTCTTTTCTTTTTTTAATGATTATTTACTTCTTTTTGACTGCACTGGGTCTTGCTGCTGTGCATGGGCCTTCTCTAGCTGCGGTGACTGGGGGCTACTCTCTAGTTACAGTGCACAGGCTTCTCAATGCAGCGTCTTCTCTTGCCGTGGAGCACAGGCTTTAGGGCACTCAGACTTCAGTGGTTGCGGCACAAGAGCTCAGTAGTTGTGGCTCCCAGGCTCTGGAGCACAGGCTTAATAGCTGTGGCACATGGGCTTAGCTGCTCTGTGGCATGTGGGAACTTCCTGGATCAGGGATCCAACCTGTGTCTCCTTCGTTAACAGATTCTTTACCAGTGAGCCACCACCACCAGGGAACCCCCTACTGTCTCTTACAGTCCACCATCTTTCACCTTCTCATAGACTCTCATTGCCTCACCTACTAGACTGACTTTCCCTGGAACAGAACCTCCACAGGGTTGGGGATATTTCTGGATATTTTGCTCACTCTTGGATTCTAAAAGCCCAGAGCTCTGTCCGGCACACAGCAGGAGCCCAAGGCATATTTTCTAAACGTGTGTATGTCAGTCACTCAGTGGTGTCCGACTCTTCGCAACCCCATGGACTGTAGCCTACCAGACTCCTCTGTCATGGGATTCTCTGGGCAAGAATACTAGAGTGATTTGCCATTTCCTTCTCCGATTTTCTAAATGAATATCCACAAAATAGAATCTCTTAAGGGCTGGATGATTAACATAAAGTGAAAGTTGCCCAGTTGTGTCCGACTCTTTGTGACCCCATGGACTATACAGTCCATGGAATTCTCCAGGCCAGAATACTGAGTGGGTAGCCATTCCCTTCTCCAGGGGATCTTCCCAACCTAGGGATTGAACCCAGGTCTCCCGCGTTGTTGGCAGATTCTTCACCAGCTGAGCCACCAGGGAAGCCCAGAGTGAAAGCCGCTCAGATGATTAAACTAGAGGCTGGTTAACTTGCAGAGTCAGGACCCTGGCTCAGGCCCATGCCCCCCTACCACCGTCTCTGCCCCTCCCCATGTTAAACGTGCACTCGGCCCTCCCTCCGTTCCACGCACAGCTCTACAGTGAACCTATGTCCCGGAGCTGCTGGAAGGTCACAGCATAGCTAGCACTAACAAGCACCTTTACGAGGTCAGCCAGGGAGACAAACGCCAAGGATTAGCAAGTGCAGTTTGTAAGTTTCCAGGAGGAAGCTCAGCTCACATGGCTGTTTCCTTAAATAGCAATTCTTCTGTGCTGGCCAAGTGACCAAACTGGACTTTCTGAGACTGCTGCACAATCCAGTGACCTGATGAAAGACTGTCTCTCTCCTGCCCTAATGACCAAAGCCTCAAGTTGTTGCTGTTGTCAAGTCACTAAGTCGTGCCCAACTCCCACAGACTAGAGGCCTGGAGAGTTCCATGGACTCTCCACGGGGTCACAAAGAGTTGGACATGACTGAGCAACTTTCATTTCTTCTTCATAGCCCCGCAGGCTCCTCTGTCCATGGGATTCTCCAGGCAAGAATACTGGAGGAGTGGGTTGCCATTTCCTCCTCCAGGGGATGGTCCCAATCCAAGGATCAAATCCACATCTCCTGCATTGGCAGGTGAGTTCTTTACCACTGAGCCAACAGGGAAGCCCACCAAAGCCTCAAGACACCTCAGCAACATGGCGTCCTATGAGAGAAGTTCAGGATGACCCTCCAAGTGACCCTTTTTCCTCCTGGTAAAAGGAGGGACTTTGCTGGGAGACAGAGCTCTACTCACCAGGATGAAGACAGTGAAGAATATGACCACGATTGCTGCCGTGATGAATAACTTCTTCCGGGGAAACACGGAGGATGGAAGGAGAAACACCAGCGCGAAGCAGATGGCCCCCCGGAGTCCCCCGTAGGCAATGATGAACTGGTCCTTGAAGGTCAGGGGAATCGTCCGGAACCAGTTAATGACCTGAGTTAGGACGAAGACACCTGAGAAGGAAAACAAAACCGAAGGGAACAGCATGTGTCAGGCCAGGACACGGGAACAGGAAGACATGTTTTCTGTTTCAGGGCAAAGTACAATTAAGTCCCCAACACAGGAACTTTCAAGTTTCGAACTTTTCAAAGATGTGCACATTTGCCACCGTGTCTAACCGCATAAATCAGTTCACTTGTCTGGCATGCACTGTGACTTGTCACACAAGAGGCTGTGGTTTTGTACTTTACAGGACTCTACAGAGTGGGCTTCCCACGTGGCTCAGTGGTTAAAAAAAAAAAAAAAATCTGCCTGCTAATGCAGGAGATGTGGTTTCAATCCCTGATTGGGAAGATCCCTTGGAGGAAGAAATGGCAACCCACTCCAGTATTCTTGCCTGGGACATCCCATGGACAGAGGAGCCTGGCAGGCTACAGGCCATGGGGTCGCAGAGTCAGACATGACTGAGCCACTAAACAACAACAACTCTGTAGAGTACAACAGTATAGTGTCTTCATCTTAAGCCCAGGATGTCACCTATGACACCTATGATAAAAAGAGCTACCACCTAGACATTACACAATCTTTTTTCAAGAGGGTGCACAGAATTGAACACAGTAAGGAGCCAGAACATGTGCCTTCAATGTCAGGCATGAGTGAAGTTGCAGCTCGCCCTCCGTCTCCTGTTGCTGATGATCCTTCAGCTCTACCATCTCCCACCTCCTCTCCTTCCTCCAGGAAGTAACTCTTCGTGCCTATTCACTTGATGCCAGCCCCTGGATGCCAGCAGCTGTATTGTTGCTACTATACTTTTTAAGGTACAGTAAGATTAAAAATCTTCTCTTTATTTTTTGTGTTTGTTAGTTTTCTTATTAGTACTGTTTGTGTGCAAAGTATCATAAATCTATTCCAGGACAGTACCATATAGCCGATTGTATTAGTTGGGTATCTAGGCTAACTTTGTCGGACTTACTAACAAATTGGAAGTATGAACATGCTCTTTGAACCAAATTAGTTCCCACGCAGGGGACCTTCTGTATTTCAGAAGAAGCTCTTTCCTATCCTGGCTCACATCACCGGGTTCTGGGACCTGTGTTGTTCCAAGACAGTGAGTGAGAACGTGGAATCAGAGACACCAAGAGCAGTTAATTCCACTTAAAGCAAAGGCATAAAAATACTCCAGGAAGAAAAGAACATGTCAGGATGCAGGGAAAGAAGGAGGAGGAGGACATGGAGAATAAGGAGGAAGAGGAGGAGCTGGAGGAAGGAGATAAGAAAGACAAGAACCTAAGATGAAGGGAAGTAACAAGAGCAGCCACAAAGCAGAGGGAAAGAAGGAAGGACCAGTGCTTCTGTGCCAGACTCCCAGGCCCATGGAGGAGACACGTGCTCATTACCCAGCGCCCTCCAGATCAGGCAGAAGGCCAGGGTGAAGCAGACGAAGGCCCAGTTCCACTCGTGGTTCTTCCCCACAGTGGACACGCCCATGAAGATGAAGATCAGGGTCTCGCTGACGCTGCTTAGCATTTTCATGAAATACTTGATGGTCGTGTAGGATTTCTGAGACACGTTCTCTTCCACGTACTTATTCATGGTCATCGCACAAGCCGTGATTCTGCAAGAAGAGATTAGCTTCTATTTAAAAAGGATAATGGTCCCAATCAGAATATGAGTCAGCAGGTAGCTGATGAGGCTGGCTCTACCCTTCCACCCACAACTACATCACTGATTGATTTTTGTAAGTGACTGTAATTTGCATCCTTGGAAACCCTATTATTTCTGGAAGTCTTCATCAATATCCAAGGCTCCAACTTGGCTCTGCCCAGCTTTCAAGTCTCTGGATGTGGACATCAGTACATCAGCTAGTCTGCCAACATCACAAATAAAACAAGCTCCTAATAAATTCAAAGCCCATTATCTTCCTATAAAGCCAGTTCCATCTTCTTTTTTCCTCTAGTGCCCCAAATGCTACACTATTGCCTAAAATCCTAAATTTGAAACTGGTCACACTGGACTTCTCTTTGCACATCCTCAGTGCCCCTCACCATTTGTCTGCTCACCAGGCATCTTCTGTCCCTCATCCTGAATCTCCTGGACCTACTCACTCATTGTGACTCTGATGCCTTACTTCTGGTTCTCATTTCTATTGCGTTGGCCCAAAAGTTTGTTCAAGTTTTTCCATTAACATCTCATGGAAAAAAATCTGAATGAACTTTTAGACCAACCCAATGCTTATCTATTATATTCACTTCTGGAAAATTCAAAATGTATTCATAGGCTCTGAAAATTCTAAAAGGAAGGAAACTGTTTTGCTTGTTTTCCCCACATTTCCAAAACTCTGGGACTACAGAGCTCTTTATGCTCCTTTTTCTTGACCTGTACGCTTTTAACTTTCTATTTTGTATTGGAGTATAATTGATTAACATTGTGGTGTTAGTTTCAGGTGTAAAAAGTGATTCAGCTATACGTATATGTGTACATCTTCTTTTTCAAATTCTTTTCCCATTTAGGTTGTTACATAATATTGTGCAGAGGTACCTGTGCTATACAGTAGGTCCTTGTTGGTTGTATAGAATTTTTTAAAAAATTTTTATTGGAGTAAATAAAACATAAAGATGGCCAAGAGGCACATGAAAAGATGCTCAACATCACTAATTTCTAGAGAAATGCAAATCTAGACTACAATGAAGTTATCATCTCACACCCATCAGAATGGACATCATCAAAAAATTTACAAACAATAAATGCTGGAGAGGGTGTGGAGAAATGGGAACACTCCCACCCTGTCATTGGGAACATAAATCAGTGCAGCCACTATGGACAACAGTAAGGAGGTTCCTCAAAATACTAACAATAGAGTGGCCATATGATCAAACAATCCCATTCCCAGGCATATATTGAGAGAAAACCACAAATCAAAAAGATACAACCGAGTGTTCACTGCAGCACTATTTACAATGGCCAAGATGTGGGAGCAACCTAAGTATCCAATCACTTTCATTTTTAATAATAAACCATCAGCTACAGAATTGAAGAAGCCACCAGTGCCTCAGCGGTAAAGAACACTCCTGCCACTGAAGAAGATGTGGGGTTCCATCTCTAGGTCAGAAAGATTCTCTGGAGGAGGGAACGGCAACCCACTCCAGTATTCTTGCCTGGGAAATCCCATGGACAGAGAAGAACAGCAGACTACAGTCTGCAGGGTTGCAAAGAGTAGGACACGACTTAGCGACTAAATAACAACATAGAACTGAAGCTCCTACTTGTCTCATACTAACCCTATTTCCCTCAGTCCCGCTTGGATTTGGATTTTTTCTTTATCAGTCAAGAAGTGATTTTTAAGAGGTTAAAGAAAGTTGTCCTGTGAACATGGTATTTATTTCCCTCTGAGATCATGCTCACATTCATTCACTGGGAAAAATATAAACCACACAGGCGAAAAGCAATCTTTAGTTCATTCAGGGAGCGATTTAACAAAAATTTCTATTCAGAAATTACTGAAAACTACAGCTATGCTGTAGGAATAAAAAAAAAAAAACCCATGAATTTTACATGAGTGTTCACAGGATCATTTTCCATTGCTTTGTGTCCTTAACATGACACCGAGTGAGGCTTCTGTCTGCTAGACACCTCCCTGTAACTCCACACTGCCTCCGACCAGCACAGGTGTGATCCTCCAGGGTGAGAAACAGCCTTGGCAGGTATCAGAGACCCAGGGCCCACGCGCCCTTGTTTGGGAAACGTGGACATCTTTATGATGCACTATTCAGGCTGGGGACGAGTGTTCCAAGGGTCACTTTCTAGTCTGTCACATACAGGTCAATGCACAGAACCTCTCAAACAAAATACAGGAGGTATTTCACTGCAAACAGGGGTCTTTTTTTGACATAGGGTGCTCTAAGCCAGTCAAACCACCTCCCCTTCAATACCACCCTATGTACTCAAAACTACAAATGAGCTTTGTTGTTGTTGCTCAGTCGAGTCTGACTGTTTGCAACCCCATGGATTGCAGCACTAGTCTCCCTCTAATTAGGGAGGCACACACATGACAAACCTAGACAGTGGATGAAAAAGCAGAGACACCACTTTGCTGACAAAGATCCCTACAGTCAAAGCTATGGTTTTTCCAGTACTCACGTACAGATGTGAGAGTTGGACCATAAAGAGGGCTGAGCACAGAAGAATTGATGCTTTTGAACTGTGGTGTTGGAGAAAACTCTGGAGAGTCCCTTGGACTGCAAGGAGATCCAACCAGTCAATCGTAAAGGAGATCAGTCCTAGGTGTTCATTGGAAGGACTGATACGGAAGCTGAAGCTCCAATTCTTTGGCCACCTGATGCGAAGAGCCAAATCATTGAAAAAGACCCTGATGCTGGGAAACATTGAAGGCAGGAGGAGAAGGGGGCAACAGAGGATGAGATGTTTTGATAGCATCACTGACTCAATGGACATGAGTTTGAGCCAATTCTGGGAGATGGTGAAGAACAGGGAAGGCTAGTGTGCTGAAGTCCATGGGGTCGCAGAGTCGGACATGACTTAGCAACTGAACAACAACAAGGACACGTGACACTCTTATATTGAATATGTGATGCTTAGGAGCCTATTCTATAGGCTGGAGGGGAAAACATGAGATTATATCTTCAACCATATAATTAAAGTTTATCTCCACAACCCAGCTGGAAGCTTCATGGGGGAAACAGTGTCATCAATGCTTATCACAGTGCCTGGGACCTCGTTAGTATATTCTCAATTCATGGGACTGGTGGGGTGTCATCGACAGTTCTGTGTTTTAGAAAGAAATCTTAAGTACATGTGCAGGACAGATCTGGATGGGCACGACCTAGAGACTACAGTCACCTTCTTTCCCACAATGGTTGTTGGTTTTCAAAATCCACTGCAGCACTTGGTCCATATAATCTCCCCAAACAGGTCCTCCTTTGAACGGGTGTTAGGTTCTATTCCATGTGACTACGTGGAGGGAAGGTACATACAGAATTCACCAGTGCCCTCTGCTTTGTTAAATCCATACTAGGGTTTAACATAACTGCAGGGTGATTTTTACCAATTTAGAGATGGAGAAGCTAAAGCATGATAACTAGTGGTTTTTAGATTCACCAGCAGTTGAGATTTTTTTTTTCTTCATCCCTGTCCCACTCTCAATGCAGTATAGAAAACTTTCGGGCCAGCTAATACTATCTCAACAGTCTTCAGGGAGAAAACAGACTTTCTATTCTGATAATCTGTCACTGGACTATTTTCTGACTAGAAAACTCCAACCAACACTTTTTTCCTTTATTGTACTCCATGCCTCCACCCTGGTGGTCAATGAAACAATGTTCACTTCCTTTCCACCAGCATGCACACTCTCAAGCAGGGGTTGGCCATCTTCCTCCACCTTGGCTCCCTGCACGCAGTGGTACCACGTGTATCTTCACCTGCTGCTGGCTGAAAGTGAAAGTGTTAGCCACTCAGTCATGTCCAACTCTTTACGGCCCCATGGATTGTATCTGGGTAGGCTCCTCTTTCCATGGGATTTCCCAGGTAAGAATATTGGACTGGATTGCCATTTCCTTCTCCAGGGGATCTTCCCAACCCAGGGACTAATCCTGATCTTCTGCCTTGCAGGTGGATTCTTTCATCTGAGGCACCAGGAAGCTGCTGGCTGAGTCTAGCTTAATGGAGACCCAGAATCCTTCACTAGGCAGTTGGCAACTGTAGAACCAAAGAGAAAGGCATCCATACAGATGGTGGGTGGTGAAGGCAAACTTCTGGTTATGAAGATAAAATACGTACACACCTTATCTGTGTTTACCTACATATTGTGTAGCCATGACTCAGTTCATTCACTTTATGAATACAAACGCTTTTATGTCTTTCAAGAGTGATCAGTTCTCTAATGTCAGTTGCAACATTGGGAGACCTGTTTAGAATTAGAATTGAACTGATAGAAAGGATGTTGCAAAAGTCTCTGGTGTCCATGCCATGTCTGTGTGTGATCTTAAAATGTATGGATTCAGTTGCAGGAAAAGACAGCCCAAACAACAGTTGCATATTCTCCATAAAGTCTTCATCAAACATAAAAGCCTGCTTCACTAATCAGAGCCAAGCATTAGCAAAGACGAGGGACAATTAACAAGCTTTCTCTGCACTGATTAAAGCCAGGTCTGCGATGACTCAGGGTACACTGCAAGTTCTCAGAATAAAGTACTCACTCATGTGAGGTAAATTAATTATTCCAGGGCACAAATTACTATATAACGGATCGCCTCTTCCAGTAAACCTGACAACCCAGAGAGAGTGAGTTTGACACATGAGGAAATGAAAAGAAAAAAAAAAAGTTTTGCAAATAAATATCCAACCACAAAAACTGAACAACCTTTCTTAAAATTTCAAAATGAAATGAATTCCAACAAATATAGATGTTTGGTATTCATGAATTCTTGTCCATTTCACGGATTTTCCACATCTTTTGTATTTTTCTCCTTTGGATGTGTTCAACTATTATTTATAGTTCATTTTCTGGCTCCTAAAGTTTGGTCCCTGGGTCAAGGTCTCCTGGAGGAGGAAATGGCAACCTGCTCCAGTATTCTTGCCGGGAGAATCCCACGGACAGAGGAGCCTGGTGGGCCATGGTCCATAGGCTCACAAAGAGTTAGAGACGATTGCAGTGACTTAACACACACAAAGCAATCATGGTTTTGTGCAAAAACACATAAGAGGCCACAGCTCATTGTCAAAAGTATGATATGAAATACAAGGCATCAAGGGACCCGCGGTGTCCACTGACTCTAGTTGAGGACTGCTGATGAAGGCATGAGTGACAGAAAGATTGGACCAAGATCACGATGATGGAATTAAAGTTTTCCAGCTGGAGAACACCTGGTGGACATTGGGAGAGGGTTGCAGGCAGGTATGAGAATCAGCTGCTATGTGACAACCCTGCACCAGTGAACAGGCAGAGTACAGTGTTCCCAGGATTTAACCTGGGAACACTGAGACCCTCATCGGAGGCTGCCACATTCTGGAAGTCCTCCTGCTCCTCACACTAGTAGCCGAGAATTATTTCTAAAAGTGTAGCTTGTTGACCACATGATTCTGAGTAGTCCTTGGAAAAAAACGCAAATGCCAAGACCCCCATCTGAGACCTATGGACTCAGAATCTCCGGTGGGGTCCTGGGATTCTGTATCCATAGCAACCTTCTCAGGGGATTCCAAAATACATCAAAGTTTGAGGAAACCAAGGGAGCCGAGGAAGAAGGTTCAGAGGAGGAAAAACGAAAGAGAAAAAGAGCTGACACTTGAATCCTGTTATTTGAAGATCTATTGGAGAGTGGAAACAAGGGTTCACATGAGATGTGAGGACTGTGGTGGATTTAATTTCGCTTTGCCACCTGTTTTCCCTTCCCTTCTCACAATATTCATGATTTGCATCCGGGTGTGCATTCCCACCTTCTCTTGCCTAGCCTAGTATGCAGGCATCTTCACTCTGCTGCTGGACACACGTTCCCACCCTCCTGCCTGGACAGAGTCCTCATCCCGAGGCATCCAGCAAGCCTGAGGCCCTGCCTTCTAGCTTCCACCGCAGTTCTTTTTGTTGTTCAATTGTCAGGCTTCCCTGTCCTTCACTATCTCCTGGAGTTTGCTCAAATTCATGTCCATTGAGTCAGTGATGCTATCTAACCATCTTACCCTCTGAAGCCCCTTTCTCCTCCTGCCCTCAGTCTTTCCCAGCAGCAGGGTTTTTTCCAATGAGTTGGCTCTTCACACCAGGTGGCCAACGTATTGGAGCTTCAGCTTCAGCATCAGTCCTTCCAATGAATATTCAGGTTTGATTTCCTTTAGGATTGACTGGTTTGATCTCCTTGCAGTCCAGGGGACTCTCCAGCGTTTTCTCCAGCACCACAATTTGAAAACATCAGTTCTTCTTCAATGCTCAGACTTCTTTATGGTCCAACTCTCACATCCATACATGACTACTGGAAAAACCACAGCTTTGATTATACACAGAGGATTATTCAAACATTATCAGTGTCCTGAGGGATGGTGTAAAAGGGTTTAGAAGCTCTCCAATCATGGATTCACTAGAAAGCAAAAAAAAGAGCGAGTAACCTCCCTGCTTACAGTTTCCAAAGGCTCCCGAGTGTCTACAGAAAAACACAGGCCAAGACTAGGCATCTGCTGGGGGTGGGGAAAGGACAGAGTGGGAGTTTGGGATTCGCAGATGCAAACTTTTATATATAGGATGGATAAACAACCAGGTCCTATCGTATATGATTAAGCTGGACTACTAAATAGCTTAGATATGGAAGCAACCTAAGTGCCCATCAACAGATGAATGGATAAATAAGCTGTTGTCCATATATATAATGGAATACTGCCCAGCCACAAAAAAGAATGAACTAATGCCATCTGCAGCGACACGGATGGAACTAGAGATGATCGTATGAAGAGGTTGGGATTACCAGATGCGAACTATCATATATAGGATGGATAAATAATAAGGTCTGACTGTAAAGCACAGGGGACTATATTCAATATCCTGTAATAAACCATAATGGAAAAGAATCTGAAAAGAAATAAATATATATAGATAGATAGATAACTGAAATATGTATATATGTATAACTGAGTCACTTCACTGTACAGTAGAAACTAACACAACATTGCAAATCAACTGCACTTCAATAAAAAAGAAAAGTAGACATGTGCCTCTCTTATCACCCTAGACTCAGTTCTTATGTGTAGGTGGGCGCTTCACCTGGGAGCCTTCTGTCTCTCCCCAGAATGCCCTTCTCTTCATCACTGAGGCTTCAACAGTATCACCAGCCCCACCCCACTGTATTATTTATATGTTTTATTATCAAGGATTGAGCTTCCCTTAACGACGTATAATCAACACAGATGGAAATGGCCATCTCTCCCAGTGGGTTTACTCTCACTGCTTTCTTCTGCTAACAGACTCTATTTCTCATACCGTCAGCTGGTCATGAGACACAGGCTGATCCAATCACAGTTCTCCAAATCCCTGGGCCAATCACAGTCCTTCCCTCAAAATTTCTTCTGCCTGGGGCTGGCAGGGTAGATCTCTGTTTATAGGGACGAGGTTGTAGAGACAGAAAGCCCAAAGTCTGTGACCTTGGTTTGATGAGAAGGTAGTCATCACATGGAGAAAGACAAAACTGAAGGAGAAAGACTGTCCAGGTGGCCAGGTGACCTGGAGTCTCCGTTACCATCACACCAAGGCTAGACCTACAAGAATTTATTTATATGAGCCAATACATCCCCCTTTATGGTGGAATCTGCTTTGATTTGGAGTTTGCCTGGTGGCTCAAAAGGTAAAAAAACTCTGTCTGCACGTGCGAGAGACCCAGGTTGGATCCCTGGGTCAGGGAAGATCCCCTGGAGCAGGGAATGACAACCCACTCCAGTATTCTTGCCTGGAGAATTCCATGGACAGAGGAGCCTGGTGGGCTAACACAGTCCATAGGGTTGCAAAGAGTCAGACAAGACTTAGCAACTAACACTTTGGCTTTACTAACCCAGAGCCTCCCTCTATTGTTGCAGCTGGGCTCCTGCTTACAGAGCTTCTTTGGCGGCTCAGCAGTAAAGAATCTGCCTGCCAATGCAAGAGACACAGGTTTGATCCCTGGGTCGGGAAGATCCCTGGAGGAGAAAATGGCAACCCACTCCAGTATTCCTGCCTGGGAAATCCCATGAATAGAGGAGCCTGGTAGGCTGAGGTCCGTGGGCTTTCAAAGAGTCAGACATGACTTAGCAAGTAAACAATAACTGGTTTTGGAAGTTGGATCCGCACCCATAGCTGAATTCCCTGGTCTAACGCTCTCATGAAAGGAATGAAAATGTGACTTTAATCATGTGGTCAAAGCTGTCATACTCAAAAGTGTGAAGTGAGTGGTCCCTGTACACTGCATTTCACGATGAGTTTTCTAGATGTGGTGCACATAACTGGATAATACTGATTGTGCCATCCCTTTTAGGGAAAACAGAAATGGGAATTATTTCTCAGCCATTATATCATGTTTACATTTCTGATTATAACCTTGTTTTGCACCTTGGCCTACACAGACTTATAGCAAGTCTCAGACTCGAGAGTTTGAAAGAGGAAAATGCAACTTGAAATTGTAAGCTCTAGGGCTTCCCTGGTGGCTCAGTGGTGAAGAATTCACCTGCCAATGCAGGAGATGCGGGTTTGATCTCTGATCAGGGAAGATCCCAAATGCCTCAGGGCAACTAAGCCCATGCACCACAACTACTGAGTGTGTGCTCTAGGGCCCAGGAACCACAGCTACTGAAGCCTGCATGCCCGAGAGCCTGTGTCCTGCAACAAGAGCAGCCACCACGACGAGAAGCTTGTGCACCACATCTAGAGAGGAGTCCCCGATCGCAGGGCTAGAGAAAGCCCATGCAAGAAGACTCAGCACAGCCAAAAAAAGAAAAATTGTTAAGCTCTCGACCAAGAGCAATCTAGTGATGACTTGATCAACGAATCAAGTTATTTTCTACAATTTCCACGAAGCATAGACCTGAAGCAATATAATCATTTTCAGATAAAGACAAGACAAAGCAGCTGGAAAAAGCAAAGGGATGGCACAGTCAGTATTATCCAGTTATGTGAAAACTGTTTAGTCATTCAGTCATGGCCGACTGTTTGTGACACCATGGACCGCAGCACGCCAGGCTCCTCTGTCCTCCACACTCTCTCACTGTGCCAACCTTTCCTTTCACGATGCGAAAAGATCCGTTCTTCAAACAGATCTCAGGGAATCAGTTCTTAATTCAACAAACTGCTACAGTTTCATGAAACTTAAATTTACCAGGAAAATACTAGATATTTTCCTGTCTAAGAATTCTCAACCCAGCCTAAACCTCTCGATTAGCTGCACTCACTGAGAAGAGCAGTGGCAGGATTGGTCCTAAAGAATAACCAAAAAATTACCCCCAGTCTGTCTTTTAGGTAAATGTCATTCTGAGAAGGTAATGCATGGGTTTTCACAAGCTGCTTGAATACAGCATTTATTGGATTGACTATGCATGGGACCAATTCTTCCTCAGAAATTTAACTTTTCTGTTTGTGTTTCATATAAACTAAAATTATTATTCCTTCAGTACAACTGATAAACACAAGATTCCAAAAACATTTTAGGAGATGGGGAGTAGCTTTAAAAATCTATCCTTAATCATCTGCAACAATGTGGTACTTTATTTTACTTAGGTTTTTTTGGTTTGTTTTTGCCTCCACCAAAATCAAATCTTTTTTGAGTCTACCTAGAATAAGGCTCCTTGAAAATGACCCACTTCAGAAGCCACCACACCACAAACCTTGGGTGAGAAAGGCCCCAAATTATGTTACTTTATTCATTTGGTCTTAAATAGAAATCCATAAAATATCGTTCACAAAAGAAAACTCTGGTAACATTTATTATGGCAGCTATTTTAAATTGTTGTTCTCTGTTTTTTAACTACTACTATGGAATACCCCATATACTATTTCTTGAATTCTTAACATACCTTAAAACACCTAATTACAAACTGTGTAACTGAACACAGGACTCATGTAATTGAAATTTCACGGACTGCATAAGTAAACTGCATTTCCCATACAGACCACAATACATAGGTGCTATTGATCTTCGTCTACAGAACAAATACAGACAAAAACAAAGATTAAAATAGTGCTTGAAGGGTTGTTTTACCTCTAAGAAAATAGGGTGAGAAAATGTATTATTCTGAATATTACATATACGTTTGCAATTTTAGTTCATGAAAAATATGAAATCTCCAAACATAAAGAATCTGTTTTAAAGGATTTTGTTCATCCCTGTATTATGTGTGTGTGTGCATGCGTGTGCATGCTCAGTTGTGTCCACCTCTTTTGTGACCCCATGGACTATAGCCTCCCCCCCACCTCCCCAGGCTCCTCTGTCCATGGAATTTTCCAGACAAGAATACTGGAGTAGGTTGCCTTACCCTCCTCCAGGGGATCTTCTCAACCCAGGGATCAAACCTGGGTCTCACTACCGCTCCTGCATTAGCAAGTATATTCTTTACCACTGGGCTACCTGGGAAGCCCATGTCTGTAGGAGTGACAACTTTTGCTCAGAGAGAATCCCACCACTGAGCTAGATGTTGAAGGTGTTTATACCAAAACCCCTCTTCACACTGTTCATGAGGTTGTTGAGGCATGAATGCTAGAGTGGTTTGCCTTTCTCTTCTCCAATAGCGAAGGACGGGGGAGCCTGGTGTACTGTAGTCCATGAGGTCGCAAAGAGTCAGACACGGCTGGGCGACTGGACAACAACATAGCAAAACCCCTAAATGCAGGTTTGGGGCAACAGTTTTCATTTTTTATGGTGGCTTAAATATGACTTCTTAATCATCTCAAGCTGCCTCAGAAGACCCCTCCACTCTCCCTTCAGTGATCTTCCCCTTCCTTTCTGATCTCCCTGTTCCGAAAGAAAGGTTCTTTATAAACCACACAGCTACCATTGATGGGGAAACTGCACATCAGCTCTATTTTTCCCATTTTTTTCACACCCTCATTTTTCTTTCTTTTACTTTATCAAAGGGAAGAAAACACATTGGAACAAATCTTTAAATATCCAAGTAGCAAAACTAACACTGGTAATGTGTATATTCCAATGCCATTCTCTCAAATCATCCCACCCTCTCCTCCCATTGAGTTCAAAAGTCTGTCCTTCACCTCTGTGTCTCCTTTGCTGCAGAAGGAGGGGACACATGTATGCCTATGTGAAAGTTACTTAGTTGTGTTCGACTCTTTGTGACCCTATGGCCTATACAGTCCATCGAGTTCTCCAGGCCAGAATACTAGAGTGGGTAGCCGTTCCCTTCTCCAGGGGATCTTCCCAACTCAGGGATCGAACCCAGGTCTCCCACATTGCAGGCAGATTCTTTACCAGCTAAGCCATCAAGGAAGCCCATATATGCCTATGGCTGACTCATATTGATGTATGGCCAAAACCATCACAGTATTGTAAAGTAATTATCTTCCATTTTAAAAAATAAATACATTTAAAAAAGAATATGTAATAAAATCTCTAAATGCAAATTAAAAAAAACAAAAACCTAAGTGAATGCTATGGAACAAAGCTAACAGAGATGTGACACAAGCTACATAAATAATCTTCAATTTCCTAGTGGCCACAGTTAAAAACATAACAATAAACCAGTGAAGGCAACTTTCATAATGTATTTATTTAATCCAACAGAACTAACACATTTTCATTTAAACATGCAAACAAGAAAGATAAAAAGCATTAATGAGATACTCTAGTCTCTTCCGACTAAATCTTAAAAATCTGGTGTATATTTTATACTTAGAGCCCACCTCAAGTTAGAATGACCACATTTTAAGTGCTCAAGAGCCACATGTGGCCGATGGCCACAGTGACCACAGCACTGGACAACACCCAGGGGAAAAAAAAGGGACAGCCCACCAGTTTTCTTCCTCCTTCAAAAAAAGCCAAGCAAACACTGGAGCTCACCAGCTGGAGCTAGTTCATTAAAAGTTTAAACCATAAAAATAAGTGAAAATAATTTCACAAATCACACTTTGCTGTTTTTGTTGTTGTTCGGTCGCTAAGTTGTGTCAGACTCTTTGCAACCCCATGGACTGTATCACCCCAGGCTCCTCTGTCCTCCTGTCTCAAAGTATTTGATCAAGTTCATGGCCATTGAATCGGCAATGCTATCTAACTATATCATCCTCTGAAGCTCCCTTCTCCTTTTGCCATTTTTTTTTAATAAAAAACACTATTTTGGGTGAATTTACATACTTTGGGCAAATAGTATATTATTTCACTCACATCTCGAATCTTTAAAAAAAAAAAAAAAAAGCAAAGTCACAGAAACAGAGTGTCCATTGGTGGTTGCCAGGGGTTTGGAGGGGGTGTAAGGGAAAAAGGTGAAAATTGCTCATAGGCTACAAATTTCCAATTATAAGATAAGAACTCTGGGATCTAAGGGGCCATATGGTGACTGGACAATCCTGCATAGAATGGTACATTTGGGCAGTTAATAATGCTGTATTGTGCACTTGAAAGTTCTCACTACACACACACAAGGATGGGTAACTATGTGAGGCGATGAATATGTCAGTTAACTTCACGGTGGTGATCATTCTGCAATACACACCTTATCTAATCATCACATTTTACACCTTAAATTTATACAGTGCCCATTACATCTCAGTGAAGTTAGAAAAAAAACGGGTTATAATTTCAAATTCCTCCCTGCATTTTCTAGTTTTGCCATGTAGGTGAGGGAAAGTTATACAAAATAAAACAGAAGATAGGTGAGTCACCATTTAAAAATAATAATGCAGTTTTGTTTGCTTCTTTTTCACTTTATTTCTTGAACAGGGTCAGAAAATTAGGGGAGATATGATTTATTTCTCTATTATTTAACTAATTTCCTGCCTCATTCTACTATCTTCCTCCCCTCCCCAACTCCTTCACTCCATTTAGTGATAGAGGTGGTAACATAAGATTTTTTTTTAATTTTTAATTTATATTTTTAATTGAAGTTGATTTACAATGTTTCAGGTATATAGCAAACTGACTCAGTTATATACTTATATATGTATTCCTTTTTTAATCGGAGTATAGTCATCTAATCTATGACAAAGGGGCAAGAATATACAGTGGAACAGACGGTCTCTCCAATAAGTGGTGCTGGGAAAACTGAAGAGTTACATGTAAAAGAATGAAATTAGAACACTCCCTTATACCATACACAAAAATAAACTCAAAATGGATTAAAGATCTAAATGTAAGACTGGATACTATAAAGTTCTTACAGGAAAAACATAGGAAGAACACTCTCCGACATAAATCACTGCAAGATCTTTTTCTGACCCACCTCCTAGAGTAATGAAAATACAAACAAAAATAAACAAATAGGACCTAATTAAACTTAAAATTTTCACATAACAAAGAAAACCATAAATGAGACAAAAAACCCTCAGAATGGGAGAAAATATTTGCAAATGAAGCAACTGACAAAGGGTCAATCTCCAAAATATACAAACAGCTCATGAAGCTCAATATCAAAAAAATACCTAAGATTTTAACGAGGTCTGTTTGGATCAGTCAAAGATATAAGTGAAGGTACAAAAAGCATCATCAAAAATAAAGCTTTTATTTGCCTAGACAACATAAGGTACAAAGAGACAGTGAACAGAGCAGGAGACCCAGAGCCATAGATGGAAGCCTGTGTTATGGTCCCCTCTCTCCCTCCCTCAACTGTTCTTTGTGATTCAGTGGGTTGTTCTTTGAGATTCAATGGGTTCTTCATGATTCAATGTGTTGATGTAAACAGGATACTCTGTCTCTGAGGATGGGTGCACGGTGTGGCAGGGATTCACCCAGCAGGACAAACAAGGCTTGCTCTGAGCCTCTTAATACTTCATCTCCCTCCCCACCTCCCCCATCAGAGGAACTCCCATCACAAACGCCATGCACTGATTTTGGAAAAAGAGACTCCTCATCTGGAGCAACTGCAGCCTTTAGACCTCGAGGCTCTTCTGAAAGCATGCTCATGAATACTCCAAGCATCAAAGTCTAAAGAATTTTCTCTTCAAGTTAAAACTGGGTTCTTACTCATTCTTACGACACAGCCCATGTCACGCGCACCAGGGCTTCCCTGGGACTGCTCTTTGGGGCAGTGGCCGTAGGGATGAGGTATTTGGAGAAACTTCAAGAGAAGCCTGTATACCAGAGGCCAGGGCTGGTACCTGCCTTAGAAACAGTTAGTAGCTTTGCTGGTTACATTTTGGATCTTTATAATCATTGATGGTCTGTAGCGCAAATGCTTCTTTGTTCATCTTGACTTAATGATGTTAGAAACGAGATTCTACCTTGCATATTTATCTATTTATTTATTTTTTTTTTTACTGCACTGGGTCTTTGTTGCTGCATGGGCTTTTCTCTAGTTGTGACGAGCAGAAGCTCCTCTCTAGTTGCCGTGCGCAGGCTTCTCCTTGTGACAACTTCTTTTATTGTGGAGCATGAGCTCTGGGCACACACGGTCTTCAATAGTTGCAGCTCCCGGGCTCTAGAGCACAGGCTCAGTAGTTGTGGTGCACAGGCGTAGCTGCTCCATGGCATGTGGGACCTTCCCGGACCAGGGATGGAACCTGTGTCTCCTGCACTGGCAGGCAGATTCTTTACCCTGAGCATCAGAGAAGCCCCAAATAATTGCATCCTGAAGAGATGGTCTTCTAACTGCTTACAATTGATGGGCAAACCATCACCAGGAGGAACCAGGAGAGAAGCAACAACATGGCAAGCAAAAGCACAGTTTCTTATTGTTCTCCAAGTTTTCAGTAGATGACAATCACCAACTCGTACAAAGGAAAACAGGAAGGAAAGGGACCATGACCTTCACGCCTCAGCGGTGACCGCCACAGTCCGGGGACATCAGCCCTTGACTTCATCCCTGAGCCTGTCACTCTGGAAATTCTTGTTAAAGTCTCGTTTTAAAATGTCACGGAGAGGACTTCTCTGCTGGTCCAGTGGCTAAGAATCCGCCTTCCAATGCAGGAGATGCAGGTTTGATCCCTGGGTGGGGAACTAAGATCCCACATGCCATGGGCAACTAAGCTCCCACCGCAATGAAGACCCAGCACAGACAAAAACAAACAAACAAATGTCATGGAAAGGTGCCCATTTTTAATATTTATTTTATTGGACATACCCTGGGTGGGCCTGATACCTGGAGATGCAGGGTCCAGGCCTCACCCTACAGCCAAGGATTCTGCCCACCAGGGCCTCGGTCTGCTCATTCATAAGATTTGTTGTTGTTCAGTTGCTAAGTTGTGTCCGACTTTTTGCAACCTCATGGACTGCAGCCCACCAGGCTTCCCTGCCCTTCACTATCTCCTGGAGTTTGTTCAAAACCATGTCCGTTGAGTCGGTGATGCCACCCAGTCATCTCATCCTCTGTCGTCCCCTAGTCCCCCTGCCCTCAGTCTTTCCCAGCATCAGGGTCTTTTTCAGTGAGTCAACTCTTCTCATCAGGTGGCCACTTCAGCTTCAGCATCAGTCCTTCCAATGAATATTCAGGATATTCAATGAATATTCATAAGATGGAACTGGTCATTAACATTTCCTACTTTCTTTGCAATAATGTGCTAACATAACTGAAACAACAGATCAGAAATATTTTGTGTGTGCTTGTGCTTAATCGCTCAGTCGTGTCTGACTCTGCGACCCCGTGGACTGTAACCTGCCAGGCTCCCCTGTCCATGGGAATTCTCCAGGCAAGAATACTGGAGGGGGTTGCCATACTGGATCTTCCCAACCCAGAGAGAGAACCCAGGTCTCCTGCACTGCAGACGGATTCTTTACCTTCTAAGTCACCAGAGAAGCCCAAAAGTATTTTAAATGTCCTCTAAAAAAAGAAAGACTAAGGAATTATTAATACATGAAAACAAAACAAGAATATTGGGTACCCACTGTCATATCGAAAGGAGGACTTCTACATTTTCTGAAATTCTTAGAGCACAGCAAGAAGAAGTCAGTAATTGCCCGGCGGGCTGCTGGCTGCCATGGGAACAAAACATTCCCTCCTCGGGACAGTAGGTTTTCAGTATCCCACTGGCTGGATCCCAAAGCAACGCAAGGGTACAAGGTGAGGACCAGAAAGGGGTGATGTTCACGAGGGGGAACAGTCCCGGCTCAGTTCACATTCCTATGGATCCGATTTGAGGAATTACATTAAGCATCTGTTAGTGTTCTTGGGTAAGGGGGACAATGGGAATTATCCCTGAGCAGTTTTCTGAACATAAAGTTCAAAACACATGAACAAAGACATGAATTTCTAAAATCAATGCTATGAGTCCCTTCTCCATCCCCAGCAATAAAGCTATGGTTCTCAAGGGTCCCATACTACGGCAAAGTTTTCCCAACTAGAAAACTAGAAACTTTTCATTAACTTCAGCTCCAGAGCAGTGGAAATGCACTCTGAAACACACATGCACAGACATTCACAAGTATGCACCTTCCCTATTTCAACGACTTATCCCAGTATAGAATGAGCAGGAAGGTATCAGAAAATTAGAAAACAAGAAACTAACTAACTCTTAGTGTCTGAATATAAAACTCTCCCGAACACTTGAGAAGTGTGATGTGGCCCTAATTTGTCCCTAAGATCCTAGTTCCCAGAGCAAGTAAAGCACTGATCCCACCCTCGCGGAAGGTCAGGTACCTGGGGCATCACCAGCCTTCTGAGTTCTGTGAACTCCAGGCCAGACACGGCTAAGCAGAGATGTACCAGGACTCCGCCCCTATTAGCACTTCACCTGTCCCCCCTCCACACTCAGGATCTTCCCGTATCAGTTGCTGCTTTGAACATCAGGAAAGTTGACAAGCATATTCAGATAGCTCTGTGGATGTTCTAGAACTTTTACATATGCCCAGGGTCAAAATGAGGGCTTCCCTGCTAGGGCAGTAAGTAGTAAAAAATCCACCTGCCATTGCAGGAGATGCAGGTTTGATCCCTGGGCTGGGAATATGCCCTGGAGGAGGAAATGGCAACCATTCCAGAATGCTTGCCTGGAGAATCCCATGGACAGAGGAGCCTGGTGGGTTATGGTCCATGAGGTTGGAATAGAGTCAGACAGGACTGAGCGACTAAACAACAACAACAAGGGTCAAAATATATTCAAGGTTCTTACATCAACCATTGCAAGAACACTGCTGGGAAATTAGATGCAAAGTCCCAGCCCTGTAATCTTTGCAGAGACCTTGTCACCAGCCGATCAGACAGTTTCAATGACACGAGTCAAAGAACAGTGAAGACACTGGAGGTCATACAAATGATATGAATAGCCACCAGGAAGACGCTGCCCCTTTCATTACTGGGTCAGACTGGATTAGTCTGGTGCTTTATTTAGGTTCCCTGGGATACAGAACATCACACAACTTCCTAATGCATGGCTTTCATTACAGAGGGTTCCACTCTCCTTGTGGAGGGAGACGAACCTCACTGCTTCTGCTACAAAAGTGGTGATATGGGCAGAAAATAAACAGTCCATATTCAAAGCATCACTGAAATCAGACTGCAAAAGAAAACTCCAAGAAGAACTAGACCCATGTTTACAACACAAACCCTAAACATGGATAGCAGACCCCAGTAGAGATTCTGGAGTGTGTTAAGCTGTAAATAAATACTCATCAAAATTAAAACCTTTAAAGGCATTCTATTACAAAGCATTTCTCACTGGCCCTCTACAAGTTATGGCCATAATATAATAGGCTTATTTTTGGAAGCTGCAAAACACCCACACCCAACAAGTAAACTCTGTCAAAGTGACACTCCTAATAAGCTAACATTGGGCCCAAATGTAACCATTCTTCAGCTACTTGTAGAGCTTTTTGAGAACATCCTTCTGAATCAGTTAGTGGGTGATACACTAACTAGTGGATAGTGGATAACTAACTATCCACTCTTGCTTTATAACCATACTTCTTTCAGCTCAAAGGCCATGATGGCATGCCTTATTCATTGAGTTTTGCTTTGAATGATATAAAGTTACAACCTCAAATCGAATATATCATACAGAGTGAAGGTTTTCTACTACTAATGTTGTTCAAATGAATATACAGAAGCAATTGCAGAACTCCAGACTCAGCTTGGAAAACAACCTTGTTGGAGTAAGCTGACCTGGGCAACACTAAATGGTCATCAAACTCAGAAAATTCTTGGTGCCTCACCATCCACCCCAACACTTTCTCATCATATTTCATGAGACCCAAGAGGTCACTTTTAAGTACTGTTCCATGTCAGCACTGGATCACTTTAGTACAAATCTGGCTGACCCATACTTTCATTTCTTTGAAGCAAAAAGTAAGCAAAATCTACTTTTAATTTTTTCTTAAAAGAATTCAAGAACATCTACTCTTTTTACATAACATGTAACACACACAGCTCGAAACTCATGAATTCCATGAAATGCCATCATGTGCATGAGTCAAATACTTACGCCATGATGCCTGAGAGATGGAACATCTCGGCCGTGATGTAGGACAGGTAGCTGTAGAGGAAGACGAAGAGTGGCTCGATCACGCGGATGTTGTGTGTGAAGCGCGTGGTAAACGCCGCTATAAAGCCCAGGAAGATGCCGATCAGCACCCCACCGATCCCCACGACGAAAAAGTTCGCAATGCCAGCAAACACATCAACGGTCTCGATGGTCTTCATCTGGCAGAAAGACTTGAACAGGTTGTACAGGACCTGTGGGAGACGCAGAGGGACGTCAGGACCTGCCAACTTCCCCATCATCCACGCAGCCCCAGAAACACACCTGCCTCCTAATAAGGCCGTGTCTTCTGTGCTCCAAAGTGGATGATGAGTGGGAGCGACTGGGCATCTTTTTATCTCACATTTTAACAGTACATTTAATTGCTGTTGTGTTTAGTTGCTAAGTCATGTCCCACTCTGTGACCTCACAGACTGTAGCCCACCGGGCTCCTCTGCCCATGGAATTCTCCAGGAAAGCATACAGGAGTGGGTTGCCATTTCTTTCTCCAGGGAATATTCCTGTCCCAGGGATCAAACCCACATTTCCTGCATTGGCAGGTGGATTCTTTACCACCTAGCTACCTGGGAAACTCAGGCATTCAATAGCTTTAAGCAAAAAGTGTTCATGAAAGCGTGTCATCAGGAAATCTATTTCTAGACATGAGAGAGAGGAGACTTCAAAATTATTTACATGACTTACTCCTAAAACATCATTTTTTAGACCCTCAGTTCAGTTCAGTTCAGTCGCTCAGTCATGTCTGACTCTTTGCGACCCCATGAACCACATAACGCCAGGTCTCCCTGTTCATCACCAACTCCCAGAGATTACTCAAACCCATGTCCATCGAGCCAGTGATGCCATCCAGCCATCTCACCCTCTGTCGTCCCCTTCTCCTCCTGCCCCCAATCCCTCCCAGCATCAGGGTCTTTTCCAATGAGTCAACTCTTCACACAAGGTGGCCAAAGTATGGGATTTTCAGCTTCAACATCAGAACACCCAGGACTGATCTCCTTTAGGATGGACTGGTTGGATCTCCTTGCAGTCCAAGGGACTCTCAAGAGTCTTCTCCAATACCACAGTTCAAAAACATCAATTCTTTGGCACTCAGCTTTCCTCACAGTCCAACTCTCATATCCATACATGACCACTGGAAAAACCACAGCCTTGACTAGATGGACCTCTGTTGGTAAAGTGATGTCTCCGCTTTTTAATATGCTATCTAGGTTGGTCATAACTTTCCTTCCTCGCAGAAGGTCAGGTATCTGGGGCATCTTTTAATTTCATGGCTGCAATCACCATCTTCAGTGATTTTGGAGCCCAAAAAAATAAAGTCAGCCACTGTTTCCACTGTTTCCCCATCTATTTGCCATGAAGTGATGGGACCAGATGCCATGACCTTAGTTTTCTGAATGCTGAGCTTTAAGCCAACTTTTTCACTCTCCTCTTTCACTTTCATCAAGAGGCTCTTTAGTTCCTCTTCACTTTCTGCCATAAGGGTGGTGTCATCTGCATATCTGAGGTTATTGATATTTCTCCCGGCAGTCTGGATTCCAGCTTGTGCTTCTTCCAGCCCAGCATTATAAATATTGTCACCCTGCTTATTTAGCCCCTAAAAGATTATTTTAAAAAGACTTGGTCACCCTTCAACATGCCCTGCTTGCGTTCCCAATGCTCAACAAGGACTGTGTCACAGAGAAAGCTTGCTGGTGTCGGCTGTGAATTTAGTGACCTTTCAAGGCCTCCTTGTGGGGTCGGTCTGCCCGTCCATAGTGGTCTCTGCCCTGAAGACATCCTCCTCCCCTGTCACTGAGGTCCTCACTTGGTTCCTCCCTCCTTGTCCTGCCTACACACGCACCTCTCATGAAATGTAAGACCCAATCAGGTTTTCTTAAAGAGCAGCAACCACTGTATGTGTGTATCTGCTGTAACTTCATACATATCTGTCCTTCTGAAGTGATGAGACTACACTGGTGCTCAGTTTCTGAAAAATCTATAGTCTTTTACATAGTTTAATTAAGTATTCCAAAATAACAGGCATTCACACCTGTTTTCAAACATGTTTCTAAGGACCACTGAGCACACGGCACTGGAAGCAATGCCTCACTCCTGAACTTTTTTTTTTTTTTTTCATGAAACCAGCAAGTGACATACAGACAGGCACATCCTCTGCTTCCTTTCATTGTGATGTTTGCAGCCAGAATCTCCAGGAAAGTCGGCTGATGGGACATGGGGACAAAGACCTTAAGGGTACAGTCCATGTGATACCTTCCCTGGGTTTCTGAGAAACTCAAAATTAAACCCACTCATCCACAGGCACTCGAAATATCAGAGGTGATACCAGAATCCAGGTATCCCACCTTTGGGTCAGTTCTTCAATTTTAACCACGAGAACGAGGCAGAGACTCTTCTAATCAGGGTGTATCCCAACAAATAGCCATTTCACTCTTTTTCTCCTCATTTAAGGTCCTTTATAGTCTACACTTTACAGGTTTCAGGGAACTTTTCCTCTTTCCTACGTAATCATAGGGATTTCCTACGTAATCATAGGAATCCACCTGCCAATGCAGGAAACACAGATTCTATCCCTGATCTGGGAAGATCCCTGGAGAAGGAAATGGCAACCCACCCCAGTATTCTTGCCTGGGAAATCTCATGGACAGAGGAGCCTGGTAGGCTACAGCCCATAGTGTTGCAAAGAGTCAGATACAACTGAGCAGCCAAGCATGCACACAAGAGAAGAAATAAGCAACTTACAAACCCAAGGACTTAAATATCCTGGAAGATTATCCTTTTCCAGGAAGGAACTGGCTTCAAGTCTTGCTGCTTCTTACTGTCACCCAGAGACACACACATCAGATTTCATCCGCATCAACACACCACGATTGCTTCCTGAGAGTGGATCAGAGGTGCACTATATTTATCCATTGCTTCTAAACAACCAGGCCAGAAGGTGACAGTCACCTGCTGCCTGGGGTGAGGGACAGGTTTCCCAGTCGCCAGCTCTGCATGGACAGCCCCCGGGCCACTCAGGCTCTAGGGTCTGTTCCCAGGTGCCATGGCTTCCTCTGCCCTGCTGCCAGCCTGCACCAGCAAACCACATCACTCATTTGTCTAGTGCTTCCTGGAGCCACCACAAGACTCATTTTCTTTAAATACTGCTATTCCATTTCTCAGGTTTCCCTGGTGGCTCAGATGGTAAAGAATCCGCCTGCAATGCTGCGGACCTGAGTTAGATCCCTGGGTCAGGAAGATCAGCTGGAGAAGAAAATTGCAACCCACTCCAGTAATCTTTTCTGGAGAATCCCACAGACAGAGGGGCCTGGTGGGCTACAGCCCATGTGGTTGCAAAGAATCGGACATGACTGGGCATGTTCCATTCCACACTCTCCAATTTAAAATCGTTGGCTGTCTGACTCTGGGAAGAAGGCTGAATATGCCTGATGCATTTCTATTTTTGTCTGCACCATGGCAGCATATGGGATCATAGTTCCCTAACCAGGTATTGAACTTGTGCCCCCTCATTGGAAGTGTGGAATCTTAACCACTGGACCACCAGGGAAGTCCCCACTTGATGCATTTTTTAAAAATGCATTAGAACACCTGCAGTTTAGGACAGGGTCTCATTACTGCTCCACAAAGCACATTGTAATTATGTACCCCTGCCCCTGGCTTCTCTTGGCAGAAACCCAGCCTGCAAACCAGGGGAAACTTTATCTGTCTTCCATGGCTCAGCTGAAGCTGCTGTTCTCCTCTGGCCTTTCTGGACTCCGACAGCCCTTGCAAATCGTCCTTCCCTCTGCCCTTCTGCAACACAGGTGATCCCCCAAACCATTCAGCGTCTGGGGACGAAGCTTCCTGTGTTGTTGGCGCTGTCTCTTGAATGCTGACCTCATTTCTTCTGAGGAATGAGAAATTCCTTGTGCAAAGAACTTGTGACTTCTCCTCTTTCTATCTCATCTCCCCACCCCACCCCATCCATATACCAATGACGTCTCCAAAGGCAGTCAGGTACTCATTCCTAAGAGTCAACTCACTGGCATACACCCTAAACTTCCCCAAGCCATTATCCTGGCAGCTCCATCCATCATGCTATCAAATGCATATTCTGTGTTTCGCATCCCTGTAGGTTTTGCAAAGGGTATGGCTGAGTCACAGGCTCTCCACGTTTAGCGAGCTGGCAGAAGCTCCCATTTGATCATTCAACTTCCTCAGATGCTGGGCCACATTAGGAGAAAGGATCTTAGGTAGAGACGTTACCTTGACAACAAGAGAGCTTTCCATAACCTCCTGCCTGTTGTACACTGAACCTGATACCTAGCGATCACCACGAGATAAAATTCTTTTAGGTACAACCAGCCATAACCCCATGGTGAGTTCATTCCAGTTACATCTTTTCATTTTACCACAAGGGAATCTACACAGAAAGGTGCCTTTGAAGCTATAATTTATATACAGTATATGCATACATATTACATACGTGGCTACAATTATGTCTCTAGCTTGTCCGTGCAAAGCTGACCTCAACTTGACAACTGTATTTTTAGAAAACTGAAAAGCCAAGAGGGCCTGTTTGCTCAATTCTGAAATGGGCTAATGTGAAAACTGGGTACTTTCAAATGTTTCTATTCATTGTTATTATTTTCAAAATACTTGTACATATTAACATGTGATATGATCTGTTTTGAGTCAGTCCCTGTGCTCAGTCATGTCCGACTCTTTGTGATCTCATGGACTGTAGCCCACCAGGCTCCTCTGTCCATTGGATTTCCAAGGCAAGAATACTGGAGTGGGTTGCCATTTCCTGCTCCAGGGGATCTTTCCCACCCAGAGATCGAACCCACATCTCCTGCATTAGCAGGTGGGTTCTCTACTACTGAGCCACCTGGAAAGCCCCCAACATCTCTTCCACAATTCTTTAAGGATACCTGACTGGGAAGCAAAATTGTAGTTTTGTACATCATTTTCTAATTGTTCCTAACACCTGGTTAATTCAGCCAGCCCACCTTCTTCTCCTGCTGTGTCCAGAAATCCATTCTCTGTATCTGTGTGAGATCTGATTCTTTTTTTTTTTAATTTATTTAATTGGAAGAAAACTGCTTTATAATGCTGTGATGGTTTCTACAATAGAACAATGCAAATTAGCCATAATTATACATATATCACCTCCCTCTTCAGCCTCCCTTCCTCCCCCCAATCCCACTCCTCTAGATCATATTAACATATATTTATAGACTCTAGAAAAAATGGTATTGATGAATCTATTTACAGGGAAACAATGGAGATGTAGAGAATGTACTTGTGGACACAGCGGCGGAAGGAGAGGGAGAAAGCAGTATAGATATGTATCACTATCATGTGTAAAATAGAAAGCCAGTGGGAAGCTGCTGAATAACACAGGGAGCCCAGCCTGGCACTCCATGAGGTCTGATTCTTGATACACTCAGAGACTGAACCAGTGAGGTGACTGAATGTGAAATCTCAGAAGAGAAGGGACAGTCATGTAAGGAAGTGGCAGGTTATCCTGAAACAGACCTGATGATGCTACCCTATTCCTAAAAGCAATGCATCAGGATACTGCTATCTCTTGGTGAGGTTTTCTATACACTAAATAGATCCAAGATTCTCAACTAAAATTTCCAGTCTTCCTGGTAACAGTGTATATACATCAAACATCAGTCAGCACGGAAAACGTCATGCCTCCAGAAATTGGAATGAGTTATAAAACATCTTCATCATTAGGGCAGTTTCCCACTTCAAATGTAATACTGGTGAGTGAATGACTAACCACTATTAATGAATAATGGAATAAATGAAGTGGATTTTGTTACTTGAATGAGGTGACTTCACTGTCTCAAAATAGCTCTCAGCTATTCTAAAAATGATGAGATGGTTAGATAGCATCACCAACTCAATGGACATGAATTGGAGCAAACTCCGGGAGACTGAGATACCGGGAAGCCTGGTATGCCGCAGTCACTGGGTCAAAAGAGTCAGGCACGGCTTAGCAACTGAACAGCATTCTAAAAGTGGGGTTTCCTTATCAGAAAATTATTTTTACATAATAATATCCACACAGAGTTAACGAATATCCTTAAAGGTGATGTTTTATTCAGGTCAAGGGTGTGAATACAGACTAACAGAGAACAATGTTGGTTTCTATGTTAACTTTTATTTTGGATGTTGTATTATTGTAAACTTTAACTGAATTATTAAAAAGATGGTCTCAGTTTGCTTCTGAAGCTGAACACAGTAACCTGTCTTTGAAGAGCCGATGCCCCGTGACCTACACACAGGATACTAAACATTGTGTGTGTGTGTGTGTGTGTGTGTGTGTGTGTGTGTGTGTGTGCT
This sequence comes from Cervus canadensis, assembly GCF_019320065.1. NCBI lineage: Eukaryota > Metazoa > Chordata > Mammalia > Artiodactyla > Cervidae > Cervus > Cervus canadensis. Next base: position 7,178,349 of record NC_057390.1, on the reverse strand, counting down.
CAGTCGTGTCCAGCTCTCTGCGACCCCATGGACTGTAGCCCGCCAGGCTCCTCTGCTCATGGGGTTTCCCAGGCAAGAACACTGCAGTGGGTTGTCATTTCCCTCTTCAGAGGATCTTGCCGACCCAGGGATGGAACCTGTGTCTCCTGCGTTGCTGGAGGATTTCTGGCCACTCCACCAGCTGGGAAGCTCAAACATACAGGAGAAGATATTACTTAAAGGACCCTCTCTCCAACTCAGATGGAGGGACTCTTTCCAGGTACTCTTAAGTTTCACAATAAAACTGAAAGGAACTGATTTTTTTTCCCTTGTAATCTATCTGAACTTTTCAACAAACCAAGAACATCATTTCAAGGATAGGAACTAACAGAGGGGGTAAAATAAACTATTTAAGTTACTCAAATACACTTTACTTACTATTTCCCTCAATTTTCCTATCTGCAAAATGGGAAGAATACCTATTTCATAGGTTGCTATAAAAACTCTGGACACAAGATATACATTCACAAAAGGTTACTGACTATGATCCTATCACCATCCCTGCTACAGAAGCCTGGCTAACATAAGACAGCAACGCCAACACTCGCTGGCTGGTTAACATCGCCAAGGTCACCTGAGTGTCCCTGCCTGGTGGAGGAGCTCCGTACAGCTGCGTGGGTGAGGAGAGAGGCTTCTTGCCTGAGCTCGGGAAGCAGGTCAGTTCTGCTCGCATTAAGCTCATAAGAGTCTCTGACTCGAATTATGCGTCCATTAGTGAGAATTAAAAACAATTTGCATTTTCGGAATTAATACCCACCTACGGAAAAATGAGGACCCAAAGTCTGCTGGCTGAGTAGGAATAGGAAGTGAGCTGGGTAATGAAAACTTTGCTTCAAATCAGGAAATAAAAAAACACAGCATCCCCAGATGGAGAACGGCACTCAGCGGGCTTGATCATTTCACTTGTACTACACACGTCACAGGCTTCCCTGGTGGCTCAGACGGTAAAGAATCCTCCTGTGATGCAGGAGACCCAGGTCCAGTCCTTGGGTCGGGAAGATCCTCTGGAGAAGAGAGTGGCTACCCACTCTTGAGTCCTTTGACTTATGATCAAAGACCATTGTTGTGGAAACCTCCACAGTAAGAAACCCCCGGGATACACAGGTCATAGTCACAGCGAAGCTCCTCTGGCAGCAGCAAAGCTGTGCAAACAGGATGAGCCACACAGCTGGTGTGATCCAAGCAAATGAATGAGGCGCCCTTATATAATCATGAATAAATTGTTGTTGTTGTTATTGTTGTTTAGTCACTCAGTCGTGTCCAACTCTTTGAGACCCCATGGACTGTAGCCCACCAGGATCCTCTGTTCATGGGATTCTCCAGGCAAGAGTGCTGGAGTGGGTTGCCATTCCCTCCTCCAGGGGATCTTCCTGACCCAGGGATCAAACCTGCGTCTCCTGCATTGGCAGGCAAATTCTTTACCACTGAGCCACCAGGGAAGTCCATGAATAAACAACAAATAATAAAGGTATTGAGAATCTTAAGACAGTGAGAGCAGAGTATGGAACCAAGCCAGGGGCCCTTCCCAGCGCTGGGGCTGGGGACCATTCAGACGCCCGCTCTGTGCACAGGGCCAGTAGGTGGGGCCCCGCCTGGTGGAGCGACACTGTGTGAGCTTGCTACTCACCACTGTCACGGCATCATTCAGCAGGGACTCTCCAAAGACCAGGATGTAGAGCTGCTCGTTGACGTGGATGTTCTCAAAGACGGCAAGCACGGCCACAGGGTCCACAGCCGAGATTAAGCTGCCGAAGAGAAGGTTCTGGAGCAAAGTGATGTCACTCAGACCAAAGGCTTCGATCTGGCAGATCCCGAACAGCGACACCCCAATGCCAATGGAATTCCATAGTGTGCCGACCACAGCGTACCAGAAGATGGTGCCAATGTTCTCAAAGAACGGGCGGGTGGGCATGAAGTAGCCCGCATCCAGCACGATGGGTGGGAGGAGGTACAAGAAAAACACATCAGTCTTCATGGCCGGCGGGGACTTCTCATCCACTCCAAAGATAATCCCCCCCAGCAGAAGTCCCACCATGATGAGCAGGCAGCTCTCAGGCACTATGGTGGGAAGCTTGTGATACAGATGGAATCCTGTTCAGGAAAACATAGGGACAAAATTTGGGTTACACAGGAATTATGGGGGCTTCCCAGGTGGCACAGTGGTAAAGAATCTGCCTGCCAATGCAGGAGACTCAGGAGACACAGGTTTGATCCCTGGGTTGGGAAGATCCCCTGGAGAAGGAAATGGCAACTCACTTCAGTATTCTTGCCTGGGAAATCCCATGGACAAAGGAGCCTGGTGGGCTATAAAGTCCATAGGGTCACAAAAGTGTCCCTATGTAGGTATCTTAATTCACATAGCCATCAAATATACATTTTTTAAAATAAAATGCAACATGCAATAGAAACAGTGAGAAAATAGTAAATACCATTTTGATCAGACACATCAACAAGCTGCTATTACTGCATGATAATTCTAATGGACAAAGACCAAGTAAGAGAATTTAACTCTAAAAATAAATAGAATCAGTGTAGACCTAGTGAGGACCAGGGACTCCCATGGCCATGAAGCAGTAATAAGCAGACCCTCAGTGGGCAATGGAAATGAAGTGGGGAACTTGAAAATCCACGCCTATCTGGCAGTAATGATAAGGCAGTCCTTCCCCGTCCTACCCTCACCAGAGTGGTGCCATAAGAAGCCATCTAAAACAAAAGGTATAAATAAGACCTTTGGTCTCATAATACCCCAAATGTCTGTGTTCCAACAGGAAATCCCTCATCATACCAGGAACCAAGAAGATGGCAAGCTGAATAGTAATAATTTTTAAAAAGATACCACCATCATAATGACAGAGATGTTAGATTCATCTGACAGAAATGTTAATACTGCCATGATAAAGATGTTGCATGAGCAACGCCAATCACACCTGAAACAAATTTTAAAAATGGGAAGCCTGAGAAAAGAAATTTAAAACTTGAGTAGAGAAATACATGATACAAAGAAAAATCCTATGGAGATTTTAGAATTGAAGAATACAACAATTGAAATTTTTAAAAATTCAATTGTATTGGCTCAAAAGCAGATTATCAGTCAACTGGAAGGATGAATTAGTAAACAGGAAAGAATTAATAAACTAGAAGATCGAATGAGAAAAATTAGCCAATCTGAATGACAGTGAGAAAACAGACTTATAACAGACAGAACGTGACGACCTGTAAAACTGTAGCAGAAGATCCAACATTCGTGTCATCAGAGTTTCAGAAAGAGAAAAGGAAAAGGGTCGGAGTGGAAAACTACTCAAGAAATAGTGGCTGAGACCTTCCAAAATTTGGCCCAAAATATGTGCGCTTCGTCACCCAGCTGTGTCTGACTCTTTGTGACCCCGTGGACTGTAGTCCACTAGGCTCCTTTGTCCATGGGGATTTTCCAGGCAAGAATACTGGAGTGGGTTGCCATGCCCTCCTCCAGGGGATCTTCCCGACCAAGGGATCCAACCCAGCTCTCCCACACTGCAGGCAGATTCTCCCACATTGCAGGCAGCCACCAGGGAACCCAGGGCACAAAATATAAACCTATAGAATCAAGATGAGTGAAACCCACACAGGAGAAACCCAAAGAAATGCACATCTAGAGAAACTATACTCAAACTTCTGAAAATACAGAAGAAAAAAAATCTTGATAGTAGATAGTGTAAGGACACCTTATCTATAGGTGAGAAAACAGAATTTGAGCAGATTTCTTTTCAAAAATTGTGCAGGCGATCAGGAAGAGGCACAGTGTTAAAAAATAAATGCCAACCCACAATTCTATATCCAGTGAGACCAGCCTTTGGTAATGAAAAAGAAATCAAAACATTCTCATTTGAAAAAAAACTAAGAAAATGTGTTGCCAGCAGACCTGCCCTAAAATAATGGCTAAAGGAAATCCTCAAAATGGAAAGCGATGGAATTTTGGAACATCAAGGATTAAGAAAAGAGAGTGGAAAGAGTAAAAATACAAGCAAATTCAATAAGTTTTCTTTCTCCCCTTGAATTTTCTAAATTCAGCTTGGCCACTGAAGCCAAAATTACAACACCATTTGATGTGGTTCTCAATGTATATAGAGAAAACGTTTAAGATGACTAAGTGGGGAAAGTGAAAAAAAAACATTCAGGGGGAAAGGTTTCTACACTCACAGTGGCAAGTGACAACAACAGTAAGCTGTTATTAGTTATATGCATATACATTTTGTAGATATACATATATATGTATATATATCAATATATGATATAATACTTGGAGGAATCACTTTAAAAAAAAAAGCTATACAAAGCTCAAAAACACTATCGATAGATGGAAATGGAGTCCCAAAAAGTGTCAAGTAACCCACCGGAAGACAGAAAAAGAAAACAGAGAAACGAAGCACAGAGAGCAAACAGAAAGGAAAATAAAAAGTGACAGATTTTTTAAATCTCAAACACCACAAATACACCAATAGTTACCAAAAAATGTAGGTTGTCTAAATGCATCAATTAAAAGATAGCTATCAGCAGAATATAATAAAAAGCATGACCTAGCCATACGTTGTCTTTAAAAAACTTGTACTTCATATGTAGTGGTGTAGTTACATTAACGAATGGAAAGAGTTACATCAAGTGTTAGTTGCCCAGTTGTATACAACTCTGCAACCCCATGGACTGTAGCCCACCAGACTCCTCTGTCCATGGGCTTCTCTAGGCAAGAATACTGGAGTGGGTTGTCATCTCCTCCAGGGGATCTTCCCAAACCAAAGACTAAACCCAGGTCCCCTGCACTGCAGGCAGATTCTTTACAGTATGATCCATCGGGGAATATATCATAAAAATATTAATCAAAAGATCAAAAGAAAATGGGATTGGCTAATATCCAATAAAGTAAGCTTTGGAGCAAAGAAATTTCCCAGAGACAGGGAGGGACATTGGATAATTATAAAAAGGATCAATCCACCAAGAAAACATGGGAAGTCCAAATGCATATGCACCAAACAACAGAACTATAAAACATACGAGACAAAAACTGATGGAACTGAAGGGAGAAATAGGCAAATACATAACTATAGTTAATAACGTCAATACCTCCTCTCTCAATAATTGCTAGACCAACAGCCAACAGGATCTAATTCTATAGAACGGAGGTCTTCAACCTCTGGGATCTAATACCTGATGATCTGAGGTGGAGCTGATGTAATAACACTAGAAATAAAGTGCACAATAAATGTAATGAGCTTGAATCAGCCCAAAACCATCCCCCCATCCTCAGTCCGTGGAAAAATTGTCTTCCAGGAAATTAGTCCCTAGTGCCAAAAAGATTTTAGACCGCTGCTATAGAAGATCAACCAACAACAGCAGATACACATTCTTTCCAAGAATCCACAGAACATATACCAAGATAGAACATTTCCTGGGACATAAAAACAAAGGTCAAAAAAATTAAATTTAAAAGAACTGAAATAATATAGGATATATTCGTTGATCACAATGGAGTCAAAATGGAAATCAGTAAAATACGGAAAATTTAAAAAAATCTCTAAACTTAGAGACCTAACAACTCACTTCTAATTAATCTATGGGTCTCACACCCACCAAGATGGCTATAATAAAAAAGACAGAAAATAACAAATGTTTTCGTGGATGTGGAGAAATCAGAACCCTTATATGATGGTGAAAATATGAGTTGTGCAGCCATTTTGGAAAATAGTCTGGAAGTTCCTCAAAAAGATAAACAAAGACATCATTTGACCTAGAAAATTCACCCCTAAGTATGTGAGGATGAGATGGTTAGATAGCATCATCCACTCAGTGGACATGAATTTGGGCAAACTCGGGGAGATAGCAGAGTACAGAGAAGCCTGGCGTGCAGCAGTCCATGGGGCTGTGTTGCAAAGAGCCGGACACAACTTAGCGACTGAATGACAATCACTTTCCTACTGCCAACTTTTCTGTCTTCTTTAACCTTTAACTTTTCTCTTTTATTTCCCAATGGAACACACAGCTCACTGGTTTATATCTGATTACACTAAAGGTTTATTTGCACCTGTTTCAATTTTGTTAAGGTTGTAAGCACTACACTATAAAAGTAATATCTTTACTGTCTCCAAACACAAAAGAGCAAATACTGCCTGATTCAACTGATATTGACTACATTAAACAGTCGATTTCATGGAGACAGAAAGCAGAATAGAGGTTACCCAAGGCTGGGAGGAGAGAGCTGGGGACTTGTTGGTTGACACGCAGAGTTTCTGCTTGAGAAGATGCAAAAGTTCTGGAAGTGTGAATGGTGGCACATCGTGAATGTATTTAACGTCGCCAAATTGTAACTTAAAATGGTCTAATGGTCAACCAAGTGTCAGAGGCATAAGAAGGATGTGTTGGCCTCCTGATGGCCACCCCAGCACTGTTTGCACGCACAGGGTCCTTATTCGAAGGGTAAAACATGAAAATCTCTCACACACAAATTCCATAACAGCTTCCCATTTTCATCAATGGTAACAGTATGTCACCATTTGTACTGACTCTCTTTGTAACACGATCCCACTCTGAGAATGGCACTCATTTTGATTATTATTAAGTTGAATACACAACAAATTCCAAGTGACCCTAACTGTCCCAGACAACAGACTCTGCTCCCTTCAATAAACCGAGTCTATATCCTGGGAGCAAAACTTCACGTAACATGAAAAAGCCTGGACCAGAGGTTGCAAACTGGCAGGCTATGGGCTATTATGGCCTTCAAGGCTATTTTGTTTTGTTTGTCTGGTGTTCTAAAATACTGAGCTAATATCTGGAAATTGAGTTTGCAGGTACAAATTCTCTTGTCTGGTTTATCCTGGAAAATCAGCAGACTGGGCCCTCTGTCCCTCACCCATACCAACGTGATCAGGGGGACAGCCAGCTTTAGCCGAGGCAAGGAGTGGCCCTCCAGCTCACCTGCCAGCTTCCCCCATCCCTGCCTCCCTACTCACATCTCACAGGTGCCCTCCCTACTCACGCAGCGCTAGATCCCGGCTGTCTGCCACCTGTCAAGAGCTCATTTCCAAAAGTCAATCTTAAGACGCAACTAAGACTGTAATGAAGATGAGGTTGGCAGGGGCTAGGGGAAACGCCCATTCTATTTCTCTCACTGTTCTTTTTAGACATGTGTGCAGGCTCAGTTGCTCACTCATGTCTGACTCTTTACAATCCCATGGACTGTAGGCTGCCAGGCTCCTCTGCCCACAGGATTTCCCAGGCAAGAATACTGGAGTGCGTTGCCATTCCGTCCTCCAGGGGATCTTCCTGACCCAGGAATTGAACCCATGTCTTCTGCTTGGCAGGCAGATTCTTTACCACTGAGCCACATGGGAAGCTCATATGTATGTATATATAAAGACTATTATTTCTCTGGATTTCAAGAAAAGTCACAAATTGAAAACCATAACAAGCTATTCCTTCAAATGACAGTTGTTCAGTCCCACCCTTGGAGGTGCCTGGGAGAAACAAGGCTCTGACCAGGGCTGGGGTGGCCAGGAAGATGCTCCTGGCACTGGATTCCTTGGCTCACAGGTCCTGGGGTGGGGGTGGGGGGCTAGCAGACACGCCCAGGGGGGCCCCCAGGCTTCTGCTGCCCCAATCAATGCAGGGCACGCAGGTCACAAGGGAAGTTCTCCAGGCTGCTGAAGAGGCTAAACCATGGCGGTGAACTCAGGAACCACAGGGCAAAACAAATAGTCCACTGATACGGCCCCCTCATCCTGTGCCTCGTGGAAGTTCTAGAACCCTCCAGTATCTCTTTAAAATCTATGCCAATGAAGGGACAAGCTTGGGCCACATCTGCTAGAGGGCTACCTCTGTAGTCCAAGGGGGTCACTCTTTGCCCAGGGATTGTCCAAGAAACTGACATGAAAGAGACGGCTAATAGCATCTATGTAAAGTATACATTCTGCATAATGATCTTGTCAAAAGTAAATTGATCTCTTCCTTTCCAAGATAAGAAATTGTCCTTGAAGTTGAAGGAAAGAGAAAACAGTGAAGAAACGGCAAATAAATAAACAAACAAATACACACACACTGTACTTTTCTGTAATCCTATTTCTCATTTCTCACTTAAGAGTTATTCATGGTTTTGAATTTTACATTCAATTGTTTACCACTAACTAGTTTTCAAAAAACCGAAACCAATTATGTGCTTGAAAGCCTTGATTACTTCCTGCCAAGGAAGTAGATTACTTAGAATGCCCTAGTAATGGGTCACATTCCCCTTCTTGAAGCTACAGCTGGGAGGGGACAGGGGGATGGGTCCCAAGGATGTTCAGTTCTTGCTATCAGGACACTCAGGGTCTAGGACAGCCAACAGAGGAACAATGTGAGGCTTGTATCATATCAATTCTGCAAAATACTCTGTGAGCAAAGTGCAGTCGAGGTGGAAGACACAGCCCGCACCATGCAGACAGCCTGGAGAAGACCACCCACAGCCTACCACCTGGCTTCCCTGGTGTCTCAGCACTAAAGAATCCGCCTGCCAATGCAGGAGACACGGATTCGATCCCTGGGGTGGGAAGATCCCCTGGAGAGGAAATGGCTACCGACTCCAGTATTCTTGCTTGGAGAATCCCATGGACAGAGGAGCCTGGCGGGCTGCAGTCTATGGGGTCTCGAAGAGTCAGACACGACTGAAGAGACTCAGCACACACAGCCCACCAAGGCAGCAGCTCTGTCCCAGGAAATAACAGTGACACTGGACAGTCAAAGTATTTCTGCAGATACAGTGCCCTGGGATGAAATACGTGCCTCCCAACACCAAGTAAAGTGATCCAGGGGGCTTTCTAACACAGCCAGGTAGGAAACAGGATCCCTGATGGCAAAATGCTGAGCATGAGCCCTGGCCACACCGACTATTCTTATTTAGACAAGTCTTTAGGGTGTGTTTCATGTGAACTGCAGCTCTAAGTCCTCACAGAACTTGCTCTGCATTCACTCTGCCTGCCTACTTACATTGTATGGCTATGAAGCAGATCTCAAAGCCCTTTTTTTATGCTGGGCATCTTTTTTTTTTTTTTTTTTTAAATATTTATTTACCTGACTGTGCCAGGTCTTAGTCACGGTATATAGGTTCCTCAGTTGCCGCATGTGGGATCTAGTTCCCCAACCAGGGATTGAGCCCGGGCCCCCTGCATTGGGAACACAAGGTCTCAGCCACTGGACCACCAGGAAAGTCCCGCTACATCTTTAATTTTACTGCGCTTCATCTCCTTGTGACTCTGGACCCTCATCTTTTCTCTTTTCCTTCATTTTCCATTTTAGTGATAGAAGAGGGATGACCAAGAAAGGATTGGGTCTGAAAAAATCATTCTGAGGATAAACACTTTCCAGTGTGCAGTGATTCTTTAGGGGGAATTTCAGAATTCAGGGACTTAGTAAGTTCTGGTGACTGTTTACAGAACAGACCCTTTGCAGAGCCTGCTACAGCACAGAGGGAGGAAGCTCTGGGCTGGGGGAGAGGTGATAAGATTCTGTAACCTAGTTTCAAAACTTTCTGTGCAGGCCAACAGTTGAAAGCAATTTTTATTTTAACACCCACCCGCCCCCCCAACCCCCGGTTAGATGTTAAATCCTGGACATTTGTCTTTCAGCCCACGTGTTAGTAAATGATTGATGCTGCTTGTGGGTTTTGCCATTTGCCCATTGTCATTGTTAAGTTCTATGAGGCTATCCAGGAAGCCTACCCCACCCACCCACCCACCTTGTGCCCGGGTTTTATTTTCTGTTTGGTTTTTAATCCTTGAAGAGCCTGCCTTCTAAATAAACTGAGCACTTGCTTAAAATAAGTAGATCAAAGGGTAGGAAAGGAATCCACAATTGCCAGTAATTGCTACCTGATTTCACTTTTCAATCAAGTGGTTGCTCGTATTCAATCACCAGTGATTTACATGGTGGGGACCTATGGGTACACTGGAGCCTTGGGCTAAACAAAGAGACTGCCCTATTTGGTAAATTACACTATTTTCCAAACCATCTAGAATCATAGCATGTTCATCTACTTTGCCTCCTCTCCGGTTTCTGATTTTTACCAGCTCTTTGCACAACCAAGTGTTGTACCATTTGCCTTTCCTTGCAAAGACCACCAGGGTTTCAAGGAACATCAAGATGTTTGCATCTTAAGGATCCTTATGTAGTCTTACAGCTCCACCTTCATCATATATATTATGTTTCATCAAAATAGCAGTTCAACCTACTAATACATTGAGGGGGTAAATGGAAGACTGGAGTCCTGCCAATGATGCACTTTCGTCCAAAGATTTAGAATTGAATCCCTGGTGTCAGAAACTTCAAAACTCAAAATTGAAAACAGCAAGATCAAATGAAAAAAACAGCAAACAAAATCGCTGGGGAGGGAGTGAAGTCATTCAATACATACATTAACTATCCAATCAACCAGTCCTTTTGGCAAAACTATTAGCACTCTTGAGACAGGTTAAGAATAAGATAAAACACAGTAAAGACTTCCAGGAAAAGCAACATGGATGATAGATATGAAACAACTGAAAATATAAAACAATGTAGACACCCTAAGTTTTATCTCTGAACATACCAAGCTCTACAGAGGTAGACAAACACAAAGATACATGGTTTCCATCTCAGGAGACTGTACCTTGAGGAGGGAAGGACACTGAGTCCAAGGTAGCCAATAAACAGCCATGTCAGATAGTAACACAGCGCTCTGCAGAAACTCAGCCTGGGCCGCAGGGCGCAGAGGGACTGGGCTGGAGCTTGCACGCAGGCGTATGCATTTTCTAATTCCCTGAAAAACATAAGCTCAAGCTAGAGGCAGCATCCTCCCTGCCTTCCAGACAGTTCACCAGAGAAGTTACAAAGAAGGATGCCCATTCTCCCGAGCGAGAACAGCTGGTACCAACAGGGTATCCTTCCCAATCCAGCAGAATGGAAACTTCAGTCAGATAGGAAGGAGGGGGCTGGGATTTCTCATCGTTCCTCCTTCTCACCATTTTAGTGTTTTCTTAGAGAAAACGTACACTCAGCCAACATGCGGTTCTGCCTAAGGATCTGGTGATACAGAGGGTCATGTGCACGCTAAGTCACATCAGCTGTGTCCACCCCTTTGGGACACCGTGAATTGTAGCCCTCCAGGCTCCTCTCTGTCCCTGGAATTCTCCAGGCAAGAATACTGGAGTGGGTTGCCATGCCCTCCTCCAGGGGATCTTTCCGACCCAGGGATCGAACTCACATCTCTTTATACCTCCTGCATTGGCAGGCAGGTTCTTTACCATTAGCACCACCTGGGAAGCTCAGAGAGGGTCGGTGGGTGGCTTTAAAATTGCAATAAGGACTCTGAGTAGCACTTTGTTTTAAAACTCTTTCCCATCCAGATTTCTAAAGGAACCCTGTTTGTACACAATGTACAAAGGGACTTGGAAATACGCTGAAAAAAAGTGTTTCCCCTGCCCGTGTGTGAGCAGACATGTCTAGGGACCTTGATGACACTGTAGACCCAAAAGCTCTGGAGGTGTCAGGAGCGGGGTAGTGAAGAGAGGTTGCTGGTGCAGAGAAGGACTCACCCGACCCCTGACCCTGAGTGTTGGGTTTCAAGACAGGAACCTGGGATAAAATAATGAGTTTTCTCTTGCATTGCAAATTAGCTTACAAAAGCAGCATGATGGTTTCTTAAGTGTAGGCAACATTGGACACTGAAATACACACAATTTAGAGAGAAACCTACATATAACACCAGCACCTGGAGACAGGAACGTCTAGGCAATCTGACAATTGGCTACAGAACCACTGGACAGGGGACACTTCTGTGGCGTCATACTACGAGGCTCTGGAGAAGGAAACAGGACGTCTGCGCTCATACAAGGGCCAACCACATTTTCTCAGGGAGCAAGTTTTCTTAAGGGGATAAACTCTGTCTCAACAACCCAATCAGGAAGCTACGGTAAGTCTCCTACATACGAACTGTCAAGTTGTGAACTTCCAAAGATGTGAACATACGTATGGTCCCAGCAAGGAACCAGAAGCTGTGCCATGGACGTCAGGCAGGACTGAAACTGCAGCTTGCCCTCTGTCTCCTGCTGCTGACGATCCTTCAGCTCTACCAGCTCCCACCTCCGCCAGTCAGTGACTCTGCTTGCCCGTTCACTCGATGCCAGCCTCTGGATGCCAGGTATTGGGCTGTTACAACGGTACTTTGCAAGGTACTATACTGTAAGATTAAAAGTGATTTATTTTCTGTGTTTGTTTTTTATGTATTATTTGTGCTAGAGTATTATAAACCTAGGACAGTACAGTACTGTATAGTCGATTGTATTAGTTGGGTGCCTAGGCTAACTTCGTGGGAGAGAACAAACTGGACTTATGAATGCTCTCTCAGGATGGAACTTGTTTGTATGCAGGGGATTTACTGTACTGCCATTACCCTACAGATGAAATAACTGAAGTTAGACAGGCTCATTAACTCACCCCCAAAGCCACAGCTCATATGTGGGTGCACTCAGGTTTGGGGCAGCAGAGCCCAAGGCACCACTCTAAACTGGTGCAATAATAGCAGATGCATCCTAAGTGGGGTGACTGAGTAAACCACCATACAAACCAGTATATTTGAGAAGGAAAGGGCACAGTGCTAAGACCTGCACTAGGACAACAAATGTAAACCATGGACAATCCAGCATAGATGATTGCCTTCCCGACCACGTGGTTAAAGTCAGAGGAAACAAAAAGCATCTCTAAATATTACTTAGTTATTTAAACAATGGTTGTTTATTGGGTACCTACTATGAGCCAGGCATTGTTCTAGACAGTGAGTCAACAGATAAACTCCCTTCCTGCATGAAGCTTAGGTCCTGAAGTGTCATTTACATGTGCATCTGTGTGTATGTGCATGTGTACACGTGCCCAATTTAGTAAGTATGCACGTGCAACAGTGAAACAGATTTAACATATTTTCTCCTGTAAATCTGTTGCAACAGAACTTTGTCCTATTAACATTTACATGGTGGCTCAAGTTATATGGGTTGAACCTCTAGCCTATGAACCTCCATCATGTTAAATATTGTTTTAATAAACAGTTTTTATTCAGAGATTTCACATATTTAAAGAAATGTTCTACTCTTATGAAATTCTTTTTCTATTGGAGTATAGTTGCTTTACAATGTTGAGTTAGAGGGGCTATATGTACACACACACACACACACATATATCAAAAGGAGAAGGGGGTAACAGAGGATGAGATGGTTGGATGACATCACTGACTCAATGGACATGAATTTGCACAAACTCTGGGAGGTGGAGGAGAGGACAGCCTGGTGTGCTAGTCCATGGGGTCACAAAGAGCTGGACACGACTTAGCAGCTGAACAACAGTGTACACATATAGCTGATTGACTCTGCGGTAGAGGAGAAACTACACACATATTTCAAACACACATTCAGGTTCTACAATCGCTGAGTTAGGGAGGTGGAGAAGGCTAGACCAAGATTCAGGAATTCTAGACACACGCTGAGGAATCCTCGAGTTACGGGCTTTGCCTTCTTGTAGTTTTCTACGCTAACTCAGCACAGAGTCGCCATGTGTCACACTAACCGTAACTCTGCAATCACAACTTGCTTTCATGTATCATTTCAGTTGGTTCCCCCAGTGACCCTCATCACTGTCCGATTTTACAGCGAAAATCTGAGACAGTCCACACGAGATGATAAGGTTCAAGCAGGACCGCAGCGCAGGTCTCTGGGTCCAGGTGAAGGTCGTATGACACCGGGCACGTCAAGACGTTCTGGAGACCATGGGCAGATTTCCAAACCTCATAGTCTTCTCCACGGACGGCAGGGTGCCAGGGCGAGACAGGGCAGTGCCCAAGTACACTCCCCATGGACCCACCTCTCCCGCAGAATAGCCGTGACACCTAAGCTCTCTAAGCCTGTTTCCTCATCTCCTTTCTGCCTCTGGTGCCTGCCTCCAAGAGTTAATGTGAGGATTAAAGAGAATACTGGGCGTAAAGCAGCTGACTCAGATTCCTGGCATGAAAAAAGGCTCCATCCTTGTGAGCTATTATGACTCCATGGAAGAGGCCCCCATACAGGGACTATCGGCCTCTCCCATCTCCACCCTCCAGGCCATAGGGGAGACACTGCGGTGCTGGGGTGTGTGACACGGCTCAGGTGTCCCAGCCCACGCATCGTAGGAAATAAGCTCACGAATTGGGAGTAGCAGGACCGGCCGTGGCAGGATCGCAGAAATACGGCAGTGGGGCGTTTCTCGGTCCTGGGCCTCAATGAGGAATGTCCACGGTTCACAAAACCTTTAAGTGACCTCAGAGTGATTTCAATGCAGGGCGAGTATGTGTACTCTGTTTCATTATCAGTCAAAATTGCTAAGCACAACTGTGAATTTCATTTCTCTTTCCTTGACACACGAGCCTCTATAGGCCAACACTAAGGAATAACGTGAAATTCACCTTTAAAATATGACTTCTGTCCTTGTTGGTTATCTATGTTATTAATACATATAGGAGTGCGTTATCTGTTAATCCCAAACTCCTAATTTCTCTCTCCCCCATCACCCACTTTGGTAACCGCTAAGTTTGTCTTCTATGTCTGTGTTTTGTATATAACTTCATTTGCATCATTTTTTTAAAGATTCCACATATAAGTAGTATCATATATTTATCTTTCTCTGTCTGGTTTACTTCACTGATAGTCTCTAGGTCCATCCACACTGCTGCTAATGGCATTATTTCATTCCTTTTTATGGCTAAGTAATACTCTATTGTATGTATGTACCACATTTTCTTCACCCATTCATCTGCCAGTGGATGTCTAGGTTGCTTCCATGCCGTGGCTATTATGAATAGTGCTTCAGTGAGCACTGGGGTGCATGTATATCTTCAAATTATGGTTTTCTCCAGATATATGCCCGGGAGTGGGACTGCAGGATCACGTGCTGACTCTACAGTTTTCTAAGGATCCTCATACTTTTCTCAGTGGTGGTTGCACCAACTGTACAGCACAGAGAACTATACTCAATATTTTGTAATAAGCTGTAAGGGAAAAGAATCTGAAAAAGAATATATATATATATATGTGTGTGTGTGCATGCTCAGTTACTCAGTACAGTCTGACTCTTTGGCGACCCCATGGACTGTAGCCTGCCAGGCTCCTCTATCCAAGGAATTCTCTAAGAAAGAATACTGGAGTGGGTTGCCATTTCCTCCTCCAGGGGATCTTTCCAACCCAGGGATCAACCCCAAATCTCCTGCACTGACAGGAAGATTCTTATCATGGTGCCACCAGGGAAGCCCACATATATGTATATAACTGAATCACTTTGCAGTACACCTAAAACTAACTTTACAACATTGCAAATCAACTATACTTCAATTAAAAAATTAAATTAAACTAAATTTAAAAATATTATTTTTTCATGACCACAAGGAGAACTTGCAGAGGGATTCCCATGCCTTCCCCTGGAACTACTGGAGAGAGAGGAACACACCCATCTTCAAACAGGAATGAATCTATAAAAATCAGGATCAGAAACCCTTGGACACTGATGAACAATGTGCAGGATTGTTGCAGGAAGTATATCAATTATGACTCATTACATTTAAACGATGTAATTGCAAGAGAGTAAGCTATAATTGTATATGTCTCATTTAGCATGACAAGACGCCCATGTTCACACAGCTCTTTAATAATAATGAACACATGTTTCTCTTGGCTTAAGTTTTCTTTTGCTATAAAAAGTAAAATCTTTGTTATGAATGTTTTTCTTCCGTACGGAGTCTTTCACATTATCCCTATGGAAATACTAAACAGTGGGGAGCAGATACAGATCCCTACTTCTACCCTTAAATGCAAAAACTAAGTAGGTGAAGACCTGCCAGGATCACAAGACAATATTAACGGTAGAACTGCAACTGAATAGTATCTTCCTACCTCTGGCGTTACTCTGCCGACAAAGGTCCATATAGTCAAGGCTATGGTCTTCCCAGTGGTCACATATTGGTGTGACAGCTGGACCATAAAGAAGGCAGAATGCCAAAGAATCGATGCCTTCCAACTGTGGTGATAGAGAAGACTCCTGGAATTTCCCTGGAGAGCAAGGAGATCAAACCTGTCAATCTTAAGGGAAATCAACCCTGAAGACTTGTTGGAAGGACTGATGCTAAAGCTGAAGCTCCAGTATTTTGGTCATCTGACACAAACAGACGACTCATTGGAAAAGTCCCTGATGATGGGAAAGACTGAGGGCAGAAGGAGTAGAGGGCATCAGAGGATGAGATGGCTGGATGGCATCACTGATACAACGGATATGAACTTGGGGAAACTTCGGGAGTTGTTGAGGGACAGGGAGGCCTGGTGTGCTGCAGTCCATGGGGTTGCAAAGAGGCAAACACAACTGGGCTACAGCAACTACAGCAGCCTCTGACTGGGAGACATCTTTTCCAAAAGTAGGTCCAGCACATCTTCAACTGCTGAGCTGCTTCTCTTCTATTCAAATATGGAAACTACAGGTCAAGAGAAAAGTCAGGTTAACTCAAAGTGCAATGAGAGTGACAATGAAATTCTCCTTCACAACCAAAGAGAACAGAAGGTAATGAAATAATACCTTCCAAATGATAAGGCTTCCCCGATGGCTCACCAGGTAAAGAAACCCCCTGCAATGTAGGAGACACAGTGGAAGTGGGTTCAATCCCCGGGTTGGGATGATCCCCTGGAGAAGGCAGGGGCAACCCACTCTAGTATTCTTGCCTGGAGAATTCCATGGGCAGAGGAGCCTGGTGGGCTACAGTCCATGGGGTCACAAAGAGTCAGACGTGACTGCGTGACTAATCAGTAGCAGCAGATGATAAATGATTATAATTTCAGCTCCTATACTCTGTGATATAATCATTCAAGAGAATACTCAAAGACATTTTCACACAAAGATCAAGAGAATTTATCAGTGGAAGCCTCCCTTCCCAAAGTATCCACTAAATTAGACATTTCATTAAAAAGAAAACAATCTGGAAAAAAGAGGAAACAGAAGAAGTAACAATGAGGAAAAAATGGTAAGCATGTTTAGAAATCTGTGTAGACACTGTTTGCAAAAATTAAAAACTAACTCGTGGAGGAAATTAAATACAAATCAGGTCTAAATTATAAGGTAAAAAGATATAATTCTGAAATTGGCAGATAGCAGGTAAAATTTTTTTTAATTTAAATACTATTCATGAAGACAACAAAACAATAATAAAACAGAAAATAATATGTTTACTGTGATCCCAAATGTAATTTTAACGTTTTACATATATTAACAAACTTAATTCTCACAACAGCCTAGGACGTTGGCACTTTTACTATCCCCATTTTACCAAAGGGTAACTGAGCTCAGAATTTCAGTTATGTACCAAAAAATCATACAACTACAAAATTATGCAAGAAAATGTTCCTGAGATGTGAGCCAAGGCAGACTGGACTGGATCCTGTTTAATCAGGTAATCTTATTAAAACTGAAGTGCAACCACAAAAAAATGGAAAGAGAATATATGATAATATATTAAAAAATGAAGGGAAAATTTGACTAAGAGAAAATATGACAAGAAAAGAGAACTGAAGAGACCAGGTAAAAGTGTAGTAAACAGACAGCAAAGTCCAAATATATCATTATGCACAACATATATAATTACCCTTCTCCTTAAACTGCAGATATTTGAAAATTTAAATTAAAGATAGAAAGTCTACTTACATGTGGTTTAGCGATGTACAGCTAAAGGAAAATTACCCAGTTGATTTGATATGATAATTATGGTTAGGGAAAAAATATGTCTGGAAAATATAGGTGTGGAAAACGTAGATACAGAAAAAAAATATATGTTCAAAATGAAGTTTATTTTGAATAGCAATAGGAATATAAGAAAAAATAGACTTTGAGCCACAAGAAAAATATTTAAAATAGGGACATTAATGAGTAACCTAACAAGTAAAGGAAGGATTTACTGAGAAGATTTTAACAATATTGAGCTAGTATGTACTTAATAATAAAGCATCAAAATACTAAGGCAAAAATTAACAAACTTACAAGCAGCAATTGACATCACAGTCTTAGAGAATGTACCCCCAGAAACTAACAGGTAAAGTAACCCAAAAATTGGTAATGCCATTTAATATCTGCACTCCATAATTTGAAATTTCATCTAGTCCTCTGTGTGTATGTACATATGTGTGCCTGTATATGTGTACAAGAGCCTGCATGTAATAGAGAACACACAATCTTCTTCCATCAAAGCTTGAAATGTAGTTTTAAATGACCACCTACTAAGTCACCGTGTGTGTGTGTGTGTGTGTGTGTGTGTGTGTGTGTGTGTGTGTGCACGCGCGCGTGCACTCAGTTGTATCTGCCCCTTTGCAACCCCACGGACTGGAGCCTGACAGGCTCCTCTGTCCATGGAATCTTCCAGGCAAGAATACTGGAGTGGGTTGCCATTTCCTATTACAGGAGATCTTCCCAACCCAGGGATCGAACACAAGTCTCTTGTGTCTCCTGCATTGGCAGGCAAATTCTTCACCACTCACCCAGCTGGGAAGCCCCATTAAGCCACACAAGATGTCTCAATCAATATCAAAAATCAATCAGGTGTATATAACTAAAATGGACTAAGCTATGAATAAAATAAAAAAAATAGCCATACATCTCGAAATGTTTATTACTACAACTCAAACTATAATCCTAAATAATTATTGGGCTACAATAAAAAATCACAAGGAAAATTTAAAACACTGAGAATTGAGCTAAAGTGAAAGCTCTATACATCAAAACCATGCAAAAGCAACTGAAACAGGATCAGAAGGATCTATTTCTAGCCTTAAATACGTATATTACCATTCCTCTAAATTATACACATTGGGATCATGAGAATTCCTCTTTAGGAAGAGTCTCATTTAATATTCCTATTTCTTCTCATGAGGCATTTATTTGACTTCATAAAGACCCAACCGTATGTTACAGGGCCTGATGCATCATCAACAGTCATGATTCCAGCTTAATCACCAATGTGTGGTGTTAAGTCCTCCTCAGAATACAGATGGTGTGCAAGTTAAAAGCAGCAATGATTTCACACCAATTATTAGAAAGTGCAATTTCATTTGCACCATCTCCCCAAATTCTTTAGTCTTTACCATCTTCTTTATTGCTATTATTATAACTTGCAATAGACAAATTTACATCGAGTACCATGAATGCTTATTAATTTTTATTTTATTTTTTAAAAGTTTTTATTGGATTATCATTGATTTAAAATGTTGTGTTAGTTTCAGATGTACAGCAAAGTGAATCACATATATATATATATATGTATATATATACACACACACACACACATACATATATGTCTCCACTCTTTCTTTTTAGATTCTTTCCCCACACAGGCCATTACAGAGTACTGAATAGAGTTCCCTGTGCTATACAGCAGGTTCTTATTAGCTATCTATTTTATATGTAGTAGTGTGTATATGCTGGGCTTCCCGGGTAGCTCAGCTGGTAAAGAATCCACCTGCAATGCAGGAGACCTTGGTTTCATTCCTGGGTCAGGTAGATGTCCTACAGAAGAGACAGACTACCCACTCCAGTATTCTTGGGCTTCCCTGCTGGCTCAGACAGTAAAGAATCCACCTGCAAAGTGGGAGACCTGGGTTCGATCCATGGGTTGGGAAGATCCCCTGGAGGAGGGCACGGCAACCCACTCCAGTGTTCTTGCCTGGAGAGTCCCACGGACAGAGGAGCCTGGCGGGCTGCAGTCCACGGGGTCGCAGAGAGTCAGACACGACTGAGCGACTCAGCACAGCACAGTGCGTGTATGTCAATCTCCAATTCCCAGTTTTATCCCCCTTCACCCTAGTCAAGGCTGTGGTTTTTCCAGCGGTCATGTATGGATGTGAGAGCTGGACTATAAAGAAAGCTGAGTGCCAAAGAACAGATGCTTTTGAACTGTGGTGTTGGAGAAGACTCTTGAGAGTCCCTTGGACTGCAAGGAGATCCAACCAGTCCATCCTAAAGGAGATCAGTCCTGGGTGTTCATTGGAAGGACTGATGCTGAAGCTGAAACTCCAGTACTTTGGCCACCTGATGCAAAGAGTTGACTCACTGGAAAAGACCCTGATGCTGGGAAAGATTGAAGGCAGGAGGAGAAGGGGATGACAGAGGATGAGAGGGTAGGATGGCACCACCAACTCAATGGACATGAGTTTCAGCAAACCCCAGGAGTTGGTGATGGACAGGAAAGCCTGGCATGCTGCAGTCTATGGGGTCTCAAAGAGTTGGACACGACAGAGCAACTGAACTGAACTGAACTGACCTTATCCCAGGTAAGCATAAATTTGTTCTCTACATCTGTGACTCTTGTTTTGAAAATAAGTTCATTAGTTACCATTTTTTTAGATTCCACATGTAAACAATATCATATGATATTTGTCTTTCTGGGTCTGACTTACTTCACTCAGTATGATCATCTCTAGGCCCATCCATGTTGCTGCAAATGGCATTATTTTGTCCTTTTTATGGCTGAGTAATACCCCATTATGCATGTGTGCCATATTTTCTTTATCCATCCCTCTGCTGATGGGCATTTAGGTTGCTTCCATGTCCTGGCTATTGCAAAAGTGCCGCAATGAGCATTGGGTGCATGTGTCTTTTCAAACAAAGCAATCAACAAAGGATTAATCTCCAAAATAGAGTACCATAAATGTTTTGTTTATAACATAATCTCAGGTATCAGTGTTCCACAGCTGTGAGTTTAATGAGAATAAATAAATAGCCATATTTTGGACAAGATGATGACAAGAAAATGGCTTAGTAGGAGTTATAACAACTAAACTATTTAAATATCTTTGTCCACTTTAATAAGACTAATGTCATATAGCCATGCCAATTGTGGAGCTTGTCAGTTCATAAAAGTATTTATCACTGAAAATATTGAAAGTAATGCTAATTATGTTTTCAATTGTAAGTGTTTTTTCAGTGATGAATAACCCTTATAAGGTTGGAGTCAACATACTGGAACACAAGTAACTTCAATAATTAATGAGGTAAACTTTCAATGCAGCAATTTTTTAAATAAAAACAAAATACACCCTAATAAGGTAGAAGTAACTAAATAATAGAGAGCAGAAATTAATAAACTAGAAGCCAACCAGAAGCAATCCTTTGAAAAAGAATAAAATAAATAAACTTCTATGAATTTTGATCAAAATAAAGAAAGATAAAAATAACAATATTAGGAAAAATAAAGTAGAACTTAAACACAAAGTGAAGATTTTTAAAATCATGAAAAACAGATTTCTTCCCATAAATTTAAAAATGCAAATGAAATGACTTTCTAGAACAATAAAAACACCAAAACTGACCTAAGAGGACATAGATAAGCCAACAGAACAATAAACTTTAAAGCAATTGAATCATTAGTGAAAATATGCCTATACACAAACCAACCAATTCACCTGGTTTTACAGGTGAGCTTTTACAAGCCTACAAGGAACAAATAAGTTTATACAAAAGGTTTTCTGTATACCTCTTTAGGACTTCAAGCTATGCAAAAGAATTCTGTGAAAGACAAAGCATCTCATTAATGATAAATATTATTCTCATTTTTAAAGTTGACCCAAAGACCAACACTTTTGGTAGGAAATCACCTGCTGTTATTATAATAGGTACAAAATTATATCTGTGGTAGAGTGCATTGATAATTCTAGAAGGCATTTGAAACGATCTTTAGAAAGAAACCCTTGAAGTCATCCTTTGGACAGAAAACAGGAAAAGTATGGTCTGCCCAATAGGAAGAGATGGTGGCTTTGAGAAAGAAAGAAATTAGACTTCTTCTTTGAGCTTTATTAGGAACAAATACACGTCATTAGGAGCACCTGGCTTTACAGGTGTGTTCAAAGTGAGGCGTGGTTCACAAAATAAATGAAAACCATGAGCCTCATCCAATGACCAACCAGTTGGTGAATAGGCATCAGCCAAATGTAACAAAGAGAAACAGATCAAAGGCAAGGATGGGTTTTTCCAGAGACCAAGATCTCAGTAATCAGGTGGATATTAACCAAAGAAACTCTCTGGTTTCATATTTAAATTCAGAACTGCCTGGAGCCCAGAGGAGAAACATTCATGCACCAAACTGCTTTGTCTTTCTCTTAAAATAACAATACAAGTTGCTTCCTTTCAAGATGACAGGATGAAGAGAAGCCGAAAATTCTGCATGCTAACCCAAGTTCAAGGGCAAAAGTGAGAGATGACACCTGGAAGAGGCAAACAGGCCAGCTTCACATGACTGCAAGATAAGTGACCGGGTGTCCGGAGAACCACTGAGACAAACAGGGAGGCTGTGTTACCCTAAACAGCAGGGGCACACTGCCTTATCCCAGGACCCTGAACAGAGTTAGAAGGTATGCCCAAGTTCACCCAGTTTAGGACAAATCCTACTAACCCACTTCTTGGGCAAGGAATTCAGAGAAGACAAGCTTAGGATGAACAGGTTTCCCAGGTGGCTCAGTGGAGAAGAATCCGCTGGCCAATACAGGAGTCATGGGTTTGACCCCTCAGTCAGGAAGATGCCCTGGAGAGAGAAATGGCCACCTACTCCAGTAATCTTGCCTGGAAAATCCCACGGACAGAGGAGCCTGGCAGGCTATACAGTCCACGGGGTCATAAAAGAGTTGGACATGACAATGACTAAATAAGCAACAAACAATCTTAGAACACTCTAGGAAATTTTTCTCTTCTTCATGCTCTGGCTACCTATTATTCCAGGTTGTAGAACTCCATCCCTGTTTCCAGGATTTACCAGGCAGACTGAGCAGTTATAACTGTTTAAAAAAATCAAGTCACTCAAAATATAAACATCCAAAGTGAAAGAACAATAAGAGTTCAAATGCATGAGGATCTAAGTGAAAAAAAAAAAAATCAGGAGATTTTTCTTGACAAAAACAAAACAAAACTTTTCAAAGGTGGACCAAATCTGCTGCATTCTTTTATTTACTTAACCCACTTCACACACACACATACACAACATCATCATCATCAATTTAGGAAACTTTTCAGCTGCAGAACTTTCTTTTTGATCAAGTCACTAGAAAGTGGATTGTCCCTGATAATCAAGTTGTTGTTCAGTTGTTAAGTTGTGTTTGACTCTGCAACCCCATGGACCTCAGCATACCAGGCTTCCATTGTCCATCACTATCTCCCAGAGTTTGTTTAAACTTATGTCCATTGAGTCAGTGATGCAATCCAACCATCTCATTCTCTGTCTCCCCATTCTTTTGCCCTCAATTTATCCCAGAATCAGTCTTTTCCAATGAGTCGACTCTTCACATCAGGTGGCCAAAGTATTGGAGTTTTGGCTTCAACATCAGTCCTTCCAATGAATATTCAAGGTTGATGTCCTTTAGGCTTGACTGACTTGATCTCCTTGCAGTCTAAGGGACTATCAAGAGTCTTCTCCAACACAATTTGAAAGCATAAAGCTGGATCATTCAACACTGCTAAAAATGCATTTTCTCACTTCTAATTGTAGTATTTCTAAGGTTACAGTAGACAGCAATCTAGAAAATGATTCTGAATTCACCACTGAAAGTGATTTCAACCTCCTACAAATGCTATTAGGTGCCTCCGTTGGGGGCAATCTGTGATCCACATTCAGCTTAATCACTAGCAATGTTCCTCCATGTTCTCTGGGGCAGGTAAGCTCAGGTACACTAGGTACACGCTAAAACAACTGCCCCAAATACAAACCACAACATTTTGCATGAGTTAACACTCCCATTCCCCCATAGCCTTACATCCCCCTGCACTGACTGCTCAATTCATCACCCTTCCCTAATGTGAGCTAGTCACATCATACAAGTCCTGCCAAAGTAATAGTCTTTCCAGAGTGTACATGCTAAGTCACTTCAGTCTTTCCAGTGCACACGTTCAACAAGAATCTGAATGACCAGACCACGGTTTAATGGGCTGTAAAAATGCCTTAGGTACCTGCACAGTCTTCCCTAAAGCCAAAAAGAAAGTTTAGTGCCTTGGGGGCAGGGGTTGGATCCCTGGGCATTTTATAGCTCTTCTAGGAACACAGCTACAGCAGATGGACAGGGCTGGACTATACACTGGAAGAACCCAGAAAAGACCCTACACACTAGCTTGTGGCTCAGCTGGTAAAGAAGCTGCCAGAAATGCAGGAGACCCTGGTTTGATTCCAGGATTGGGAAGATCCCCTGGAGAAGGGATAGGCTACCCACTCCAGTATTCTTGGGCTTCCCTGGTGGCTCAGATGGTAAAGAATCCACCTGCAATGTGGGAGACCTGGGTTCAATCCCTGGGTTGGGAAGATCCCCTGGAGGAGGCCAAGACAACCCACTCCAGATTCTTGCCTGGAGAATCCCCATGGACAGAGGAGCCTGGCGGGCTACAGTCCATGGGGTCGCAAAGTCAGAAACGACTGAACGATGAAGCACTAGCTTATCCTTATTTCTCTGAGAACCACACCCTCATCCCACCACGGCGGGATCTCTACTCCACTCAGACCCTTCCAGCCAAGAGACATGAACATCATCTGTTTCCATCTGGATGCCACATCACAGGCAGGAAGGAAAGAGGAAGTTCCAAATTTGGAGGGGGCAGAGTGATGGGCAGAACAGCAAAGTGCCAGGGAATATAAACACATCTGGATGAGAAAACTGCCAATGGGAAGATAAATACATCCATGAGCTCACACAAGCAAGAACGCCTTTTAATAAAACACTGTACAATTAACATGATAAGGTCAAATAAGATAGATAGATCATGACAGAAAAATAAAGCAAGTGTTAAAAGGCAACCTGAAAATAAGAACGCTTGGAAAAGGCAGAGCCTAAGACAGAAGCAGGAAAAGGGGAGAGGCAGCCCAGTCCAGAGGAAAAGGAACCGTAGTGCCAGAAAACTGTCAGAGTAATTTCTGCTTCTCTTCCACCACTTCTGATGGTGACAATCCTCAGTACTCACTGCATGCCCAGCTGTCCTAAGAAGGTTATACACATCTCTTCTCATTTAACACTGACACCAAACAAGCCTCCAGGGTAGACAGGAAGATGAGCCACTGAGCAGAGCTGGGTGGGATTCTGGCTCACCAGCAGGCAGCAAGGCAACATTCCCATCTCTCAATTTCCTTGCACGTGAAATGCGGTCATCATTTCTGTCCTGGATGATTGTTAAAATTAGAGATAATGAACTTAAGTGCCTACTAGCAGCTGTTATTAGTGTGAGTGATCAGAAGAAGATAATCAAGAGTGAGGAACAGGAGAAAGAGCCACAATTGAATAGAAATGGCAACAGAGAAGCAGTCATAGAAACAGGGGAAGGAAGCACTATGCCAGGGACAAAGATTCAGAGCTGAGAAAAAGAGAACACAGAACACTTGGCTCTCCCCTTTGTGTCTGTGCAAACTGTCTGAGTTTTATTTTCCACCTCTACCAAGCGGGTATATACTATCTGCCCTTCCTACCTGGCAGGGTTGCCCTGAGGACAATATAAGGAGACGAGCACCCGCATTTACAAGGACAAGCAACACGTTTATGCAAACGTGCAATCTGCCGAATAGACGGAGAAATCCTTTCCCCCTTATTCATTTCCCAAGGGAAATTAAAACAGTCAACCAGTTTTAATGTCAAAACCGGGCAATTACAGGCTGCAAAGCCACTAAACAGCACATGTCTTCTTTGGTCACCATTAACAGAATCTGGTTAATGTAATCTAATATCAAAGATTCAGCTTCTTTCCTGCAACGTGCACCTTCTACAAACTTGTTCTGCGTTTCTGTCTCAATTTATGTCTTTGTTTATTCCTCTCTGGAATGTTGTTCCCTTTCATCTGCGATGGACCGTCTTCTGGTCATCCCTGAAAACCTAGTTGAAATGTTTCTCCGGCATGAGGAAGTGATTCCCTTCTCCCTACACTGCATATTATCTTTCCTGAATGTCTTACTCCACCTAGCACCTTTCTGGATTATGATCACTGGGCTGTATGCCATCCCCTCCCCCCAGTCTCCAGGTGTGAGGATGCCAGCAATGTGTCTTTTTATCATTTACGGAGACCTTAGAGCATGGGTCTTTTCAAGGGGCAAATCTATAAAACATATGCAATAATGCATAAATTCTGTCCACCTAACAACTTTTTGTAATCATTACAACAGTAACTGCCATATTCTAAGATTAAAAAGTATATAAATATAAAGTAAAAATAATAATAA
Source organism: Cervus canadensis (assembly GCF_019320065.1). NCBI lineage: Eukaryota > Metazoa > Chordata > Mammalia > Artiodactyla > Cervidae > Cervus > Cervus canadensis. The sequence continues at coordinate 7,152,059 of NC_057390.1, read as the reverse complement.
AGTACCACAATCATAATAAAATTTATGTGGGGTGAAAATAAATGAAGATGAATGAATAAACCAACAAGGCCTACTGTAAAGCATAGGGAACTCTGTTCAATGTTATGTGGCAGCTTGGATGGGAGAGAAGTTTGGAGGAGAATGGATACAAGCATATGCATATGTATGGCTGAGTCCCTCTGCTGTCCGCCTGAAACTATCACAACATCGTTAATCAGCTATACTCCAATACTCCAATACAATAAAAAATTTTTAATTTTTTAAATTAAAAAAAAAGGTAAGAAAATAGATTTGGAGATGTAATTTCCAAATGAGAGTTTACGGTAGTTTTTGAAACTTGGGTAAATTATTTTTAAACACGCAACTGGCTTCACTGGCCTTAGTCACCAATAAAATGCTTCCTGGAGAGCTGTCACTCTCCAGCCTTGGCCCAGAGGAGGGAGGGCACAGGGCCTCTTTTCCAGACACCCTGTCGCGCTGCAGGCGCTCCGGTCTCCCTGGTCCCCTTCTCCAGACACCGCAGCAGTCAGGTGCGGGGCAGGGTCTGCGTCGCTGCCAAGGCGCATCCATCTCCAAGCATCAAGAGCTTCGACCATTCTAGCAGCACTGGCGCCCTGCTCCCAGTAAGTGAGACCCTAAATTTCAGCCCACTTTCCTCCTCCCGCAATCAACACATCTCCACTTGGCCAGAGGGCTGTCACTCGGCGTGCCAGGCAAAGGAAGCAGCGAATCGCTAAGTTGGTTACAGGTTGCAACTCCCGGGCTATTTCAAGGCCAAGTTCCACAAGAACCAAAGCATAAAGCTGCTCTCCCCCCACCCCACCCCCGCCGGCCCCGGAGAGGGGAGGTCCCTTTGGGCCAGATGAAGCTGCTCTGTCGCCCCTGCCCGGGTCCCCGGGGAGGCGGCCACGACCCAGAGGTCAATTCGCCGCGGCCCCGGGCACTCTCCGGAGCCGGGCCCTGCCCCACCCCCGCGGGTCCGGCGCGCTCACCGATCTTGGCCAGGGAGGCCAGGAGGATCCACAGGGTGATCTCGAAGGGGATCTGCACGTGGGGGTAGTCCAGGGTGAACACCGGCAGTCGGCTCTCCTCGAACGGCGTCGTGCCCGGAGCCACCACGCTGGCGGGGCTGGGCGGACTGGAGCTCGTGCCCCGGGCCCGCGGCGCGTCCAGCAGGGTCTCTGCCCGGGCGCCCGCCGGCCCCGCCGCCTGCAGGAGCAGCAGCAGCAGCAGCATCAGCAATGCGGCCTGCCCGCTCAGCCCAGGGCCCGCCGGCTCCATGGGCTCAACTCCCCGCGCCGCTGTAGCCGGAGCGGTCGGCCCTCCGTGCGCTCAGCGCATCGCCCCTGAGCCGGCAGCGCTGCCCGCCGACGCCAAGGGAACGGGAGTCTGCGGCGCAGCGGCCGGGTCCCTGCTGCGAGCACGCGCAGCGCCTGGCGGGCGCGCACGGGACACTCGAGGCCACAGCACGGACCCTCGGCGCCCTTAGCCGCCCGTCGCCGCCGGCCGCCGGCCCATGTCCAGTCCGCCGCCCGCCGCGGTTGCAGGCCCGGCCCCGGGCGGCCCGCGGGCGGGGGCGGGGCGGGGCGGGCGCGGCGCCCGCGGCCGCTGGGCGGGAGGACCGGCCCGGGGCGGGCGCGCGACGCACCTGCCGAGCCCGCCGGCGACGCGGGGCCGGGAGCCGCGGGGGCGGCGGCCGCGCTCGCCTGGGGCCCACGCCGAGCGGCGAGACCGGCCAGCCCCGGAGCCGGGGAGCTCTGGGCGCACGGGCCGCGGCGGGCGCGAGGTGACCGGAGCTGTCCCCGCCCCGGAGGCCGCGTCGGGCATCCATCCAGGGAAGGGGCCGGCGCACCCACGCGGCGCGCGCGGGGGACCCGGGGCGCGCGCCCGGCACGGAAGGTCTAGAAAAGTCTCCTGGGGTCCCCCTTCCTGCACTTCGCCAGGTCGCGCCTGGGGCACTCTCTGTCTCTCTCTCTCTCTCTCCGGGCGCCGTGTTCCTGCGCTCCCACCGGAGCCCCGGCTTTTCTTTCCCCCCGAGTACGGCTGTCAATCGCCGGACCCCTGTCGGTTCCACTATTCTTCCCGCCCCCGTCACGAAAAAGAAAAACATCTTCTCTGATTTCAGGTTTCGAGGTGTTCATGTCCTCGAGCAGCAGAACCATCATTATTTCGTGGAAAGCCCATGATTTGCAGAGCTCAGATGAACCCGCTCCGCTAATTACAGGACAGGCTGTGGTCTGGAGAGCGGAGGCGAGGAAGCGCGGTTCCCCTTCTGGATCGGAAGGAGCCTCGTCTGCTCGCGCAGCCGGTCCTCCTGGTTCTGAGATTCCGAGTGAGCGCAGCGGCCTCGCAGGAGTCGTCCATGACCCTGCTGCCTGCCATCCGCTGTCGCAGCATCTTGGTCACCAGGAACTGAAGGCTCCCTGAAAGCAGACCAGTGGTCATTTCAGTACCCGAAACTGTTTTGCCTTCGTTAGGAAACCAAAATCCTTCTCTTTTCTCATTTTGTTAATGCGTCCAGACATGGCTCCTGCTGTTAAACACCCTGAAGTTCAACATTCGAAGTAGATTTTACTTTCAAAGTTCTAAAATAGGGAATCTGAAATGTCAGCAAAAGGGACAAGAAAAAAAAAAATAAATAAAATTCCTTGACCTGAACACCCGTCTTCAGACCTTGGAAGAAATGCAGAGAGACAAGTCAGGAGAAAAATGGGAGGATTCTAGCAGAGGGCACAGAACACTTCCCTTAATACTTTACAGAACATATCTGTTTAAAAAGTGCAACAGAGTAGAATTTAAGGATCGTCTATTCTCTTAAAAAAAAAAAATCATTGAGTCATCCAAAAATCTGCCTCCCCTTCTCTATTGGAAATTGTCTGGAAATCTGCTGGAAATTTGTGTTAAAGGGTGAGCTTAACATTTCCTTGTAAGGAAGGAGCAGCAAATGATAACTGCTTTTAAAAAAGAAAAAGTGTATCTCCACATGGGAAGCTTAAGGCAAGGTTCTTTTTGTGTGTTGTTGTTAATCATCCTGAAACCCAAAGACATGCTGTACCCATTGTACCCGTTTTATGAGTAAAGAATTATGATAAAGAAAGGTAAAAGCAAAGAAGCAAAAAGACTTACTCAAGCAGGCGAATCAATTAAGGGTCTGAAAGGAATTCCAGCCCAGGCCTGTCCAGGTAACAGTGGTTCCATCCCACCTTCCACCCTGTGACTAGTTGCTCCCCAAAGAGGAGGTTACTTCCTTAGGAACTTTCAAATAGAATAGTAGAGATTCATTTAGGAAATAACCCCGAAAGCTGTAGCAGAATAAAGTCTTATTTCCAGTAAGCGAATCAGGCCAGTTCTACACATTGAGTGAAATAATGGTAGGCCAAGGGCACATTCTGACAGTAATTTCTAGGAGTCTGACTCATGTAATCCTTTTAAGGATAATGGCACCCCAGAACCAGGCCGATGAAGGTCAAATCTACGATTCTGGGACCTTCCTGCCCATGGGAGCTGTAATGACTGCAAACTCCAGGTTTGATCCTTGAGTCAGGAAGATTCCCTGGAGGAGGAAATGGCAATTCATTCCAGTATTCTTGCCTGGAGAATCCCATAGACAGAGGAGCCTGGGGGATGGGAGGAGGCGAAAGCTTCCGTCCACGGAAGCACAAAGAGTTGGACATGACTGAGGGGCTAACACAACATTGCAGTTGAAGGTTATCAACTTTTTCTTACATTTGGAAAAATGCTTTCTTATTTATTCTTATCCATGGAAGATGAATGACTTGACTTTGTAAACACTCTCGTCACCTCTCAAACAAGAAAGAGTTAAATTACACCCCCTTGCTGACAAGGGCTTGGCTGAACCATTTCTCTGAAGGGCCCCCTGACTAGGAACTCAGCCCCTAGAAGTGATAAAACATCACCTATTACTGTACCCATGGAATGAATGAAGTCTCTGCCAAGTTAAAAAGCCCTGAGTGGCTCCTCGGCACCTTCAGAAAGACAGAAACTCTGCAGTGACCCACCTAATCTGACCTTTGCCTTTTCCTCTCACAACTTCACTTCTGGGCCCCACCCTCAACGCTCTATGAACTCAGATCAATGTTCTAGGACCCCTCTCACCTCAAGGCCTTTGCACACTGGTCCCTGTGTAGAGGAAACTCTCTGCCCTCTGCCCTACATTTTGTTCACTCCTCCTAGGGTCTCAGCTCAAAGGTAACTGGCTCAAGGAACAGTTACCTGGCACCTGCATTTCTGGACTAATTAGGGCCCTTTTATGCCCTCTGATCTCTCCCCCTACCTTTCTTTGTTAGCACTTCATCATTTTCCTTTTCTCCAACAAGACAGCAAGCTCCATGAAGGTAAGGATGACCTGTTTGGTTCACTCTTTAATTCTTAGTTCCTGACACAATGCCTGGAGCACAGTAAGTACCCACTGAGTATGTGCTGGGTGAATAAAAGTGGTCTAACCTGGAATGACAGTCCTCCAGCCTTGGGAACATGGGCTGCAGAACTTTCTCGTGGTTGGATCAGTTTCAGGATGGATGTGAATAACTCCATGTGAAATGTTTCCTTCCAATGATTCTGGTTCATATTTTAGGAGCTCACATCTCCTTTTCTCTTTTCTACCCAAATGTGAACATCCAATCACATGATGTGATTTCTAAATAATTTCATACATGATAATTACCTGGAGAAGGAAATGGCAACCCACTCCAGTATTCTTGCGTGGAGAATTCCATGGACAGAGGAGCTTGGAGGGCTGTAGTCCATGGGGTCACAAAGAGTTGGACCCAACTGAGCACCTGAGCACGCATGCACACAGTCTCCAGATAATGTCATGTTGTTATGTGTTAGTTGCTCAGTCACGTCCAACTCTTTGTGACCCGATGGACTGCAGCCCTCCAGGCTCCTCTGTCCATGGAATTCTCCAGGCAAGAATACTGGAGTGGGCTGCCATTTCCTTTTCCAGGAGATCTTCCCAACCCAGGGATTGAACCCACTTCTCCTGCATGGGCAGGCAGATTCTTTACCAACTGCAGCACCAGGGAAGCCCCTTACCTGGAGAGAGTAGCACTGAAACATGCCCTCCAATGTGTGAAATAGATAGCTCGTGGGAAGTAGTTGTAATACACCAGGAGCCCAGCCTGGCACTCTGTGATGACCTAGAGGGGTGGGATGGGGGGAGCGGAGGGAGGCTGAGAAGGGAGGGAATATACGCATACTTACGGCTGATTCATGTTGTTCTATGGCAGAAACCAATACAACATTGTAAAGCAATTATCCTCCAATTAAAAATAAAATTTTAAAATATCAATATTTTAATGTCAAAATTATCAAAATATCAAACTATTTTAAAATTTTAATATTTTTATAAAATTTTTATATATATTTAAATTATATTTTTATTTTAAAATTAATATTGAATGTAATATTGAATTTTTAAATATTTATAATAATTACCTGATTTGAGATGAACTATCATGTATTAGCATAAGAATGCTTCCTAGGAACATAGGAATCCTCTCAGAGAAAGTAGTAAATATCTTTTTTCTGCATATCCATCTAAAGTGGTCTGTTAGAGGGACTTCCCTGGTGGTACAATGGTTAAGACTCTGCCTTCCAATGCAGGAAGCATGGGTTTGAGCCATGGTCCAGTAACTAAGATCCCACATGCCATGCTGTGTGGCCAAAAAAAAAACCAAAACCAAACAAAAAAATAAAGATCTATTAGAATTTTAATGTAATCATATTTAATGGATCTTTTAACAAGTATAACTCTACTGAAGAAGGACAGTATCCCTGGAATGACTAAAACTCATAAAGGATTTGGAATTTAGCTTAGGAGGAAGTGTACCTTAAAGAATAAAAATACGAGCCCTGCAGAGGAGATTAGAATTATCACCAAGTCCAAAGCTGGTCTTAAATTCTCCCCACCCCATGCCCCTTGCCATAGAAGGTTCTAGAGGACCTGAGATTTAATTTTGTGTCTTCCCTGGTGGCTCAGAAGGTAAAGAATCTGCCTGTAATGTGAGAGACCTGGGTCAGGAAGATGCCCTGGAGAAGTGAATGACTACCCACTCCAGTGTTCTTGCCTGGATGGAGAAATCCATGGACAGAGGAGCTTGACAGGCTACAGTCCATGGACTCAAAGAGTCAGACGGGACTAAGCAACTAACACTTTCACTTTCTCTTGCTACACAGATCTCGGAGCGTAGAGATGCTGTTGTGTGTTGATCCCCCAGGAAGTGCTGTGCAAAAAGGACGAGCAGAGATCTTGGTCTCTGCACTGACAAACAGCTCCGGAAAGATTGACGGTCCCAGCTCTGCTTGTCAGATGCAGAGTGGAGGCTGGTGGAGGGGGAAGCCATCTGGTCCTAAATGGCAGTGTCCCTCTTCTCCACTGAGGGGCGCCAGCACCCTCTCCACGGGTCAGTGACTCCCCGAGCGTCCAGCCCACTGTGTGAGCTTAATCAATAGCCAGGAGACAGAACGCCTCCATCATTATACTATTGTAGTATATTGTCAGGAGAGTCCCTAGCAATAGTTAGATAATAGAACTGATATTTCACACTGTGTATTTTTTACACATTTTTATAATATTCATCCCTTAACTCCCCCATCTTTGAAATCTGCATTGTACAACCATGAACACTTAGTTTCATAATAATATTGCAATTCAAAATATTTGCTTGTGAAAAGTCAACACTTGTGGTACTGTTGATTTTAGTTTTTTTTTTTTAATTTTTAATTTTAAAATAGGTTAATACATTCATGTGTTCAGCACAATGAGAGGTTTGACTTTTAAAATGTTTATTTGGCTAAACGGGGTCTTAGTTGCAGCATGGGGAAGCTTAGATCTTGTTGTGGTATGCAGTTGATGATTTTATTGTTATGTTTGAAGTCAAAGTCTTAACTAGCTTTTTTTAAAACAACAAAAAAACTTAGTTCTCCGCAAAAATCTAGAGCCCTCTTCTTAGAATGCAGCCTTATGAAGGATCTTGCCATGGTGTGAATTGTTTTATTGATATGCATGGAATTAAGTGTGTTCTCTGTTTCTTTGTAGCCAGAGGTATTTGTTTCATTTCAGCAGAGAAATGTCTTGCTATGTGAAAAGCTACTGCCTGCAAATTCCAGGTTATAAGAGTGGTGCTATTAATATGGAAATCTCCTAATATATTTAAAATGAGATTCTGCCTTGAGATATTCAGCTGGGAAGTCTTTCAGAGCCTCAGTTTTCCTTCATAAAATGAGAGATTTGGAATAAGAAAATTTGTTTCTTTATAAAAGGCTTTGCAGGTCTAACATTTGAATCCAACAAGTCCAGTGGAAGAGGACACACACCTGCATTCCTTCTCACCTTCCTCAGGGACCTCAATGTCACCTGTGAGAGAAGGTCAGTGTCAGCCTGCCTTCAAGCTTTGCAACCTTGTGTCTCTACTCTGATGTGCAATGCAGTCAGAACACAAAATGACAACTGATAGGACCTTCTGAGTAGCATTCCACTATTACATATAAGGCACACCCAATCATCAATTCAACTTACATTTATAGAACCTCTACCGTTGCTGGGCACCTGCAACTAAAAGTGTCTTGGCACCTATGGAAACCAGTAAGTCAGAGTGCTTCAACGGATTGTGGGGAGGATAAGTAGTATTTCCTCCACCCTCCATAGTGGAAGCAGAGATATGACCAAACCCAAACCTGGAAATAAAGGAGCCAGGGTTTAAGACACTGATCTTCTAAGCATGCTCCTTTCTGCATGTTCATCTAAGCATCTTCATTCACTTCCCACCCCCTTCAATCTTGAATAAATCCTTAAAGTTTTTTGAGTTTCCATTTATCTGTCCAAAGTTGCTCTAAAAAGCATGCTCGTGCAGATTTTATTTAATAAGAGTTTACTCTCGGAAAATCTCGTCAGCTGCTTCCAGTGTGAGCTTTGGTCCAGGCTGTTCAAAGTGGACTGTTTCTGTGGTTTCCTAGTACTTCCTCAATGGGGAGGAGCAAAATCTAATCTGTATATTTTGGAATTTCTGCATTTCCTATAGTCCTTGAACTCCTACTATTTTATGATCAGTCTTAAAACTTGAAAACAGATAAATGAGACAATATTAGTTTAAAAGTTAGTGTGTGCTTCATTATGCTATGCCTATCTTTGACCTATGTTTTCATCCACCCACCCATTCACTTATCTTTTCAAACAACCAAACATGAAGTCAACTTTTTGAGAACCTAGTATGTGCATGCATGTTTAGTCACTTCAGTGGTGTCCAACTCTTTGCAACCCTATGACTGCAGCCCACCAGGCTGCCCTGCCATGGCATTCTCCCGGCAGGAATACTGGAGTAGCTGCCCTCCTCCAGGGAATCTTCCAGACGCAGGGATGAAACCTGCTTTTCCTACTTCCCCAGTATTGGCAGGCAGGTTCTTTACCACTCGCATCATCTAGTGTGTGGGGGGCGTTAATTCCTACAGAGATACAGAGACAAGCTGTATGAATCTTGCCCTACAGAACTACACAGCTTGGTAGAAAAGACAGAATAATAGCAATGGCTACATTTACTGAGCACACACAATGAGACAGTCTGGCTTCAAACACTGTATTGTTCATCTCACTAAATGTTGATAATACCTTACAATTATAGATATTGTTATTAATGGTACAGCCCATTTCACAAATGTGTAAACATGGAAAAGTTATGTAATGTGCCCAAGGTCACAGAGTTAGTCAATATTTTAATACAAGTCATTGAACCCAGAAGCTACACCATTAAACACTATGCTATAAAACAATGGAGATGATGATGACAATGCTGGTGAAAATGGAGATGGTGTCTGATGGTGGTGATGGTCATGGTGATGCTGCTGCTGATGGTGATAACTCTGATGTCAACATGGATTTGGAACTTTGAGGATGTTTTTATTACTCACTGGAAACCATATGGTGAGCATTATTTCCCCTTGTTTCAATAAAAGAAACCTAAGACTCAGAAAGGTCAAGAAAGTTGATTCTGTTCAGCTGATGCTGAACCAGGACTTTGTCTCCACTCTCCTAGGCTGTGCACACGGAACTGTGAAAGTGCCTTAGATGTGACTCTTCCTTAATTTCCAAGGTCAGACTGTGCCTGAAGTGTGGTAGGTTCTCGCAAATGGACCAGGTGACTCAAACCCTTGTATTTTAAATCTTAAAAATAGAAAAATTAGATCTTAAATGTATAATGATAATGGGAGATACAAAATGGAGGAACCTGATAAATATAAAAATAAGGACCATAAGAAAGCAGGACAAAGGAAGTGGTTCTACGTGTTCCCTTTTGGAAAGAAAATTGGAAATTAATGCAGAACCACATTATATTACATTTACTTTGATTAACATGCTACTTACATTTTCAATCTTTTGCATTTTTAGAAAACAGCATACATTTCCTGCCTATGCTATCTCCGGGAAGAACAGTTTGCTCATTCTGGGTTTATAGAGGGCTTCCCAGGCAGGGCTAGCGGTAAAGATCCCGCCTGCCCATGCAGGAGATGAGGGTTTGATCCCTGGGTCGGGAAGATCCCCTGGAGGAGGAAATGGCAACCCCTTCTGTATTCTTGCCTGGGAAATCCCATGGACAGAGGCTCCAGAAATCCCAGGCTCCTCAGCCTGGCAGCCTGCAGTCCATGGGATCGCAAAGAGTCGGACATAACTGAAGTGACTAAGCCCGCACATATGGGTTTAGAGAATTGAGATTATTTATATACATTGTTTGCAAAGATACCTGGCACAACTTCTACACCAATTGTGTTTCAAATATCAAGAAAGTTTTACTCCCTAAAACTGCACATTTTATGATGTGCATTTAATATTGTCAGTGTTCTTTGCAGTTAGAATGCAGACTTCATTTTATGAAAAATACTGCAATAGCTTTGAAGAGATAACTATAATTTAGGCCAACTAACAAGTATATAGTATGCTGCATTAGATATAATGATGATAATATGATAATAAAACTACTCTTATTGTATTTTAAAAATCTATGTCCAATAAAATAAACAGGCTATAAACAGCCAAAGAGGATTCCTTTGTAAGAGGCAATATTGCATTATCAACATGAATGACTCAAATAAGCACAACCACTGGCCCTGGAAATGAAGTTTCACATCACTGTGAAGCTCCCTGAGAGTTCTGTTGAGGAGGTAAAGTCACTCTTCTATAAATAGTCATAAATAGTCCCTTCTCTGGAATAATTGACCAAAAATTAGACTTTTTAGCGCATATTATAATTACTGTTCCTTTGATGACTCTAAATTTTAAGCCTATACTTACCATTGTTTTGTCTTGAATTGTTCTTTAGGTGTGAATACCTTTTTATCCTAGAATTAGTGGAGAAAAGAGATGATACACAGGCATGATGAATGAATGGTAAGGAAAACAGTGGTGGTTATCATGCAGGTGAATGGTGTTTGTGGGCATCCTTATGTGGACACAGATTTCTGCTGCGTGCCGGGTCTCAATTTCTGTATTTCTTCACTCATGCTACTGAAGTGCTACCGTCTGCCATAGACAGCCGCTGTCAGAGTTGACGGGAAGACGTGTGGCCCAGCGCCTGGCCTGGCTTGCAGAGTGCCCACCGTGAATGTGGCTGTCCTTCCTGCATGGTCCCTGCAGGTCCCCGCCAGCCCCAAGACTCTCTGCACCACAGGGTGCAATGCCTAAGGGCCATCCACACTGGATACTTGGGTCCTATGCGAGTCCCAGAACGAAACAGGAATCTGTTCATATATTCAGACAGTCTTCATTCCACTTACCCAGAGGGTCCCAGTCTGAACCAGTGGAACGGTAACTCCTTCACAAGCATAGATAGGAAATGAAATTTTTTGTCTTTATGATTCCAAGGGATTTAAATTTTCAGTGGTTCAAAACTCACTTGTAATCTTACTTTTATATTTTGATTATGTAGGCACTATGGAAATAGTCATGAGGAAATAAAAATAATGGGGGTGGAGGGTATAATTGTGTATACCATGTACTCCATCCACCTTTGAAACCATAGATACTGTACACCCAGAATGGTTAGATCCTATTGGCTCTACAAAGAAAAATTTTATTTTAGTTCTAAACTAGACAATTTCAGGTCTGCTAAGGTTTAAATTCAGGCTTTGAGTTCCAGATTAAATTCATCCATGTTTGGATTCACGTCCAACGACTTGGAAACTTTGATACAGTCACTAAGCTAACAAGTTAACGGTTCAAATATCCGTAGTCATTGAGGTTAAAGGCTAGCAGAAAGGACTTCCAACAATGATTTAAGAACACATGAATTATAGCCATGGAGGCGGAGGTGGGGGGCAGTGAGGGGGTGCTGGTGAAGTTACACTGGGCCTGGGATGTTGCCCAGATGTTCGTGCTTTGTGGTTACATCATGAGCACAGACCAGGTGATCCCAGCTGATAAACTGACACCACGTGAATCCCTGAAGCAGAAAGGCTCAGATGCCTTTTCAGTAGCACTTACAGAGGGTGTGACTGTCTCCACAATACGAAACAGTAGAAGAAACCAAGACGGTGAAATGTCCATACGCCAGTTCTAAGGAATAGCATGTTCAGTGCCTCTCCTCTCATAAATGAATCTCTGGGCATCTGACTGAAAAGGATGAAGCTGAGAAAAAAGAGCTACATTTTCCTCTTGTGGGGAAACCTTACACACACACACACACACACACATGGTCTTTTTCCATTCCAACACCTGCATTTACAGGTGAAGAGAACGAATGAGGTCCTAAAAGATGCACTGACAGATGCAACTATCATTGCCAGATCCCAGTAAGGGATTCTGACCTCCTGATCCGGGAGCCTGGTCTCTTGACATTCACCTTAATAATCCTCATAGCTTCTGAAAAAGTCAATGAAACTTAAATATTTCCAGGTACCTATCTGGAACTGAATGGAACATATTCCATGTGACTATGTGGCCTCAGTAAAGATACCCCATGAATAAAAAACATCATCACAGAAGTTGTTCAAACATAGTGAGATTCCACACGACTCGATTGTCATTTTGAAATACTGTATTTATCAAGGAAGATGAAACTTAGGGGGGGAAAGTTAGCTGAGAGTTTGTCAAGGTAAGTGAGATTTAGGAGAGAGAAACAAATGATTTTTCTGATCCCCACATCTGCAGAGGGAAGCCCCATGGCTCAGGGGTAAAGAATCTGTCTACCAATGCAGGAGATGCAGGAGACTCAGGTTCAATACCTGGGTCAGGAAGATCCCCTGGAGGAGGAAGTGGCAACTCACTCCAGTATCCTTGCTTGGTAAATCCCATGGACAGAGGAGCCTGGCGGGCTACAGTCCACGGGGTCGCAAAGACTTGGACACAACTGAGCGACTGAGCACAGAGAGCAAGTCTGCAAGATAACCTGGTCCATTCTCCTGACCAACAGAAAAGAAATGGAAAGTTCTTGTTGATTCACCATGAAAATACAGGCTCACTCGGAAGTTGAGGCCAAATCAGGCTACACTCGTTAATAAATGAGAAACTTTATTTTGCAACACACGTATGCACACACACAGAGACTCACACACATACAGACAATATATACACACACAGACACACGCACACCCTAGCTCAGTGGTGGCCTGGCTTCTCAGCAGGGAAGTCGGGCAGGGTTTCACTGACCGCAGCACCTGCTGCCTTCCGCGTCGTGTTTTCCAGACGCCCACAGACTTGCCTGCCCCGCTTAGCGAAACAGCTGCAAAGAGGCCTTGGTGACTAAGCAGAACTGTTCCCATGTGATAAATCTTGGGAACAAAGGTCAGCTGTGATAAGAATCTCCATGGTTGTGGATGAGGAGGAAACGAAATCTCAACCCTGCTTTTCCTTTCCTCTGCATTTACTCAATAATGTCCTTACTATTTTTCAGACTTCAGGTCTACGGAAATTTTAAATTATCCGGAGGAATGAAGCAAAAGGAAAGAAATGGTTATGTCAGTGATTGTGCTTTTTCCCCTAAATTACCTGTATAATTCATTCTTTTCTCCATTTAATTTTTATGATTGAGAACTGACCTCCAATATAACCCCAACAAAAACAGTCACTCCCAGTCCCTATCTGACTCCCTCATGCTACATATGGTCCATATTAGGAGTTCTGTTTAAGTGTATAGCACACATTCTTAAATTTACTTATTTTTTATATCAGTTCTGTATGCCCTGTTGGCTCAGAATCTGAATCTGCCTGCAATGCAGGAGACTTGGGTTCGATCCCTGGGTTGGGATGATCCGCTGGAGAAGGAAATGGCAACCCACTCCAATACTCTTGCTTGAGAAATCCCACAGACAGAGGAGCCTGGCAGGGCTACAGTCCATGGGGTCAAAAAAGAGCTGGACACAACTGAGTGAGGAAGCACACACGTATGTTGATGTGTTTTGTCTTTCCCTTTGCATTTCCACAAAAGAGGGTAGAGAAACTAGAATTACTCTTTAGGGTGGGCAGGGATGGTCCCCTGTGCCTTTCACATGTTTCCTCATGGTGTGCATGAGAAAATCTTCCTACCCCAATCCTCCGTCTCCTTCTCCTCCTCTCTCCCTTTCTTTCCTTTCACACACACGTGCACACGTACACACGCACACATGCATACAAACACACTTCTGCTTGAAGCCATGTATCGAGAATCAAACAATTCCATCTGATGATAATATATCAATATCCAGCTTGCTCTATCTATCCATCATCTATCTATCTATCTATCTATCCATCTATCTATCATCTCTACCCCTGTAACTTCTCCCCTTCCAAACAAGGAGGCACACTTCCTTTTCTTCATGATCCAGTCTAAATTTAACCTGCTCCAGGGTTTTTAGTCTATCTCAGCTGGTCAGAGAGTGAGCTCTAATTACTCTCAACATCTTCATTTCATTAACGTCATTTGCTATGGTCCCAAGAGAGAAGATATTCTAGGATTTAGGTTTGTAAAATGACCAGGAAAATCTGGAAATTAGACTTCAAGAAAAAAAAAAAAAAGAATATGTCCATAACCTAAAAGTAGTGGCTAGGCTGTATTCACAAGAACAAATCATTTGGCTTATTGCTGAGTCATTTTTAATCACTGGTGTTGCTTGTGGCCTGAGTCCTAACAGTATGAAAACAATCAAAATACATGGAATATTTGGCTCACTCACATTGTGAATATTCAGTTCAAGGTAAGAGTAAGTTTACTTTTGAAAAATATGCCCACAGTGCAGTCCAGTTCTTACTATTTAAGAACCAGTTACAAACCTGTTCTTAAGACCTGTTGTTTAATTCACAGACATCAAGCAAAGCTGTAAAACCAGTTCTTCTGTTAGGCTGTAACGAGAAGACAAGAACCTATTTCTATAAATCTTTTTATTAGATTGTGTAATTGTCTCTCTAAATAGGCCTATATTCTTCTGCTAGTACCCACATTCCACCTTTTATAATTGTTGTATAGGTTGGGAATGGCAATACACTCCAGTGTTCTTGCCTGGGAAATTGCATGGGCAGAGTAGCCTGGTGGGCTACTGTCCATGGGTCACAAAGAATTGGACACAATTGAGTGACTAAGCGCTCATGCACGCGCGCACACACACACACACGTGACTTTATCACAAGATGCTTCATAACAATTTTTGAATGTAATGACACCCTCATGTTTTCTACCAACATTTCAGTGTGTTTCTATCCTAAGATGCATTTACACTCCAGGAAATGGGAAAACACTTCATCAGTCATGGTTGTATTTTGATCTGAAAGGCTGTGGTTGAAATGATGCCTATTAAAACATATATTTCCTAGTTAGATGTATTAACATGTAAATTGTTGATCTGTATAAATTTTTTCAAAAATTTTGAAAGTATAGTGGTCAATTAGCATATTACTATAGAGGCTTTTTCCTGAGGTATTTCTTATCTATACAGTCTATACTTCAACATCTGTCTATACTTAAACTTCTATTGAAAGGAATTTTATTTTCAATCTTGCTAGTAAATTTATATTGAATTTTGAGATGTTGGCAATCCTATTTACTTGGCTTTCTAGCTTAATGAATTTCTATATTAGTAAATTCATTATAAAAATACAATATTAACAATTATCTTTGACTCTTTCCTAAATAATCTTTGGATATAGAGAATAAGAAAAGCTAATAAATTGATTGTGTCTACTGAAGTCACTCGAAAAGAAACTTAAGAATATCAATAAGAGATTGAAGCAGTAAGCATGCATTGTTATGGAAAAACCATTTTTGTTTCTTTACCATGGACTAAGCAGTTGATTATTTTTGAGTAGCATAAAAAAAATAAATAAATTCTGGATTTTTAAATCAATTCTAAGAAAATTAAAAAAAAATAAGCTGGCATTGAGCAAAGTAAACCCAATGTCCTCAAATCTCTCACTGCATTGTCCTTCTGGCAGACATTGCATTTGGCAAACTCTTGCCTGGATGAAGCCAAATGTCTTCTCTGTATGTGGCCACAGATGCCGATGGAAAACCACACAGCCAGTAAGGCGTGGGACATGATCAATTTGCAGTCTCCCACCATCCCTGGACCTTTCATTCTGCCAGGACTCTGCCTAGGTTTTCTTAATTTTCTCTCCCAGTTTGTACTGTTTCATTTTTTTTTCAAACTTTCTCTACTTATCTCAAGGATAGCAATTCACCTACTCCCCACACCATTTTATTGTCCTTAAAACAAAACAAAACAAAACATAAACCACCAGTGCAAACTCTCTCACTTGCACCAGAATAACTATTTACTCGCTTTCATATCCATCTTCTTCTCTTTCCTACTGAAGCGGGCCATGATGCTGACCTAAATTTTGCTGTTCTCGTTCTCTTGAGGCTTGTTATGGAGTTGCTGTCCTGATGATTCCCTAGCTCTTGGCTACTCAGTCTCACCCTCCAAACAAGCAGGGGTCCACTCTTCCCCTACATCCTTCCGCCTATGGCTTTTTAGTCACTTTCTTAAATAGCCTCTCTGGCAAGATCCTTACATCTGTCCTTTGATTGCTGAGCTTCCTTCATCTGTCTGTCCTCCTATTCTTGTATTTTCCATAAATGTTTCCTCCTTCACCCCAGTGTCCAAATCTGCCAATCTTGTGATACATAAATTGACCACCAACTCTAAACTCTCTGGACTTCTTAGGTGGCTCAGTGGTAAAGAATCCACCTGCCAATACAGGAGACTCAGGTTCAATCCCTGGGTCAAGAAGATCCCCTGGAGAAGGAGATCGCAACCCACTCCAGCATTCTTGCCTGAGAAGTCCCATGGACAGAGGGGCCTGGCAGAGCTACAGTTCATGGGGTCACAAAGAGTCGGATGTGGACTGAGGATGCATGCATGCCTAAATGCTCTCTGGAACTCAAATTCATATTTATTGCAGAACAATGCCTTCAGGATATTTCACAGTTATTAAAAATAAGACAACAGCCCCAAATGGAATCACTTATCTAAGCTCCAAGTCACCAAACCCAGACTTAATTAAATTACAGTTTCAGCTCTCCCAGAAATGGAATCTTAAACCAGTTCATCAGAAATCACCTCGCCAGCACTAGCAAGGTCACCTGCCTAATAGACCCTGCCATTGCCCTAAAGGAAAGGAGTCTTGCCATAACCAGCCTGCTTTTTTTTGCCTAGTGTAACTTCCTTGTTTCCACTCTTGTCTGCTGATAAAAATCTCTCCTTCTGTACACCTCCTCCAAGCTCCTTTCCATCTGTTAGATTGGCTGTTGCCTGATTAGAGTCCAGTTTTGCTCAAATAAATTCTTAAAATAATTTAAGATAAAATAAATTATCTTTTCCCTTGGAGAAGGGAATGGCAACCCACTCAAGTATTCTTGCCTGGGGAATCCCGTGGACAGAGGAGCTTGGTGGGCTACAGTCCACGGGGTCACAAAGAGTCAGACACAACTAAGCATCTAACACCATTACTACTACTACTATTACTAATGTATCTTTTAACACAGGTAACTCAGTATTTTTAGAATAAAGTTTATTGTCTGTTCCTCCCATCAGCTCCATGTAACCCTTTCCTCTAAGGCTTTTCCCATGGCTCAGTGGGCAAAGAATTTGCCTGCCAATACAGGAGACTCGGGAGACTTGGGTTTGATCCCTGGGTGGAGAAGATCCCCTGCAGGATGAAATGGCAACCCACTCCAGTATTCTTGCCTGGGAAATCCCATGGACAGAAGAGCCTGGCGGGCTACGGTCCATGGGGTCCCACAGAGTTGGACACGCCCGCGCACTAAGCACGCACACTTCCCTCTAATCCTTGTTTCATTAAATGCAAAACCATATGTTGATTGCTTAAGACATGTTGGCATTTCACTTGATTTCTCACTCCCCCTTAATCCTACATAGAATCAAACTCCATGACTCCTCATGGGGACTCCAAATCTCACCAGAAGCCATTTATATCTGTCCACCCCTATTGCATCCACCCATGTTTTCCACCATCACCTCTGGCCTAGATAACGCAGTAGCCTCCCTGCCACCTGTTTCTCCATGCCTGAAATCCACTCCCATTCTGTGGCCATGGGGATCTTTTCATTCAACCTCCATGCTACATCCAGCTATTTTTTTAAAACATTTTTGGTTGCGCTAGGTCTTTGTTGCTGCACCCAGGCTTTCTCTGCTTGCAGCAGCAGGGGCTACTCTCCCTCTCCAGTGATGGTTCCGGGGCTTCTCACTGCAGGGCTTCTCTTGTTGTGGAGCACAGGCTGAAGGGTACGCGCTCAGTAGTTGTGGCACATGCGCTTAATTGCCCCAGGGCATGTGGAATCTTCCCGGACCAGGGATCGAACCCATGTCCCCACTGTGTTGGCATGCAGATTCTTAACCACTGGGCCACCAGGGAAGTCCTGCATCCAACTATTTTAACTTCTAAGTCTTCCTGCCCTTCACTACCTCTTGCACATACTAACAGTCTTCTCCACCTTTGTCTTTTTAATGCACACTTACCTGTTAGGCTTTAGCCTAGATGTCATTTTCTTTGTAAAAGCACTTCTTTACACCATGAGTCCAGGTAAACAGCCCTTCCAGGGGACTCCTGTAACATACTGTTGAACTTGAATTCCCTACTTAGAAATTTCAGAAACCTTGCCTGTCTGGTTCACTGCTGTGATTCTAGAACCTGGCCTATAGTGGCTGTGGCAGAGAGGAAATGTGCTACATAACTCTTTAATTCATGAATTCCTGGATAAGCAAATTGTTTTAGGGCTTGCTGAAGACTAAATGTAAATAAATTGGTTTGAGGGAGGAAAAATCAAACATTGAGGTGGTGCATGAGGGCAAAATAGTCTAAAAATCATTTAAAATGCCTGCGTTCTATCATTAGTACTTAAAAACACGTTTGTAAACTTAAAACATTTACTTGTTTGTGACGTATGCTGAATCTCTCAGTCCTGTCCGACTCTCACGACTCGGTGGACTGTAGCCCACCAGGCTCCTCTGTCCATGGAATTTCCCAGCAAGAATACTGGAGTGGGTTGCTGTTTCCTCCTCCAGGGGATCTCCCCGACCCAGGGATGGAACCCACGCCTCTTACGTCTCCTGCATTAGCGGGCAGGCTCTTTACCACTAGGGCCACTTGTGATAGATTTCCATTATTCTCATTCTCCTCTCCTCCCTGTCTGTGTCACTTGTCACATGATTTTGCACAGGTCTCTAACTGTGGGCAGCAGACACAGTTTCCCCACCTCTGACTCTGGTTTCAACCACGATGTCTGCTTTGATCAATAGATGGATGTGAAGATGGCCCTGTGTCCTTCTGAGTCTAAGCCTCAAGAGGATGTGCGTGTTTCTCTCGGTTGTTTTGTGCCTCAGCCTCACCCAGGAGAACATGGCCATATTCACCCACTGCCTCCAGAGGAGAATAAGAGACCCATGGAGCAGAGCTCCCCCAGCCAGGGTACTTCAGCTGACCCCAGCCTAACTCAGCTGACCCCAACTGACCTGGAGCCATTGTTGTTATATAAAGGTTTACGGGCTTAAGTTATTGAGTTTCAGGATTTTTTTTTTTAACACTAAATTCTTGTAGCAGTCACTTCCTGATATGTTGGTCACTTGAATGTTTGGGTACAGCTATTCCAGAGAATGGTTATGATATAAACTTGCCATTGTTCATTTTTAAAAATGAACTTTTAGAAAAAGCATTTGTAATACATATGTCTGACTAAAGAGTTGAATCCAGAATGTATCAAGAACTCAGGTAATTTCTTGATAAGAACTCCATGCCTCCACTGCACAGGGCATGGGTTTGATCCCTGGTCAAGGAACTAAGGAACTGAAGAACCCATACCCACCCCCCACCACCAAAAAAAGAGAATTCATATCAAGTAATAATAAAAAAGACAATTTAGAATGGCAAAAAAAAAAACCCTCCAAAAACAAAAAAATTCACCTCACCTTGGGAGGAATATTTCACAAAAGAAGGAATACAAATGGCTAGTAATCACATGAAAAGGTACTCAACCATCATCAGCCATAGGGAAATGCAAATTAAAACCACAATGAGATACTACTTCCCTCACACTAGTGGAGCTATTACCCGCAAACTTGACATCCCGACAGAGCAAATGTTGAGGAGCCTGTGAAAAACTGGAACATCATCTATTGCTGATAAGGGTGCAGAGATGCTCGACCACACTGGAGAACTTCTTTGCCATTTTTCATAGGGACAAGCTTTACCTGATGACCCAGCAATTTCACTCCTAGTTACTATTCACCAGAAGTAAAGACTCCCTGTCCACCAAAAAAAAAAACTCACTGAAGAATGTTCTTTGTAGCCTTCTTCATACTTGGGGCTTCCCTGCTGGCTCAGATGGTAAAGAATCCACCTGTAAAGCAGGAGACCTGAGTTCAGTCCCTGGGTCAGGACGATCCCCTGGAGAAGGGAATGGAAACCCACTCCAGTATTCCTGCCTGGAAAACCCCGTGGACAGTGGAGCCTGGCAGGCTACAGTCCATGGGGTCGCAAGACTTGTGAACACAGTGAGGGGAGGAGAGGGTGGGATGGATACAAAGTTTGCTAACAACAAATTCCATGTTGGGAGCTTAAAACCTGGGAATCAGAGAAGTGAAGTGGTTGAGGTATCAAAACTGGTCAAAGTGGGTAAAGAATTTTCTCTGGTTTGCAGACTCCTAATCAGACTGCTGGTCCCCATTTTGTCCAAGACACAACTGATCTGAGAGATCAGCTTTATTTTCTCCCTAAGAGCCAATACAAATTTAATTAGAATATAGAATAAATTGTTTTGTTTCCCTCAAAATTTATGGACTAATGTTCAGGTCACTTTGTAAAAAAACTTGGCACTAATCAATCTGAAAGAATTGACCCACACTGTTGATGGGAATGCAAACTAGTACAGCCACTATGGAAAACAGTGTGGAGATTCCTTAAAAAACTGGAAATAGAACTGCTATATGACCCAGCAATCCCACTTCTGGGCATACACACTGAGGAAACCAGATCTGAAAGAGACATATGCACCCCAATGTTCATCCCAGCACTGTTTATAATAGCCAGGACATGGAAGCAACCTAGATGCCCATCAGCAGATGAATGGATAAGGAAGCTGTGGTACATGTACACCATGGAATATTACTCAGCCGTTAAAAAGAATTCATTTGAATCAGTCCTAATGAGATGGATGAAACTGGAGCCCATTATACAGAGCGAAGTAAGCCAGAAAGATAAAGAACATTACAGCATACTAACACATATATATGGAATTTAGAAAGATGGTAACATAACCCTATATGCAAAACAGAAAAAGAGACACAGAAATACAGAACAGACTTTTGAACTCTGTGGGAGAAGGTGAGGGTGGGATGTTTCAAAAGAACAGCATGTATATTATCTATGGTGAAACAGATCACCAGCCCAGGTGGGATGCATGAGACAAGTGCTCGGGCCAGGTGCACTGGGAAGACCCAGAGGAATCGGGTGGAGAGGGAGGTGGGAGGGGGGATCGGGATGGGGAATATGTGTAAATCTATGGCTGATTCATATCAATGTATGACAAAACCCACTGAAATGTTGTGAAGTAATTAGCCTCCAACTAATTAAAAAAAATTTTTTAAAAAAATGAAAGAATTGACCCCTTCTCAACAGATTAATAAACATCAATAAATTTTATACCTCAAATTTTGCTTTGTGAATTCAATAAGATTCTTGAATGTCAAATCAGTGATTAATTTTGAATTCTAAAGTATTAGGAGTACATTTTATTATTACAGATACAAAATTTTAGAAGGCAGACTTTTTTTACAATATTAATTATCTTTTATTTGTTTATTTTTGGCTACACCACACAACATGTAGGATCTTAGTTACTTGGCCAAGAATCAAACCCTCACCCCCTGCATTGGAATTGCAGAGTCTTAACCTGTCCCTAGAAGACAGATTTTGAAAACTATCTTTAAATATATTTAGCGAGTTGAATGTGATGAGAAAATTCCGTTCCCCATCTTGGTTATGTGTTTATGTGGATATGCTGAAACATGCAACACTTGATTTTTTTCAGTCTAAAATTAGTAGAATAAGTTATCAAATGAATACAGTAGTTCCATTTATCCTTCCTGATATCAACAACTAATCATGATGGGGGGTGATCCATCTAGGAGAAAAATGAGGAAAACTCAAATGGCTTTGGTGACTAAGCATCTAAATTTAGTTTTAAAATGCCATACTAAATAGTTTACTAGTGTTTAGAAATATTTCTAAGCTTTATTGTATCTGTAGCTAGATCTAATGCATTCAAACTTAAAAACACTTTTAAAGTTGTCATTTTTGTCAAATGCCTTTTCTTCAATTTTTTTTCAGAGGATAATTACTTTACAATATTGTGATGGTTTCCACCATACATCAACATGAATCAGCCATAGGTATACATAAGGCCCATCCCCCTGGAGCCCCCCTTCCTCTTCCCTCCCCATCCTACCCCTCTAGGTTGTCACAGAACACTGACTGTCAAATGCCTCTTTATCAATAATCAATGCTTAAAAATGCACTTGGGGGACTTTCCTGGCAGTCTAGTGGTTAAGACTCCACCTTCCAATGCAGAGGGTGCCAGTTCGATCCCTGGTCAGAGAGCTAAGATCCCACAGTGCCTTGTGGCCAAAAAACCGAAACCTAACACAGAAGAAATATTGTAACAAATGCAATAACATCTTTAAAAAATGCTTGCGTGCATACTATGTCACTTCAGTAGTGTATGACTCTGTGCGATCCTGTGGACGGTAGCCCTCCAGGCTCCTTTGTCCATGGGATGCTCCAGGCAAGAATACTGGAGTGGGTTGCCACGCCCTTCTCTGGGGCATCTTCCTGACCCAAGGATCACACTCGCATCCTTTATGTCTCCTGCATTGGCAGGCAGGTTCTTTACCACTAGCACCACCTGGGGAGCCCCTTTAAAAAATGGTCCACATCAAAGCAGCAACAACAACAAAAATCTTTTTAAAAATGCATTTGGGAAGTCTTATTCATTTCTCATGCCCCATTGTATACATTGAAAGCATTATTTTAAGGTATTAATCTACATCAGTGTCCAGTTATTGTATATGGCACCGAACAGAAAAATAAGCAAGCCAAAACACAATTCCACAAATTGCAGGCGAGCAGTAACGACCTGCCTGTATAGTAGATTCATGTGCTTTTTAAAATGAAACCTCCTGTAATTCTTAACTAGCCCAGAAGTGTTTTCTCATCAGATGGTATCACATCTGAGCTCGTGTGACTATTTTTTCCCCTGGATACTTACGATGACTAAGCTACACCACTGATCTTGCTGCTGGCCCTGGCACACAGTCATATTCTCTGATCAATACTGCAAACACATGCAGACTTAGGGATCTACATTTCTATGCAAGGCTAGTGCTGCCAGATTTCACAAATAGTACACAAATTCACAAATAGTGCGCTATTTCACAAATAGTACAGGGTGCCAGCTAAATTTGTATCACACTTAAACAAAGAATCATTGTTTTATGAGAGTATTCTCCCTTGTCTATCTGGAATTCAAGTTAACATGGGCACCCCATCCTGAGAAGTAACTTAAGGAAAAGCCCTATGAAAGTTTGTATTAATATGTTGTTGAGGATATTGTTTATTTTACTGTGTAGTTTCTTCTTCATAGGGACCAAGCATAAGTTTTCTCTCTCTCTCTCTCTCTCTCTCTCTCTCTCTCTCGGTTTTAATACCAGGAAGCCTTGGTTGTCTTTTGTGAAATTCGTTTGTTTTTATCGTAGAAGGTCTGCACAGGAGTGCTTGGTCAGGCTCCTGTTTTCACCTTGACTGCTGAAAGGCTTAAAGACACATTTGTGGCCCATCCAAGTCTAAGAGACACATGGGTACCATGTTTATGCTTATTTTTAGCCTTTCTGGCCCCATCTTTGGTTTCCTTTCCTCTGTTGCTTCTAACTATGTTATTGTTATTTTCTCGGGTTTTGTATCATTTTTAGCACTGTTCAAAAGCCCCAGGGACAGGGTGTGTGAGGAAAAATAAATAGGCCAAACCTGGCATCTTAGGCAGTCTTACAAAAATAATTTGATAATTTGATGAGGAATTCGTTGTTTTGAATTCCATCTCAAGTGGTTTTGTGGCTAAAGATTTACTTATTGCTACGTGGAGGTCTATAGCTTTGGCCCACAGTGAAGGGGATCCCATGGCTGAAGCCCTGAAGGTGGTGATGGAGTCAAGATGGTGTTTCCATTCTCCATCCAGGAAAGAAAGTGAATTCTTCACCTGTTCTTTTGTATACTCTTTCCTTCATCGCCACCTCTAAAATCATTGTTTTGTTCAAATAACATTTGTATTAATATCTTATTTCCAGTCAAATAAATACCCTACCTCCCGTCTCTTTCTTTAACCTCTACGTTATCAAAAGGCAGATAAGCCATATTATACCTCCTTGTTGACAGGGAAACAGGACGGCTGTCCTTATGGTTTGCTTTACGTGTAGTTTCATCTGAAAGTTGAGTTAATTGGGCAGAAAGTTAAGGGATTCAGTCAGTCTAAAGGTTAAAATTTGAATAATTCATTGAGAGCCAAAGTCCAAGTTAACTCCTGGCTGGCTTGATACCCCCTAGCAGAAGTGTTTATGATTGGTATTCCCATTTTTACTTCTTTCATAGGATTAAAGTGTCTTACATTTAATTTCTTTTTAAAAAAGAAATATAGTCCATGGGGTCGCAAAAGAGTCGGACATGACTGAAGTGACTTAGCATGCAAACACATGCTTCTCCATCCATTCCCCGATCAGTGGGTATTCTGGTTGTCTCCATGTCTTGGCATACACTGAATTTCTGAAATGGCTTATAAAAGCTATCACCTTGACACTGTTATAGAAAGCCGTCTCTTCCATTTCTGTTTTCTCTTGGTTGACAGCTAGCAATAAGAGTATGTAGGAAATTAGGGGGAGCTGGAGACATGGAATTGGATGCATGGTTCCACCCATCAGTACATAAACAATAAGAATAAAAATTAAGAGAACAGTTTTTAAAACTACCCTAAAGCTTTGTGACATTTTCTTTTAAAATGTGGCAGGGAGTTTTTAAATTGCCTAAATTAGACTACCTTGGGTGGCTCATTAAAAAAAAAATGCACAGTACAAAATGTTTAGTTCTTTGAATGATGAAAAACTAGCAAAAGCATTTTAAAAAGTGAATTCAAACTTGGGCCTCTGGAATGTGGCCACCGAGAGACAGAATCAGACAAGTAGTTAAGAAAAATGCTGGGCCGGACTGCGGCTCACCACTCTGTTCTCCACATCTTCCTTAAGCTCATTCACCTCTGATCACAGTTCCCAGCCTGAAACCAGGAATAGCTCACCTTTCAACCTCAGCTGGACTCCTTTCTGGAGTTTCTCTCACTGCACTTTCTGGTTTCATCAAGAGAGGTCACTGTGGCTCTGCTACTAATAACAGTCTCTCTGGCTCCCTAAACAATAGAAAAATGCAGTCAGTCAGTCAGTCAACAACCAGCAGTATACAGAATCAGGCACATGGCCAGCCAGTAGGGATAAAGAGGTATGTGAAGGAGGTGGTCTGGACGGCATAGGAACATAGAAGAGGAGGAACAGAGGATATGGTTAAACAGGCTAAACCAGTGAATACGGGCCAGATCACAAGGGAAAGCATTGATGTCCTAGTTGCCTTTGGTAGGCATTGTGTTTGACAGCATTTATGTAAGGAGATACTGGAGGCCGGAGGAGCCTCACATGCTGCGGTCCACGAGGTCGCTTAGAGTTGGACACGACTTAGTGACTGATCAACAGCAATGTAAAGTCTCAAACATAAAGAACTCCTTTTTAAAAGATTTGACTAGCTTGCATCATTTTGATCCTGTCTCTATTTCAAGATACCTTGTAGGTATTTCTTCGAAACAAACAGGTTTAAACAGACCAAAAATATCCTCATGAATCTCTTCCTTTGAGAAACTACTATGTTATTATCCATTTTTTTATGAATAGAGGGCCCAACATGAGGGAACAGTTAAACAATGACATCCATTATGCCCCACTGGGGCCTCTCTTGTGGCTCAGATGGTAAAGAATCTATCTGCAATACAGGAGATCCAGGCTCGATCCCTGAGTTGGGAAGATCCCCTGGAGGAGGGCATGGTACCCACTCAAGTATTTTTGCCTGGAGAATTCCATGGACAGAGGAGCCTGGTAGGCTACAGTCGATGGGGTCGCAAAGTCGGACACAACTGAGCAACTAACACTTTCATTATCCCCCTACTAGAGTGATGAGGGCTTCTTTACTTGGTTGAGGGTCTTATAGAAATCCCCAGGCCAATACATCAGAACCTTGGGGGTGGGGGTGGGAACACTGGTATCTTTTAAAGCCCCCAGGAGAGTCCAGTGTGTAGCCAGGATAGGGAGCCCCTGCAGGACAATGTCATCAAATTGGCTTCTCATCCAACACTGAAATGAGTTTTTATAAATGACTGAAGAAAAGCCCATTTCATGGAAATACTTGACAAATGGAGAGCCATTCAGTTCTTTTAAAAAAATTGTACAACCTGAATGTAGAGCTGGTACTGCAGTTCCTTTGGGAAAAGTGTTGGGGTTGTGCGCTGGTACCCTTTTGAAGGCTGCCAACCATTATCATATGGTCTTTCCAATAGTCATGTATGGATGTGAGAGCTGGACCTTAAAGAAGGCTGAGCACTGAAGAATTGATGCTTTCGAACTGTGGTGCTGGAGAAGACTCTTGAGAGTCCCTTAGACAGCAAGGAGACCAAACCAGTCAATCCTAAAGAAAATCAACCCTGAGTTGTCACTGGAAGTACTGATGCTGAAGCTGAAACTCCAATACTTTGGTCACCTGATGCAAAGAGTCAACTCATTGTCAAAATCCCTGATGCTGGGAAAGACTGGGGACAAGAGTGGCGGCGGGGGGCGACAGAAGATGAGATGGTTGGATGGCATCACTGATTCATTGGACATGAGTTTGAGCAAACTCCAGGAGACAGTGAAGTATTAATAGGGAAGCCTGGTGTGTTGCAGTCACAGAGTCCAAAGTGGGGTCGCAAACAGTCAGACATGACTTAGCGGCTGAACAACAAGGAAAACCATCATTTGTGGGTCAGGTGAAATGAGATTTATGTCAATAGAGTAGAAGCTGGTTTTTCTGTGCAGTTAAGCCCTTTTGCCTAGGTAAATAAGCAAACAAACCTGGGGCCTGGAAAGGAACTGAGTTTGATCTGCTTCGTGTCACCAGACAAGTGGGCTCCCTTTCCCCTAGTTTGTTCTCAAACAGAAACTGTGACTCCCACCTCCGCCCTGGTTCTGTAATTGGTTACAAAGAGATCTTTCTGCCCAGCATACTTACTGGTTCTCATCCCACCAAGGAAAAGAACATGACTTTATTTTTACTTCTTTCTTAAGTGAAACAACTACTCTTTTCACTGACATGAGCTTTAACCTATGTGAAGACTAACTGCAGGAAGAGAATCAGCTTTAGTTAAAAAAGCTTGTATAAAAATGTCATTTAATAAAATTATTTTTGTTTTTTTAACTTTTTATTTTATATTGGAGTATAGACTATTAACAATGCTATGATAGTTTCAGGTGTGAAGCAGAGCAACTCAGCCATACATATACATGGATCCCTTCTCCCCTATATGTGGTGATTA
The DNA here is from genome assembly GCF_019320065.1 of Cervus canadensis. Lineage (NCBI taxonomy): Eukaryota > Metazoa > Chordata > Mammalia > Artiodactyla > Cervidae > Cervus > Cervus canadensis. Next base: position 7,124,922 of record NC_057390.1, on the reverse strand, counting down.
TTTTTAAGGCATAAAAATCACTAAAATACTTTCTACTGCATTATGGACAAAGTATGGGGACATAAATAAAGGTGTGTGAGTCAACTGAAAATTGTCCGACTGCATTTATAGTGGAAGATCTCAAATGAAAGCAATGATAAAGAGCCTACATAATTTAAAAAATTACAGTCTGTGGTTCTGTTGAAGATGTAAATGGAATTGGTGTACCTGGCCATTGCTGGAGACCATATAAAGTAGCAGAAAGAATTTGAAAAATAACTTGAAAATACTTTTAAGAGCTTTGAAGAATTCATACCCTAAGTAATAACAAGCAAGTAATATTTCTATAATATATGGTGTTTGTAACAATATATTTAAACACTATGAGAGAATAAGGTGGCACAGTGATAAAGAATCTGCCTGCCGACACTAGAGACTAAGGTTTGATCCTGAGGTAGGGAAGATCTTCTGGAGTAGGAAATGACAACCCACTCCAGTATTCTTGCCTGGAAAACTTCATGAACAGAGGAGCCTGGCGGGCTACAGTCCATGGGGTCAAGAAGAGTCGGATATGACTGAGTGCCTGAGCACACACACATAGAATCACATGTAAGAACACGTATCCAACATGCATAAACGTCTCCAGAATGTTCTTAAAATCTTTAACATAATTTATTTGCTGATAATAAGTTGTTTATGTTCAATACATCATTGGTTGGGTCATCTTTTACCTTCCCCAAACTTTTTCAGGCTGTGATCAAACGTTTCTTTTAGGATTCAAGGCCACGTGACGTTGTTCTTTCTCACATGTTTCTTCAATGATTCTAAGAGGTTAGTACCCTCTCCGTCTCCATGGTACAACCAGTTCTGCCCTTCTGAATCTGGGGTGTTACTGGGCAGTTGTTGACTTTCCAGATAAATAGACACTGACTGATTTATTCTTCTTCATATGGAACCTTCTCTACCATTTTAATCTTACAAAGTCCAGGGATTTGATGCATGGAGCTTGCATCCTGCCCACCACCCCCCACGCAGGAAGAAGAGCAGAACAGGCAAGGGTAGAGAAGGAAGGACCAGGGGAGCCCCCAACATAGCCAAGACCAAGAAAGAGGGTGGGCTCCATGGTCCTGCAGATAAATGACACCTTCTGGTTCACCGAAGAATGGACACTGTGTACATCTGTCAAAATGCAGATGCCTTGGTCCCAACATAGATCTTGTGGATCATTTCAGGGGACATGAGAGGGAGAATGTGCCAATACTCATGCTTTGAACAAATTTCACAGGTGAGTCTTATGCACAATAAAGTTCGAGAATCATTAAGACAAAATGTTCATAGGTGGGACTTGCCCGGCAGTTCAGTGGTTAAGACTCTGTGCTCCCAAGGCAGGAGCCTAGGTTCACTCCCTGGTCTGGGAACTAGATGCCACATATCACAACTAGGGGTTTGCATGGCACAAATAAAAGATTCCACATGCCAGAACTAAGACCCAGCACAGCCAAATACAGAAATAAAATTTGAAGATAAAATGTTGATATAAGCAAGCATTACTTTTGCATGTAATTACACTTGTTCTTAAGAAAATATTTCATATTTCCAAACATTCAGAAAATAACATTTTAAACTTTCAACTTGTCCTCTGTTGAAAGACCTCCCAAAAGAAGGTGGTTTAAACTTGTGTGGCAAAGACAATTTCATTTTCTTTTCTTTTCATATTCTCTTCAACTGAGCTTAAAGAGACACTCCTAAGTGCTCTCTGGTTCTTCTTGCACTAAATTGGGCTGAAAGGGGTGACTTCATGTAAGTTTTGTGCAAGGTCTGATTCAGATCACTATTTGGGTTTGTACACAGATCTGAGAATGTCCCACTTCTCTTCAAGAAGCTGTTACTCAGTTCAGTTCAGTTGCTCAGTCCTGTTCAACTTTTTGCAACCCCATGGACTGCAGCACACCAGGCTTCCCTGTCCATCACCAGCTCCCAGAGCCTGCTCAAACTCCTGTCCATCGAGTCAGTGATTCCATCCAACCACCTCATCCTCTCTCGTCCTCTTCCCCTTCTGCCTTCAGTCTTTCCCAGCATCAGGGTCTTTTCCAGTGAGTCAGCTCTTCATATCAGGTGGCCAAAGTATTGGAGTTTCAGCCTCAGCATCAGTCCTTCCAATGAACACTCAGGACTGATCTCCTTTAGGATGGACTGGTTGGATCTCCTTGCAGTCCAAGGGGCTCTCAAGAGTCTCCTCCAACACCACAGGTCAAAAGCATCAATTCTTCTGCACTCAGGTTTTTTTATAGTCCAACTCTCACATCCTTACATGACTACTAGAAAAACCATAGCTTTGACTAGACGAACCTTTGTTATTAGCTTATTGAATTTTAGTTATTTGAAGGAAAAAATTTATTTATTACCTATTCTTCATACAGAAGTAAATTCCATATGAATTCAAGAGTTAAATATAAAAATAGAATCATAAGAGTTAATTAAAAGAATGATTACAGAGTTTTCTGTATTATTCGGTGCAAACACATTTTAAAGCTTGGATTAAAATAAAGATAAAAAACTTCCCAAACCCAAAGATGAATTTACCTGGCAAATCCCAAAAGCTAACTTGAGATCAAGTGGGTGGCCATGTGGGAAGTACATTCCAGGACTATGAAGAAGCTGTTGTTAGAGTGAAGTCAACTGAAAAAAAATAGAGTCATAACCTGAAAAGTAGAGTTATTTTATTTAGTGGGAACATTTAAGACTCCAAACCCAGGAAACAGCATCTCAGTAGCTTTGAGAAAATTGCTCCAAGTAGGTGGGAGGGGGAGTCAGGCTATACACAAGTTTGCAACAAAGGGAGCAGGCAGTCTGAACATCAAAGATCAAATATCAAATTAAGGAATCTAGCGTTCTATGTACGGGAAGATGCAAACCTCTGGGCTCATTGAATTCATTCCTTTCACATGTACCTCAGCTATCTGGGGTCCCTTGGATCATCGAAAAAGCTAGAGAATACCAGAGAAACATTTACTTTTGCTTTACTGACTACGCCAAAGCCTTTGACTGTGTGGATCACAACAAACTGTGGAAAACTCTTCAGGAGATGGGAATACCAGACCACCTGACCTGCCTCCTGAGAAACCTGTATGCAGGTCAGGAAGCAACAGTCAGAACTGGACATGGAGCAACAGACTGGTTCCAAATCGGGAAAGGAGTACGTCAAGGCTGTATATTGTCACCCTGCTTACTTAACTTCTATGCAGAGTACATTATGAGAAACGTTGGGCTGGAGGAAGCACAAGCTGGAATCAAGATTGCTGAGAGAAATATCAATAACCTCAGATATGCAGATGACACCACCCTTATGGCAGAAAGTGAAGAAGAACTAAAGAGCCTCTTGATGAAAGTGAAAGAGGAGAGTGAAAAAGTTGGGTTAAAGCTCAACATTCAGAAAACTAAGATCATGGCATCTGGTCCCGTCACTTCATCCCAAATAGATGGGGAAACAATGGAAACAGTGAGAGATTTTATTTTTTTGGGCTCCAAAATCACTGCAGATGGTGACTGCAGCCATGAAATTAAAAGATGCTTACTCTTTGGAAGGAAAGTTATGACCAACCTAGACAGCATATTAAAAAGCAGAGACATTACTTTGCCAACAAAGGTCCGTCTAGTCAAAGCTATGGTTTTTCCAGTGGTCATGTATGGATGTGAGAGTTGGACTATAAAGAAAGCTGAGCACCGAAGAACTGATGCTTTTGAACTGTGGTGTTGGAGAAGACTCTTGAGAGTCCCTTGGACTGCAAGGAGATCAAACCAGTCCATCCTAAAGGAGATCAGTCCTGAGTGTTCATTGGAAGGACTGATGATGAAGCTGAAACTCCAATACTTCGGCCACCTGATTCGAAGAACTGGCTCATTGGAAAAGACTCTGATGCTGGGAAAGATTGAGGGCAGGAGGAGAAGGGGACAACAGAGGATGAGATGGTTGGATGGCATCACCGATTCAATGGACATGAGTTTGTGTAAGCTCTGGGAGTTGGTGATGGACAGGGAAGCCTGGTGTGCTGCAGTCCATGGGATTGCAAAGAGTTGGACACGACTGAGTGACTGAACTGAACTGAACTATCTGGGGTCAAATCCTGTTTCCTTATTTGCCTTAAGAAATGGTAGATGACTGTTTTTTGCATCAACCCCTCCTCCTTCCACCCCCATCACAGTTTTGTGAGCACTCATTCACATTTGGAAGTCAGAAATCGCTGATGGCTATGACATTTCTCATTTGTTGATATGGCAGGAGATATTTCATTTCACAGTGAGAAGGAAGTCTCTCTTTCCCTCAAAAACTCTTTTTAACCACTTTGATGCCTGAAACTCATTTTTCTCAAGCGAGGCTTAAATGCTAGGACTCTGAGAGATCTAACATGCCAAAATGTCAGGTGCTCATTCATAACTTTCTTAAAAAGGGAATATTTAGTAAAAGGGGCAAGAGGAAGCCCAGAGGACGGGGGAAGTCTGCACAGCACCAAGAGACTGATGCTTCACAGAGTTGCCCCTTTCCTTTTCCTGGGGCCAGCCGGCTGGTCTCCATTTCCTTCCCCTAAAAGGAAAGGACTAGGAATTTGGAGGCAATGCCTTGGGCTACCTGAAGCAAAACTGCTGGAGCTAAGGAAGCCTTAACTCTTAATTCTGGTCCCTGGTCTGAAAAGAACAGAGGAAAGAAAGCCTGTTTCACTTTATCCAGATAATAGATCAAACCAGGGAGAAGAGATAAATCCATAAAAGCCTTTCACCCAGACCATATTTGCCATAGAGAAAAAGAAAGGCATTCTATTTCAGCGCCTCTGGGCCTCCTCCCGGAGCTGAGCTAATTAAGGGTCACTCCAGGATCTTCTGAGTTTTCTTTGGTGGCTTCAGAGGGGAAAGATAGGAGGTGGCTTTGAACAAACAGGAACCTCACCCATAAAGCCAATCTCAGATTTCAGCCTCAGTTCTTTTGCCAGCTAAATCATCCACGTGGAGAAGGGAGTGGGCCATTCTGCCAGGGAACTCACGCTTAGGGAAAGACAAAGCTCCAACAGGCACAGAATAACAAAGGTAATCTCAGAAACATGCTCTTAAGCCTTGGTCCCTTATCATCAAGACCAAACGTGGAGAACTGGATCCCTCTGGTGGAAGAGTACGGCATGTGTTTAGGCTTATAGGTCCGGGTTCTCCAAATTGTAGGCAGAGGTCATCTGGAGTCTCTTGAGAAATTTCCACTGGACCAAAGCCTCCCCTGGTCCTCTCCTAGCTGAGAACCTGGAGGTGGTCACACACACCACCCCTCATCAAGTAACTCTTCACGGTCTTGGGGTGTCACCTTGAGATTCTGTCCTCAGCTCCACACTGCCACACCCAAGTCTGAAGGCATTTTCTAAGAGAATTTGAAGAATAGCCAAATGCAAAGTCAAACAGGCAGAAAGGTTAGCGAGAGATTAGTTCACATTAAATATGTGCGTTTTGGCGCCCTGCAGGGCAGTTTTATACTATTTATACAGGGCAGTGGAAAAACTATTTGGAGGTTTACTTTGCTTTTAAAAAGTTGGCAACAAATTAACCTGTGAGTGATTCGAGTTGATGTATGGCGGAGGCCAACACAATATTGTAGAGCAACTGTCCTTCAACAATTGTATTTTGTTCTATACTTTTCAAGATTGTACAGTTATAATCTTTGATAATTAAAAAAAATACACACACAAAGAAGTTGACAAAAAATTTATTAAAGTCACACCTTATAAGTTTCTCTAAACATTTAAGGTGGATTCACATTCAAGGGGGCTTCCCAAGTGTGCAAGGTAAAGAATCTGCCTGCTAATGCGGGAGATGCAAGAGACACAAGTTCAATCCCTCAATTTTTCCCAGCATCACGGTCTTTTCAAATGAGTCAGCTCTTCGCATCAGGTGGCCAAAGTTTTGGAGTTTCAGCTTCAACATCAGTCCCTCCAATGAACACCCAGGACCGATCTCCTTTAGGATGGACTGGTTGGATCTCCTTGCAGTCCAGGAGACTCTCAAGAGTCTTCTCCAACACCACAGTTCAAAGGCATCAATTCTTTGGTGCTCAGCTTTCTATAAAGCTCTCACATCCATACATGACCACTGGAAAAACCATAGCCTTGACTAGACGGACCTTTGTTGGCAAAGTAATGTCTCTGCTTTTTAATATGCTGTCTAGGCTGGTCATAACTTTCCTTCCAAGGAGTAATTGTCTTTTAATTTCATGGCTGCAATCACCATCTGCAGCAATCTTGGAGCCCAGAAAAGTAAAGTCAGCCACTGTTTCCCCTGTTTCCCCATATACTTGCCATGAAGTAATGGGACCGGATGCCTTGATCTTAGTTTTCTGAATCTTGAGCTTTAACCCAACTTTTTCACTCTCCTCTTTCACTTTCATCAAGAGGCTCTTTAGTTCTTCTTCACTTTCTGCCATAAGGGTGGTGTCATCTGCATATCTGAGGTTATTGATATTTCTCTCAGCAATCTTGATTCCAGCTTGTGCTTCCTCCAGCCCAGCGTTTCTCATGATGTACTCTGCATAGAAGTTAAGTAAGCAGGGTGACAATATACAGCCTTGACGTACTCCTTTTCCTATTTGGAACCAGTGTGTTGTTCCAAGTCCAGTCCTAACTGTTGCTTCCTCTTGCTTCCTGACCTGCATAGAGGTTTCTCAAGAGGCAGGTCAGGTGGTCTGGTATTCCCATCTCTTTCAGAATTTTCCACAGTTTGTTGTGATCCACACAGTCAAAGGCTTTGGCATAGTCAATAAAGCAGAAATAGATGTTTTTCTGAAATCTTAAATGCCTCCCAAGAAACCTATTAATTTCCCAATCACATGACCACTATCATCAGTTTTGAGATGAGAAGACCAAAATTTACTTGTCCAACATCATAAAACCAATTGATATACGTGTGTTTTAGTCGCTCAGTCATGCCCAACTTTTTGTGACCCGTGGACCCACCAGGCTCCTCTGTCCATGGGATTCTCCAGTACTGGAGTGGGTCACCATTCCTTTCTCCAGGAGATCTTCCCCACCAAGGATAGAACCTGGGTCTCCTGCATTGCAGGCAGATTCTTTACCATCTGAGTCACCAATATAGGATCTTATATTAAAAAAATTAGGCAGTCAGGCTCCAGAGCCTCTTAACCTCTGGCCTATATCTACACCTCAAAAACAAACATTTTTGTTGCCTTTTCTCGGCATTTCCCTCCACATTTGATCTTCGCAATTCTTGCCACATTTCCCACTTGGACTACTTTAAAATAAACCCTAGTAGCCATGAGGTATGTGTGTCTGAGGATGCCTTCCTAAAATTTCCCAAATGTACTTTCCACTTATTCAGTGGGTTGTGTGTAATTGGATTACTTGCATAATACCAAGGCACAAGTGCTCTAAACATTCATATCAGAAACACCATTCTCATTTTTTATAGCCTCCTTTGACAAACACTTCCCCACCCTGTACTCAACCTGTTTTCCTTGTTACCAGTCTATGCAGAGATGTACTGCTATATTCTCGGAGTATGACTGGTTACCTCTCTGAGTCATGTTTACCGTTATTGCTTCTTGGTTTCCATATTCTCCTTTGTACGAACTATCTAAGTTTCAGAGAAACTCGTGTTCATTTCCTTATCTTATACCAAACCAAACACTCTCTCAGAAAACCTACAGAATTCCTAAACAACCCTGATGGAGCAAGAACTTGGTATGTGTGCTTCCTTTATCTGAGTCTGTTTAAGGTAAAGATGAAAATCATTTTGCTAAGTGTGAGGTACCCTATTAGGCTTTCAAGAAATAAAAATGAATAAGACCTGGTGATTGCCCCCAAGCAGCTAGTGAACGATTCAGTGGCAGATCATTAATAGACCCTTGTGTGGAGCTAGTGAATGTCTAGAGAAGAAACCCAAGCAGAGAAGCAAGAATTCTGACTCCCAGATTGACCTCGAAACTGCAGGAACCACATTTCCATGTAGGATCAGGGGAACTGGTCATTTGCAAAAACTAAATAAACAACAAGTGAAGGCCTACCATGTGGAAGACTTTGTTTTAGGGCCTTTTTCTCTATTTTTCAAGTCTTTATTGAATTTGTTACAGTATTGTTTCTGCTTTATGTTTTGTTTTTTTGACCATAAGGCTTGTGTGATCTTACTCCCTGACCAGGGGTTGAACCCGCACCCCCTGCAATGGAAGGTGAAGTTTTAAACCTCTGGACCACCAAGGAAACCCCCGTTTTCAGGATCTTCAAGAAGAATTTTTAAAACTCACTGCAATCTCACAAAGTAGATAGTAACAATTATCACCCCTTTTTCATAGATAAAGACATTGAGGCACAGAAAATTAGAGTGACTTTCTGGGGGTCACCTAGCTGGAGAAGATGAAACGATATTTTCAATTAAAAATAGTCTGATTACAGAATATATTTTTATCACCAATATCACATATTTTCACTAACTGGGTAGTCTCAGACAAATTATTTATCTAAAAGTAAAAGTAGTATTTGCCCTACTTCAAAAGAATAATTACCATTAATTGAGTAACTTGCTCAATTATTGAGTTGCTCAAATATTGCTCAGTAATTGCTATATTTCAAGCCCAGGTAGCTCTAGCCAGTGCAGGAAATGCGGGTTGAATCCCTGGGTCAGGAAGATCCCCTGGAGGAGTAAATGGCAACTCACTCGAGTATTCTTGCCTGGGAAATCCCAAGTAAAGAGGAACCTGGTATGCTACAGTCCATGGGGTTACAAAGTGTCAGAAATGATTTAACGACTGAATACACATATTTCAAACACTAATTTTAGATTCTAGAAAAAAACAATAGTAAACCTTGCACACATTAGTGTGCATCACAGCAGGCCATAAATCAAGAAGCCTACCTAGATGGTTTTGTTAACTACAAATCGGCACTTGCCATCCGTGGGCACTTGCCATCTACCTCTACAAGGATAAAGCCATGTGCTACTGCAGCTGCTGACCCTCAACATTCCCTGAAGGAATTCAGGATGGATAGCAGAAATGAGGCACTCTGTGCTTGGGGGCAGAAACTGGCAGGGCAGGTCTTCAGATAGTCAGATATTCTCAGGAGCTGATTTTATGAGCGCTATTCCTGTATCTCCTGAAATCCAGAAAAACACTAAAATCCTTCATGGTAATGACTGTTTCTCATGACTAGCAAAGTTTCATGAGACTAGTAGAAACTTTCTACAAGAAAATATGTGCTTAATTAAGCATATACTCCTCCTTCACCAAAATCACATACATACTGACCTCCCCCCACCCCCATCCACCTCTTTGGAGTAGTTTCTCAGAGCTATCTGAGGTGCCATCTCCAGGCTGCAATGCTTATTTTGCCCCAAATAAAACTTAAGTTGCAACTCTCACGTTGTACATATTTTTAAGCCACCAGTATTCATTCATTGATTTCTTCATTCACCCTTGTGAAGGTGTTCATGGAATGAGTAAAACAGACAATCCTTCCCACTGTGGATGGACATCATCCAACCCATGAGGGCTTGAATTGAACTGAGAAGAGATGAATTCTGTCTCTTTGACGGTTTGAGCTGAGATATTGATTTTCTTTTGCCATTAGATTGAGACCTTCACCATCAGCATTCCTGGTTATCATGCCTTTGGACTCAGTGGGACTGTACTGTTGGCTTTCCTGGATCTCCAGTTTGGAAATATATATATATATTATATTTTTTATATTTTATGTTTATATATATTTATATTATATATAAATATATTATATAATCTCTATTAATATATGAAATATTTTATATTCATATATTATATATAATATATTTATATTTTTATAATTTATATATATATTTATATATATTATATATAATCTCTAAGAATATATATGAAATATATAAAATATAAATACTCTAACATAAATAGGAGACGCTCTGGTGACTCAGTGGTAAAGAACCCACCTGCCAATGCAGGAGACCCAGGATTGGGTCTCAATTCAATCCCTGGATTGGGAAGATCCCCTAGAGAAGGGAATGGCAACCTACTCCAGTATTCTTACCTGGAAAATCCCATGGACAGAAGAGCCTGGAAGGCCACAGTCTGTGGGGTTGAAAAAAGTCAGACACGACTTAGAGACTAAAGCAAACATCAAAACATAACATATATAAAATAAAAATACTACAAAATATATTGTTGTTGTTCAGTGGTGTCTGACTCTTTGTGACCCTGTGGACTATAACCCGCCAGGTTCTTCTGTCCGCGGGATCCTCAGGCGAGAACACTGGAGTGGGCTGCCACGCCTTCCTCCGAGGGGCCTTCCCCACACCCGGAAGGAACCTGCATCCCTTGCACAGGCAGGAGTGTGCCTGGCCACTGAGCCACTGGGAAGCCCTACTTTGCAAATACTCATTTTCATTCTTGTCATGACTGAAATATAATGAATATTCTTTGCAGATATTGTTAACAGAGAGCTGCCTGAAGTCCCAAATGTGTAGCAAAACTGCAAGAATTCCAGCAGTATTATCTAAATTCAGAACTTGAAATTCAGCTCCAGGGGTGTGGGTGGAAGGCAGCAAGCATTGTTTGCTAAACCCATGCTGGCTTGTGCTGCCTGCTCTGTGTGACTTTCCCGTGGGCGGGTCCCTGGATGAGGACCTGTCCTTTTGGCCTCGAAGAATACCCCCTTCTTGGAGGGCATAACTTTCCCCTCCTTTCCTCTTTCTGATTCGCTGTTTTTTTTTAAACTCTGCATTTGAACTTTGGGGACTCCCTTGTCCCCCCTCCACACAGTCCCTTTTAAATACAGTATAGTTAAATAACAGGGCTGCCTCCTGAACCGGATCCGGGACAAGTACAAACGCAAAACAAGGGCAGCCTTCACCTGCGAAACAGAACACCAGCGAAACCCAGAATCCGAGTTTCACTTGCGCTTAGTCACCCAAAAAAACTCCTGGGAGGAAACAAAATAAATGAAACCCCGTGGGACCTTCCTTCCTTTTAAACTGGTCCAGAGCCATGGTGCTAGGTGACCCTTAATTTTATAAGTTTCTAACTGGCTCTGTTTCTCATACTTCCTTGAGTTCAAAGATAATATGTAAATAGAAATAAAAATACAGAAACACAAATAATTGCTGAAGGGATAATTCGCGTTTTCACTTCACTGTAGTCAATGTGAGAGGCACACTCCCAATCAATGATTTGGCTACAGCCGCTGCGAGCTTCCCAGGCGGCAATAGAGACAAAGAACCCGGCTGCCAATGCAGGAGACAGAAGAGACTCAAGTTCCATCCCTGGTTTGGGAAGATCCCTTGGAGGAGGAAATGGCAGCCCACTCCAGTATTCTTGCCTGAGAAATTCCATGGACCGAGGAGCCTAGCTGGCTACAGTCCATGGGGTCACACAGAGTCACATAGTCGGACACAACTAGCACACCCATGCATATTGATCCCAGATCTGCATTGCTCTGCCTGAAAACAGAGTAGTGACCCCCTTCATTCATTTTACAACATTTCCAGTCTCTCTGCTGAGTAAAATGTCTGGGAGTTGGGTAGGAATTGTGACTTCTTACCTGTCATACTTCCTCAGCATCCTTGGCTTGAAAGCTGGTTAGAGTCTCAGAAAGAAAAAGAATTTATTAAATCAAATCCTGTGGGCAGATGAAACAACATATCACTTGCTAATTAGAGGAGTGGCCCGCACTGAGGCGGTTGTCTCTTTTATTCCCAGTGGCTTATGGCCCAATTAACAATTAACACCGACTGATGTTCTAAGAAAGAGCTTTCTGTCTGTGTGGCTGGGTTTTCTCAGGAGGAGTTAGAAATAAGATACTTGACAGAGTTGAGTTTGGAAAAAACAATTAAAAACTCCAAGAAACCACCTGCATTATTTGTGGATAAAACATACCTGCAAAATCTTTAGACAACAACAACATATCTGCTGATTTTATTTATATTAAAAAATGACTTTTCCTAATTTAGAAAGTGGTCAAGCATACTAGGCTTCCCAGGCGGCGCAGTGGTAAAGAATTCGCCTGTCAATGCAGGAGACACAAGAGACATGAATTTGATCCCTGGGTCAGGAAGATCCCCTGGAGGAGAAAATGGAAACCCACTCCAGTATTCTTGCCTAGAAAATTCCATGGACAGAGGAGCCTGGCAGGCTACAGTTCCCGGGGTTACAGAAGAATCGGACCTGACTGAGCTACACAGCGCAAACATATTAGAAGCAGTCTTACAGCTCAGGTTGGGAAGAAGAGAGACAGAAGGCTGCTCTGATGTCACCTCCACCATGGCTGCAGAACCCTGAGCCGACACCATTTACAAAACGGAAATCCAGGACAGTAAGATAGCCCTTGTCCGCCCCTGGTGTCCATGTTTGTCCTAGAGAGAACCCAAGTCCTCCGAGGGAAGCAGACCCTGAAGAGGCACCAGCCAGCTTCTCAAGGCCTCACTTTTGTCCCCTGGAAGATAAGAATGTCTGATACCACCTCCTCTAAAGTCCCTCCAGCTCTGAGATGTCTTATAGGCCATCAACGCTGTACAAGGGCCTTCCCTGGTGGCTCAGTGGTTAAGGACCCCTCTGCCAGTGCAGGAGACGTGAGTTCAATCCCTGGGTCAGGAAGATTCCCTGGAGAAGGAAATGACAACCCACTCCAGTATTCTTGCCTGGAGAATTCCATGGACAGAGGAGCCTGGCAGGCTATAGCCCAAAGGGTCGCAAAGAGTCAGACATGACTGAGAAAGTAGGCACACACAGACATGAGTAGAGTCAAGGGGGATTACTGACCAGTCTTTATCTCAGTAAATGACATGAAGGGCACACTCAGTGAATAGTTCCTGGGGCGATGGATGTCTGTCCTTCACAGAGACTGCAGCTATGAAGCACAGCTGAGAACACGGCCGAACCAGCAAGTGTGTTCCTGGTCCTCTGAAAAGTCTCCCTGATAGAGTCTTACAGAATCATGTCTAAGAGAGTCTTACAGAATCATGTCTTATAGAATACAGAGTCTTGGTGTCTAATAGCTTCCAAAGACCCAAACTCAATAACTCTCTCCAGACCTCTGAACATCCTGCTTTCAGCATAATCAGAAGGCGGTGGACTCTGGAAAAACCCAGAAACAATCCCATGGACGTGATACCACGATACTACTTCCTCTGGAGCAAAGGGCTGTGGGACAAGTTGCAGTCCCCGCCGGGTCTGAGCTCCGATGACAGTAAGGACCCAAATGCTGGGGCCTCTTCCTCACCCTCCTCCTTGGATTCGAACTCCTCATCCACAGCGTGAAAGAGCGGTTTGGGCCTCAAAATCGCCCTTCTGCCCCTGCCCAGGCGCTCTTCTCGGCTCGCGCTTCTTTGATAACCAAAGCGCGGTGGCGTCCCTGCTCCATGTAAGCTCTTCATCGGGATGACTTCAGCTGTCCATCGTCTTTCCTGTATCGACTCCGCTGGAGAGTGTGTGTTGAACGTGATGGGAGGGAGTTCTGAGTCACTGCCGTCGTGATCTGGAAAGTATGATGAAAGGAAGAAAGAACAGGACTTAAGATCCGAGATGCAGGAGCTAAGAGGGTGGCATAGTCCTGCTGGTGTTTCAGCTCCTCCGCTCACCTGTGGCATTGGGTAAAGTCACATGGCTGGGCACCCGTTGCCACGGTCCATCCACAGAGCTTGCTCCCTCTGTCCCAGTCTTCCTGGGCTTTAGCAGGGGTGTCCAGGTAGGACCTCTCTATTTTTACCACCAAGTGAGCCCCAAAGGCAAAAGAGCCTTGGAAGTTATATGTAGGCCTCAATCCAGCAGGAAGTTCCCACACGTCTAGGGAAGGGGTGTCCTAACCCAGGAGGACAAGGGCTGAGCAAGGAGAGACAGTGATCCCCACATCACAGCCCAGTGAGCTGTGGGGACTATCTGCTGAATGCCCTACCTCCCTCCACGCCCTACCCTAGAGCCCTGATGGGCATTTGCTGACCTTGTCCTGTGGAATAACGACTTCAGATTTGGGCAGAAGGTGGGTGCAAACAATTGTGCCCAGATACAGGTGGAGCATTATCTCAAATATCAATTATCTGACATTCGATTACAATTCTCTAAAAATTATGAAAAACTGATAAAATTAAGGCCCACTTCACTACTTTTCCTTCTCGGATTTCTGGGTTACCCACTCTTTTTGCTCACCTAACAAAATTTAGAGGCACTTCTCTGGTGGCTCAGACAGTAAAGAACGTGCCTGTCAGTGCAGGAGACCTGGTTCAATCCCTGGGTTGGGAAGATCCCCTGAAGGAGGGCATGGCAACCCACTCCAGTATTCTTGCCTGGAGAATACCACAGACAGAGAAGCCTGGCAGGTTACAGTTCATTGGGTCTCAAAGAGTCGGACACGACTGAGCAGAAGCATGGATATTTCTTGCACACTTACTTGGTTGCATGCATTGTTCTAAGAGTTTTATCTGTGCTAAATGGCTTCGCTCAGGGCAACACTTTTCTCTGTGGGGGGGTACCAACATTCTCCTTTTTACAAAGAAGTAATGAAGCATGGAAAAGTAGAGTTTTATGCTTCTTCATATAAGTCCTATATATATTTTCCTAGGACTTTGTCATTTTTATTGAAAGCATATGTGAGATGTCTTTTGGGGCATCTATTGAAAGGGCCGTTAGACCTCTTTACCTGGTGAATAATGCAAACGCATTTCCAAATGTTAAACAAACCCCACCTCTGGGATAAGTTCTATTTTGTAAGGTATGCTGCTGCTGCTGCTAAGTCACTTCAGTCGTGTCCGACTCTGTGTGACCCCATAGACGGCAGCCCACCAGGCTCCCCCGTCCCTGAAATTCTCCAGGCAAGAATACTGGAGTGGGTTAGTAAGCCTTCAATATTCTGCTGTTATTTTATTTATAAGACTATTTAAGATTTGTACGTTAGTAGTTGAAACTGCTACCATAGCTTGTGATATTGACATTCATCTCAAGAAATGACTGGAGACTGTCAGGCTGTCTATCACTCAAGCAACCTAACAGCACCAGCTGTTTGTACCTGGAAGAGTTTTAAAAAGTAAACTATTATACACCCTATAGCTGGTGTTGTTTTGTTTTGCTTGTTTGCTTTTGTGTGATAGCTCTTTTTATCATAAAATACTACTACTTACAAGAGTGTGACCTGGGAATAGATGACTAGATCAATGAACCAGAATTAAGAGTCCAAAACTCTCTTCAGGCATGCTCAGTTGCTTAGTCCTATCTGAGTATTTGTGAGCCTGTGAGCCTAGCCCACCAGGCTCCTCTGTCCATGGGATTTCCCAGGCAAGAATACTGGAGTGGGTTGCCATTTCCTCCTCCAAGGGATCTTCCTAATCCAGGGATCCCACTTGCACTGGCAGGTAGATTCCTTAGCACAGTGCCATCTGGGAAGCCCATGGGGCTCTCATATAATTGACTATCATTAAATCATTAAATGATTACTAGGTTCCTATCTATTGACATCAAAATGTTTCCACAACATAGCGCTGAGTGAACTGGACAATTTATAAAAGTTCCCAAACAATGACTATACTGTGACAATGTATCACGTAGTGCTCTGTGTGATTTTTTTAAAAAGCAGGTTCTGGTAGGATAAGGATCAGAGTGATGTAGAGAATTATAGCAGGATGCTTACCAAAGTACTCTACAGTGGATATCTCCAGGGGGTGGAGTTTCAAATGCTTTCAACTTTTTTTATGCTTTTCTCTGCTGGTTGATTTTGATTTTATATCAAACACGCTTTTATATCAGAAAAAGTTTCATTGTAAGGAATAATTACATTCATTCTTCAAATGTTTAATTCTCAAATCCTGTGTGTTTAATTTATTTAAATTTCCAATGTGGTTTTTAGTCTTAAAAATTTTGTAATATTGAAACACAGAACATGGCATATCATATGTCACTTTATGCTAATAGAAAATATTTATATACATTTAAAAATAACTTAGCTTTTATGAGCACAATAGGCAGTTTCAATAATTCTAAAATTCTATATAAGTATTAGATATTAAGGGCTTCCTCGGTGGCTTGGTGGCTCGGTGGTAAAGAATCCGCCTGCAATGCAAGAGATGCATGAAACGCTGGTTCGATCCCAGGGTTGGGAAGATCCCTTGGAGGTGGTCATGGCAACCCACTCCAGTATCCTTCCCTGGAGAATCCCATGGACAGAGGAGCCTGGCGGCTACAGCCCATAGCGTCACAAAGAGTCAGACACGACTGAGCATGCATTAGATATTAAATGGGAAACATTCAATCAGTAAATTTAGTGAAAGTATTTCAGTAAAATTTGGCCAACTTTGGAGAATTCTTCTAATTTATAAACCATAGGTGAATCCCATAACTTCAAAAAAGTGCCCATTTTATGCTTCTCTAAGTCAGAGGTCGGCAATTGATGACTCCCAGGTATATCACCCTGCTATATCTTTTGGTACGGCTCCTGAGCTAAGATTGGTTGTTACATTTCTAACTGGCTGAAAAAAAATTTAAGAATATTTCTCGATAAGTAAAAATTACACAAATATCACTGTTTATCACTAAAGTTATTAATTCAATTAATAAAGCTATGACTTTTCCAGTAGTCATGTATGGATATGAGAGTTGGACCATAAAGAAGGCTGAGTGCTGGAGAACTGATGCTTTCAAACTGTGGTACTAGAGAAAACTCTTGAGAGTCCCTTAGACTGAAAGGAGATAAACCAGTCAAACCTAAAGGAAATCAACTCTGAATATTCATTGGAAAGATTAATGCTGAAGCTGAAGCTTCAATACTTTCGTCACCTGCTGCTAATAGCCAACTCATTGGAAAAGACCCTGATGCTGGGAAAGATTGAGGACAGGAGGAGAAGGGGACGACAGAGGATGCGATGGTTGGATAGCAGCACCGACTCGATGGACATGAGTTTGAGCAAGCCCCTGGAGATGGTGAAGACAGGAAGCCTGGAGTGCCGCAGGCCTTGGGCAGAGTCATGACTTAGCTACTGAACAACAACAACAATTGCATTCTCTTCTGCTTGTCAAATGTGCACTTATGTAATATTCTTGATTTTGCCTTTTGACCTACAAGGCTGAAAATAATGAGAAGCAGCCATGGATGCAAGTTACCTGTGAATTCAGCCACCTTCATGTCTCTGCCTGCTGGCAGAGGGCTGCTATAGGGGAAGGAGAGGTAGCGGATGTTCTTGGTACCAGCCTGCGGGCAACAAGGAGAAATAAAAAGAAAAGTTAGCCCCTGTAACTGAGGGCGTCACATGGCAAACAAGAAGGACAGAGTCACAATGGAGCATCCTGTTTGCATCACTGCCTTTCAGTTACTTTGGTTTAAGGAAAACAATGCTTCCACCTTCAATATTTTTCCCTTCCCTCTCCTGATGAAACAGACCATGATAAACCTCTCCAAGTTCCTCCCGTGGCCCCACTGGGATTAGGGTAGAGATTAGGGGCTACTCCAGACTCAACATCCATCCATCCAGCATCTCCTTATAAGATTGCCTGGTGTGTGCTCAGTTGTGTCCAACTCTTTGTGACCCCATGGACTGTAGCCCACCAGGCTCCTCTGTCCATGGGATTTCTCAGGCAAGAATACTGGAGAGGGTTGCCATGCCCTTCTCCAGGGGGTCTTCCTGATCCAGGGATCAAACCCGCATCTCCTGTGTCTCTTGCATTCCAGGCAAATTCTTTACCGATGAGCCACCTGGGAAGCCCAAGATGTGGCCTCAAAAGGAGCAGTTGAGACACACAGCTGGTGCCATGAAGAAAAGGTCCAAGAATCTTGGCAAGAACTAATTCCTCCCTGTATCTCCCTGGTAGAGAAGCAAGCTTCCCAGAGCAGCCAGGGACCCCGTCCATGGGGGTCCCCTGGAGTCCAGTCTCCGGCCACCATGGGAGTCTAGCCTCACAGTCCAGGGAGTATGTCCCAGTCACTGGTCCATCCTGAGCAGGTGCAGTTTGCTGACACGTACCCCATGGACTTCCAGGTGGCTCAGTGGTAAGGAAGCCACCTGTCAGTGCAGGAGACCTGGGTTTGATCTCTAGGTCGGGAAGATCCCCTGGAGAAGGAAATGGCAACCCACTCCAGTATTCTTCCCTAGGAAATCCATGGAGAGAGGAGCCTGGTGGGCTACAGTTCATAGGGTTGCAGAGTTGGACACAACTGACCGACCAAACAACAACCACCCTGGGGACAGTTCAGGCCCCAAAGGCCCCCTAGGAACCTGATTAAAAACAGACAATGGACAGTTAGCCTCACGTTAGTGTGAGTTGGAGCTTGGGCCCAAAAGCCCTGGGCTCAGAGAAGGGGGTGTCTGCTGTCCCGTCCCCCCTTTGCTTTGTCTTACCCTGGCACCAAGGGAGTGGTTGTTTGTTTAAACAGTGAAAGGAGTCACCTGAGGAGGCCCCGGTCGGGGACTGGCCCAGCTCGGGGTGAGTTGGCATCTGCCCCTTACCGGCTTTCCCCAGGGCAGGCTGTGCCCCTTCTTCATGCTCTCCCTGAAGGTGTTCCGACGGCGGATCAGAATCTCCTTCGCCTGCTTCTCGCTTGTCTGGGGCTGGAGGTTGTATTTGTTGTAGGACAAGGTCTGCAGAAAGAAGGGGACATCAGGCATGTACTAACATCTCCGCATGTCTTCCAGCCTCTGGAGACCACGAGAAAGTCACAAACAAAAACTAGTAGAGGGACTCCACTGGTGGTGCAGAAGCTAAGGCTCCAGGCTGCCAATGCAGGGGACCCAGGTTCCATCCCTGGTCAGGGAACCAGATATCACATGAGGCAACTAAGAGTCCACTTGCTGCCACTAAAGATCCTGCAAGACGGAAGTGATGAAGACAGAAGATCCTGTGTGCCACAACTAAGATCTGGTGCACCCAAATAAATATTTTAAAAAAATGATTAGTAGAAGGGGAAGGTGACACCCACGCCCTCTGAGCCTTTGTCTCAATTAAGAGATGCAATCTGCGACTCTGGAGGAAAGGTCTGCGATCTGAGCCAGCCCACCAGGACAGAGCTGTGGTTGGAGCCCATGCCTCTGGCTCACAGGGGCAGTGGCATCCGCTGTGCTGTCATCCTGCGACCCTCATAGTGGTCCTCCCGGAGGTACAGATGCCCAACTACAGATGCCACCTTTGTGACCATCCTCAGCACTGGGGAATGGTCAATGTTGCTAATGGTCTTCCACAAGCAATGAAGTAGACAGACGGTTGTCCTGAACTGCATCCTTGAATTTTCCTCCAAGAGAACAGGAGAACCATGGTGGAGGAAGGAGTCACATGACCTATGTCAAGACAGGATGATAACCAACCGGGACCTCCTGTATAGCTCTTGGAACTCTGCTCAGTATTCTGTCAAAAGCTAAAGGGGAAAAGAATCTGAAAAAGAATTGACACATATAGATGTATAACTGAATCACCGTGCTGTACACCTAAAACTAACACATCATTAATCACTGACACAAATAAAAAGCAAGATTTTTTTTAAAGTAAGAAAAAAATAAAAGAGACTTTAAGGAAAAAAATGTGGCTAATTCCAACTGCAATGTACTGTATTAGTGACATACTGATTCTGAAGACATTAATTTTTTTTAAAGAGTAGAAAATATCTTATTGGTAATTTTTATATTTATGACACATTGAAATATTTTTGATGTGTGCCCATGCGTGCATGCTAAGTCACTTTAGTCGCGTCTGACTCTGCAACCCCATGGACTATAGCCTTCCAGGTTCATGTGATTCTCCAGGCAAAAATACTGGAGTGGGTTGCCATGCCCTCCTCCAGGGGGTCTGTCCAACTCAGGGGTAGAACCCATGTCTCTTATATCTCCTGCATTGGCAGGCAGGTTCTTTTAAATAAAATATATTATATTATTTTAAATAAAATATATTATTTTAAATAAAATATATTATGAAATTAAAAAAAAAAAAAAAGATGGGATGAGAAAGGAAAGACAGAAAGTGCAGGACAGGTGAGTCTCATTCTCTCATGTAACAAAAGTGGAAGCAAAAGTCATCTCTGGTAGAGCCCCTGTTTACCACGTATGTTCTCCCCACAGGACTCTCTATCACCTATCCACTCATCTTGGGCAACAAGGAAGGGAGATCCTACAAAGCTTAGAAGGGAGAAACTTGGAGGCAGACTGAATAGGTGCTGATAAAAGAAGAAAGATGACTATCTAGGAACCTGATAAGAAAAGAGACAATGGACAGTTAGCCTCATTTTACAGTGGGTTGGAGTTCCAGTATCTCTCTTATTTCTGAGTGAGTGAGTGAAAGTCACTCAGTTGTGTCCGACTCTTTGCGACCCCATAGACTATACAGTCCATGGAATTCTCCAGACCGGAAAACTGGAATGGGTAGCCTTTCTCTTCCTCGGGGTATCTTCCCAACCCAAGGATCAAACCCAGGTCTCCTGCATTGCAGGCAGATTCTTTACCAGCTGAGCCACAAGAGAAGCCCAAGAATACTGGAGTGGGTAACCATTCCCTTCTCCAACGGATCTTCCCAACCCAGGAATTGAACTGGGGTCTCCTGCATTGCAGGCAGATTCTTTACCAACTGAGGGCTTTCCCTAACCTCGCTCTCCACCTCCATGGGGAAAGTCTCAGTACCAGGCACCCTTGGGCTGTGACCCTCCCTAAGCAGGATGGTGTTCTTTCAACCAGGAAGTTCTTACCTACTTATCTAAGGCAGAAAGTGATAGTCTTGCTGAAATGGTTTAACTTGGAAAGATTTGAAAGTTGCTGGGTTTACTAGACGTGTGTTATTTGCTGCTGACCCATGTTCCTCCAGCAGGTGCAGGGCCTTTTGTTGACACATTCCCTTTGATCACTGACCTTCTCAAAACAGCAGCCAGAAGACATTCACCTACCCTGGATCATATAATTCTGAAGTCATGGAAAGAGCCATGGCTAGGCAGTTGGAAGACCTGGGTTCTTAACTCAAATTTGTTTTGTGACCTTAAACAAGTGAGATAACTCTCCTAGGGCTTCCTGGGTAGTTCAGTGGTAAAGAACCTGCCAGCCAATGCAGAAGATTTGGGTTTGAGCCCTGGGTTGGGAAGACCCCCTGGAGAGGAAAATGGTAACCCACTCCAGTAGTCTAGCCTGGAAAATCCCATGGACAGAGGAGCCTGGTAGGCTAGAGTCCATGGGGTCACAAAGAGTCAGACATGATGATAACAGAAAAAAAAAAAATGCAACTCTTCTAACCTCAGTATCTTCTACTTGAAAATGAGTAACTGTGACTGAATGATTTTGGGGGATCCCATGACATAGTCACAAAAACCAAGGGCCTAGCAGTAAACTCACTTATAACCTTACTCAATAATTGGGATGTTCCACTGAATACTCAACCTTAAATAGCTCTTAACTAGAAGACGTTAATATAAATGTCATTTGATTAAATCAAAATTTCAAAAGAACTCACCTGAATAGCCTCTATACCTTTTCCAAAACTGATAAATAGTATGCTTGATCGGTCTCTTTTTTTGTGGAGGAAAAAAAAAATACATATATATATATATATATTGGCCAAGTGGCATGTGGATCTTAGTTCCCAGACCAGGGATTGAACCCATGCCTTAGAAACTTGGTGTCTTAAAAAAAAAAAAAAAGAAGAAACTTGGTGTCTTAACCACTGCCAGGGAAGTCCCTGATATGTCTCCCTTTTTTTCCTCAGGCTTTCAGCACTGTGGTTTTGATATTCTAATCTAAACCATTCCAGTTTTCTAAGCTCTATTACAACCAATCATGCTGAGACAGCTCCGTCCCCACTGGCATCCTGGGGTCATATTTCTTCCCTGGTGGACAAGCTCCATCATTAGTCTGACTCTGAAGGGGGAGGGAGCCCTGCTGATTCTGGAAAGCCAGGTCTGCAGGGCTGGGGCAGCCTGACCCCTAGGGCCAGCAACGAGATCTGCATTTCTCTTTCCACCATGGGGGCCAATTTTGCTGCAGAAACACAACAGTTAACTTTCTGTTTTCCTAACTAAGCAGAGAGAAATTGCTCAGCAGGATGGCTGCTTGGGAAGGGTAACCTGAACAAGAACTGATGTCTGGAGGACCAGCTCCAAGAACAGCAGCAGGGACAAGTCTTATATACACACCCTTTGTCGAACTTGGTACATGTTGCGTGTCAGAATGTCCCTCATGGACTCCACGTCTTCAGGGGAAAGCCTTTTGGTTTCTTGTGTCTTCTGGGCCCTGGAAACATTATTGGAGGGAAGCCAAGCATTATTCTTTCATCTTGGCAAGACAACCACAAAACCAACAATTTACTTTTAGGAGTTCCAATACCCAGAACTCCTGTTTTTCCATAAGCTTTCCTACTGTTTTAGGAAATTCATAGAAAATATTGGCACGTGTGTCTTGTCTTGCATTTTGAACATATGGCTTCTTTGTCTATAACTTTTATATGAGAATTATATGAGAAAATTTTAATAGGCTTGTTTTTATTTCAATGTACATTAGGAAAAATTACTACCAGCATATCAAACCACTTATTTACATTAACAATATAAATTTCCTATTTTAAAGTCTTACGAAATATTTTTGCCCATAAAAAATATCTACTATATGTAAGGTGTAAAGAACAATATAATAATAAAGTATGCACACATCCATCATACAGCATAAAAACAGAACATTATGAATAATTAGTTTTTCCTCCTCTTTGTCTCTCCCTGAACATTTCAGAAGTAATCAAGTCTGAGAATTTTGTAGTTGTCCCTTCACTGTCTAATGCATTTTTAAAAAGTTGTGGTGAATCACCCTAATACCAAAACCAGACAAGGATGCCACAAAAAAAAGAAAACTAGAGGCCAATATCACTGATGAGCATAGATGCAAAAATCCTTAACAAAATTCTAGCAAATAGAATCCAACAACATATTAAAAAGATCATACATCATGACCAAGTGGGCTTTACCCCAGGAATACAAGGATTCTTTAATATCCACAAATCAATCAATGTAATACACCACATTAACAAATTGAAAGATAAAAACCATATGATTATCACAATAGATGCAGAAAAAGCCTTTGAAAAAATTCAACATCCATTTATGATTAAAATTCTCCAGAAAGCAGGAATAGAAGGAACATACCTCAACATAATAAAAGCTATATATGACAAACCCACAGCAAATATTATCCTCAATGGTGAAAAATTGAAAGCATTTCCCTTAAAGTCAGGAACAAGACAAGGGTGCCCACTCTCACCACTACTATTCAACATAGTTTTGGAAGTGTTGACCACAGCAATCAGAGCAGAAAAAGAAATAAAAGGAATCCAGATAGAAAATGAAGAAGTAAAACTCTCACTGTTTGCAGACGACATGATCCTCTACATAGAAAACCCTAAAGACTCTACCAGAAAATTATTAAAGCTAATCAATGAATACAGTAATGTTGCAGGATATAAAATTAACACACAGAAATCCCTTGCATTCTTATACACTAACAATGAGAAAACAGAAAGAGAAATTAAGGAACCAATACCATTCACCATTGCAACAAAAAGAATAAAATACTTAGGAGTACATCTATCTAAAGAAATGAAAGACCTATATATAGAAAACTATAAAACACTGATGAAAGAAATCAAAGAGGACACAAATAGATGGAGAAATATACTGTTTATGGATTGGAAGAATCAACATTGTGAAAATGAGTATACTATCCAAAGCAATCTATAGATTAAATGCAATCCCTATCAAGCTACCAACAGTATTCTTCACAGAACTAGAACAAATAATTTCACAATTTGTATGGAAATACAAAAAAACTCAAATAGCCAAAGCAATCTTGAGAAAGAAGAATGGAACTGGAGGAATCAACCTGCCTGACTTCAGACTATACTACAAAGCCACAGTCATCAAGACAGTATGGTACTGGCACAAAGACAGAAATATGGATCAATGGAACAAAATAGAAAGCCCAGAGATAAATCCACGTACCTACAGACACCTTATCTTCGACAAAGAAGGCAAGAATATACAATGGAAAAAAGACAACCTCCTTAACAAGTGGTGCTGGGAAAACTAGTCAACCACTTGTAAAAGAATGAAACTAGAACACTTTCTAACACCATACACAAAAATAAACTCAAAATGGATTAAAGATCTAAATGTAAGACCAGAAACTATAAAACTCCTAGAGGAGAACATAGGCAAAACACTCTCCGACATAAACCACAGCAAGATCCTCTATGACCCACTTCCCAGAATATTGGAAATAAAAGCAAAAACTAACAAATGGGACTAATGAAACTAATAACTCTTGCACAACAAGAAACTATAAGCAAGGTGAAAGACAGCCTCGAATTGGGAGAAAATAGCAATGAAGCAAACAGACCAAAGGATTAATCTCAAAAATTATACAGAGCAACTCCTGCAGCTCATTTCCAGAAAAATAAAATGACCCAATCAAAAAATGGGCCAAAGAACTAAACAGACATTTCTCCAAAGAAGACATACAGATGGCTAACAAACACATGAAAAGATGCTCAACGTCACTCATTATTAGAGAAATGCAAATCAAAACCACAATGAGGTACCATTACACGCCAGTCAGGATGGCTGCTATCCAAAAGTCTACGAGCAATAAATGCTGGAGAGGGTGTGGAGAAAAGGGAACCCTCTTACACTGTTGGTGGGAATGCAAACTAGTACAGCCAGTAGGGAGAACAGTGTGGAGATTCCTTAAAAAACTGGAAGCAGAACTTCCATACGACTCAGCAATCCCATTGCTGGGCATACACCACGATGAACAGATCTGAAAGAGACATGTGCACCAGATCTGAAAGAGACATGTGCACCCAATGTTCATCGCAGCACTGTTTATAATAGCCAGGACATGGAAGCAACCTAGATGCCCATCAGCAGACGAATGGATAAGGAAGCTGTGGTACATATACACCATGGAATATTACTCAGCCATTAAAAAGAATTCATTTGAATCAGTTCTAATGAGATGGATGAAACTGGAGCCCATTATACAGAGTGAAGTAAGCCAGAAAGATAAAGACCAATACAGTATACTAACGCATATATATGGAATTTAGAAAGATGGTAATGATAACCTTATATGCAAAACAGAAAAAGAGACACAGATGTACAGAACAGACTTTTGGACTCTGTGGGAGAAGGCGAGGGTGGGATGTTCTGAGAGAATAGCATTGAAACAAGTAAACTATCAAGGGTGAAACAGATCACCGGCCCAGGTTGGATGCATGAGACAAGTGCTCAGGGCTGGTGCACTGGGAAGACCCAGAGAGATGGGATGGGGAGGGAGGCGGGAGGGGGGATCGGGATGGGGAACACATGTAAATCCATGGCTGATTCATGTCAATGTATGGCAAAAACCACTACAATACTGTAAAGCAATTAGCCTCCAACTAATAAAAAATAAATGAAAAAAAAAATTTGGAACTGAAAAAAAATAAAAAGTAAAAAGTGGTGGTGACAAACCAGTAATTTTTTCCTCCATATCTATTATGAACAGACATGTTTATAAAAAAAAATAAAAATCAATGATTAGAAAATACATTCTTAGAAAGGATACCACAACGTGTAAATCAAATAATTCACTGTTAGAGTCAACACAAATAAGCTTATTCCTTGAAGGCTCACAGATACCACCATGTAGTCACCACACTTGGAATAGCACTAGTTTATGCTTCCCAGGTAGTTCAGTGGTAGAGACTCTGCCTGCCAATGCAGAAGACACAGGTTCGAACCCGGGGTTGGAAAGATCCCCTAGAGAAGGGAATGGCAACCCACTCCAGTATTCTTGCCTGGGTAATTCCATGGACAAAGAAGCCTGAAAGGCCCCAGGTTGCAAAGAGTTGGACATGACTTAGCAACTAAGCAACAACAGCCTATCCAGTATTAAAACTTTGAGTACATTTATCTTGGAATTCTCTCTTTGGGGATTTTATCTCTGGTTAAAGAATAATGGGAAGAAACTAAAATCATATTTTACAAAGAGAGTTAAACTATCTCCACCTCCACCAGGAAAACCAGCCCAGCTTAGAGACACTGGACCCTCTGAGATTCTAGAAGCAGTTGACTTCTTCTGGCCTTCTTGACCATGAGCACCTCCACCCCCGACTCCCTCCTAAATGGGCTCAAAAGCCAAGTCAGGGCCAGGTTAGCCAACAATGCACAATTGTCCTCAGAGGTTCTCAGTCATGACATCGCTATGTGCAGAATTCTCATGTGACATACATATTCAATTTCAATCACTTGGGTCTAGTGGTTGTAATTCCTGAAAACTTACTGTATGAATAATATATGCTCACTGTAGAACATATGAATAAAAAAAGAGAGAACTAAGGAAAATTAAACCTATCTTTTAATATTGTCACCTCCCTTGACATCTTGGTATAAACCCTTAAGGAGTTGTGTTTTTTTTCTTTTCTAGCTGCAGTTTTTTGTAATGCACACGTGTGCTGATTGACTATTTTCCACGTGTGTCCAGTTGTGTCTGACTCTGAGGCCTCATGGACTGCAGCCCACCAGGCTCCTCTGTCCATGGAATTTCCCAGGCAAGACTATTGGAGTGGGTTGTCATTTCCTTCTCCAGGGGATCTTCCCAACCCGGGGATCAAACCTGCATCCCTTGCATGGGCAGGTGGATTCTTTATTACCTGCTTCTAAAGGTTTTAGGATAATTGATTGTAAAGACGAGTAGTTACTGGTTTCAACACAGGCCACTTTTTAAGTCTTTTCCCCCCCAAACAGTAGCGTCATTGCCAATAAATAGCAAAGATATTTTGTAAGTAATGTACAACCGGTTAAAGAATTTCAAGCATTTGAATCCTGAAAAATCACAGGACTTACTTAGCAATACAATCTGCCATGGCTAATACCCTTTCTACAAAATCAGTGAAATCAGTTTCTATATCTCAGAGTTGAAAATGTAAACAGTATTGATATTCAGTTACCACCCTCAGTGATTTAAACAATATTATCAGGCTATTTCAACCTAACTATTTAAATGGCCTTCAAACAAAATTCATTCTGATGTAGATACGCCCACGAGTTCCCGCAATCCACATCTGCATGCATTCCTTTATTATGGTGGAAGGCCTCTATCGCTAAACAGAAACTACAGCTAATCAAACAGTTCCACTTTCTGTGTTCATAATAAACTGACCAAAGAGGGGAAAACCATGGGTAAAGGAAATGATAAAGTTAAACCCGAGACAGCAGATCTAATTCGGCATTCTCCCCAGTTTATAATTAACCGTTTGGGAAGGACCAGGTTGAGTTAAAGCCCATTTAGGTTGCTGGCTGGATATGTAATGCAGGGGTCCCAGAGGCACTGCCTCGTATTAATCCACACTGAGAAGCTGTAGCTATAAAATTATAAGGAAGAATTACTGACCCAAGCAAGGTGATGCAAACATTTTCCTACCTGCTACTTCATTAGCAAAATCACCCCTGAAATGATCATATTGTGAGTACTGAAGATAAAAACCATAGAAAAACTGAATGTTAGTAATCTCTAAGTCAAAAAAGTAAAATTATAAACTAAAAGACTCTTGGCACTGGAACAAGACGTAAAGGAAGTCTTGAACACCTTAAAGTAAAGGTCATTGGTAATTTCCTGGCCATTAAGATCAAATTGGGAACATTAGGATGTAAAAGTATTTAAATAAAAGATCCAGATTTCTCTTAATCTTTTTTAAAAAATCAGAGGCTCTAATAATGTAAAAAAGAATTTTCAGGACTTCCCTGGTGATTCAGTGGTTAAGAATCTGCCTGCTAATGCAGGGGACATGGGTTCAATCCCTGGTCCTGGAAGATCTCACATGCCACGGAGCAGCTAAGCCCGTGTGCCACAAGTTCTGAAGCCTGCATGCATGAGAGCCAGTGCTCCACAGCAAGAGAAGCCAGTGCAATGAGGAGCACCACAGCTGGGGAGTAGCCCCTGGTCTCCACAACTAGAGAGAAGCCCTCACAGCAAGGAAGACCCAGAGTGGTCAAAAGCAACAATAAATAAATAGTTATTTTTAAAAGGAGGTCTCAATTTTAAACACAGCAATATAGGTATGAAATCTAGTAGAAGTTATATTCCTGCCATAATCTGAAGTTGCAAAAGATCAAATATACCTGGAATTATCTGGAAGAATCCATGCTCCTTTAGTAGCTTTATACATGAAATCCTGGAACGTATGTTGACTAAAGGATGTGCCCACTGAGTGAACAATGGTACCAACAGCTCTGCTCTTTGTGTGGCTGCCTTGTTTCTTCTTAGAAAGGTCACCCAAGTGACCATCACTGAGGATGAGTGAAGACTGCAGAATTGTGGCCCCGGCCCCCCACAAGACAATATTCCAGCACAGAAGGGAACACAGCATGAGAATCTTCATTCTAGAGTCTCTGGTGTCAGCATGCATGACTGTAAACCTATACCTGGCAATATGTGATCAATTGAAAAATTCTTTAGCTATAAGCAACCAATATGTGCGTTTTTATAAATGACCTTATAAGTATTGGGGAGTTTTTAAAGACAATATTCTGAAGTCATATAGCTATAGTGTGTTATGCCTATGCATATATTATAAATATTTTAATATCTCTTTGTGTGCTGAGTTGTTTCAGTCATGTCTGACTCTTTGTGACCCCATGGACTATAGCCCACCAGGCTCCTCTGTGTATGGGATTCTCCAGGCAAGAATACTGGAGTGGGTTGCCATGCCCTCCTCCAGGGGATCTTCCTGACCCCAAGATCAAACCAGTCTCTTATGTCTCCTGCACTGGCAAGAGGATTATTTACCACTAGCACTTTAATAGCAACCAAATATTTTTTAATCAGCTTGAACCTCCACCCACCGATGTTTCTGAAAGCTTACAGCTCATGGGTAAAGCAAGGTGCCTCATATTTAGAATAATAATCCAAATACATACTTTGTCTACTCCACAGAGTTGTTTTGAGAGTCAAAATAATGCATGTAAAAGTAACGGAATTCCCTAGAATCAGGGTCATCTATAGCGTGCCATAGACAACTTCTGGGGGTAGTGTTCTCCTGAAGGTCACCGAGTTTGGAAATCTTAACCTCTTGTAGAACAATTGCTTCAACTTCTAAAGAAAAAAAATATGTGCGCGTCTTGTTGTTATCCTCTCGTAGAGAATCACAAAAAGCGAGCTGAGTACACACTTCTTTTTCCTATTATTGTATGAAGGTTTGTTTTTTAAGAAATTAGCTGCTTTGATCTTAGGAGAGGAATTCCTCTTTGCTTGATGTCCTACAGATTTCTGATGAGATCAAATGAAGGCAATTTAAATACTAGACTTGTAGTAAATATCGATTTTTAAAAACCTCTCCCACCTCGGTTAACTAACTAGTTTGGGCTACAGGAGGGGTGTCTCTAAGCTATAAGGCTCTCTTACTAATCTCAAATGTCAGAAAAATAACTGACTCAATCCAAACACAGCCTCCAAATGAAACTGGATTAAAATTTGCCTTGAGGTTACCTGCTTGTGGGGAGTCCCATGGACGGGGGAGCCTGGTGGGCTGCAGTCCATGGGGTTGCTAGGAGTCGGACACGACTGAGTGACTTCACTTTCACTTTTCACTTTCATGCATTGGAGAAGGCAATGGCAACCCACTCCAGTGTTCTTGCCTGGTGAATCCCAGGGACGGGGGAGCTTGGTGGGCTGCCGTCTATGGGGTCGCGCAGAGTCGGACACGACTGAAGCGACTTAGCAGCAGCAGCAGCAGGAGCAGCAGCACCTGCTTATGAGCCATACAAAATAATACAGAGATCCAAAATACGTTTTGGCACACAAGAGATTGGTCTCATTTGAGATAAGCACCCCTACATTCCCAGACAAGTCCTCACACCACTACTGAGTAGATGTTGAGGATGTTCCTGGTCTAAACTGTCTGCACCTCTCCTGCTGAGCATTAAAAGTGAAAAAAGTGAAAGTGTTAATTGCTCAGTTGTGTCCAACTCTTTGTGACCCCATGGACTATAGCCCACCAGACTCCTCTGTCCATGGGATTCTCCAGGCAAGAATACTGGAGTGAGTAGCCAGCCGTTCCCTTCTCCAAGGGATCCTCCCAATCCAGGGATCAAACTCAGGTCTCCTGCATTGCAGGCAGATTCTTTACTGTCTGAGCCACCAGGGAAACCTTGGGTAAGGGGATGCCCTAAAGTTCACGAATTAAGTGAAGTAGGATTTGAGTGCAATGCTGTAGAAAATAAAAGTAAATGCAAACTTATCAATGATGAATGAAATATTAATAGCAACATTTTAAACAAAGACAAGATCAATATCCCCCACGTTTCTTCCTGTCTCAGGCTCTCATATGGCTCATCACGGCACTGCCAATTAATACTTGTCAGCATCTTCTCATTTTAGGATCGGAACTTTCCTTAAAGCCATGTCAAACCAACCGACCAACCAACCACAAAAACAGTCTCACCAAGAAATAGGGCAGAAAGCTTTCTGTTTATACCAAGATGCCCTCAGGGATGCTCCTTTAGATCTTTTTCCCAGACTGGGATTTTTCCCACTTAAGAAAGGTGATGGTTTTTCTGATTCATTAGCAACTAAGGGTGAGAAATAACACTCCGGCATTGATGACAAGTTGATTGCTGTCTATTCTTATCTCTTGTCTCAATCTGCTTTTCAAACGTGAGGAGGTTAGGAGAAGATGGATACTCATGATCTTCCAAAGATGCCAGGGTGGAGAGGCTGGAGTCACTTATGCTAAATACACATTGTGACTACTTCCCCCAATGTGTACACTGTTTCTGGGAGGAAAACTGGGTATCTTTGGTAGGGGGTGGAATAATTCTTATGACACTGAAGGGGTCCTTATTAAATTCAGATCAGTCAGTGTGCTTAGTCATGCCCCACTTTTTTCGACCTGATGGACTGTAGCCTGCCAGGCTCCTCTGTCCATGAGATTTCCCAGGCAAGAATACTGCAGTGGGTTGCCATTTCCTTCTCTGGGGTATCTTCCCGACCCAGGGATTGAACCCATGTCTCCGGCATCAGCAGGCAAATTCTTTACCACTGCATCACTTGGGAAGCCTCCTTCAGAGGCTTAAAGCAGCTTTATAAAAATGTCTAGCCAACTCTTGGGACTATAGCTTTCCAGGTGCTCTGGCTGAAGCACCAGGCTTCAAGGGGGATCCTCTCATAATGATGGAGTATGTACCAGACTTACCCCTCCCTACACTGCCTCTTTACCAACTCCCCAAAGTCCCCTGGCTCCTCTATGCTCCTGCTCACAGCTGGTCTCACATAGATTCAAGCCATCTCCCAAATTCCCACAGATCGTTGCCTGAGACACAGTTACAAACACAGCCTTCTCTTTAAATATCCAACCAATTGCCACAGCTCTTGCTCCTACCCCCTCTTCCCCCAATCCCAGTTAGCATCCTAGGATGCAGACCTGGTCTTTCATAGAAGACAGGAAGAGACAACTCATGGGAGAAGACAACGTAAGACTAACAGAGGCACATCAGCAGGGCTTAAAGGGTGGACATGTCTAATCAGGAAGAGAAAGACTTCTAAAACATGCTAAAAATATTCTATAAACTCATTCACCCCTCCCTCTCAAAGAAAAATGTCAGAAAACTCTCTTTTTTTTGCTAGAAAGTACTTTTCAGAAATTAGGTGAAATAGATGGAACATGGACCAAGCTACAAGGTGCCAAGATGTAGATGTTATTCATCTCATTTTTCCTTTGTTATATCTCTGCCTCTTCACTCCTAGGGTTGGTTACCTTTAAATAGAACGGGAGCTACTGCTCTCTGTAATTCTGACACTGAAAGTCCATATCAAGGGCAATGTCACTTACTGATGGGGGATGGAAAAGGCTGTAGAACTTAGAACCCCCGACTCCACCATCTCAATCGCTTGCTTCATTTCCAGCTTCTTGTACAAAGAAACAAGGCT
Source organism: Cervus canadensis (assembly GCF_019320065.1). Lineage (NCBI taxonomy): Eukaryota > Metazoa > Chordata > Mammalia > Artiodactyla > Cervidae > Cervus > Cervus canadensis. The sequence continues at coordinate 7,093,032 of NC_057390.1, read as the reverse complement.
CGATTTTGGCAGATTCTTTCGGATGAGGATTTTCCGTAAATACTGATGATCAAACTTCTTAAACCTATAAACGAAAACCAATATTTTGGAAATCTTCAATCTCTGTACATGTTATGTAAGCATATATACTTTCCTTGAAATAAACTACCACTTAAGTCTATTCTCAAAAACACCAGGACAGTGCCTGAAACTCATGACTCTGAATGCATTTTTTTTAATCATAGAATTCATACAATTTTTTAAAATAAAGAAAGAATGTCCAGATGGCCTGAATACATTGAAAATCAACCTAACAAAAGGAAGGGACAAGCTATAATCAGCGCAAAAAGTAGGCATTAAATGGGAAGCGGGAGAGACCAGTTCAGTTCCAATTGTGGGAGAAGAAAGGAAGGGTTGATCGGGCCTTTGTTGGGCCATCCTAGTAACTGGTAACGGTGGCAGCTGCACTTACAGCGATGCTGGCCTATTCAACCAGAACCCATAAGTTTAAATAGCCTGGTAGTTACAGTAGTTTCACTCATTGTGCTGCAGATCATTTTGAATCCTGCCAATTAGGTGGGGGCTGGTGAGAGAGCCCACATATACCCTGAGTGATGGCGCGTCTGAATACGCCGGCTGCTGACGTCCGCCATCACTGTCTCAAAGCTCGGGCTGACCCATCAGACTGAGCCACACAGAGAAGGTGGTGACTTCAGTGTCAGCCAATCGTTTGGAGGGGGAATTTTCAACACCTCCAGTCATCTTCCATTCAAGGAGTAATGTGGCTGCTGCTTTATTTCCTGGGTTGCTGGAATGTCTTCTGGTGATTGGTCTCCCGATCTGTGGGGTGAATGGACTCTTAATCAGCCAAAGCTCCTCTGGGTTGAGCAGTCTCTGATTCATGGGCTCTGTGATCTGTGTTTGGTTCTTACCAGGCTCACTCTGGCTCCAACAGGGTCACCCCTCAGCCTTCTTCATGAGAAGCAATGGTTTCTGTTTATTCCTCAATCTATTGCCATTGGCCCCTCAACTACTAGGACTTGTCTGAGTTCCTCAACCTGGGCTCACCTTGACCTTGTACTGGTCAAGACCAGTGGTCGCCATTGCCCTTGTGCTATTTAGCCACTGGCTCCACCTGATGGACAACTTGGTGGCCACTTCCTATGAACCCTGCATGTCCTGCTTCCCTTCTAGCCTTTCTCATGACTTCTTCCCAGTCTCCTCTGTCCTTCCTCTCCCTTTTCTGCCTCAGAGGAAAGGAAAAAGGAAAACAAGGAAAGCTTCTCCGAGTCCTGTCCTCAGGGAGCTTCCCCTCTTCCCAGGATCCCAGTCATCTCAGCCACATCCACAGCTTTGGGTACCAAATACTGACAATTCACAATCTCTATCACCAGTCACGATTTCCTCCTGAACTTGAAACTCAGTTCCAAAAGGGGTTGAGTGAGTATGAGACACTTAAGCAGAATCTGCTATTAACTCTAAACATTCTTCTACAGTGTATAAACTTAACCATGACATTGTTACCTCCCTCTGCTCGCTATCTGCAGACCAGATGGCCATTCTCATTTTCCCTTGCTTCGTCTTCCTTTTCTGATGTCATAGCCAGCCTATGGACATAGGACATAGGACAGTCTCTCCTAGAAGTATTTCAATATCCCTTCTGCTAATTGCTGACCTTCACTAATCTGGAAGCTCTGTGGCTCATTGAAAACAAGAGACCTAAACGCACACCCAGGTTCCACTGTACGGCAGGTTAACTGACTTCTCAGAGTTGGTTTTCTCATCTTTAAAATGAGAATAACACAGGACAGTTAAGGAGATCATGTGAGAGATAACTGGTATGAGAGGTAATTCCTCTCTTTCTTTTTATTGGAGTATAGTTGCTTTAAAATATTGCGTTAATATACCCATGATTTATATAGTAAAATATGTTCCCTCTCTCTGGAGCCTCCCTCCCACCCCTGCATCCCACCCTCTAGGTCATCACAGAGCACCAAGCCAAGCTCTCTATTCTGTACAGCAGCTTCCCACTAGCTGTCTGTTTTACACAGGTAGTGTATATATGCCAGTGCTGTGTGTCTCCCCATTTAATGTTTCTCTTTCTAATCCAGCTTCCACATCGTTGTGTAGTTTGCTTTCCGAAGTCCAAGTATGGCTATGCTCCTATTTAATAGCCTTTTGATATGAGTTTTAACAGTCAAATTGAACTTTGTAGCATCAATGGCTGTACAGAGATGCTGGACTCTGCACTGTAAAAGTGCGTCCTTGTCTTTCCAATCTTTCACCTTGTCTCATCTCTCTGACCATATCCAAACCAGGACATGCTCTCCCTTGCCTTTGCAAATGGAAATACACTGCTATTACTGATGCTTGGCAAGCTTGCATTCTTCTCTGCGTTCTCTGCCTCATTTATTTTCCAAACCCACTCCCACATTATCATACAGTTTATGCATTTGCCTCTGTTATAACATGCCCCATGCAGGCTCAGTCACTCAGTCTTGTCCAACTCTTTGTACACCATGGACTGTAGCCCGCCAGGCTCCTCTGTCCATGGGATTCTCCAGGCAAGGATACTGGAGTGGGTTGACATTTCCTTCTCCAGGGGGATCTTCCTGAGCCAGGGATCGAACCTGCATCTCCTGCATTGGCAGGTGGATTCTTTACCGCTGAGCCCCCTGGGAAGCAAGCTGTACTAGTTCTCTCTAAAGCACTCAGTTCCAAGTTCACTGCCTCCACGCCCTGGGAGTCCATTTCCCAGGACTTCTTCCTGCTTCCTATATGGCATGACTCCTGGGCCCTTTGTCTTCCTGCTTCCCTGTCTCGGGACTCTTTCGAGCTTCATGCTCAGCTTCCAGGGGGAACTTCCGAGGCTCCCCAAGTCGCATCTACCCCTCCGCGGTGCTGAAAGCGCAGTCCTTACTTGTCTCTGACTTGGTAGTGGCTCCACTGCCCACACACATCTTCGATTCCAGCTTTCAGGTGGTCCATCAGCTGGCAACAGACACAGAAAAATGACTGCTAGTGACACATTAGCCCTACAGGACACCCAAGGAAAGCTACCACACCCTGAAAAACAAAGGAGGCTTTACTTTCCTAGCTCATATCCTCTTTTCTATCACTCTGTTGATAGAACTGAAGCTTACAATGCCTTTCCCAGTAATGCCACCAATGCCTTTCATAATTCAAAGGCTCTGTAGATAAGTTCTTCAATAAAGCACATAACTTCCAAGGAAAACAAGGTACTTGCTTTGCTATGAATACTACCTTTCTACAATGATCAAGAAAGTTTCTCATGACTGAAATGACATGGATATAAAGTCTAATAACTAACTATCACTCTAATTTCATTGCAAAAAGAAAAGAAAATGCCAGTCCCTTTTTATACAGTCCATTTTATACTATATTCTAAAAATATAGTTTTATGGATATTCTATTATAATATCTCCTGGAGAAGGAAATGGCAGCCTACTCCAGTATTCTTGCCTGGGAAATCCCATGGACAGAGGAGCCTGGTGGGCTACAGTCCGTGGGGTCACATGACTAAGCAACAAAATTATAAGGACAGAATTACATCTGTTTTTATCTGATCTTTTTGTCTCAGTATTTACATTTCACCATCCATGCCAGTTATACTACATTTGCTTCATCCCAACTGTTTATAAGAATTTAGGGAAAAACACAATCTCTATATAATTTGTTAATTTACAAATAATCTAAGTTTGTAATCAGTGCAGTTTATCATGGCTTCTAAATTCTGGGGAGAAAGTAGATGAAAATAATTAATTCTGAAACAATTATGTACTCTCTACCAATAATTATATCTTTTGTGATAAAAAGAGATAAATAAGAAAGGGGTGAAACATCCAGGTTCTATTATTTTAGGTATACTATCTAATTTCTTAATATAATGAATAGAGGGGATAAAGATAGAGACAAAAATCTTCAATCAGGTTAAAGCACAATTTTTTTTAAAGTTCTATTTATTTATTATTTATTGTTGGCTATGCTGGGTTTTGGTTGCTACCTGGACTTTTCTCTAGCTGAGGCAATTGGGGGCCACTCTTTTTAGTAGCAGTGTGTGTTCTTCTCATTGTGGGGGCTTCTCTTGTTGCAGAGCACGGGCTCTAGGGCATGCAGGCTTTAGTAGTTGCGGCTCCCAGCTCTAGAGCACGGGCTTGGTTACTCTGAGGCAGGTGGGGTCTTCCAGGACCAGAGATGGAATCTGTGTCTCCCACACTAGCAGGCAGATTCTTTACCACTGAACCACCAGGGAAGCCCAAAGCACTCAGGCTGTATTCCACTGTGTATAGAGGAATACTTCTTTTAAAACACTCACTCCTTTATCTCCAGCTGTTTAATACTTCCAAATGGGCTTGGAAAATTTTTCATTTGGATTTCCTGGAATTAAAATTATTTTATTTCCATAGGTGACTTTGGCCATGAAATTCTGCTCTGACTTTGACTTCATCAGTTTTTCCAGCACCAGAGTTAAGGACTCTCAGACATGAAAGAAAACTACACATTATATGGGTCAATGGTCTCGAAGCCTGTGACTGGAAGCCTGAATCTCCTGGACAGCACCTGTGCCGAGGGTCCCCAGTTACCCCTCGTACTTCACCTGTGACTGTGCCGTACAAGAAACCATTGTCCAGATGCTCTTCATTAGGAGCTGAAGCTTCTCACAGTACATTTTCCGTGCATTAGTTCCCATTTCTATTCCCCAGAGCCATTTGTTGTTCAGTCGCTCAGTTGTGTCTGACTCTTTGTGACCCCATGGACTGCAGCATGTCAGGTTCCTCTGTCCATGGAATTCTCCAGACAAGAATACTGGAGTGGGTTGCCATTTCCTTCTCCAGGGAATCTTCCAGGCCCAGAGATCAAACCTGGGTATCCTGCATTGCAGGCAGATTCTTTACCATCTGAGCCACAAGGAAAGCCCATAATGACCTATATGGGAAAAAAAATCTAGGAAAAAAACAGACCCTTTCCTAGAACCTTCAGAAAGAAAGTCAGTCCTGCAAGATCTTGATTTCATCCCAGTGAGACTCACTGTGAGCTTCTGACTTCCAGAACTATAAGATAATAACTGTAAGATTCAAGCAACTGAGTTTGTGGCAATTTCCCACAGCAACACTGCTGTGGAGCTGGAGAGGAAAGAGACCATGTCTAGTGACATATCCACACTTCTAAATCAGCTCCCATAGGCGACCAAGAGGGGCCATCTCACTAACTTACTAATCATGACCGAGAGATGACTTACACGAGTATGGAGTTCTTCGTTGATGGATTCTTTTTTATTGGTCTTTCTAACATCCAGATACCTGACCAGAGGGCCAACTGTGATTCCCTAGGTTGTAAACAACAAAATAAAGGGTTTTGTTGTAGAGAAGACTGTCACTGTAAAGACCACAAATCTATTAGCAAAACTATGGGGACTCTAATTTTTTACATCTTTTTTGTACTAGTTTCTCCTGAATAAATGCTCCATTGTTTACTTTAGTTCTTATTTAATGTTTTTAAATTCTGCAATAAAAACAGGTATTATATCTATATTTTAAACCAAGGACGTAGTTTCATTCTTTAAAATAAACTCCCATTAGTTTGCTAAGCACTAATTCCAGTTAAAATAAAAACTATTTAGTACTAACTGGAATCTTATTTTCAGTAATACACATTAGAGGTGCTATCATTCGCCTGTATGTTAGAACATTTTGATTTTATTATTCAAAATTCATCAAAATTTAGAGTTTATGGGATGACCCAAAACATGATATAGACATATTTGGGAATTTGGTTTCAGTATTGAACACATATCTGAAAATCAGATAACAGTATCCTTGTCTTGGTATTTTATTAACTTAACACACAATCCTGAGAAGAATAGACTTATTTCAAGTAGGAAGGAAATCTACCAACCTGAATAAACACGGTAAAATATATAACAACGAGAGTAGCAGTGACGAACAATTTCTTCCTAGGAAAAAGAGACAGAGGAAGCAAAAACGCAAGGGAAAAACTTCCAGCTCCTCGGACACCACTGTAGAAAATTACGCACTGGTCCTTGATGGAGAAGGGGAAAGTCCGAAACCGGTTACTGACATAGAAGAGAGCAAACACACCTAGAAGGGGGGAAATATGTATTAGAGGAGATGATCACGGGTGAGCCGAGACACAGCAGTGCCAGTGAGGACAGGTCGTGTCATGTGCCCCCAAACAAGGCAACTGAATTCCATCACACCCGTGACTGTCCGCGCCAAACAGGTCAGCTTGCAGAGCTTTTCACTTCTCGGCTAGTTCATGGCACAGCAGTGCTTCAAGTCAGAAGTCTTGTTCCCAACAGGAATGTTCACAAGTATGTGTGTTTCAGTGTATGTGTGTATTTGGGATTTCCCAGGTGGCTCAGTGGTAAAGAATCAGCCTGCAATGCAGGAGACGAGGGTTTGATCCCCGGCTTGGGAAGATCTAGGAGAAGGGCATGGCAGACCACTCCAGTATTCTTACCAGGACAATACCATGGACAGAGGAGCCAGGCAGGCTATGGTCCGTGGGGTTGCATAGAGTCGGACACAACTTAATGACTGAGCACGTGTGTGTATTTAGAGGAATACATCTTGACACTTTTGCTATAAGAAATGGCATCTGTTTTCTAATCTATTTTCGTAAACTTTGCTCTGCCTTTCAAAATTAAGAAAAGCAAGGGTATTGCTTGGAGGGTACAAGCCTGTCTATCAACTCCTACTCTCACTGAGTCAGCAGAAGAGGTGTGTGACTTTGAAGGTGAGAGGGGCCCTCGCAGAGCCTGGGGGTTCTCTGCAGGTGAGCAGAGCTTGTGTGGGTGGTTTGGTTCTTCTTGAGACTCAAGGCAAACAAGAAAGGAAGTTGGCAAGGGGTCACCAGGGGGCTTCTTACTGTCAGTAAGTGTCAGAAATGGAGGGTGGGAAAACTTATTGGAAATAGGTGTTATCTATCACATCTTTCTCCATCTCCCAGTGGCCCACATGGCTGAGTTACAACCAATGCAGGATTGCCTGGTGAGAGAGGTCCCTTCATTTAAGCTCTGACTAATCAGAGAATAATAAAGCACTCAGTATCCTCATGTGACTTCTAATGACACAGACATCACAGCAAGCATCCTTGACATCAACTCTACTGCCCTATAGATCGCTGTAGTATTAGAACTGAAAGGGACCTAACGAATTGGTCCACACCCACTGTTGTGTGCTTGGGGTAGAAGTTTTTGAGTAATTAACTGTCTGCTCAAGGTCAAATAATATCACCAACTCAAGAGACAAGAATTTGAGCAAACTCTGGGAGATGGTGGAAGACAGAGGAGCCTGGAGTGCTACAATTCATGGGATTACAGAGTCGGACATGACTTAGCTACTCAACCACCACCACCACCAAGGTGAAATGGCTAGTTAGTGATATGACAAGACTTGATGTGACATTATAAATTTATATCAGAGTGTTCTTAATTCTTTTCTCCCCTGAAGACCCAATAGGCACACATATTCAGAGTTAATTTTATGAATAATTTAAATATTTACACATTCTTGTTATTCTTTCCTAGCATCCTTTCATAGTAGGGACATTGAAAATGCAGGAGACAATACAATTTAATGTTTTTCACTTCGTTTGGTTTGTCCCGGCTCCTCCATGGACTAGTCATGTGACCTTGGACAAGTGTCTTAATCTTGTCAGGTACTCAGGTCCTCACCTGCTTTATGGAGATGCTGACAGTATTTATATTAGAAGATGGAGGTAAAGTTCAATAAACTCAATATTTATAAATAACAGGAAACATGACCTTCTATGTTATAACCCTTCATGAGTGAGAACTATTCTTAGCTACGACGAGTCAGATAGTAGCCAGAGAGCTGGACTCTGACACCTGGCTCTGTCCCTCACCCTGATGTGGCCAAGTCATTTTCTTGGGAACTGTTCCATCATTTCCCTTGGATGGAAAATACAGGAGCTGGGTTGGATGGTCACTAAGGGTCAACCATGATGAGGTCTCCACAACATTAATCTCCTAGATGGTTTCTATTCTTGTTGGCTGGGCTGAAGCTCTGAGTCTGATGCTCCTCTTGATCTTAACTTGACTCTGTAGATCACTGTAGTATTAGAACTTAAAAGGACCTAAATTTGTCCGTGTACACTGTTTTGTGGTTGGGGAAGAAGCTTTTCAGTAGTTAACCTTCTGTACATGTGCTCAGTCGCCTCCGACTCTTTTCGACCCTATGGATTGTAGCCCACCAGCCTCCTCTGTCTATGGGATAGTCCAGGCAAGAATACTGGAGTGGGTTGCCATTTCCTTCTCCAGGGGATCTTCCCAACCCGGGGACTGAACTCACATCTCCTGCATTGGCAGGTGGATTCTTTACCACTGTGCCACCTAGGAAGCACAGTTAACTGTCTTCCCAAGGTCAAATAGCTAATTAGTGATAAGACTTGATGTGAGATTATAAATTTATATCAGAGTATTCTTAATTCTCTTCTCCTCTGAAGACCCAAGGCACACATATTCAGAGTTACTTTTATGAATGTTTTTAATATTTCTGCATTCCTGTTATTCTTTCCTACATCCTAAAAACCATTCTAAATTTAGAATGTATATATTCAAGATGAGTTCTCAGACATTTCTCCTAATTTCTCTCTGAGTAACTGGCTTGAAACTACCCATCAAAGTCATGTAAAAAAATGTTTCAAATATTGGTCAAAATCACTTTAAAATATAACTGCTTCTAATCAAAAGAAATCTTGTAGTTCAGCAATGACTGTTCTTACTAATTCCAGAAACAAATATACAGTTAAATTAAAAGGCCTTCAACAAGACATCTCATGTTTTCAAATGACATATTTGATAGGGCTGATCGGACAGGGGAGCCCGGCATGCAGGAGTCCCTGGGATCGCAAGGATTTGGGCAGGACTTAGGGACTGAACAACAGACAGTCACACTGCAGAGTTGCCTTGACAAAGCATTTGTTTTAAAAAAGGATCCACTTTCTTTGTTTTCTATACGTCATACTCAATCCTCGACTAAAACCACCTGTAATATTTAGGAGATTCTTTTCCAGCAGGATTTGCCTTCTATAGACTACAATTTGTGAGATTGAACTTTTCTTATAACAAAAGTGTAAAGGAGAGCCTGCAGTTTATAATCTACATCTAATTTAAGGTGCAAGAAGGTACAAATTGGCAAAGACATGATGAGCAAAAGGTAAATGTACTGAGTTATATTTAAATGTGTCTTTGTGAAATTTCTCTCCTCAATTAAAAAAATAAAAGTGCTCTGGCTCCAGCCTTGTGTTTAGTGCAGAAACTTATCAGCCAGAAATTATTTTGAACTGATTGAGGAAGCAACCAGAGAACGTTCCTGGTCACCATAAGGTACCCAACCCCTCCACCCCCACCCCAAACCAGTGAAACCAGTTGGCATCATCTTATTGCTTATGCTTTAACCTTGCAGGAAGGAACAAGAAAAATAAAAAGAGAAGCAGGTAGGACTCTATGGGCCCTGCCATGTCTTACTGATGGCCCTCCAGATCTGGCAGAAGACCAGGGTGAAGCAGATAAAGGCCCAGTTCCACTCGTGGTTCTTTCCAATGGTGGACACGCCCATGAAGATGAAGATCAGGGTCTCGCTGACGCTGCTCAGCATCTTCATGAAGTACTTGATGGTCGTGTATGAGGTCTGGGACACGTTTTCTTCCACATACTTTTTCATTGTCACCGCACAGGCTGTGATTCTGCAGAAGGAACAGAAAGAAGCCCAGGACCTTGTCCCTCATTGGAAAATCCTCTCTTTTGGTGATGGCATATGTGGGTGCTCAGTCACTCAGTTGTGTCTGATGTCTTTGTGACCCCATGGATTGTAACCCCTCAGGCTCCATTGTGCATGGGCTTTACCCAGGCAACAATACTGGAGTGGTTTGCCATTTCCTCCTCCAGGGGATCTTCCCAACCCTGCATCTCCTGCATTGGTGGGTGGATTCTTTACCACTGAGCTACCTGGGAAGCCCAGGGATGGCACAGAGACACGAATCCTGTTTTTATCTAGACAGAACATCTTCTCCAACTGCAGATGGTCATTTTCTTTCTTCTTCTTCTTCTCACTACCCAGGGGGTCTGCAAAAGTTGACTGTGATGGGGGGAGGTGGCAGTGGCATGGTCCCCAAAAACAAAATGGTGCATAATTCATGCAGGAGCCAGACGCAGGACTGTTTCTTTCTTGCTCTCCTCATCAAAGGCTATGTCAGCCCTACCTCTTACTCTCAGCTTCACTCGCCTTAAACCGAAATATGTGCAGTCGCCTAGGAAGAATAATTCAGCAAGACCCCTCATACTATAACGTTCCCTACAAAAATTTAATGGAACATTTTCACTTAAAATGCTTTGTTCTAGAGCCACTTCGCAAGTTTGGAAAGGAAAGAAAGGATTTGCTTTGTCTTAGTAGTTTGCTCAATTTTTTTCAGTACATAGTAGGTTTTTATTCTTCAAAATATATGTATACTTTTAGTACATTGTATCAAATAAATCAGGTGGGTTTCAAAAATGCAAGATAGGTTATATGAGCCAAATACATTAATTTGCATAAATTGGCAGAATCGCTACTTAATTTTAGACTTGCGACTTCCTGATGAGAACTAGAAATTTCCTTTCGCTGATGGTATTTAGTTATTTATACTTGGAATATAATTGCTTTACAGTGTTGCTTTCTGCTGTATAACAGTGTGAACCAGCCGTAAGTATACATATATCCCCTCCCTCTCGGTCTTTCCTCCCACCGCCCCCCACCCCCCATCCCACCCTCTAGGTCATCACAGGGCACCAGGCTGACCTCCTTGTGCAAAACAGCAGCTTCCCACCATATTTACACATGGTCGTGTACATATGCAGGGCCTCTCTCCCAATGCGTCCCACCCTCTCCTTCCCCTTCTGTGTACACAAGTCTGTTCTCTATGTCTGCAGCTCTATTACTGCCCTGCAAACAGATTCATCAGTACTATTGTTCTAGATTCCACACATATGCACTAGTATACGATATTTGTTTTCCTCTTTTTGTTTTACTTCACTCTGTACAACAGACTCTGGGTCCATCCACATTCACTTTTAAGGAGAGAGAATGATGAGTGCCTAGACTTTGTGAAAGTGAAAGTGAAAGTGCTAGTTGCTCAGTTGTCTCTGTCTCTGTGTGACCCCATGGACTGTAGCCCACCGGGCTCCCCTGTCCATGGGGTTCTCCAGGCAAGAATACTGGAGTGGGTAGCCATTCCCTTCTCTGGGGGATCTTCCCGACCCAGGGGATGAACTTGGGTCTTTTGCATTGCAACCAGTTTCTTTACGTCTGAGCCACTAGGGAAGCTGCCTAGACTTTACACTACTGTATGTAATGAAAATAAATATTTCTATACAATAAAATTGTGCCCAAGGATCTGGGTATGAGGATAATGTCATTTAAAAAAAGGCAACATGATCAGATATAATAAATCAAGTTGAGAAGCCTTATTCCAAGATTTAAACAAGGATAAACATTTCAAAAACATTTTCATTAGGGAAAAAAAAATCTGAATTTCTAGTCTTATCGTGTCTCTTGAGTTTTACTCCACACTGACCAGTCCTGGAGCAATGACATAACTTAAGTGAAAGAGCAGAAAGCAGAGTCCAGGAACGAAGGTAGTTCCTGGCATGCTTCCCTTTAAAATAATGCATTTTTCGAGGAAAAAAGATAACAACTGAAGTGAGACCTTAACCTTGAACCTCTCCCAGCTCATCTCTGCACCAGCTTTTCTGAGCATTATAAATTGACCTTGTACTTGCTCAGCAAGCTCTCTTCAGGCAAATCACCAGGACAGAGCAAATGCAGGTGCTGGGGAGAACATTTGTTTGGCAAAGGACCTGAACCAGATTTGACAGAAGTTCAAGAAACCTGAATCCTGCATCGCTTTTGAGGACTAGCTTCAGAAGTCACGCCTAAAAAAAAAAAAAGAAGTCACGCCTTTCCTAATTCTGGTCCACAAGATGTGGTCCTAAACTCTCCTTATTGGATGGGAGTTGGTCCTTCGTTTGTACTCACGCCAGGATGCCAGAGAGGTAGAGCGTCTCGGCCACTAGGTAGGACAAGTAGCTGAACATGAAGACGATGAGGGGTTCGATCGCAGAGATGTTCTGGGTGAAACGGGTGATAAACGCAGAAATGAATCCAAAAATGACACCAAAAAACACACCCCCGCACCCAACAATGATGAATCGGGCACATCCAGCCAAAATATCCACAGGTTCTATGTCTTCAAATTTGTGCATCTTCGTGAAGGCAATTAAGATGTTATACAAGACCTAAATGAAAAGAAAATGAGAAAAAGGAAAGCAGACTTAAATTAGAAAGGAGAAACAGTTGTGCTTGCTTTGGCAGCACATAGGCTAAAACTGGAATGATAGAGAAGACCTGCGCTGCCCCTGCTCGAGGATGACAGGCAAATTTGTGAGGACTTCCATATTTTTATTACCCCAATACAAAACAAAAAGTTTAAAGTTTGGGAAAAAAATAAAAATTAATTAAAAAAAATTTAAAGTGCCTTAAAAAAAAAAAAGAAATAGAAATCAAGGTAGCCTTTACAAAGTCATCTATATAAATTTTCCAGCTAGTAATACCAACCAGTCCTTACCATGAATTCAGATGTTAATTTGTTTAAATTATTCATTAAAATTAACGTAACTAAATCTAAAAAACAAATGAAATACAGTTTACACACAGTTTCTTCTTTTTTTTAAAATTGTTTTATTGTGGTAAAGTCACATAATATAAAACATACTATTTTGACCAGGTTTAACTGGACAGTTCAGTGGTACTAAGTACATTCACATTGTTCTGCAACTCTCACCATCATCCATTTCCCAATTTTCCACCTTCCTAAACTTAAACTCTGTCCCTGATAAACACTAAGTCCCCATCCACACAATCTAATATAGTTTCTGACGCTATGAATTAGTCACCTATTCTGGGTACCTCGTATGAGTGGAATTAAAACCTGTGTGTCTGCACTTACTGTATGTTGGAATGCATTTTTAAGCTTAGCTTAATACATGTTCTATAAACAGACTGCACCTTAATTTTTCCCCCACTGCGCTGTGCAGTAGGTTCCCATTAGTTATCTACTTTATACATGGTTGGTTTACACACAGATTCTTAACTTTGGGTCTAGTTGAATAATATACCACAATAAATTGCATAACAAGAAATATTGACACAGCTGCCTAAAATTATATGCATTGCAAGTAATTTAAATCTATTCAGCTTCAGGGAGTAAGTACAATCTGTCCTGTGCTCAGTCATGTCTGTCTCTGTGTGACGCTATAGACTGTAGCCCACCAGGCTCCTCTGTCCATGAGATTCTCCAGGCAAGAATACTGGAGTGGGTTGCCATTCCCTCCTCCAGGGGATTTTCCCAACCCAGGGATCAAAACTGCGTCTCTTGTGTCGCCTGCATTGGCAGAGGTTTCTTTACCACTAAACTACCTGGGCAGCCCCACCCAAGAAGTATAATACAGATTTAAAGCACAGAGCACCTACTACGTGCCAGTCTCTTCGCTAAGTTTGGTGTCATTATCAACTGATTTCCTCTGGCTCTGAATGCACCCTTCAACACAGCCTCCATAATAAACAATAAAAGTCTTACTAATCTCTGGAGTCATAATGGAATCGATTCATACACTTTTTGCCATCCATTTGCACATGAAGATCCAGAATGTTATCCAGCCCAGCACAGGTTTTGTCTTAGGAATGTGAGTTGGCAGAGAGCAACATTCCTGAAAGTAGTTCAAGTGTTACCAGTCTTCATCTGGGTGGCTTCATCCAGTGAACTCTACTAACAGAGGAGAGGACCATGGAGGGGTGGGGCACGCAATGGCCCCTCTGCTCACAGGCCTTCAGGCCCCGCTCCAGGGCAGCTTGGCCACACTGCCTTCTATGTTTGCTCCCGAGGGCTGCTGTAACAAGGCTTCCCGGGGGCGCTAATGGTAAAGAACCCATCTGCAATGCAGGAGACACGAGGGTTCGTTCCCTGGGTTGGGAAGATCCCCTAGAGGAGGAAATGGCAACCCACTCCAGAATTCTTGCCTAGGAGATCCCCTGGGCTGAGGAGCCTGGCGGGTTACAGTCCATGGGGTCTCAAAGAGTCGGACACGGCTGAGTACACAAGCACGGATATTATTTAAGCAAAGCCAAGCAAACCCATGCTCTAAGAAAAACCTTGCCTGAGTTTTTGCAAGAAAATTGTGACTTACGGTTTCAAAATGAATCCAAAAGAAACTTAGTGGTTGTATCCCAACTCAGTGACTTTATTTAGTTCGATTTAACCTTTTGCCTGACCTTGGAGCAACCCATGTGCAGGTCTTAGAAGCCCTGGGTGTTGCACCTTTGGAGCTGTGTTCATGTTCCAAGGAGTGAAGCCAAGATGAAAAGCCAGAAGCTAGCATGAAACTCAAAAAGCAAGTTTGAATGAGTTTAATTGGGACTCTGGGAGTTTATTTGACTCTTAAGACCAAAGAAACTCACAGAGTATGATTGAGACTCAAAGATGTGCATGTTTAGGCCACAAACGAAAACTCTTTTGCATTGCTTTACAGATTATAAGAAGCAGCCTGATCTGTTCCTAGGACCTGGGAAAGTCAACAGGACTAGCCCTGGCCCCAGACACCGGTGTGCGCTGCCAGGAAGAGGCTATGGCATTTTCAGAAGCTAAAGTCATACGTATAATTAAGAAGACTACACTTACAGACATAATCCATACGACTACATGGAAAACAATTCTTATCTTTCAAATTATATGGCTCTGGATGTCATTACAGTTATGAAAGATTTTCTTTGGATTCCTTTCAAATCACAATCATGTGTGCATATTTTTAATATATTGGAAGGGGAAACTCAGCCAGTGCTAATGCTCAAACACATCCTTAGCACTAAGGGGAAACAAAATCAGATTTACCTTCTTCGCTCAGTGGGCAGGTGCCACATCGGGACAAAATAAAACATATATATTTTGGAGAACTTCCCTGGTGGTCTGGTGGCCAAGACTCCATGTCCCGAATGCAGGGGGCCCTGGTTCCATCCCCGGTCCGGGAAGTAGATCCCACATGCTACAACTAAGAGTTTGCATGTCACACTAAAGATCCCATATGCCACAACTAAAAGATGCTGGCGGGGTGGCGGTGGGGGGCGGGGGAGATCCCGTGTGCTGCAACTAAAACCCAGTGAGGCCAAATAAATAGATTTTTTTAAATAAAATATTAAAAAGAAAAAAATAAGTGTAGATGTTTGTCTTTGTCCCCAGTACCTAGCACGAAGTCCCTAAAGACCTAGTAATTCCCTGAGTCACTTGTAATGAGTGCTTTTCAACCAGCCCTGAATTTATACTCATGAGGTGCCTCTTGCTGGGGTTCCCTCTTAACCTGCCCCCAAGGAGGGGGACTGGTGGCTGGAGGAAACCACCATGTGATGACAAGGTTGTATTTTCCATGCCCGCTCCCTGACCCTCCAGGAAGAGGAGAAAGGCTGGAGCTTGATTTCAATAATCAGTGGCCAACAACTTCATCAGTCAGGTCTAAGTAATGCAACTTCCAGAAAGAACCCCAGAAGAACAGTGTTCAGAAAGCTTACGGGTTGGTGCTAGGAGGGTGGTGCACCCGGAGAAGACACAGAAGCTCTGCACAGGCTCCCAGGGACCTGCCCCTACGCACCCCTTCCATCTGGCTTTTCCTGAGTTGCACCCTTTCCAGTAAACTGCTTGTTGCTCTTTAGTCCCTCAGTCATGTCCGATTCTTTGAGCCCCCATGGACTGTACGCCAGGCTTTCCTGTCCTCCACTATCTCCTGGAGTTTGCTTAAACTCACGTCCCTGAGTAGATGATGTCATCCAGCCATCTCATCCTCTGTCCTCCCCTTCTCTTTCTCCCTCAAACCCCAGCATCAGGGCCTTTTCCAACGAGTCAGCTCTTTACATCAGGTGGCCAAAGTATTGGAACTTCAGCGTCAATCCTTCCAATGACTATTCAGGGTTGATGTCCTTTAACACTGACAATAAACTGGAAATAAAAATTAAGCTGCTTCCCTGAGTTGTATAAGCTGTTCTGGCAAAACTGTCAAACCTAAAGAGCAAGTTGTGGGGACGCCCAGTTTTACAGCCAGTCAGTCAGAAGTGTGTTGTCTTGTGATCGGTGCCTGAGGTCGAGGAAGGAGTCTAATGGGACTGAGCCCTTAACCTGTGGGGTTTGTGCTAATTCTGAATACTTAGTGTCAGAGCTGAGTCAGATTGTAGGACACTAAGTTGGTATCTGAAGATTTGGAGAACTGGTTGGAATTGGCAAAAACATGCACACATTCGCTGTCAGAAGTCATGCTGTTAAAAAAACAGTTTAGAGACGTTTCGGAAAGTGGTCCTTTTCTGTTACTTTTAACAAGCTCACCAACCTCCCAAGATCACAGTACTGGTAACCCTTTATGGACACCACTGTAAAAGTTCGCAAAGTTCTTTCAACACAGAAAATAATGATGAAAGACACCTGCCCACCACCCAAGGTTTAGCAGAAGTGGAGAGTCAATTTCAAATGTGCTGGTATTTGTTTCCTTACCAACTTTATTGAGCAATGATATACAAATGATAAACTGGAGATGCAGTTCAATCCCTGGGTCGGGAAGATCCCCTGGAGAAGGAAATGGCAATCCACTTGAGTATTCATGCTGGGCAATTCCAAGGACAGGGAAGCCTGGTGGGCTACAGTCTATGGGGTTACAAAGAGTCAGACATGACTTAACGACTAAAAATCAACAAATATGTGTGTGTGTGTATATATATATCAATTCAGTATATTACTGAATCACCTTGCTATATATCTGAAACTAAAAATCAACAAATATGTGTGTGTGTATATATATATCAATTCAGTATATTACTGAATCACCTTGCTATATATCTGAAACTAACACAACACTGTAAATAAACTACACTTCAATTTAAATTAGGAAAAAAAGCTTTAAAAAATGACAGAAGGGAAGAAACTTTTACCCTACTTCTAAAGAAAGGTCAGAAAATTTAACAAAGAGTGGCAGGATTTTATTCATTTAGGACCCAGCAAAGCAGTTTCTTTAAGGAGCTTCTTTCAATCTAAAAAGCCTGACACTCCTTCTCAGCTTAAAACACGATAGGTTAAAGGACAGATCATACTCCATAGCTGCTGTTACCACCTACCGGCCAATGACTTTCAAATACGCATCTCCCTCCAATCTCTCTCCCAGGCTCTAGACTCCTATTTCTAAAACTAGGGAAAATTTCTTTTCAGTGGGCTGACGGTATCTCAGACTTAGCAGTTCAGAACTAAGAGTGATCTTGTCAAAGTGTTAGTCACTCAGTCATGTCCAACTCTTTGCGACCCCATGGACTGTAGCCCACCAGGCTTCTCTATCCATGGGATTCTCTAAGCAGGAATATGGAGTGAGTCTTCAAATGGAGAGTGCCATTCCCTTCTCCAAGGGATCTTCCCAAGCCAGGGATGGAACTTGGGTCTCCCTCACTGCACGCAGATTCTTTACCGTCTGAGTCACCAGGGAAGGCCCAATAGTGATCACTCACCGAAATCTGCTCCGCACCCCTGATCCCATCAAGGAACCAACCAGCCTGACATCTCTCATTACCTCCATGCCAACTTGAGGCAGATGCCCAGAGGGCTGATTTCACCATCTGGCATTAGTCCACCTACAGGACCAGATGGGGATCTGATCCCAGGTTAAGGGCTCAGCCCCGCAGGACAGCCCCTCCTCTGCTTCAGATGCCCAGCACAAGTAAGCCCAGGTTGTCATCTGGGTTTCTGACTCACCAGCCATGGATCCTCCTTGGGGTTGGTTAATTTGCTAGAATGGCTCACAGAACTCAGAGAAACATCTTGCTAACTTGATGACTGGCTTACTACAGAAGGAACAGCCAGATGGAAGAGATTCTTAGGACAGAGGATGGGGGCAGGGCTGTGGGGCTCCTGTGCCCTCCCCAGGACCACCACCCTCCCCAAATCTCCGCCAACCTGAAAGTTCTCCAAAGCCAATCCTCTAGGCTTTTTATGGAGGCTCCGTTACACAGGCTAGGTTGATTAAATCACTGGTCATGGGTGACTGACTTTAATCCAGTTCAGCTCCCTTTCCTGGAGGTGGGAGTGGGGAGGCTTAAGGAGGGAGACTGAGAAGTCCAACTCCTTAATCATAAGGCTGATTCCACTGGCAACCAGCCATCTTCCTAAGGTTATGTAGGGGCTTTCCAAAAGTCACCTCATTTGCATAACAGCTCTCTTCACTTAGGAAATTCCAAGGGTTTTAATGAGCTCAATGCCCTGAATGAGCATGAGCTGGTTGGATGGCATCACTGACTCAATGGACATGAGTTTGAGCAAATTCTGGGAGATGGTGAAGGACAGGGAAGCCTGGCGTGCTGCAGTATATGGAGATGGGTTGCAAAGAGTTGGACACAACTGAGCAACTGACAACAGTAGCAATGCCCTGAATGGAGACAAAGACCAAATATATATGTTTCTCCTTGTAAATCATAATATTACAAACACCAAAGGTCTGTACTTAACTCTGTGCCAGGAGTTGTTTTAAATGTTTACGTGTATCAACTCACTTGAACCCTCAGACATCCTGGTCTCCAGTTTGCAGAGAGGAAACTGAGGGTCAGAGGGGTTAAGTCATTCAACTGAAGTCACACAGTTTGCAGGTAAAGAAGCCAGGACTTGAACTAGGGCATATGGTCTCCCTGTCCATGCTCATGGGCACAGTTTACTGCCTCTTGAATGGGATGTTCCTGGAGCTAGGATTTCTTTGAGGCAGGAAAATATTAATATAAACCAGAGAGACTTATGGTGGAAAATTCACCCCCAAATGAAAGTTTTTAAAAATCTTTTCCAAATTAGACAGTTTCCTCTGGCAAGCTGTTCCCTGCCATCCTAGCTTGCTTTGAATTTACCACGTCATCCATACCACCTGGGTCAGGACTATCCTCTGGAGAAGGAAATGATAATCCACTCCAATATTCTTGTTCCCATGGATAGAGGAGCCTGGCGAGCTACAGTCCATGGGATCGCAAAGTCAGACACAACCGAGTGACTAAGCATGCAAGAAGCAAAAGTATGTAAAATACCTGCCAATGTGGCTCAGAAACTTTCAGGGGTTCCTTCTACCACTCTCTCATCCACTGTGTTCCCAAAGAATGGACTACAGTGGCAGCAAGATGCCAAATGAAGACATTATCAGAGTAAGGAGAAAAACTAGAGGAGAAGAAAGTAGGGAAACAGCGAGCAAGGGGTGAAGAGACAGCATGGAGTAGCAGTTAGAAGCAGAGATGCTCTGGAGCCAGGCTGCCCAGGTTCAAATCTCAGCCTTGGCCAAGTGGACTTGGGGTCCTCTCAGTGAGGTGGAGGAGGGGGGATGTAGGGACTTCTCAGTGAGTTGGGAGGGGCTGTAGGGACCCCTCAGATGAGGTGGAGGAGGGGATGCTGAGACCTCTCAGTGAGGTCGAGGAGGAGGGTATGGGGTGAGATGGGAGGCGATAGGAACCTTGGTGGCCTTCAGTTCAGTTCAGTTCAGTTCAGTCGCTCAGTCGTGTCTGACTGTTTGCAATCCCATGAACCTTGCTGCTTATTCAGCAAACTGATGCAGGAAAACCAGGAAGGAATACAAATATAAGAACAAAGGGCCTACAGTACCTGAAGAAGTGCCATATTTAAAACCAAATGCCTACTAAGAGGGAGCTAACCAGCACAGGCATCCATGAGTTCAGTTCAGTTCAGTTCAGTTCAGTTGCTCAGTCGGGTCTTACTCTTTGTGACCCCATGGACTACAGCACACCAGGCTTCCCTGTCCATCACCAACTCCTGGAGCTTACTCAGACTCATGTCCATTAAGTCAGTGATGCCATCCAACCAACTCATCCTCTGTTGTCACCTTCTTTTCCCACCTTCAATCTTTCCCAACATCAGGGTCTTTTCCAATGAGTCAGCTCTTCACATCAGGTAGCTAAAGCATTAGAGTTTCAGCTTCAACATCAGTCCTTCCAATGAATATTCAGGACTGATTTCCTTTAGGATGGACTGGTCAGATCTCCTTGCAGTCCAAGGGACTCTCAAGAGTCTTCTCCAACACCACAGTTCAAAAGCATCAATTCTTCGGTGCTCAGCTTTCTTTAGAGTCCAACTCTCACATCCATACATGACCCCTGGAAAAACCATAGCCTTTACTAGACAGATCTTTGTTGGCAAACTAATGTCTGCTTTTTAATATGCTGTCTAGGTTGGTCATAACTTTCCTTCCAAGCAGCAAGCGTCTTTTAATTTCATGGCTGCAATCACCATTCACAGTGATCTTGGAGCCCCCAAAAATAAAGTCTGACACTGTTTCCACTGTCTCCCCATCTATTTCCCATGAAGTGATGGGACCAAATGCCATGATCTTAGTTTTCTGAATGTTGAGCTTTAAGCCAACTTTTTCACTCTCTTCTTTCACTTTCATCAAGAGGCTCTTTAGTTCTTCTTCACTTTCTGCCATAAGGGTGGTGCCATCTGCATATCTGAGGTTATTGATATTTCTCCTAGCAATCTTGATTCCAGCTGTGCCTCATCCAGCCCAGCGTTTCTCATGATGTACTCTGCATATAAGTTAAATAAACAGAGTGACAATATTCCTTTTCCTATTTTCAACTGGTCTGTTGTTCCATGTTCAGTTCTGTTGCTTCCTGAACTGCCTACAGATTTCTCAAGAGGCAGGTCAGGTGGTCTGGTATTCCCATCTCTTGAAGAATTTTCCAGTTTATTGTGATCCACACAGTCAATGGCTTTGGCAAGAGTTGGTGTGATATAAAACAACAGCCAGCGTTCATGGGGTTCTCCCTGCATGCTGAGCACTCACTGGTCTAAAAGCTTAACAGGAATTTTCTAGTGGTCTTAAGAGCTAAGTAATACCATCATGATAATTTTATAGAACTCTGGCACAGAGATGACCAGAATCTTTCCTGGATCCACACGCTGGACTTGGCCAAACAAGCCAACTCTGTTTTGGAGAAAGACTGCTAGATTTCCTGCCCACTGGACATGAGCCCAGCCTCCTCATCGGGAACATGTGTGTTCTCTCCTGTCTTTCCAGCTCCATGAATTGAACATTCAAAGGGTAAGAATAAGAGAGAAGAGAAAGGGGGACTTCCCTGGCGGCTCAGTGGTAAAGAATCCACCTGCCAATGCAGGACACACAGGGTCGATCCCTGGGTCAGGAAGATCTCACATGCCGATGAACAACTAAGCCCCCTCACCACAACTTTTGAGCTTCAGATCCCATGCTCTGCAACGAGAGGAGCCAACACAATGAGAAACCCATGCACTGCAATGGAGAGTAGCCCCCTGCTCACTGCAACTGGAGAAAAGCCTACGCATCAGTGAAAAGCCAACACAGCCAAATACAAATAAAACGAAAAAGAAGAAAAGAGAATGGGAAGAGACCTTCTTGTGCACCCACGTCTGGTCCATCATGGCCAGGCTGGAGGCCCTTCTGCAACTTTACTCCCTCTGCTATAGTTTCTTCATCTGTGAAATATGGTTATTCATCCAGGCCTGACAGTAAAAATCTAGGGATTGGATCAAATAGTAAATGCACAAGTGACCCCATACGGAGCCTGGACATAGCAGCTGCTTCTCTCTTTCTGCTGTGAAGTTGGCCACGAGATTCAGCTGAGGATGGGTGGTGGTTTAGTTGCTAAGTCGGGTCTGACTCTTGCGACCCCATGGACTGTAACCTGCCAGGATCCTCCATCTATGGGATTTCCCAGGCAAGAATACTGAAGTGGCCAGTTCCTTCTCCAGGGGATCTCCCTGACCCAGGGATTGAACCCATGTCTCCTGCACTGGCAGGAGGGTTCTTTACCACTGAGCCACCTGGGAAGCATCTGCTGAGGATACTAGTTATTATTTTAAAAGGTATTTGGGTTTTGTCTCTGCTTCCTCTGCCCACCACTAAGGAAGTTCTCATGATTAGAGTCATAACCTAAAACATGCAGCAAGAGGGAGAAGTTAAGTGGACAAGAAGCCTGGAGGGTTAGGGTCATCACTCTTTTCCATGCTTCTGCAACATCTTCCCTTCAGTGCCAGGCAGCCCTTCCGTGGATGAGGATCTGCAAAGTTGTCTCAAGTCACCCGCAAATCACAGGCCTCTCTCTGCTGACTCAGACTTTCTGCTGGAAGAGCCCGCGTGTGATGGCTGCCCTCCTCAATGAAAGGGTGGGTCCAAGCCCAGCGCTCAAAATACAACTGCCCTGCATTAAATACCAGTTGCTCTCAAACTGCTTTCTAAATCCAGCCCCGAGCTTCTCCAATTTCACGCAGGGATGCAGAAGGGCCCCAGCACACACTTAATATCACTGTGCTGTGGGTGACCACAGAGTGACCCGGAGTGACATGTGAGCAAGCCCCCATCTCAACCCGGAGCCAACGCCACAGCAGCTTCGCCGCGTGGAGGTCATAGCAGGGCCCTTCGCAGATACTCTGGTCAGCCGAAAATTGCAATTTTATTTTGAAATGATCATTTAAAAAAAAAGTCCAAGTGGAAGCAATTAAACTTTGGGAAAGTCAAACAAATGTCATCAGCAAAGAATCCCAAAGCCGTGATGGGTCTAGATGTAAAATCTAGAGACAATTCAGGCTAAAGTGAGTCTCAAGTTCAGAGGTAGCCAGAGAGATAGCAGAGCCCCGTGTTTTCATGGCCACCTGATGCAAAGAGCTGACTCATTGGAAAAGAGCTTGATGCTGGGAAAGACTAAAGGCAAGAGAAGAGGGTGACCGAGGATGAGATGGTTGGAAGGCATCACCAATTCAATGGACATGGATTTTAGCAAACTCTGGGAGATAGTGAAGGAAAGGGTCCATGGGGGTCACAAAGAGTCAGACATGACTTAGCAACCGGACAACAATAAAGACTATGTCTCGGCAAGAAAGCTTACAGGTTGCATCAAGAAAGAGATTGTTCTATGAAAATTAAGTGAGGTGATACTGTCATTTCTAAGTTTCTCTAACTGTGGAGCCCTATACCAAGATCACAGGTGTAAAGGCTTTTACCAAGGCTACAGATGTGGAACCCTGTACCAAGGTCACCTTTGGAAGTGACTGAGCCCCATAGCAACCGTTGCCTTGAATTCCCCTGACCTGAATCAGACAGCTCCTGGGACTGCATATCAGGTAAAAATGCCCACCCTATAGGATCCTAACCAATCAACTAATGTCAGCCTTCCAGCAGGAGTTTCCTCTGTCTTGAGGCTATAATAATTGGCTACTAGCCCATGAAAGGTGTTGGCTCTCCCTTGCGATGGCCCACTGTTCTTAACAGCATCTCTCACTCTAAAAGACTCTATTCACCTCTCATTCTGTCTTGTGTCTGCAAATCCTTCTCCACCTGGTGCACAGACCATGACGCTAAAGATTTATGAAGAGGAAGTAGAATAATGACCTCATGATGGGTTGCCAAGAGGCCTTACATGGCATTACAGTCAGCAAGGGACCCCAAGGAACTTGGATATGAGTATAATGAGATGACCTCTGGAGGCATCATAGCTCAGAGAGGCTGCCTTAGGAGGGGGAACTGGTTCCCAGCTGACGTCCCTTATTCTACTGTAAGAAAATCCAAAGTAAGAGAGCATCTAAAGAAAGAAAGGGTGAGGGAAAGGGGATCTCCAAGATGAGCCTAGCCCAGCCCTTTCCCAAATGTAAACATTTTACATACAGATGGGTCAGTTTCTCGCCACTTAAAGGCCATGATCCAGGAGTTCTCAAACACTAGCCATTGTCTGAGGTGCTGGTTAAAAATACAGATTCCCAGGCTCCATTCCCAGAGGGTGTGGATCGGTGGGTCTGGGGTGGGGTTTGGATGTCTGAGTGCCCATCAGACCCCCTTGGGGGATTCTGAGGCACACAGCTTGAGGGCCACATGCTGAGAAATGAGCTCTCTGAATGGGTTGGCAGGCTGGAGTCCAGGGTCCTATGGCGACTCGCTGACAACGTGGTCTTCTGAGATGTTCACCCAGCAGGAAAGCTTGTGCCAGTCTGATGAGCCTGGAGTCATGCTCACTTAGACATTGTCATTATGAATAAGTGAAGTGATTTCTAATTTCAAGTGTGGGTCTCTCACACCTGGTGAATCCACCCCCATATCTTGGATTATTTTCAAAGCCTTCCCCTGCCCCCAGTGCTATCTATTTTGACAGCAAATTCTCACATAAAATATCGTGTGCCAGGATGAACAAGGTCCTACCGTAGAGCCCAGGGAGCTATAGTCAATATCTCGGGATAAACCACAATGGAAAAGAATTTTAAAAGGAAGGTATGTATGTATACACCTGAGTCTCTTTGCTGTACATCAGAAGTTAACACAGCATTGTAAATCGGCTACACTTCAACAAAACTCATACATGAAAATTCTAAAAAGAGAAAATAAAGAAAATTATGACTAACAATACTAAAAAAAACTGTGTGCTGGGTGACTTACACAATTAATTGTAAAAGGGGGAAAATTTTTTTAAAAGTTTGTATGATTTTTGGTTACATACAATGTCAGAAAGCAAAATATGAAACCCAGGGCCATAAAAAATATAATAGGTTTGACTACATACAAATTTAAAACTTTTACAGGATACCAAGATTTTAAAAAATTAAGGAACAGAATGGGAGAAAATATTTGCTTTTTATGTAGCATCCAAAAGTTTAAAATTTAGAAAGTTTAAAAAGTTCCTTTTTAAAGTTTTCTTTAAAAAACAAAGAAAAAAAAAAAAAGACCAGCAAATGGTCTCAAAGAAAAGTGGACAAAAATCAGCGTTTGCATACAATAATTGGGACACACTTATTAAATATGATTCATTGTTTATATGAAATCCAAGTTTAAGTGGGTGTCCTATATATTTATTTAAGTCTGACAATCCTGAGAGGACATGAACCTCCAATTTGCAGGATAAGAAACACTAATGATCTACAATTGTTGAAAAGATGCTTAATCATCATGCAAATTACAACAAACACGTGTCATCCTTTTTTTCTCATTAGATGGGAAAACATTAAGAAAACAAGGCCCTTTGTTGACAGTAACACAAGGAAATATGCATTTATTAATAACACATTTTCTATGGAAATATAAGCCCATAAAGATTTCCAGGAAATCTTGGCAGCTGTGTACATAAAAACTGAAGTTAAGGTTTAATATTTTATGTGGTAAAATGGGGCGGGGTCCTGAGAGACCCTACTGCAAGCTGCCCCGGCAACCTGACACCACAGTAAGGTCCTCCAGCCAATAAGCTCCTTATTCAGGGACCGGTGCTTGCATATCCACGTGAACTGGGGGCCAGTTCCCCACCAGCTTGCAGAATTACTCAGAAGAATTTGATAAAAAATAGATACATGTATAACTGAATCACTTGGCTGTACACCTAAAACTGATACAACATTGTTAATCAATTACACTCCAATATAAAAAAAAATTCTAAAAAAGAGCCAAGAACCTCCTCTCATTCTCATTATTGCCACCCAAGTGGCTAGCATAGTGCCTAGAACAAAACAGGTGCCAGATAAATGTTTAAGAAAAAAGTCAAGCACATCTTTCCCTAGGAACCAGGAGGTACCCCATCCTTCTAACAGTGTCTTCTGCAGACACTGAGAGCTCACGATGTTTCCAAGTGCAGCTCCCACGTGACCCTGTGGGACGTGTCCTGTCCTCCTCCCCTGAGCTGTGAGTATAAGTGACTAATACACTGTCACTAGTCTCAGTTGTTAACTGTTGGAGTCACTCCTTAACCCTCGGTGGGAATCCCTCCTTTATCAGCTGAAGGAAGAAGAGGTGATTAGAACAGCATCTCTCAACTTTTTAGGTGTGCCTACCTTTAAAGACTTTATTTTTTTAGATTTTTTCCAGCATGGACCATTTTTAAAATCTTTATCAAATTTGTTACAATATTGCTTCTGTTTCATGTATTTTTTTTTTTTTTTTTTTTGCTGTGAGGCATGCAAGATCTTAGCTCCCCAACCAGAGGTCGCACCCTTACCCCCCTGCACTGGAAAGTGAAGTCTTAACCATTGGCCCACCAGGGGAGCCCCCAAGTACAACTACTTTTTAACCCAGAAACTTTACTTTCAAAAAACTATCCAATATAAAGGCACACAAGTACAAAAGAGAGATGCATGTAGAAACAAGAATACTTATTGCAGTATTGTTTTTGAAAGTGAAAAATTGGCAAGCATGGGAATATCCATCCATGGAGAAATGGCTAAATAAATCACTGCAAATGTCATCTATGAAATACTGCAACAGTGGAAAAGATCTAGAAAGAAGTCTAAGATTTGTTACGTCTAAGCATACATCTGATGTAATCCCACCCAGTTTATGTAGAATCATGCAAGGAGATCCAACCAGTCAATCCTAAAGGAAATCAACCCTGAATATTCACTGGAGGACTGATGCTGAAGCTGAAGCTCCAATACTTTGGCCACCTGATGTGAAGAAGTGACTCACTGGAAAAGACCCCGATGCTGGGAAAGACTGAAGGCAGGAGAAGTGGATGGCAGAGGATGAGATTGTTAGATGACATCACCGACTCAGTGGACGTGAGTTTGCGCAAATTCCAGGAGATAGGGAAGGACAAGGAAGCCTGGAGTTCTCCAATAAAACCTAGCGACTGAACAACAACAACACTTACATATGCATATGTATATGCCTGTGTTCCAGATAAAGGCTGGAAGGGATATGGAAACTGGATCCGGGGGGCGAGGAGAGAGCCAGGCGGAGGCTTTTGTTTTATGCGGTGTAATTTTGTACTGTTGGAGTCTTTTACACTGAAAGTGCATTCTAGTATTTGTTATGTGATGTGATATCAGTGTAAAAATAAGAAAAGTGCATCACAGTTCATACAAAATCACGGAGACTAACCCCTGGTGAAGGTTTACAGTAACATAAGGAAACCGCAGTGCAACAGCCAGTCTAGAATATTCCAGCACCTCTAGCCAAAGACACCTCTGGGTTGATGCTCTGTGCTGATCTGGCCTGTAAACCCTTCTCCGCTTCTCTCCCGAAGGACTCCTAAGCAAAGGTGCCCCCTCACATTCTCTATGAGAGTCACACAGCTGAGACTGACAGACAAGCCAATGCATTCGTGCAAATCCACCATCATCTCTCTCCCGACCCCTATCTTTTATTTAACTTCATCATCTAAATCAGGACTTAAGAAAGAAATCTAAAAGGTGAGGTCTGATGCTGAGAGAACATTAAATTCGAACTACTGCTTCTCTCAGGCTTCCCAGCTGTCAATGGTAAAGAATCCACCTGCCAAGGCAGGAGACACAAGAGACACAGGTTCAACCACTGGATTGGGACGATCCCCTGGAGAAGGGAATGACAACCCGCTCCAGTATTCCTGCCTGGAGAATCCCATGGACAGCGGAGCCTGCCAACTATAGTCCATGGGGTTGTAAAAGAGTTGGACACAACTTAGAAACTAAACAACAAGAATGTTGCTCGTGCCAGTGTGAAAACCCAGAAGAGCCTTTAGCAAGGGTTTCTGCAAAGTGAAAACCAGACTTAGGCATCCTCTCCTCTGTTTCTCTCTTTAAAGAAGATAGTGGGGATTTCCCTGGCAGTCCAGTGGTTAGGACTTTGCCTTCCAATGCAGGGGGTTGCAGGTTTAATCTCTGGTGGAGGCACTAATATCCCACATCCTTCTTGGGCAAAAAACACAAAACTTAAAACAGAAGCAATATTGTAACAAAGTCAATAGAGAGTTTTAAAATGGTCCACATCAAAAACAAAAACAAAAACCCCCCATAAATTAAAAAAAGAAGCTAGTGAAGGTGAGCAGTGTGGCAAGCCAGTGTGGGCACCCTGCAGATCCCAATGGCAGGGTGTGGCCAGGCCGCCCGGGGTCCACCTCTGTGCTGCCCGCTTCCCTCCCTGGGGTCCGTGGGGACATCTCACCACGCTGATGCCGTCATTGAGCAGGGCCTCCCCGAAGATCATCATGTATAGCTGCTCGTTCACATGCGCCTCCTCGAACACGGCCAGGACGGCCACCGGGTCCACGGCCGAGATGAGGCTCCCGAACAGCAGGTTCTGAAGCAGGTTGATGTCGCCCAGCCCAAAGGCCGGGACCTGGCAGATCAGGTAGAGTGAGAGGCCGATGCCGACGGCGTTGAGCAGCGCGCCCAGGCCCGCCCACCACAGGATGGAGCCGAGGTTCTCGAAGAAGGGACGCGTGGGCATGAAGTAGCCGCTCTCCAGGACGATGGGCGGGAGGAGGTACAAGAAATAGATGCTCGAGTCCATCACCGGCGGGGACTTGTGGTCGGTTCCGAAGATGACCGCGCCTACCAGCGCCCCCACGAGGATGAGCAGGCAACTCTCCGGCATGAGGCCGGGTAGCCTGCGGTGGAGGTGGAAGCCTGCGGAGCAGAGAACCACGATGAGAGGTGGGCAGGTAACCCGGCTCTGGCCGCTGGGACACCAGGGGAGGTGGGTGCCAGGGGCCTTTCAGAGTCACGCGGATGGGTATCCAGGCAAGCCAGTACGCATTCCCCAGCCTCAGCATCCTGTCTGGAGCTTGACAAGATCAAGTGCTTCCCACACCCTCTGCAGGTTCTAGAATCCTCTCAGTCCCTCTGTGCCCTCCTGCCTCCTCCTGCTTTCTGCCTCCTCCATCCTGAGGGCTATGAGAGGGAGAACTCTGCTCTCATGCAAAACCCGCCTTTGAAGCTCAAGCAAGAGTCTTGAGGGATCCACAGGACAAACTAGCGAATTTGACAAAAAATAAGCAGCTTCACAGGTATAGAGAACAAACTAGTAGTTACCAGTGGTGAGGAGGACGGAGGAAGGGTAAGATATAGGTAGGGGAGTAAGAGGTGCAAACCATTAGGTGAAGTTTAAGCTACAAGGGTGTATTGTACAGCGTGGAGAATACAGCCAATATTTTATAATAACTATAAATAGAGCATTTCTTCCCAGGTGTTGCTAGTGGTACAGAACCCACCTGCCAATGCAGGAGATGAGAAAGACACAGGTTCTGATCCCTGGGTCGGGAAGATCTCCTGGAGAAGGAAATGGCAACCCATTCCAGTATTCTTCTTTGGAGAATTCCATGGACAAAGGAACCCGGCTGGCTACAGTCCATAGGGTTGAAAAGAGTCGGACACAACTGAAGACTTAGCACCCATGCATAAATGGAATATAACCTTTAAAAATTATGAATCACTATGTTGTATACCTGTAACTTATATATACACCTGCACTTCAACTAAAATTAAAATAGAACAAGCATTTTTAACTTAAAAAAAAGGTCTATCATGGGGATTTAACACCAGCTCCTTCCAAACTTACACCTCC
This sequence comes from Cervus canadensis, assembly GCF_019320065.1. Lineage (NCBI taxonomy): Eukaryota > Metazoa > Chordata > Mammalia > Artiodactyla > Cervidae > Cervus > Cervus canadensis. Next base: position 7,063,631 of record NC_057390.1, on the reverse strand, counting down.
TTCTCAACCAAACTGATAAATAAAGATGAAAAATCTTTGTTTCCCTGATTTAACCAATGACAGGCATTTAACCAATGACAGGCTGGCTGGCTGCCACCCAGTCAGCCACTTAAGAGGAGGTCAAGTGGCATTCTTATGGGGACTCTATCACCTCTGCTCCTTCATGCAGCAGCAACCTATTTTATCACTTATGTCTTCCACTCGCTGCCCCTGACGCATATCTACTCTTCTCCACTCCCGTGGCTTTCACTGAGGGCAGGGCCTCTCCACTTCTCATCCATGCACTGCAGTGTCTTCCTGACCTCCTACTTCACCCCCCATCTCCCAGCCCATTCCACATCCTGCTGCTAGGTGTTCTACACCATGTATAACTGGGTGTCGAATCCCCAGTGAAGGGATACAGGTCCGTGGGATGATAAAAAGTCAGACACGACTGAGCAGCCGAACAACAACAAGGACTTACACAGTCAAATAACAGAAGGGAAGGCATTTTAGAAGGGGGGAGAACTCAGAGAGAAATAGGGAAGAGTCAGGAATAGCCCAGCTAGATAGTTTCAAAAATATCTTCGTTCATTGAGTAGATTCACCTTGTTACTGAGTCCAAACTTGCTCTGCTCACTGCGCTAGGAGATGAGGTATTGAGGCAAGGAATGGCAACTTTATTTGGAAAGTTGGCAGATGGAGAAGATGGCAAAAGAGTGTCTCAAAATAACTCTCTTTGGGGGTCTGGATGCCAGTTTCTTTTGTAAAACACAGAGACAGAGGAGGTGAGGAATTAAAGTAAAAAGCCCTATAATCTTGCAAATATCTCCTGGGGTGTCTAGCGTTGAGAGGGGATGTGTTAATTTCTTCCTTCCTGCAGCCATCCACAGGTGGACCCAGTCAGGGGGTTTCCCTGAACAAAGGCACTTTGGTTTAACCTTCAGGCCGAGGGGCTGGGTTCACCGAGGTAAGCCCTTATGTACAGACAGTATCCCCTGAGTGAACAGACGCAACGAGAAGCAAAGGTTAAAGTAAAAGAAACAGATCCGACCTGTAGTCAGATTTTGTTCTTCCCTGCAACAGTCTGACTGGAGCACATTTTAATTGGGAAGATTATTAGGGGAAGAGTTGCAAGACGATTTTGAGCTAAACAATGGAGGGCATGAAATTCAAGGCTAATTCAAGTGTTAGTCCCTCAGTCGTGTCTGAATCTATGCAACCCTACGGACTGCATGTAGCCCACCAGGCTCCTCCGTGCATGGGATTCTCCAGGCAAGAATGCTGGAGTGGGTTGCCATTTCCTTTCTCCCTCCCATTGGCCTTGGGGGCCATGGACCGTCTTCTTAGGAATTTTCAGATTCAGAGTTTGTGGGCTTCCCTGACCACAGTTGTGAATTTCTCCATCTACCATTAGCAGGCAGCTTAATACAATGGGCTTTAATTAGTATCCAGAGACACGCCAAACCACACCTCCCACCCACTGGCTTTAAGACCAGTTTAAGCTCTCCCTCTAGAGTGCTGCTTTCTCTGTTTCTTTTTTTTTTTTCTTATTTATTTATTTTTGGCTGTGCAGCTTTGCTGCATGAGGGCTTTCTTCAGTTAAGGTGGGTGGAAGCTACTCAAGTTGCGGTGCTCAGGCTTCTCACTGTGGCGGCTTTTTTTGGTTACAGAGCACGGGCTGTAGTGTATAGGCTTCAGTAGTTGTGGCACACAGGCTCGGTTGCCCCGCAGCATGTGGAATCTTCCTGGACCAGGGATCGAACCCGTGTCCCCTGCACTGGCAGGCAGATTCTGAAGCACTGGACCCCCAGGGAAGCGCTCTCCATTTCTTACTAACAGTTTCCTTCTTCTCCTTCTCCCCTCTCTTGCTCCTTTTACTTCTTCAATGAGTGCTTATTTTAATCACTCTTAACTTTTATAATACATAAGGCAGGCAGAAGAGCCCCCGTGTGATTTTTTCCAGGCCCTGTGTCTCCCCTGGGCGGTCCTGCTTCCAGGAATTGAGTTTCCCGAAATGAGCCCGCGTCACCTGCCTGAACCTAAGAAGGTACATCTACACACAGGGCAGGAAGAGGGTTCGGCCTGTGAGTGGGCCCTTTCAGGGGAATCCTGGGTGAACTTCACATTTCACAGCTCTTCTCCTTTCCATAATGGACAAAACAGTCACTCACTTTTAGACTTTACAGTTTCAGGGCCTGAAATGTAAATGGCCACAGATAACTAAGTCCTGCCTGAAAGTCAAAGGTGGCCCTTGTTGGAGCACCTATGAGGCAGGACTAGACTCACTCACCCATCTTCTCCTTTGAAGCTGGGGACCGACATGATTCCCACACATTGCCTGGGTGCTCAATACATGTGTCTTGGTAGAAAGACCGAATAAAAGAATGAATGATAATACTAGCAATTATTAATCACATTTTGATTCAAGCTTTATAATATAGAATCTAAAAAATCTTTGTGGACTCCTTAAGTGTTTAAGTTTATGTCATTATTTTTTTTGCTATCATATATAAAGGATCCAGTCAATCCTAAAGGAAATCAACCCTGAATATTCATAGGTAGGACTGCTGCTAAGCTGAAGCTCCCATACTTTGGTCACCTGGTTCAAAGAGCTGACTCAATGGAAAAGACCCTGATGCTGGGAAAGACTGAGGGCAAGAGGAGAAGGGGCGACAGAGGATGAGATGGTTAGGTAGCATCACTGACTGAATGGACATGAGTTTGAGCAAACTCCGGGAGGTAGTGAAGGACAGGGAAGCCTGGTGTGCTGCAGTCCAAGGGGTTGTGAAGAAACCGGCATGACTTAGCGACTGAACAGCAACAACGATAAGCCCAGTACTTGGATCACGCTATGGATTCACTAAATTTGACCTTCATTTCAAGTCGCTCACTTGTGTCCAGCTCTTTGCAACCCCATGGACTATACAGTCCACGGAATTCTCCAGGCCAAAATACTGGAGTGGGTAGCCTTTCCCTTCTCCAGGGGAGCTTCCCAACCCAGGAATCGAACTGGGGCCTCCTGCATTGCAGACAGATTCTTTACCAACTGAGCTGTCAGGGAAGCCCTCTTTTCATGTACAATACAAAAATAATCTGAATTCTTAAAGGCCAGCAAATATGACATTGTTTTTCAATAGGCATGCTCCAACTGATAACCCACTTTGGTTGTCTTCTTTTTCTATAGCATGTTGAGTTGCATCCACATGAAAATCAAGATCATTTAGGCAGCAGGTCAATGAACAGCATCCTCACAGGCCTCTCAACTTGTAGACATAGTCTGGGCACATGCAACACCTCTAAAGGTCTGTCTGTGTTTTCTCGTGGTATAAAACATACACCGTGTGCATTGAGATGGTTAGTGGTATAGAATGGAAGCTTCTTTTCCATTAGAAAACCCTTATTTGCCCCAAGAAGAGATCTTAGGAATAATTTCACAGATGAACAAATGGAGATTAAAAAAGACAGCGTGACTAGCTAGTCAGTGGCGGATTTAGTTTCCTGGTTCCGGACCAACTTCATGCATTCCTGTGGAAAGGAAGGGAATGGGTGGGACCAGAATCACTGGCATTTTGACAAAGGACACCTCAAGGTCACAGAAGATCACTTGGACTGTTCTTAGCATCCGTGTGGCTGCAGGAAAGGTGGTAGACCCCTAGCTCTGAAGCGAGAATATCATCCCCTTGGGAAACCCCATGATTACTTGAGCACTTCTCAGGAATAATGTGAGACCCTCTGTGTCACTGGGTCATGTGACTGCACAAGAGTTCTTCAAACTGACAATTTATCTTCATACCTTATGAGCTCAAAATGAATGGCAGTTATGAAGGGCAGCTGATGAATATGCCAGTGCCCCCAACATCCACGAGGAGAGAGTTCACTGAAATGGCCAGCATCCCAAGTGAACTGTCTGATTTCTTGACTTAACTCACACTTCACAGCCATTCCAGACAAAACATATAAATCACCACCAACACACTTCGTTGTGTCTCCTTCAGTGAGACAATCTATCTACTCAAATAACAAAGTTTATCACTAAGGCAAAGGAGGTGTTACGCTTGACCATTGAGAAAATTGTATCCGCTTTCTACTCTGGAATACCTGTTTTTAAGGAGACAGGGGGGTGAAGTTGGGGATTAAATGGTCTCAGAGTGGAATCCATCACTTTGGCTGGAGGCAGTAAGAACCCTGGCTAGAATTCCACCCATTAGTTTGAATCCACTTTATCTCGCAGAAGAAACAAGTGCTCCCTTGGCTCCTCTTGGCTCAGGTGTAAACCAAGATTTTACTGACAGATATCATCTCTAATTCCACCCTCTCTCATCACTGAGGGATATAAGTTGCCACTGGTTGCCTTGTTTCCTGGTTTCTGTCAGTTTTCAAGGATCACACACCACTTTTAAAATTGAACAAAGAGAGTCATTGATGAAGCCCATGGTTCCATAGCCAAGAATGAAAAAAGCACATTTTACAGAAGAATCATTATGTGGGTCCTAAAATTTCCAGTGGGCATCACCCCAAGGTCAGCATACTTTACTCCGCATTTCTTAATGCACAGAACTTGAGATTTTTACATACCAAATAATGTCACATGGCTATCACCCTGAAGGGAGATGAAATAGAAACAACCTGGAGCCCAGAAGTAGGTTCTTAAATTTCATAGCACAACCTGAAGCAATAAATGGCCAGACAAAAATCAGTTATGACTTCCCCTTGAGTCAAGAGAATAGATTTTTATGTAATAGCAGCAATAGTTAAAATCCACTTGACCCACCATCTACAAGGCATTTATTTTCATACACATTATCTCACATAGAAAACAACTTCCCAAACCAGGTAATACACTCGGGGCCCTTACCTATTTTTGCAAGTGATGCTAGGAGTATCCAGAGGGTGACCTCGTAGGGAATTTGCACGTAGTCATAATCCAATGTGAAGACAGATATTGTCTCAGCTGGCTGGGAGCTGGCAGCAGCAAACCGAACATTAAGCTCACGCTGGGCAGAGGAGTCTGTGGATCTGTTCAACTTGGAAGATGCTCCACAACAGTGGAGGGTCGCTAGCAACAGGCACCAACTCCAAGGACCGAAAGGCACACGCGCCCGGACGCCCATGCTGCGGGCTCCTCTCGGGGCGTGCGCCCTGATCCGCCGCTCTTGTGAAGAGAGGAGGATTTTCAGAGCGCGCCAGCCTCCACCTGAGTCACAGGTGGTGCACACACAGTCCGTCGGTCATTCCGGGAAGAGCCCCAGCGTGTCACTGAGTTCCGAGTATAGATGGTTTCAGGTCACCTTTCGAGCATTTGTGTTCAGGCAACACAGTCTCTGACTCAAATGCATCCTGTCACTCAACAGACTCGAGAAAGCCCGGGGAACTAACTACCTGTGTGACTTCCATCCGATCGTGATTCGAAGAGCAATTTGTGGAGCAGAAATACCTGTTCCTTTAAAGCTGTCTCTTCACGTCACTGCACACTGGTTTCATTTTGTGAGCGAAAATTAAAAAGAACACCATGGTATGCAATCCAGGAGTCACTAGGGCCCTCCTAACCAGGAAGAGGGTCCTTCCCTCTCTCCCAGAAACCTGGGCTGCACTTGCTCCTTCTCTCCTCCCCCTGCTAGCTCCCTTGTTTGAATGGCCAAGGCTGCAGGTAGCTCTTGACCCACACTTAATTATTTGTTCAGATTGGACTTCTGTAATGAAATGCTTTCCCTGAGTTCTCTGGCAGTTACACTGCTGACACCTCGTGGGCAGCCTCAGTACTACACCTTGGAAGGTTCAATTAACAATTAAGTATTAGTCAAGGCTATGGTTTTTCCAGGAGTCATGTATGGATGTGAGAGTTGGACTATAAAGAAAGCTGAGCACCGAAGAATTGATGCTTTTGACCTGTGGTGTTGGAGAAGACTCTTGAGAGTCCCATGGACTGAAAGGAGATCCAACCAGTCCCTCCTAAAGGAGATCAGTCCTGGGTGTTCATTGGAAGGACTGATGCTGAAGCTGAAACTCCAATACTTTGGCCACCTCATGCAAAGAGCTGACTCGTTTTTTCAAATGAGAGCCTGATACTGGGAAAAATTGAGGGCAGGAGGAGAAGGGGATGACAGAGGATGAGATGGTTGGATGTCATCACTGACTCAATGAACGTGAGTTTGAGTAAGCTCTGGGAGTTGGTGATGGACAGGGAGGCCTGGTGTGCTGCGGTTCACGGGGTCACAAAGAGTCGGACACGACTGAGCGACTGAACTGAACTGAACTGATTCGTCATTTCAGTGGTGTCCGACTTTCTGTGACCCCACGGACTGTATCCGCCCAGGCTCCTCAGTCCATGGAATTCTCCAGACAAGAATACTGGAGTGGGTTGCCATTCCCTTCTCCAGGGGATCTTCCCAACCCAGAGGTCATACCTGGGTGTCCTGCATTGAGGCAGATTCTTTACTATCTGAGCCACCGGGGAAGCCCAGGGATTAAGGTGACCATGTAATCATCATCTAAACCAGGTTCACAGACAAATAGATTTGAAATATGTTTGAGGGAAAACTCAGCTTGCAAAGTAGAGCACCAAAGGAATTTTTATGGAATTTTAGGTCAGCAAACTACTGACCCATCTGAAACTTTTGGTTTAATTGTCTGATGACTGTATTAACAGTAGAAACCTGGCTTCCTCTGACCGTTTTTGGTGCCAGATCCCAAGAATCCTTGTGATCCCTGTCATCTGCTCTTCTAAACCCATCTACTCATGGAGTCCAGTGGTGTGGAGGGAATGACATCCTCTTCCCAGTGGATCCCTTGTAATTTAAGTGACCAAATCCGGTCCACCCTCAAGAGACTAATTAAGGGGTGATGCACACAGCAGAGAAATCTCTCTTCACCTAGGACTTGAACTGTGCACAGTTGGAAACAAAGTTTGAGTTGGGGGGAGGAGGGTTTTCTTCCTTTTTACCCTCAGTTTCACAAAGCCACTTCTGTTCTGAAAGAGCAGAATTGACTTTTCTGTGCCTGCCCATGGTTAATTAGATAATCACCTTCCTCCAAGAATAGTTTTAAACAAAATGACCAGCACATCTTTTCTTCTTTCCCCTAGAGGCGGTATAAAACGCTTCTGGAATTGAAGTATCCCTCGCTTGCCCCAAAGCTCTTGTTACTTTGTTGGGGCTCAAATTTGATTCTTTTTTTAGGAAGAAAGGAGAAGAAAGCAGTGATAGAGAATTGGCCAGGCTATGCAGAAACACCATTTGCTTTCCCAGCCCGCAACTAGCAATTAAGCTGGATGGCCTCAGATCAAGGGCTGGCATGTCACACCCTAAATTGAAAGCCTGCATCCCACGCTGGAGTGAAGTCAAGAGCTTTGACCCCGCTCTCAGGACAGAAGAGCCGAGCTCTGTCTCTGCTCCCCAAAGTCAAACTTCCACTCCTCAGGGGAACAGAGGACACTGTGGAAGGGTGCAGTATACTCTGGGAGCGTCCCCCGTGTGAGGAGAGGAGAGGCACCATGGTGGTGCAGGTGGCTGGGTGGGTGTGAATATGAGCTCTGAAATGAAACATGTCTTCACACCAGAGTATGGCTCCTGGCTCGGTCTTACAGTTCTAATGTGATCGCTTCCCTGAGGGAATAGCGATTTTGTAGAGAGAAGAAAGTTGAAATTGTGTGATCCTGAGCATCTTCTAAACACCACAGGCCTTATTGATGATGGTGGTTATGATGGTGACTATCTTAAAGATGATGTGAAGATTAAGTGATACAACACATGTCTGAGAGGAATATGCTTAGTACATAATAGCCACCAGATGAATTTTAGATTCTTTTTTTTAAAAAAATTTATTGGCATGTAATTGCTTTACAATGTTGTGTTATTACAGTAAATTGAATCATTTATACACGTATATATATCCCAGGTGGCTCAGTGGTAAAGAATCTGCCTGCAAATGCAGGAGATGTGGGTTCAGTTCCTGGGTCAGGAAGATCTCCTGGAGAAAGAAATGGCAGCCCACCCCAGTATTCTTGCCTGGAGAATCCCATGGACAGAGGCACCTGGCTGGCTACAGTCCATGGGGTCGCAGAGTTGGACACGCTTAGCAACTAAACAGCAACAGGCTTCTGAAGTGGCACTAGTGGTAAAGAAATCACCTGCCAATCCAGGAGACATAAGAGACTCAGGTTCAATCTCTGGGTCCAGAAGATCCCCTGGAGGAGCGCATGGCAACCCACTCCAGTATTCTTGCCTGGGAAACTCCATGGAGAGAGGAGCCTGGCAGGCTACGGTCCACAGGGTCACAAAGAGTCAGACATGACTGAAGTGACTTAGCATGCACACATGCACATCATGCCTTGAGCTTCAGCCAAGCTGTTGTGTGTCTCAGTGATACATTCTCTTCTATTGCTGAGAAGTACTTAATTTTTGCATGTACAGCTACTGACAGATTGGTGCATGCTATGCCAGGAATCACTTGATTACCTCTTGGCCCCAATTCATCATTCGGTATCTGCTCCACAGAATGGACTTGGTTTTTGAAGCATTTATTCCTTATGGGGAGCACCGTGCAGCTCCATCAGCAGAGGGAGTTGGAGGGATGGTGCCGGAAAGCCTTCCTGTTTCCTGCCTCTGTGTTCCATGTCTTTCTTCCTCTTGCTGCCCCATCTCTCAGCAGCGTGGGTGTGTGATGTCTGCTGGTGCCCCTCCTGGGCTGGACACACAGAGTCAACCGTCTCTCATGTGTCCTGGACACCATGCAGCTTAAGCCTCCAGCCCACGATGGACCCACCCCACCCCCGCCCCGCCCCATGCCCCTGTGCACGCCCACATTGCTCTGACTCAGCCGCACACTGGCTTCCCAGGTGGTGCTAGTGGTAAAGAACCCGCCTACCAGTACCAGAGACATGGGTTCGATCCCTGGGTGGGGAGGATCCCTCTGGAGGAGGGTATGGCAACCCACTGGTTTTCTTGCCTGAAAAAGTCCATGAACAGAGGAGTCTGGAGGGCTACAGTCCATGGGGTCGCAGAGAGTTGGACACGACTTGAGCACAGCCCAACACGAGGGATAAAAATATATTTACGCTTTCACTTTCTACTTGGAAATAATATTTTACTACTTCAAGCTGTGTGTGCCTTACCACCACACAAATTCCCCTACCTTATCCCTTTTATGTTGATATTGTGTCTACCTACATTGAAAATTCCATCAGTAAATGTCACTATGTTTTGCTCTCAATGGACTGTATCCTGGATATTTGAAATATTATGTCATGCAACTCTGGATCTTATGAAAGCCTATGTAGGATGCAACTTTGTTTAAGCAGGCAACTGACCTAGTTGGACTCAAGCCCAAAATTCTAACCAGCCTTGTGGTTTCAATGTCAGTCTTATTTCACTGTTCTTCAGCTCTGTTGGGACTTGTCCCTGGAACTCAGGGAGCAGTCTATCTTATAGTTCAGTTCTGAGAGTTTATGGTGTTCTATTTAGGGTCAGATTCACGCCTATGAAGCCTGGGGGTGAGCCCTGAAGTTTGAAAGCAGCTTTAAGGGTTTGCTTTCCTGAGTGCCTTCCTGTCTACACTCAGCAAGGTACTTTCAGGTTCTACAGATTCCTGTTCCCTCTGCGAGAGCGCTGCTGCTCTTAAGCCCCCCACCCTGCAGTGCATTTCCCTCCACGGCTTCCAGCGCTCCCACCAGGTGGTAAGAGGAAAGAAAGAAGGATCAAGAGACGTTGGCCACACCCTCTTGAGACCACAGCTCCATGAATCAAAATGGACAGTTCCCCCTGCCCCCCACCACAGAGATGTAGGCTCTTGAAACCAAGCAGGTACTCAGTGGTGTAAGTTATACATATATGTATACATATATACCTTTCACAGTATTCTTTTCCATGATGTTTTGTCATAGGATATTGAATGCAGTTCTGTGTGCTATGCAGGAGGACCTTGTTGTTTATCAGTCCTATGTATAGAAGCTTACGTCTGCTAATCCCAACTTCCCACTTCATCCTTCCTCCAACCCCTGCTCCCTTGGCAACCACCAGTTTTTTCTCTATGTCTGTGATTCTGTTTCTGTTTCATAGATAGGTTCGTTTGTGTCATATTTTAAAAACCAAACTGATTTCTATATGCATCTAATCCAAGCTTCATAGCTACAATGAGTGGGGAAAAGGTGGTTGAATGTTTACTCCATCTTATCTGGTACTACAGTCTGGAAAGGCAATAATATAGATAGTAAATGTGGGTTTTAAAACCCAGGTGAGACCAGGGACATTGTCAGATCTGCCTGAGGTATCACTCAGGGTCGGTAAAGACCATTCTACAACGTGCCCTAGAGGAAAGATGACCACCCTCTAAAGTGGGACACATTTTCAGAATCAGAAATTATATTCTCCCTATGAAAACCGTACTTGGACAACAGGTGTAAAGCAGAACCAGAACATATGGGCACCTTATTTAGAAGGTGTGGTGGGAAAAAACAATTATTCCTTCACATTGTATTTTACCGAGATCAGTTGTTTAATTACCATCAGTCTCCTGTATATACACGTTTGTTTTGGCCGTCCACCTTATTTGATTGAATTACCTGTAAGAACTATAAATAAAGCTTTATCCTAAATGTTAATTTGCCAGCCTCAGTTGCACCTATTCGCCTGAAAGAGTGTATTCTGTCAGTGGTAGACCTAGTTTCTTTATTGTGTGTGTGCAGAAATAAGCTTTGGTTAACCTAGGAACAAAACTCCAAGGACCTCCTGGTGGTCCAGTAGCTAAGACTCAGTATTCCCAATACAGTGGGCCTGGGTGTGATCCCTGGTCAGGGAAATAGATTCCACATGCCTCAACTAAAGGTCTCACATGCCAAATTGAAGGTTGAAGATCTCACATGCTGCAACTAAGACCCAGTGCAGCCAGATAAATAAATAAGTATTTTAAAAAGAACAAAACTCTGGACCTCCGGAAATATCAGTTATGGCCATGCTTATTCTAGAATAAAAGAAACCTGGATAAACTGGCCAAAAGAGATTTCTGAGGCTTAGGTCTCTGAGACTGACCGACCGGAAAACCAAGGACTCGGGTCATCCCCCTGACCCCATGGCACAACGGCTGTGTGCCTCCTTCGCTTCTGAGACCCTGCAATGAGGCTTCCCACAAGAAACTTCGTCCAGGAATAATTTGTACCCTGGAACTCGTCTTTAACTTTATCACTGAAATTCCCAACAAAGATGCTGCTGGACGCCAGGCCACCGTGGTTTTTGTGATGTGGGTGCCTCTGTGCAAAGATACGTCAGGGCGTTTCCCACAGACACTAAGCAGTGGCCAGATGACAAAGACTTTAGACCTGGATCACTCTCATACCAGTGAATGGGACACATAATGTGTGAATCAGCCCGGAAGCTGCTTTGCTTTACTGCACAAACGAATCGTTCCCTTCTATTGGGGAAGCTCCAGTACTTTGGCCACCTGATGTAAAAAGCTGACTTATTGGAAAAGACCCTGATGCTGGGAAAGACCGAGGGTAGGAGGAGAAGGGGAGACAGAGGATGAGATGGTTGGATGGCATCACTGACTCAACAGACATGAGCTTGAGCAAGCTCCAGGTGATAGTGAAGGACAGGGAAGCCTGGCGTGCTGCAGTCCATTGTTTGCAAAGAGCTGGACACGACTTAGCAACTGAACAACAACAATGAATGAGGAAGACAGAGCGTGACATTCGGACATCCGCCTGTGACTAGAACATTGTTTTAACTGCAGGTTGAACTCTCATCAGGAAATGCACTGGTGAGAATGAAATGAGCCTTGTGCAGGAGAAACAGGTACTTGGTCCCCCAGCGGATGGTCCATCACTTACGAGGAACACACGGAGACCAGAGGGGCAGGAAGCACATGGGGACCCCCAGTCTCAGTGGGCCAGTGGTTCAGACTTAAGCACTCTTCAAGCCCTAATACTGCTGTCTGTTAACCAGTGTAGACAATTATTTCCCAGACTGTTGTCTTGGCTGCTGCCTCTTGCCACTGTCTTTCTATTGGGTTGGTCAAAAAGCTCCGTAACATCTTACGGAAAAACCTGAACGAACTTTCAGGCCAACACAGTATTTTGCACATAAGATCCCTGGGTCAGGAAGATCTCCTGGAGAAGGAAATGGCAACCCATTCCAGTATTCTTGCCTGGAGAATCCCATCGACAGAGGAACTTGGCAGGCTACAGTCCACAGGGTTGCAAAGAGTCAGACAGGACTGAAGTGACTTAACACACACACACACACACACACACACACACACACACACGCATGCACGCAATTCCTTGTCTCCTCATTGGCCAAATCACTTTGGCTTAATTGGTCCCCACTTCCTGTGATCCAGAGTAAAGCATGGACTTCAAGCCCTGTACAAAGACCAGGGGACAAGGAGGAGCTGAAATTAACCCCACTCTGCTCCCTAAGGCCTGTGTCCTGACTTAGGGCTGTGTCAGCCAAGAAGAAGGGGGTCTTCCTTCTAGTTCCCTCGAGGACACAGTAGAGATGAACCAAGGTCCTGTCTGGTCCTTGACCCCTGGTATCTCTTTTCCTCCTTGCATTCTGGGCTCCAGTGAATGGCGAACACAGAATAAGAATCATCTTCTTCACAGAGATGCTTCTGGCAGTTTCAATCACTTGTTTCTAATAAAGTAATATTTATTTGATTGCAAAGATATAAAAAGTGATGTGTATGATACATAACAGACACAACAGTCCATGGCCACAAAACCAAGTGGCTGTATCTGCCGATTCTGCTCAGACCACTAGGAAAATCTTCAGGACTTTGTGGGCTGAATATGTGCAGGAGTCTGGAGAATTCGCCCTCTCTCTGCCCTGTCCAGGGAATCAGAGCCTTGCACCACAGCTTCCATTCATTCCAGTGCCGACCAAGCTTGCTCAGGGCTGGCAGGACCCTTCCCGGTGACATCAGCCTGGTGTGTGCTGTGTGTTCCATCCATCAAGGTCTCTGCTCACCAGGGACAGGATGGGAGGCAAGGGGAGGCAGTTCAGCATCCATTTTACCATCCTCCAGGCTGGGAGCTCCTCCCAGTGGGTTCTGTCTTTTCCAGAGAAAAAATCCATGGGATAATTCTCAGATGGTTCCAAGTGACTCCCCTGGAGCTTTTCACAGGCATATGGTAGCGTATTTGGGTCCAGAATCTAGAGTTGGGAGGAACTGATTTTAAGCCTTTCCAGGTGATGGTAGGCAAAACCCTGAGAGCTTTTCTCACTAGATGAGGTAGGGACTCTGGCTCTTGGAAGGAAGAGAACTTAATTATAATCAGTTTGAGTGTTTGATCCTCCAAAGCCAGATTCACCGCTGCTTGTAGTTCAAAGATGCTGGGTCCACTGACATAGTTGGGGCTCAAGATGAAGATTCCCCTCCTGCTTTTCTTAATAATGCTGACAATGTCCTCTGTGTACACTGGAGAGAAGGAATTTAATTATTTGCAATTGTTATTGTTAAACCTTGAGTCACCATAACCCTGAACCTCCCAGATCCACCCAGCGGGATTCTTTGCGATGGCAAAGAAAAGGAGAAGCCTGGTTTTCTTGATCACTCCTACTGCATCAACCAACTCTACAGGCAGTTGGAGACACACTTCCAAGTCTAGTGACTGTCAGTGTCCGCTTCCTCCCCTGCGTTCTCTCCCCTCAACTTCTCAGTCCCTCCTGGATCAAAACTCATTGGAACAAGGTTGACTGGAATGAGGGAGGGGCATGTAATGTCCCTGGCCCCTGGGTGGGGGCCTCTGAGGCAGAGGAGGACAGTGAGATGCATGAGGTCTGCACATCTGAAGTGTGCCCGGCCTGGGAGCCTGCTGGGCCCAATGCTGAGTCTGTGGCTGGCAGTCCCAGGAAGGAGAGGGGCCACTCATTTGGGAGGACAGAACTAACTCCCGGTTGAGGAGCCAGAAAAGATATCTTTGTTCTGGATGTCTCTCTGGGCTCCAATATTTTTTTTTTTTTTTTTGAAGATGGATTTTTTTTTTTTTTTCACAGTGGAGCATGTCTCTGCAACACATGGCTTTCTGTGTTGTTGCCCAGGATGTTCTAAGCTCATGAAACCTTCCCGTAGTCCAAGAGAAAGAATGGAGGACAATACCGAGAGTGCATGCCTGTAGCTCTCCTTCTGCGTTTTCTGCCGGCTGCAGACCTACCTCCTCCGGGGGTCATGTCCCTTTCTAGCAAGCACAGGGTGTATCCATATTTGTTTTCCAAAACATCAGGGAGAAGATTCAGGGCTAAGGTTTCCTCACTCAGAGACGAAGAGGCCTCGCTCTCAAAGCTGCTCCATTTCGCGTAGGATACAAAGGCGTCAAACTCCTTTTGGTCTGAGAAAGAGGAATAAGAAAGAATGTAAATACCTACCTAAGCTCAAGCCTTATGGTAAGCGGGGAGGAATTAAGACTTGGGATCCTTGTTTAGCTACTCTGACCCTTTGTGACCCCATGGACTGTAACCCACCAGGCTCCTCTGTCCATGGGATTCTCCAGGCAAGGATATTGGAGTGGGTTTCCATTTCCTCCTCCAGAGGGATCTTCCCAACCCAGGGGTCAAACCCACGTCTCCAGGATTAGCAGGCAGATTCTTTACCAGTGAGTCACTGGGGAAGCCCTGAACTGATTTCGAAAATAAAAAGCAGCATCTGTGTTCACTTTTTCAGAACCACACTGCTGAGGAGCATCGACTGTGCACCCAGAATCAGATTCTAATCACTGAGGCACTCCTGCGTCTTCCCTGAGGTCAGATCAAACAGCCGGGGCTTTTTCTCTGATTAAACCACACACACTCTGGAGTTCCTCTAAGCTTTCTCTGTAGCTGCAGCCCTGCTGGCTCATTAGTTGCACATCAAAGGACAGTCTGCTCCATCAAAGCATGATACTATCCAGCGAGCAAAGCACTCTGAGGGCCCAGCACGCTGGGAGCTGACAGCAACATACCTGCGTTTGAACCCCCGTGTGTAAAATGAGGGACTAACAACCCCTGGCAGGCTGCTGTCAGAATTGCCTGGGATAACGTAGATGAAGAGTTTAGTGTCTGACTTACAGCAGGCATGTTCTTTTCCCTTTCAGATGGAGAACTATATTTTGGAACTTGTTTTAGGATATTTTTAAGGTCTCATAAGATTCTGTTGGGGCCTCCCAGCAGCAGAGAATTTGCCTGCCAATTCAGGAGAGGCAGGTTCAATCCCTGGGTGGGGAAGATCCCCTGGAGAAGGAAATGGCAACCCACTCCAGTATTCTTGCCTGGAGAATCCCATGGACAGAGGAACCTTGTGGGCTACAGTCCATGCAGACAGAATCAGACAGGACTCAGCAACCAAACAATAACAACAAATGCCGTTGTTGACTCAACTATTATAAATACACATATTATAAATACACATATGTGTGTATTATAAATACACACATATATAAATACACATACATATAAATACACATAGATTCTAAGGTGTGCTGCAGAACCAAATGGAAACTAGAAAATCCCAAAAGTTAGCCTCTGGGCTCTGAAATTGGACATAACTGGCTCATTTTCCAGCCCTTTGCATAATGCCTCTCAAATAGTATTATCAGACGGAGGGGATATACATGTACACACAGCTGATTCACGTTGTTGTGCCGCAGAGATTAACACAACGTTGTAAAGCAGCTATGTGTGTGTGCTCGCTCACTCAGCCGTGTCTAACTCTTTGCCACCTTGTGGACTCTGGCCCACCAAGCTCCTCTGTCCATGGGATTCTCCAGGCGGGAATACTGGAGTGGGCTGCCATGCCCTTCTCCAGGGGATCTTCCCGACCCAGGGGATTGGATTCTGCCAATCGCCATTGGCAGGCAGATTCTTTACCAATAGTGCCGCCTGGGAAGCCCGGAACTGACATGTCCTGTGTGCTTACGATGTGCTATCTGCTGTTCTAAACCCTCAGGGTGTCCATTCAGCGAGCCTACATGGCATTCATAGTGGTTACAACCCTGCTTTACAGAAGAGAAAATGAAGGAGGCATGGAGATATTAAGTCATCTACCATCTTGCTTTAGGATGTCAACTGGACAGTCATTTTTAAGTCCAAGATGTCCTACAATAGCATTGTTGGCAAGATTCCTAGTAACTGGAATGAGAAGAGATCATTTCTCCCCTGGGGTCCCAACCCTCCCAGGTATAGAGACACCAGATCAGCAGAAGGATCTCAGAGGCTGGGGGCCATGACTTTGTCCCTCAGGGAATGTGCCTGTCCCACGCTCTCTCCGTCTAGGTCCATTCAGAGGGGAAACAGCAGAGGTGAGGTGGCCGCTTACCCCCGAGCGTCTCATCCTTGCTCTGGTAGGTTCGGTAGAGCAGCACTATTTCAATCCAGTACATGTAGAGCAGCGCGCCTGCGGTCAGCAGGCCTGCCAGGGCCGAGACGGTGCCCAGGAGGACATACAGGAACACCGCTGGGGACAGAGACGCGCGGCTGTGGGTGAGCAGTTACCGAGGCCGAGCACCCCCCGACACCCCCACACTCACACAGCACCCGAGCACCTCTGCCAGAGGAGATTTACCGGAATCACTGCCACTGAAAACATTTCTCTTGATTCTGGGCATGTCTTAAACCACATCTTGAAGGAACTGTCATAAAATGAACTCAAGAGAACCCAGGATGATGGCCAGTTCCTGACTGGGGGTGGCCGGGGAAACTGGCAAAAACTACTTTTATTTACTTTTCCCTGATAAGCTTCCCTCTCATTGCCTACTATAATTTACTTTCATGTGTTGTCAAATCTACTAAAATCTAAAGTTCCTGAAGCCCAGAGCTACTTCCAACTTGCTTTCTCACCTCTAAAGTACCTAACACATAGCACTTTCAACCCACACCTCGACAGAGCATCCACCAGGCACTGGGCATGAAGTGTGTCCTAGTGAAGCCTCACAAGCATTCCAAAAGTGCTTGTTTTCTCATCTCGATTCATCGGTGAATGAATGATATCACCTTCAACTCTGAACTTCTTAAAGAAATTTAAAAGCCATTCCTTATCAGGAATTTCCTCTCCAGCCACAATCTGTGATGTATACATATAACTCCTAAACTGAGCATTTTTCTCCATTTCCCTTCTTTCTCTTCTCCACTCTCCAACTCCAGACCACCATATGCTCTGGATTTGGAAGCCAGGGGAGGAAAATAAGAAAGAGGGCTAGGTCCTAGCATGATGCCTGTCATGTAGGGCATGTTCTGTAGGTCTTTCTAGGAAGAATGAATGAGTGAATGAACAAATGATAGGTTTTTCCAACACAGGCCCTGTATGCAGAATATTAGTAAGAGGACTAGCTCTAGATCACCAATGTGAAACTTACTGTTGCGTGGCCTTGGTGAAGGTATTGAGTGAATCAACACAAGCAAAGTGCATACTTAGAACCTTGACATCTAGTGCATGTTTGTGGCTATCATTACCATGACTACTTTTTAGGAAAGTTCCTCTCCTCCCAGGTAAAAGCAGTTGCGTGCATTCTGCATCCACCTTCAGGCTCACCTCCTGTCTTCTTTTTTAGCTGGATGGACTGAGTAGTGTTCCCAATGGAGTTCTGGGCAAAGCAAATGAACTTCCTGTGAAGATCACTCTGAGTAACTTTTTCCAAGAAGACAACACGTTCTATGACTTCATCCTTTAAGGTGGATTTAACACTAGGAAAAGAGGGAAAATACCACACTACTTGGGTAACACAGATTGACATGCATTAAACAGTTTGTGGAACTTATGTAAGCAGACTAACTGTTCGGCTTTCAGAAGAGCTGTCAGATAGCACAAGGAGATGCTGAAAGGATGGAGGATACTCAGAGATGACCCACTTTTAAAAAATGATGGAGTTGGCTAAGCATCATACTAAGCATTTATACTAGAATATAATTGGTTGTTGGAGAAGACTTTTGAGAGTCCCTTGGACTGCAAGGAGATCAAATCAGTCAATCATAAAGGAAATCAGTCCTGATTATTCATTGGAAGGACTGATGTTGAAGCTTCAGCTTCAACACTTTGGCCACCTGATGCGAAGAAGTGACTCATTGGAAAAGACCCTGATGCTGGGAAAGATTGAAGGCAGGAGGAGAAGGGGATGACTGAAGATGAGATGGTTGGATGGCATCACCGACTCGATGGACATGAGTTTGAACAAGCTCCAGGAGATGGTAATGGACAGGGAAGCCTGGCATGCTGCAGTCCATGGAGTTGCAAACAGTCAGACACTACTGAGCAACTGAACTAAACTGATAATTGCTTGTGGGCCTCATCTGATCTTTCTTTCATGACAAACTCCCTTTGAAAACAGATACTACAATTTATAAATGTCTAACTTCTAGTGACGCTTACTCATTGGAAGGAAAGTTATGACCAACCTGGATAGCATATTAAAAAGCAGAGACATTACTTTGCCAACAAAGGTCCGTCTGGTCAAGGCTATGATTTTTCCAGTGGTCATGTATGGATGTGAGAGTTGGACTATAAAGAAAGCTGAGTGCCGAAGAATTGATGCTTTTGAACTGTGGTGTTGGGGAAGACTCTTGAGAGTCCCTTGAACTGCAAGGAGATCCAACCAGTCCATCCTAAAGGAGGTCAGTCCTGGGTGTTCATTGGAAGGACTGATGTTGAAGCTGAAACTCCAATACTTTGGCCACCTCATGCGAAGAGTTGACTCATTGGAAAAGACCCTGATGCTGGGAGGGATTGGAGGCAGGAGGAGAAGGGGACGACAGAGGATGAGATGGCTGGATGGCATCACGGACTCGATGGACATGAGTTTGAGTAAACTCTGGGAGTTGGTGATGGACAGGGAGGCCTGGCGTGCTGTGATTCACGGGGTCGCAAAGAGTCGGACATGACTGAGCGACTGAACTGAACTGAACTGAACTTCTACTAAAGGACTTCCTGGTGGCTCAGCGGTAAAGAATCTGCCAGCAGATGCAGGAGCCGCAAATTCTGTCCATGGGTTAGGAAGATCCTGTGGAGCAGGAAATGGCAACCCACTCCAGTATTCTTGTCTGGGAAATCCCATGGACAGAGGAGCCTGATGGGCTACTGTCCATGGGGTCACAAAGAGTCAAACACGACTGAGCAACTAAACAATAACAACAACAACATTGTAAATAAAGCTGCTGTGGACATGCATAAAAAAATAAGAAAAAAATAGCTATCCCATCTCTGGGTCTCATTTTCCAGGTCGGATTGCGTCAACTATTTCTCATGTCTCGTAATTTTGGTCAGACTGCATATTCCTGTGCCTTTTCCTCTGGATACACTCTGGACCCTTAAGGACTACAGAGTTCGGACCCTGACTGACCCCACTGTGGAAGGAGGACCGCGTGGGGGGATGGGAGTGTCTGGCAGGGGTGCAGAGTCTTCTCCAGTCTGTTGGACACACCTAGTCTATTCAAGCAGCCTGGGTCAGTGTCCCTGCTTGTTAGCTTGGTGAGCCAAGCAGCCACAGCAAACTGTTCTACAAACAGAACTTTGAAACAACTGATAACATTTTTTAAAAATAAAAAAATTTTAAGTAATTTTTTAAAAGGGACTTCAGGGACTTCCCTGGTAGTCCAGTGGTTAAGACTGCATTTCTTAACACAAGGAATGCAGGTTTGATCCCTGGTCAGGGAACTAAGATTCCACACGATGCACAGCGCAACCAAAAAAAAAAAGTACAGAAAAAAAAAAAAGGAGGTGGGGGAGAACTTCCTTGGTAGTCTAGTGGTTAAGATTCTGAGCTTTCATTGCCTGGGTCCTGGATTCAATCCCCGGTCAGGGAAGTAAGTTCCCACAAGTCATGAGGCCAAAAATAAAAAATAAATTATAAAGTAATAAAACAACTGAAAATTTAGTTCTGTGTACTGTACCCCACCAGGTTCCTCTGTCCATGGGATTTCCCAGGCAGCAATACTGAAGGAGGGCGCCATTTTCTACTCCTTCCCAACTCAGGGATGGAACCCACATCTTTGGTCTTGGCAGGCAGATTCTCTACTTCTGAGCCACCAGGGAAGCCCATACAAAACTGCCTTGGGCCCCCCAAGTTAAAATGAGCTCACAAACACATGAAAAGATGCTCAACATCACTCATTATCAGAGAAATGCAAATCAAAACCACAATGAGGTACCATTACACGCCAGTCAGGATGGCTGCTATCCAAAAGTCTACAAGCAATAAATGCTGGAGAGGGTGTGGAGAAAAGGGAACCCTCTTACACTGTTGGTGGGAATGCAAACTAGTACAGCCACTATGGAGAACAGTGTGGAGATTCCTTAAAAAACTGGAAATAGAACGGCCATATGACCCAGCAATCCCACTCCTGGGCATACACACTGAGGAAACCAGATCTGAAAGAGACATGTGCACCCCAATGTTCATCGCAGCACTGTTTATAATAGCCAGGACATGGAAGCAACCTAGATGCCCATCAGCAGATGAATGGATAAGGAAGCTGTGGTACATATACACCATGGAATGTTACTCAGCCATTAAAAAGAATTCATTTGAATCAGTTCTAATGAGATGGATGAAACTGGAGCCAATTATACAGAGTGAAGTAAGCCAGAAAGATAAAGACCAATACAGTATACTAACGCATATATATGGAATTTGAAAAGGTGGTAATGGTAACCCTATATGCAAAACAGAAAAAGAGACACAGATGTACAGAACAGACTTTTGGACTCTGTGGGAGAAGGTGAGGGTGGGATGTTCTGAGAGAATAGCATTGAAACAAATATACTATCAAGGGTGAAACAGAACACCGGCCCAGGTTGGATGCATGAGACAAGTGCTCAGGGCTGGTGCACTGGGAAGACCCAGAGGGATGGGATGGGGAGGGAGGTGGGAGGGGGGATCAGGATGGGGAACACATGTAAATCCATGGCTGATTCATGTCAGTGTATGGCAAAAACCACTACAATATTGTAAAGTAATTAGCCTCCAACTAATAAAAATAAATGAAAAAAAAATTAAAAAAATTAAATGAGCTCTCATTTTGCATGTTTACACTTTTGCTTGCTCCACTAGCTGGCGCTAGTGGCCACACCATCAGCTGTGGGTGTGTGCACGCAGCTCTGGGTGCATGATTGTGGGGTTTTCTAAAGGTGAAAGCCTTTCATGTGAGTTGCAGAGAACAAGTTGGCTCATTTCCTTCTTACCTTCTTCCCTTGGGTGTTTTGATTTCCCACTCCTGGTCAGAATCTCTGATGTACCATTTTAACACAGGATTAAAGTTTATTTCGAAGCCAAATCGTGCCGTGCAGTTAAGAGTTAAAGGCTTTCCTGAGAAGGAAGGGGCCGCAGAAAACAGGAAGGCAGCTGGTGAGAAGGATGTGCCCTGTGAAGGAGGAAGACACCGCCTGGAAACTGTCCCCTGAGGCGGTCATAACCAACCGTCTACCTGTCTCTCATTGAGAAACATGTAAAACCAGGAATGTTTGTCTCTACTGGGCAACACTTAGATCTCAAACCTATGACTATATTTACCCAGATGGAGACTGGCATGGTCATACACTAAGAGTTCTAATGTGGTTTCAGGATAAACACCAGGAAAATGAGCAGTTGCAATGACTAGCACCGTCTTCCAACGCTGCTGCTAAAGTAGTTACAAGCGTGTTGCTGAAGAATATTTTATAGGCAGTACTTGCATTTCTTGTTGTTGTTCAGTCACTCAGTCGTGCCCAACTCTGCGACCCCATGAACTGCAGCCTGCCAGGTTTCCCTGCCCTTCGCTATCTCCCAGAGTTTGCTCAAACTCATCTCCATTGAGTTGATGATGCCATCCAGCCATCTCATCCTCTGTCACCCTCTTCTCCTCCTGCCCTCAATCTTTCCCAGCATCAGGGTCTTTTCCAATGAGTCAGCTCTTCGAATCAGGTGGCCAAAAGCATTTGCGTGTTAAACAAAAACCCTGAGGTTTTGGTGATTATCTGGATATTCAGCTCTATTTTGAATTGTGCTCTGCGGATTGGTGTGCATGTAACTACACTGCCCTCTTTCTACCCATTTTCTAGGCAAGGGTTATCCAGAAATTCAGTATTTTAACCATATAAAGTCTAGGGACTTCATTTGAAAACTCACCTTTACACCTTGATAATGCTTTTCTTACAGTGATAACAAACATTCACTGGTACCATACGTAATTAGGGCTTCCCAGGTGGCACTAGTGGTAAACAACCCGCTTGCCAATGCAAGAGACATAAGACACTCAGGTGCAAGCCCTGGGTCAGAGAGATCCCTTGGAGGAGGGCGTGACAACCCACTCCAGTCTCCTTGTCTGGAGAACCCAAAGGACAGAGGAGCCTAGCGGGCTACAGTCCACAGGGTCGCAAAGAGTCGGACACAACTGAGGCTGCTTAGCACAGCACAGAGGTAACTTGGCTATTTTTATATTAATTAATGCTTTTCCTCCTTCTTTGCTCCTTCCTTTCATTCTTGTGACGTTGCCTGTACTATTGAGTTGGCAAAAAACTTCATTTGGGTCTTTCCATAAGGTCTTACAGGGAAAACCCAATGAACCTTTTAGCCAGCCCAATAGCCCTGTTTCATTATCAGGATATACCGCTCCCGCCACCTAGTGGTAATTTACCATATCTATTCTGACATTTCTTTTCATAATGAAATATATTATCTTCTTGTTTAGTCACTAAGTCTTGTCTGACTCTTCTGTGACCCCCTGGACTGTAGCCTACCAAGCTCCTCTGTGGGATTTCCCAGGCAAGAATACTGGAGTGAGTTGCCATGTCCCCCTTCAGGGGATCTTCCTGACCCAGGGATCAAACCAGTGTCTCCGGCTTTGGTTCCTGGGTTTCTTACCCCTGAGCCATCAGGAAAGCCCTAATTAGCATCTAAAAGAAACTGCTACTCGGTGGTCTTTTACAATAATATTACTTTTTCCTTTCTTTCTACAAGAATAAATACTTTATTAGCACTTAAAATAGCATTTATTTTACTGGAGCAATCCGCACTTGGCTTTGAAGACAGCATTCTTATTTGGCTATGTGGGAAGATGTAGATATTATTGAAGCTGACAAAACCAAAGGGAACCACTAGAAGTCGCTTCCCCCTCCACTCCAAAGAAGACACTACTTTGGAATACAACTCATTTAAACAGGGATTGTAGCATTCTCTTGTGATTATCTTAAAGGCCAAACCAAACACTGTATTCATAAATACTTGGTGCTGCCTAAGTTGGTAAATTGGTTAAATCTATAACCAATGGACCTAACCAATCTGTGTTCCAATTTATGTGGAGTAAGGAAGAAGCTTTTACAAAAATCTATTAACCATGGTTGACATTCAAGCCACCCTTATTTCTCAATGTAATTTTGTGAGGTCACTTTGGCTTTGTCCACTTACAGTTTTACAAACCCTGACTTCAGGAGATTTAGCAACTGTATAAGGTCACAGAACTAGTCAGTGGCCCCGTCTAGATTCACCCCCGGTTCTGTTTGACTTGAAATCCTGATGCTCTTCCTTGAATCACACTTAGACCTGCTCTCAGGACAAGGTCATTCAAGGGTAATGACCCCACCCATCTTACCAAGTTCTACTTCCAAGGTGTCCTTGATGGGATCCAGAATATCTGGTTTGAGATTAGTGTTCTTCACTAAAAGATAAAATTAGAAATCATTATTTGCATTGGAAATCCGAAGGCCTGGTCTGCACAGTCACGTTTTGATCTAATTTGGGGGAACATTTTCAAATTTTATCCATAATCCATAAGACTAGAAATTGAAGTTTGCATGTGAAAATCATGCTTCCAGAAATGACTGTGACATCAGATTGCAGGTTTTAGCAAAACATGAATCCTTGATAAGTCCATATCTGCCTGGGTACATTTTCTTCCAGGCCAGACTGCTTGCCAACCACAGACTTGAACCCTCATCTTTTCCCTCCAAGGTTGGTTTGTGGTCCGTCTGGAGAAACGGAACAGGAAGGAGAACCCACCTGAGAAAATGCACAGGTCAGCCAGATAGGAGTCTACCTCTCCCTCCATCCTCAAGTTTACAATTTATTTCAAAGTAAAGGTGAGTTCAGCCCTTCATGGATCATTATCCCTCAACTTCCTGTCATAAACTTTCAAATGTGCCACCACTGTCAAAGTCCCTCCTGAAGATGCCTCATCTCCTAAGATAGGAAAATTCATCTCTTCTACTCTGGGCACCTCCTACTCCTCTCCTACTTCTCAGAGACCTCCTTCCTTCAATTACACCAACTTCTTCTTGTATCTTTGACTTTCTCTCTCCTCTCTCTCTTCCCATCAGCATTTATCCTTGCTCAGTCTTTTCATCTTTTTTTTTTTTTTTTTGCTGCTCCCTGTGGTGTCTTGTAGGAATCTTAGTTCCCTGACCAGGGATTGAACCTACAACCTCAGCAGTGAGAGCTTGGAGCCCTAACCACTGGACCTCCAGGGAATTCCCCAGTCTCTCCATCTTGAAACAGAGGAAAAACGCTCTTCAACTCACATCCCCACCCCTTCTCCTTCCTTCCCAGCTGAGTTCTGGAAAGAGCACTATGTGTTCATGTCCTCCCTCCCCTCCCCTCCCATGTGTCTGATTTCTGCTCCCATCTCTCCACTGAAACCCCTTTGGCCAAAGTTGCCAGTGACCTCCGTGACCTCCTTGCACAAAAATCCACTGGGCACGGCTGAGTTTTTAACCTGCTTTCCCTCTTAGTAGCTAGGCCAGGAAGATGCCCCAGAGAAGCAAATGGCAGCCCGCTCTAGTGTTCTTGCCTGGGAAAGCCCATGGACAGAGGAGCCTGGTGGGACCCTCCGCGGGGGTCACAAGAGTCAGACACGACTGAGCGACTAAACAGCAGCAGGCAGCCTTGGCTGCGCCGGGCATGCTCTCTGCTCCTCCTTGGGTTGCACATCTCTGCCCCGACGCTGGCCTGTCCTCCCAGCCTCTGCTCACTCCACGAAGGGCTGGGGGCTCCTCCTCGCACGGCTCTGCCTCTTGTGAACCTCACTCCTCAGTTCTCTCCCTGCGGTCTGCACTCACCTGCTCTCCACGGGGGCAGCTCAAGTGCTGCAGGCACCTTTCCTATGAGCCATCTCTGCCCTTGAAAGGTTCTCTCTCCTGCGTCATCGGTTTCACTTCCTCTACTGCTCCCTCCCTGCCCTTCCACTGATACCCACTTGCTGATGTAAATAATGACCCTTCTCTTCCCAGAGCCAGTGATCTATTCCTGGGTCTCACCACACGAGGCCGAGCCTCACTCCCTCCTTGCAACGTGTTATTTCCACGTTCCGGGGCAGTTTTCCTCTGTCCTTGCACCCCTGCTTCAGCTCCGGTGAGATGCTCCCTCACCCCCAGCACTGGATGCTCTGGGCTCTCTCCTCTCTGTCCTCACAGCCAGCCTGACCCCGTCTCCCTCGACCGTATGCCAACCATTCTCACATTCACAGCTCCAGCTCTTAGATCCCAGTCTGGTGTATCCAAATACCCACTTGTCACGGTGACTTGACGACTGAAAGTCCTTCCAAGGCTAACACTGAATTTCTTCCTCATACTCACTTCTTTTACAGTGTTCTTCTGTCTCATGGCATGATGCCCCTGTTTACCAACTCATCGTGCCAGAAAAGTAAACCGTCTTTGATTTCCCTCTTTCATCTTGCACTTAAACTCCATCTCTAATCACCTTTGCTAGGTCTGCTCAAACAGGGACCACAGAGGACTTCCCTGGTGGTCCAGTGGTAAAGAATCCACCTTCCAATACAGGGGACAAGGTTCCAACCCTAGCTGGGGAATGAAGATCCCACATGCCATGGGGCAACTAAGCCCAAGCCACATCTAGAGAAGTCCACGCACTGAAACTAGAGGAGCCCCACACGGAAATGAAGACCCAGCACAGCCCCACCCCCTGAAAAGTGACGAGAGACATCTCTTAAGAGCATAATTCAAACCTGTTGCTTCTCACCTGTTTCCTCTACCAGCCCCGTATACCACATCCTGTCCTTCCCATTCTGTTCCATCCCATCCCAGCTCATCCCATTCCTCCCCATTCCATCTCACCTTCCCTCAGTGTACAGAAAATCCACCTCCTCGCCCAACTTAAAACCTGGCTCTCATCCTGGACTCCTCCTTTCCCCTCTTCCTCACTCCTGATTCCCAAACCCCTTTACAAATAACTTCCTAAATATTTCTGGAGTTCATTCACGTCTCTCTATCCCTCTATCCCTCCTAGTTCAGGCCACCATCAGCAATTGCCTGCTTGACTCATAGCAGCCTCCTAATTCTTCTTCCTGCCTCCACTGTTGCTCCCCCAAACCCATTTTCTGCACAATAAGCAGAGAGATCTATGTCAAAATCAGATCTATTCATGACACTCTCCTTCATAGAACCCTCAATGGCTCCCGGTTGTTCCTTGGACAAAGTCCAGACTTACTAGAACAGTGTGGAGTCAGTTCTGCTTCCAGATACCCTAACTCACTTTCTTCTTCTCCCCGGAATGCACCATGCTCTCTCTCATCTCTCGCACATTAGCTGTGCTGCTCACTCTGGCTGGAACAGCATCTTACCCATCTTCAGTGGACTGATTTGTCTTTGCCCCTCACTACTCAGCTTGGGTACCCAGGTGTGGGTTTGATGGGTCTCCCACATGCTGCACTGCTTCCCTTTGTCTCTATTCATCCTACTGAACTGTAGCAGCCTGAATCCTCCTGGTTTGTCCCACAAGATAGAAAGTTCTGGGAGGTCAGAGAAATGTCCAGATGCCCACTCTTACATCTTTAGCATCAAGCCCAGGGCCTGAAATGTATTAGATGTTCTACAAATACTTGTGTGAGAATGAATACATGAGAGCATGAATGAGTAAGTGAGGAAGACAGGAATGATGAGAGAGAAGGCATGAAAAGTTGCAATGGATATTTCAAGGTATCCTGTGGGAGAGAGAAAAGCAAATCCTGCCACTGAAAGTTTGATGGGGTGAGTTACCATGCCTGAGTGAAACAGCAACTGAACTTGGAGGAGAAGCTAGCGCTCCAAGTGGGCTATTTGCCTTCTAACCCCTCACCCAAGGAACAATCTCATATAAATGTGAGTCGCTGACATCGAAAGTGGTGGTGAGCGCAAGGGCCAGGAAGTAGACAGGTCTCAGGGTGACCCATGTGGTTTGTATCTTGTAATGAAAGAAGAGGAAGTAAAAGTAATTAGTGGATTTACTAAGATCTAAGTCAACGGTTCTGTATGGTTATGTTTTGAGATCAACCATACTTAAATTAATTATATCATATAGTTTATCCATACATACTTGTAAATCTAATGAGAAAGACCCAAGGGAAACCTGGGGATGAAAGAAGAATAAGCTCAATGGGCCAAGAAACGAATGACAGGATATTCAACTTTGATAGCCGTCAGAGAAACGTAAATTGGAATGGGAAAAGAGAGTCCGGTTGATTCAAATCAGAAAGTCTGAAAGCTCTTCTAACTTTATTGAGGCTTTCAATGGCTGAGTCAAAGATCTCTCTTGCTAAATGTCACATTGCACTTGAAACTACGTGGGTTATTTTCAAGTACCTTTTGGTATTGATTTCTAACATAATTCCACAGTGATAAGAGAACACACTCTGTATGATTTCGGTACCTTTAGATCATGAAAGTTTTACGCCTTGTTTTATGTCCTTGGATATGTCCCAGTGTCTCCTGGCTTATAGTCTATGGAAACTTGAGTAGAATGTATATTCTGCTGTTGTGTGAAAACTGTATAAATCTTAATTGTGTTGAATTGGTTCACAGTGGTTTTCAGGCCTATTATATCCTTCTACTTCTCTGTATATTCATTCTATTAATTTTTGAGAGTTTGATATTCAAATTCTAACTAAAATTCTCAATCTATCTACTTAAAAAAGTAATTGTAATATATAGAACTATATGTAACTTTGTTCTGTATTTTCTAACTTTCTTATAAATGTATTATCATACTTTCATAATTCAAAAAATAAATAAATAGAAAGCCTGAAACCACCAAATATTATTAATATTTGGGATAAATAGGAATCTGTGCATTGCTCATGGGAGTATAATTTAGCAAAATATTGCCTAAGAACAATCCCATGTGTTTGTAGCACAAATTTCATTTTATAACATAAAATGATATCCTACTTTATTAATGGAAATATACATATGTAGCAAAAGCATAAACACATAAATGGAAAGAGTGGGCTATATCTGCAAAGAGAGGAAGTGGGAAGGGCTGGGGACCCAGACCTCAAGCTCTATCTATAACATTTTGTTTCAGTAAAGAAACAGTGAGATGGAAAAACCATTATTAAAGCTGGTGATAGGTACGTGAGTGTCACTTATCTCTGGGTGTGAGATATTTAGTATTATTTTTAAATGTATTATCTCTCATGTGTGAAATATTTAATCTTTTATTTCTGTGCATGAATCCTTCATTTTTTTATTAGGATTTTTTTTGAGGTAGATCATTTTCAAAGTCTTTACTGAACTTGTTACAATACTGCCTCTGTTTTATGTTTT
This sequence comes from Cervus canadensis, assembly GCF_019320065.1. NCBI lineage: Eukaryota > Metazoa > Chordata > Mammalia > Artiodactyla > Cervidae > Cervus > Cervus canadensis. The sequence goes on along the minus strand of NC_057390.1, from coordinate 7,035,188 downwards.
GGTTTTTGGGCCAGCAGGCATGTGGGATCTTGACTCTCTGCCCAAGGACTGAACTCACATCTCCTGCATTGGAAGGCAAAGTCTTAACCAGTGAACCACCAGGAAAGTCCCTCATATTGTTTTTTGGTTTTTGTATCACAAAACAAAGAATCAGTGAATAGAAAACCCAACTTGTGACCTGAATATGATTCATAACAAGGCCTTCCTCAGAGGATGGAAGCTGGGTTAATGGAAAAATTGATATTTGCCAATATTCCAGGCTTTTCATGACTACAGTCTATGACTATCTCCTTCCCCCAGCCCCCAAAAGGAAAAAATCACTAAGCCAAAGAAGGTAACTTTAATTGGGTAATTGGACTTGAAATAGCAAATATTGAAACCAAAAATCTCACTTACCAATGGTTTTCACTTGAATAACAGCTCTTACTGTCCATGAACTTGAATTATCTGTCTGAGTGTAATCACACACATACGTGCCCTGGTGATAGTCATAAACTTCATCCAGTTCAATTAGGTTTCTCCTCTTTTCAGAGAGAAGTTTTCCATTCTAATTCAAGAGAAAAGAAAATTAAATAACTTAACCAGAGAATTACTATTCGTATTAAGCTCACCTATAGCCAAACTTCACAAATTTGAACCAGAGAAGAAGGTCAGTCTGATATAAGGATATTTCAGAAAGTCATACCCTCAAATTGTGAAAACATTCTGTATTTGTATCTTTAGGGGCACTGTGATATTTACTGAATGATGGGTGATCAGTATATCACTAGTCCTGTAATCATTAATTCTCTAACCTTCACGTAGCACCTGGCCTTCCAACTTCTCACTAAAAGTGTACCAACAAGTATTCCAATGGTATATTTCTCACCACTGCAGTCAAAATTAAAGAGATTAAAAAAAAGTAACAAAATAATAATAACCTATTACCCATGTAGAGACTTCCCTGGTAGCTCAGTGATAAAGAATCAACCTACTAATGCAGGAGATGAGGGTTCAATCTCTGGGTCAGGAAGGTCCCCTGGAGAAGGCAATGGCAACCCACTCCAGTGTTCTTGCCTGGGAAATCCCATGGACAGAGGAGCCTGGCGGGCTGCAGTCCATGGGGTCATACCAGAGTTGGACACGACTGAGCCACTAAACAACAATGCACGTAGACTGCAAAGCTTTTTCTCATGTGTGTTTCATATGATCATTCCAAGGATTCTCTGGCTGGGTTTGCAGACTCTATGCTTCCATTTTACAGACGAGAAACTGAGGTTCTGAGGTCTGTGTTTTGCTCTATATCGTATAGCTCATGAGAGACCTGAGAATCCAGCTTCATTTTTCTGACTCTGAGTTTCATGTTCTGATTAAGGAATTTCCCTTCCACTTTGCCTGCTGACTTGCAGAAGCAGGAATTCCCCTCCTCCAGTCTCCGGTGTGCTTCCTGTGGCCTCAGAAAGAATTTCTAGTAGGTTGGCCAGGGGCTGAGAAGAAGGTCAGAGCTGGTCAGAGCTGGGCAACTGCAGGTAGGAAGTCAAACAAGACCAAGAAGGGGGGCAGATGAGGTTAGACAGTGTTTAGTGGATCTCAAGAATCAAGAAAGTTTTAAAAGGAAGCTTCAGAGCATGGGGTAAAACTGAGATGAAACTTCTAGAGAAGATGGTAATATACCTGCAGAACAGAAATTGGTGAAGGTGGGTTTTAAATTATATGAGAAAGTAGCACAGAGAAGAGGATGCAGAGTTGGAACCAGACTGCAGCTGGGCCATGGGGAAGATGAGTAATTACTAAGATTAGTAATTACTGAGTAATTACTAATGAGCTTGATTTTTCTTTTTAATGAAAAGTAAGTATGGCTGAGTATGTATCATTAAGATTTTATGAGATGGAGGCTTCCCTCGTGGCTCAGTGGTAAAGATTCTGCCTGCCCACACAAGAGTCAAGGGTTCAATCCCTGATCAGGGATGATTCTACATGCTAAGGAGCAGCTAGGCCGTGCAGCAGCTATTGAGCCTATGCTCCGTAACGAGAGACGCCGCAGCAGTGAGAAGCCTGCGCACCTAAGCGAGAGAGTAGCCCCCGACTGCCTCAATTAGAGAGAAACCTGCATAGCACCGGAGACCCAGCATAGCCGAAAATAAACAAAAAACTTAAAAACCAGCATTTATGAGATAGAACTCAAGCGAAACATCAAAGAAAAGAGATAAACCATTTGTCTCAAGAGGGATGGGAAGCCCTTCTAATAAGACAATTGTAAATGATCCAGGTAGGAAAGAGGTGCCGCTGGGGCCTCATGAGAAATTCTTTGTTTCGCTCAGATATGAACCAGTCATGAGCAAAACAGGGAAGGAGGAGAGTGGAGAGTGTATAAACAGCATCAGTGAGTCCTACAGGGAACTGACATCTCTGACGCCCTGTGGATTGTAGTGTTGCACAGAGCGTAGGAAGTTGCCCAGGATTCAGAAGTTTCACAGTGAGAACAATTGAATGAGCCAGTGTATGGACCTTGGGAATAATTTCCAAAACCCCTTCCCTCCCTGGCATCACATCAGCCTTTGGTCTGGCGAGTCTTACCTGCTCACCAGCTCTCCATGACCCTGGGTTCACAGGGTGCCACTGGGCACCAGGAACAAGAAGAATGAGGCCAGAGGAAATGAAAAGAAGTGGCGGTCTATGTGTGAAACTTCCATGGAACTCAGGGTTCAGAGAGGACGCGGCAGCCACGTCAGTGCTGTGGCATGCGAGTGAGGCCGTCTTAAACCACCAATGGAAAAGTCACTCAGGCACAGTCCTCCTGGCAGGACGTCATGGCCGTGTCGTGGGCACCTGGGTTCAGTGCCCCGAGCCCTTCCAGAAGAGCCTCTCCCACTGCTCTAACTCTGCCTTGGGTCAAAGACTCACTAAAGATTGAACAAAAAAAAAAAAAAAAAGATTGAACGAAAAACACACTCCGCTTAGGATTAGAAAGAATGAATCTCTCAGTCTTGTCGGACTCTTTGTGACCCCGTGGCCTGTGGCCTCTGTCCATGGGATTCTCCAGGCAAGAATACTAGAGTGCATTACCATCCCCTTCTCCAGGGAATCTTCCCGACCTAGGGATTAAAGCCAGGTATCCCATATTGCAGGCAGATTCTTTACCGTCTGCACCATCAGGGAAGCTCTCCCAGTGATACTGACTTGGTAAAAAACTTCATTTGGGTTTTTCCACAACATCTCAAAGAAAGACCCAAAGGAAATTTTGGACCAACTCAATATAACATCATCTCTAGATGAAGTCTGTTTATGCCAGTTATTTGTCCTTATATTTTTATTTAGGACTTCCTTAGTGGCTCAGATGGTAAAGAATCTGCCTGCAATGCAGGAGACCTGGGTTTGATCCCTGGGTCAGGAAGATTCCCTGGAGAAAGGTATGGCAACCCACTCCAGGATTCTTGCCTGGAGAATCCAATGGACAGAGAAGCTTGCTGGGCTACAGTCCAGTCCATTTGAGTTCATTGATTAATTTATTATTAATTTTAAATTTATGATAATTAATAATTTATTTATTCAGTTCAGTTCAGTTGCTCAGTCGTGTCCGACTCTCTGCGACCCCATGAATTACAGCACGCCAGGCCTCCCTGTCCATCACCAACTCCCAGAGTTTACTCAAACTCATGTCCATCGAGTCAGTGATGCCATCCAGCCATCTCATCCTCTGTCGTCCCCTTCTCCTCCTGCCTTCAATCTTTCCCAGAATCAGGGTCTTTTCCAATGAGTCAACTCTTCGCATCAGGTGGCCAAAGTACTGGAGTTTCAGCTTCAACATCAGTCCTTCCAGTGAGTACCCAGGACTGACCTCCTTTAGGATGGACTGGTTGGATCTCTTTGCAGTCCAAGGGACTCTCAAGAGTCTTCTCCAACACCACAGTTCAAAAGCATCAATTTTTCGGCACTCAGCTTTCTTCACAGTCCAACTCTCACATCCATACATAACTACTGGAAAAACCATAGCCTTGACTAGACGGACCTTTGCTGGCAAAGCAATGTCTCTGCTTTTTAATATGCTATCCAGGTTGGTCATAACTTTCCTTCCAAGGAGTAAGCGTCTTTTAATTTCATGGCTGCAATCACCATCTGCAGTGGTTTTGGATCCCAATAAAATAAAGTCTGACACTGTTTCCACTCTTTCCCCATCTATTTCCCATGAAGTGATGGGACCAGATGCCATGAGCTTAGTTTTCTGAATGTTTAGCTTTAAGCCAACTTTTTCACTCTCCTCTTTCACTTTCATCAAGAGGCCCTTTAGTTCTTCTTCACTTTCTGCCATAAGGCTGGTGTCATCTGCATTTCTGAGGTTATTGATATTTCTCCCGGCAATCTTGATTCCAGGTTGTGCTTCTTCCAGCCCAGCGTTTCTCATGATTTATTTATTTATTATTAAATTATTAACCTACATCTCTGATGTCTCTTGCACTGGCAGGCTGTTTCTTTACCACTAGCCCCTGGGAAGCCCCATTGGTCTAATGTCATCACTTTTAGTGAAATGCCACTTCCAAGAGGTTTGTGACTTTCCATGATACTGTATGTGTGTGTGTGCATGTGTGTGTAAGCACAGGTGCACACACACACATGCAATGCATGCATTTCATGCAATTCATGAAACATAACCTAAATGATGACCTCTCCAAATCTTAATCAGAATGGATGCATGTATATGTACAACTGAGTCCCTTTGCTGTCCACCTGAAACTAACACACTTCAATATAAAATAAAAACTTTTTAAAAAGATACAATTTTAACAACAGTCATTGTTTGCCTGCTTTTAAGACAGATGGTTCCTCACCATTAGACACGTCGTGACCTTTGCAACCAAACCAGAGAAGAAATAAAACTTCCTTTTGTACATGTCACACAGTGTTAGGGTTTAGTTCATAAGAGTGGTTTATACAGAAAGCTGTCAACTACCCTATAGATTGTGCTTACCAGAAAGCAACAATAGCTTTCATTTCAGGGACATGAACATTAAAACTTCAAATGCATTTTCAACTTAAATAACCTGGGACAGGCTTACGTTCTGGGACTTGGAACAGCCACCTTGACATAGTAAGATGTTGATCACCCCAGATTACAGATTCATTTGAACCGTGGGAAGCTTTGTTCTTAAGAGAGAACTGAAAATAATGAACAGAACCACTGACTTTTCTTAATACAATTTAGAGGTTATGAAATTAATGTGTTTTTTTTAAATTGAAGGATGTTCACTATAATATTGTGTTAGTTTCTTGTGTACAGAAAACAGTTTCACACACACACACTATATGTATCAGTTCAGTTCAGTCGCTCAGTTGTCTCTGACTCTTTGTGACCCCATAGACTGCAGCACGCCGGGCCTCCCTGTCCATCACCAACTCCCAGAGTTTACTCAGACTCAAGTCCATAGAGTCAGTGATGCCATCTGACCATCTCATCCTCTGTCATTCCCTTCTCCTCCCACCTTCAATCTTTCCCAGCATCAGGGTCTTTTCAAATGAGTCAGTTCTTTGCGTCAGGTGGCCAAAGTATTGGAGTTTCAGCTTCAGCATCAGTCCTTCCAATGAACACCCAAGACTGATCACCTTTAGGATGGACTGGTTGGATCTCCTTGCAGTCCAAGGGACTCTCAAGGGTCTTCTCCAACACCACAGTTCAACAGCATCAATTCTTTGGCACTCAGCTTCCTTTAGAATCCAACTCTTACATCCATACATGAGTACTGGAAAAACCACAGCCTTGACTAGATGGACTTTTGTTGGCAAAGTAATGTCTCTGCTTTTTAATATGCTATCTAGGTTGGTCATAACTTTCCTTCCAAGGAGTAAGTGTCTTTTAATTTCATGGCTGCAGTCACTATCTGCAGTGAGTTTGGAGCCCCCCAAAATAAAATCTCTCACTGTTTCCATTGTTTCCCCATCTATTTGCCCTGAAATGATGGGACCAGATGCCATGATCTTAGTTTTCTGAATGTGAGCTTTAAGCCAACTTTTTCATTCTCTTCTTTCACTTTCATCAAGAGGCTCTTTAGTTCTTCTTTGCTTTCTGCCATGAGTGTGGCATCATCTGCATATCTGAGGTTACTGATATTTCTCCCAGCAATCTTGATTCCAGCTTATCCTTCATCCAGCCCAGCGTTTCTCATGATATATAAGTTAAATAAGCAGGGTGACAATATACAGCCTTGACGTACTCCTTTTCCTAATTGAACCAGTCTGTTGTTCCATGTCCAGTTCTAACTGTTGCTTCCTGACCTGCATACAGGTTTCTCAAGAGGCAGGTCAGGTGGTCTGATATTCCCATCTCTTTCAGAATTTTCCGCAGTTTATTGTGATCCACACAGTCGAAGGCTTTGATAGTCAATAAAGCAGAAATAGATGTTTTTCTGGAACTCTCTTGCTTTTTCAATGATCCAACGGATGTTGGCAATTTGATCTCTAGTTCCTCTGCCTTTTCTAAAACCAGCTTGAACATCTGGAAGTTCACGATTCATGTATTGTTGAAGCCTGGCTTGGAGAATTTTGAGCATTACTTTGCTAGTGTGTGAGATGAGTGCAATCGTGTGGTAATTTCAGGGTTCTTTGGCATTCCCTTTGTTTGGGATTGGAATGAAAACATTACATATATACATGTATATGTATATACATATACATACTCTTTTTCATATTCTTTTCCATTACAGTTTTCCACAGGATATTGACTGTAGGACCCTGTGCTATATAGTAGAAGCTTGTTGTTTATTTATTTTATGTACAGTCATTTGTATCTGCTAATCCCAAACTCCTAACTTATCCCTCCCCCTCCTTTCTACTTTGGTAGTCATAAGTTTGTTTTCTATGTCTGTGAGTCTATTTCCTTTTCATCAATAAGTTCGTTTTTGTCTTATTTTAGATTCCACATATAAATGATATCATATGATATTTGTCTTTCTCTATCTGACTTACTTCGCTTAGTATACCAGTCTCTGGGTCCATCCATGTTCCTGCAAATGGCAATGTTTCGTTGTTTTTTATGGCTGAGTAATATTGTATTGTGTGTATGTGTGTGTGTAGACCACATCTTCTTTATCCGTTCACTGGATGGACACTTAGGTTCCTTCCATATCTGGGCTATAGTAAATAGTGGTTCAATGAACAGTGGGGTGCACGTGTCTTTCCAAATTAGAGTTCTGTCTGCATACGTGCTCAGGAGTGCAGTCGTTAGAGTGCATGGCGACTCTGTTTTTCCTTTCTGAGGATCCTCCACACACTTCTCCATAGTGCTGCACCAATTTCACAGTCCCATCCACAGTGTCGGAGGGTTTCCTTTCCTCCACATTCTCTTTAGCAGTTTTTATTTGTAGACTTTTTGATGAAGGCCATTCTGACCAGTGTGAAATGATTCCTCATTGTAGTAAGGTGTTTCTTAAATTAGGATTTCAGTGGGGCAGTATATTTTCAGCGTCACTTTAAAATATAAAATTGAGACCTTAAGCACACACTCACCCTTCCTGTTCACTTACTTCTGCAATGACCATAACACCAGTTGTCATTGAATCTCAAGAGAATCAAGTGAGGAAATAACATCTCACCCCACAATAATTTTACCTCCAGGAGCATCTGATGCTGAGTCTAGGAATACAAAAAGTCAATAGATAGAGACTTTCCTGGTGGTTCAATGGCTAAAACTCTGTGCTCCCAATGCAGGGGGCCCAGGTTTGATCGCTGGTCAGGGAACTAGATCCCATAGGCAACTAAGCCCTAGTACAGTAAAAAAAAAAAGGGGGGGGGGAAGGGTTAAACAAATCATAAAAATTATTTGATCAGTGGCAATTTAAAATGATAATTTTACATTAATAAACAGATATATTTGGAAGTCAAATTTAAAGTTTTGCATGATTTCTTAAAGCAAAGTATTGAACTTCAAACAAGCATTACAAGTGTAGGAGGCAATTTAAATTCTCTTCCCAGATTCTGCCACCCAGGGGTCAACTGACATCAAATGACTTTAGAAGAGATGCTCAGGCAGCGTCTGTGTATCTGACAGGACTTAGTAAAACCATAAAACTTGTTTTTGTCATGAGGTTTACTCACATGTCGTTCCTAACTCAGAACCATTTGGGAACTTGTCTTTCCCTAGAACCCCCCACACACAACTCACCTGTGCGAGACACCTGTCACCTGGGAGTCCCTGTGTTGGCTGTGTGGTCTTCCCAGATGTGCCCTGTTCAGAAAGTATTATCGCCTCCTGCTTCTTTTAGAAACCCTTTAAGACACACTTGTTGGGTGTACCTTTCACCTTAACCATACCCTTTGCTTTCCAAAGGCAGTAAAGTTGAACAAATCAGGTTTTCTGCATGAGTGAGTGGCCATAAGTTTATGTCTTAACCTCCCATGTCATGTACTTGAATTTTAGAAATTTTTCTGGCACGGATCAGGAGGGTGATTCTAATGACTGGAACATCAGACTCTGTGGCTACTAGGGGATAGACTGCTTTAGGAAGTCAGGTCTTCTCCGTAGGCATGAGGCCATGCTTTGGGAAGTTCTGGAGCAGTGGTTCCACAACATTTTCAGCACCAGAGACAGGTTGCATGGAAGACAGTTTCTCCATGGACCCGGGTGGGGGGAGGGGGTGGTTTTGAGATGACTCAAGCACATTACAATTATTGTGCACGTTATCTCTATCATTGTTACATCAGCTCCTCCTCAGACCATCAGGCGTTAGATTCTGGAGGTTGGGGACTCCTGCTCTAGACCTCAGATTCAAACCCATGCTTCTATAGTGTACTTAAAGAGCTATTACCATAAAGACAAACTCTGGCATCAGATTCAGAGAACTCATTCTTACCTGGTACCAGGTCACCTCTGGACTTTGTGCATCACTTTGGTGGCTGAGACCTGGGCAGTAAATGGAGCTCATGCTACCAAGAAGAAGGTGTTGCTCATGTGAGACAGAACTCTCACAGGACATATTTGTTTGCGGCTTAACTTCTAAGATCATCCAGACACAGCAGGCATTCTCTTGGGGGCTCCTAGGGAAGTTAATAAGGTCCCGTGAACACAGATCAATCCAGTCAGTCCTAAGGGAAATCAACCCTGAATATTCATTGGGAGGACTGATGCTGAAAATGAAGTTTCAATACTATGACCACCTGATGCAAAGAGCTGACTCATTGGAAAAGACCTTGATGCTGGGAAAGATTGAGGGCAGGAGGAGAAGGGGACGACAGAGAATGAGATGGTTGGATGGCATCATTAACTCAATGGACATGCTTTTGAGGAAACTTTGGGAGATGGTGAAGGACAGGGAAGCCTGGCATGCTGCAGTCCATGGGGCTACAAAGAGTCGGACCGACTTAGCAACCAAACAACACCACCAACAACATGAACACAGATGCTATGCTCAGATAGTAAAGGACTTGGAGATGTTTGCAGAGAGAAATGCATTTGAGACATTACCTCATCCTAGGTCTACACATGTATAACCCGGCATGGTTTATCCCTGTGGTCAGAAAATGAAGGGTGCTCTTCTCCTGGATGACGTGAGGAGCATTCTGAGTGATTTCTACTGCTGGGTCTCCATTCTGAGGCTGCAGGTACCACTGGACATCAGAGAGGTTCTTATTACCACTACAAGGCAGGTGTTCAGAACCTCGGGTGGGTGAGAGCTGACTTCCGTGGTAGAAATGGGATTTCTGTGGCTCTGGCAAATCACAAAACAAGACAAACTCCTCCCCACACCTTGCAGAGTATGTTCTAAGCAGCTTTTCAGTGAAGCAACCTGAAAACCACAATAAGCAAAACAACACAGAAACACATTAGAAGATGAAACTCTATAGCGCTGGTGCATAAACACTATCAAGAATAAAGCAGATATCTAGTGGGAAACAGTTGTACAGCCCAGGGAGCTCGGCTCAGGGCTCTGTGATGACCTCGAGGGGTGGGGTGGGAGGGAGGAGGGAGGTCCAAGAGGGAGGGGATACGTGTATACATACGGCTGAGTCATGGTGTTGCACAGCAGAAACTCACACAATATTATAAAGCAATTACATTCCAATGAAAAATAAAAGTAACTCTTTATCTTCCAACAGTGACTGAAAATTGCCTATTTTCTATTAAATAAATATTGAAAGTTGTAATTTTAAAAAAAGAAGACACTCTAACTTATATTTCCAAAGAGTATTTGGTTTCACAAAGAATTAAGCTCCCATGGGTGTCTTTCTTCTTATTATTTTCCATTTTGTGAGGGAAAGAAGTTCAGATCTAATTCCCTTCCATTGGTCTTCAGCATCACTAATAGTAATGGAAGTTTCCTGTTAGAGATGGCCAACCCACCTGTAAATCCTCTTCAGTTGCATCCACTGAATACTCAGCAAGGGTAACTGGGCTCTCCATCAATGCTTGGAATCAACTCAAATCTGTTCAGCCCAATCATGTCTCCTACCCCCATTTTAACAGCAGAAAGGAAGTGCTCTGGATAATTATATCATTTCCTCATGTATCACAGAATATCTGTCACTTTCACCTTGGAACATAAGACTCACAGGGTCAGCAGGAAAAGTGAAAAACCCCTACCTGGAATATTCAGTCCTCTGATGCTCCCTCCTGCGATAAGCCAAAGAAATATCCAGCCCAAATAAAGCATCATTCTCCCTGGGTCCCTGTCATCACTGCAGGACATTGGTTCTGTGGTCAGAGTAGAGGACATTTCCCCTCAGAGCTCCACCCTGAGGATCCTCTTCATTTCTGTAAATCAAGAAATGGGAAATGAAGAAATTGGAACCAGCAATCAAAACGCAAGTCACACAGGAAGCTTTGAAAGGGCAGGTCCTACCCAAAAGCCCTCATATGCCCACACTTAAGTGGTATTTTCAGTGGTGTGTGGAAGTCCCTGCATACCTCACTTCTTACTCAACTGAAGGAGGAAGGGCATCTCCGACTCAGGGTCCTGCTTGAATTTACCCTCCGTACAGTGTGTTCTTTTGATGTTATTTCTTCCTGGAATACTTTTTTTTTTTCCTTAAGTTTCTGACCAAGTATGTATATTTTTGGGCTTCCCTGGTGGCTCAGACAGAAAAGAATCTGCCTGCAATGCAGGACACCCAGGTATCTTCTGGGTCGGGAAGATCCCCTGGAGAAGGGAATGGCAACCCATTCCAGTATTCTTGCCTGGAGAATCCCATGGACAGAGGAGCCTGGCAGGCTACAGTCCATGGAGTTGCAGAGTCAGACAAGACTGAACGACTTTCACTTCACTTCTAATCATGTATATTTTCATGAGCAGTTTAGAAAGAGTTAGGAGAAAGTTTTCCTGAAAAGATGATCCAAGTTGTGTGAAAATGTCAGATCCTCGTTAGGGAAGCTAGTCCTGTAGCTCACGTGTATAAATGAGAATGTCTGTCATTTGCTGGCTTGTAACAGATGTTAGAGAATAGAGGATGCTTGACTTACTGTGCCCCAAGTAAGACAGGGAGCTCTGTTGCTGGGTGGCATTTCTAAGGATTCTCTGAAGTCTGAAAGGAAAGAAGGTCACCCCCAGGTAGAATGTCAGACCCTGGACTGTGTTCATGGTGGTTTTGTCCATCTTTTTGATAGAGTGGCTGTTGGAACTTTCAAACCATTTGAAAGAGAGGAGGGATGAGGTTGCTGGGTGCGTACCTGGGTCCATCCAGGTTGTTGTTATCGTTTAGTCGCTCAGTCGTGTCCAACTCTTTGTGACCCCATGGTTTGTGCAGCAGTTTGAACATTCTTTGAAGACATTGCCTTTCTTTGGGATTGGAATGGAAACTGACCTTTTCCAGTCCTGTGGCCACTGCTGAGTTTTCCAAATTTGCTGGCATGTTAAGTGCAGCACTTTAACAGCATCATCTTTTAGGATTTGAAATAACTCAGCTGAAATTCCATCATTCCGCTAGCTTTGTTTGTAGTGATCATTCCTAAGGACCCCTTGACTTCACACTTCAGGATGTCTGGTTCTAGGTGAGTGATCACACCATCGTGGTTATCCTGGTCATTAAGACCTATTTGGTACAGGTCTTCTGTGCATTCTTGCCATTCAGATTGCCATAACAGAAAACCAAAGACTGGGTGAATTATACCCAAGAGAAACATCTTTCTCAAAATTCTGGGGTCTGGAAAGTCCAAAATCAAGGCACCAGCAGGGTTACCTTCTGTGAGGCCTCTTTTCTTGGTTCATAAGTGACACCTTCTCACTGTCCTCATATGGTGGAAGGGGCTACCCATGTGAGGGAGATAGAACACGGAGACCACCCTGACATGAAGCGCAGAGGAAGTTTGGAGGAAAGACTCAATATTGACAGTCAAAGCTACAGAAAATTTGGGTGCAAGCAAGACTGGGCAGCTTCTGTTAGGCTTGGCCATGGCAAGCGTGGAGTGTTTAGGGTGATGGGGATGAGGGAGTTGGAGAGGAGCGTGGAGAGTGGGGACAAGCCACGCCCTCCCCAGGCTCCCCTGCGCACAGAAGACAGGACAAGGAAATGTTTCTGCCGGTGCTGGCTTCATTCCACCTTGGAGGAGAAGGAGCTGGAGGGGTAGCAGGCTCAGTGCAAGTGAGAGTGAGGAGAGACAGCATGTACCGACTTCTCTGAGGAGGCAGGAAGAGACAGACCCAGAAAACCACAGAGACATTATCCTGGATGGAGGCAAACAGAGTCATATACACTGGGAGTTCCCTCCAGATCCGTTTGCCCAGGGTGGACCCAAAGTCAGGATGTTTCCACCTGGCGGCTGATCTGCTGCGAGGAGGGCACGCTCAGTGAAGAAAGGGCTTCACAGGATGGTGGAAAGACCTAGGGTGCCAGGGATGGGGACCAGAGTCACTGCATCAGTTATTCCCAGTGGTGACAATGGCAGGGGGCGGGGGCTGTGTGGGCGGCGCTCTTATCTTCTTACCAAGATTGTAAGCAAGGAACAGGGCAGGGTAAGTAACTGCCTTTCAAGATGAGGTCTGCTTCCCACCTCTGCTTGCCTTTCCTTTGCCTACAAAGCCCCTGAAGGGACAATATCTCCAGCTCCAGTCACTGCCTGGAAACAAGGTCTACAAGCACCTGCCTAGAAAACAAACCTGAGAATGTCATTTCTGTGCTGATAACCTCACCAGCCCTCCACCTATGAGATAAAGACTCCATTCCAAAGCATCAGATGCCAAACCCTCTATGACCTGATATGGCTCCCTCCTGACTTATCTTGTGCTTCATCCCCAGAGAGACCTCCATTGACCACTTGCGGCACGATCAAGTGGTCTACCTCCCTCCTTATTCCCCACTGCACCAGCCAGCAGCCATTTCTCTTATTAACTCATGTGTTGGATTACTTTGTCTTAGCACTCATTATTGTCTTGTTTTAGAGACTTTTCCCCTAACTAGAATCAAAGCTCCATGCCGGCAGGAACTGAGCCTGTCTCGCGGGATGCACAGTCTCCAAGTGTGTGGCTCACACAGAGCTCAGTGAGTCCTCATTCAGAATTAATCCACACCACAGTGTGGTCATTTTATATACCGTGTTCTCCCACTAGGTTTGGAGCTCCTTAAAGGCAGAGATCCTGTTTCAGAAATCTTATCTCCAAAGCCTAGGACAAATCTTCGTGCATAAATCATAATCAATTCTATTGTCCAAATAAATGCAGAAGAATTCAAGAGGAGTCAAAACAAATCAATATCGACAATTAACTTGCTGTGTGACTCTAGCTAAGACACTTAGCCTCCCTCTGCAATTCAGGATTTTTAATTAGCAAAATAAATTATTTGGACTGTAATAGTTGTTTTTCCACCTTAGAGCTTGGGGGCTCAAACTTCTGGGGATTTGGCTCTGAAATCTGCTTTTTTTTTTTAAAGTTCCCTGACTGGGGAAATCATGAGACTCTATGATTTCTAAGATTATCTCACCTCTAACATTCCACAGTTCCATGATTGAATGACCAATGACCAATCATAGAAAATCGGCTACCACGACACCTATAAGTCTCCGGCCCTCAGAAATTCCCATCCAAATATTGAGTGGACAGATGTTCTGTCCATGACAAGTTCACTTGCTGGGTTAGGACCTCAGGCTGCCTGGGACTGTCTCTAGGCAAGGCCTTTGTCTCTGGGATTGCATTTCTCAGATGACCTCCATTACAAGAATCACCCAGAACACTTATTACAAATTCACCTGTCTGAGCTCTCCAAACCATATTAAATCAGATTCTCAAAGAGAAGAACTTTGGGCTCTATATTATAAAGAAGTGTCAGGGGACTTCCCTGGTGGTGAAGTGGACAGGAATCCACCTGTCAATGCAGGGGACAGGGGTTCTATCCCTGGTCCAGGAAGATCCTACATGCTGTGGAGCAACTAAGCTTGTGTGCTACAATCACTGAGCCCATGAGCCTAGAACCTGTCCTGGTAACAAGAGAAGACACCACGATGAGAAACCTGCACACCGCGATGAAGAGGAGCCGCTGCTCATCGCAACTACAGAAAGGCCTGCGTGAAACAATGAAGACCCAGTGCAACCAGAAATAAATAAATAAATGAAAAAAAAAAAACAAGTGTCAGGGAAGTCACTGTGACCCAGGGAGCACCCCTGGGCAGTCCTGCTCAAGGACAAGAACAGAGCTTTGGGAGGTAGGTCCGTGCCAGGTTACGGCAGTTATTGCCAGCACTGCTATCAACTGAACGTGGGAGCTAGTCCGTTCTGGAAACCCCATCCGTGTGGGATAACTCAATGGGTATTGTTTGTCAACATCTACCTCTTCGAGATCTTTTAGTATCTATGAGATGCCTTCCATTCCACCATCACCAAAACACTTCCAAGAATCATAAGGAATTACCCAAGGTGCATTTACCAAACATTTATCATGTACTGAGCAACTTAAAGAAACCAGGCTGCAAGTCTTTCATGGGAGTAAAACAATAGCCAGGAAGCTCTGAATCTAACGGGGTCCTGCCCTTTTACATACTTTATGCTCACACTTGGGAAGGCAGATGTTGTCTTTCTGGTTTTACCGATGGACAACCAAGGCTCACATTGCTGAAAGAGTGGTCACCACTATTAATGATAATTACACATCTTAGAAATATTAGAAGAGGAATTTCTGTCCATATGAAGAGGGTCTCAGAGACTAATTTTCCTATCACCGTATGTCATCACCTCGGAGGAGGAGATGAGAGGGGGCTTCCCTGGTGGTCCAGTGGCTAAGACTCTGTGCTCCCAATGCAGAGGGCCTGGGTTCCATCCCTGATCAGGGAACAGATCCCACATACCTCAACTAAGAATTTGTATGCCACAACTAGGAATCCTGCGAGCTGCAACTAAGACCCAGCACAGCCAAATAAATAAAGTTTTTAAAAGGAAATGAGAATCACAGGGTGACTTCAAGTATCTGACGGGTCTCTTCTCCAAACCAGCTTCCATACCTGCTTTCCATATTTCCTTTGTCAGAGGTTGAAGATCCCCAAGCCCCCCGCCCAATCAGTTGGTCAAGACTACGCTTTCAATATCTTTGGTTGATGATGAATTATTATTTTTGCTGATCCAGACTTTTGATGTGAGAATAAGAAGAGGAAAGGCAGGTGGAGTAGGCAGGTATCAACAAAGAATCTGAGACTCAAGTAGGGGAATCCCACCATCAAAGACAATTTCCCATGGGATCATCGGTGACTGTACACAGAGAACACACGTATGTGTAGACATCTGATCTGGTGAAATAGCAACCATTTAATTCAACTAATATTATTATGGTTCTCACATAATCCATGGTAGCTTTATCTACCATTGTCTAGGAACTACAGAAGATCAAGAGTATAGCTTGATCCAGTGGCTAAGACTCTGAGCTCCCAAAGCAGGTGGCCTGGGGTTCAATCCTTGGCTAGGGAACTAGATCCCACATGCTGCAACTAAAGATCTCATTCATGTGCCACAACTAGAACCTGGTGCAGCCAAACAAATTTTTTTTTTTTTTAAAGAGTGTAGCTCACACTCTTAGCGATCTTACGGCGGTCAAGTCAAGACAAACGTTGAAATTCAGCAAGCATCTTAAATCCCTCTACTCTCCAGCTTTCCCACAATATACTCGAAGCATTATAGAAAGGCTTATTTGGTAATCACAAGGTTTTTAATAATGTAAGGCCTCCATATAAATGGAGATATAACTAGTTCAATACCACACCTAATAGTATAAAATAGTTAATGAAAAGGAACTGCATTAGCAATCCATTCTGAAAATGTTTCAAGTTCTTTTCTCAACTTAAATTTGCTGGTTAGGAAATCTAGTGAAAAAAAAATGTGCTCATGTCTTACCTGTACTTCCTGTCCTTAAGACACTGAAAAAGAGGAAGGAACTTCAAGGCTTTATTTCAGTGACTGCCGGCTTTTCTATCTGATGAAGAAATGTGAGCATATCCATTTTGAAAGAGGAATACAGTATGTCATCCTGCCCAGAGAGATACATTTAACTCACACATGTTTAGAAATAATAAGCTAAAACTGGAGAGAAAAAAAAAAGGAAAATCTTTTACTAAAGGAAAATGACCATTGACATTGTCAAATTCATGATCATAAAGAGAAAAATCAAATTAACTGCTTCTGTCAGTAGAAGGAAATGACCGAAAGATGAAGCGTCTAAGATTCTCTCCAGGCCAACCTCCTTGACTAGATAAGGTTTGCGGTCAGGTTTAGTTGAAAGAGTGAGTAAGCCGACTTCCTTTACAGGAATTTCCTCTGCAGATTATTAGCACTCAACTCAACTTCTCAACTGTGGGTTTGGGGTTTTTCTGTTTTGTTTTGTAAAACTAACTCCCAAAAATGTAACCTTTATGATATAGCCTAAAGCTTTTCTTGTGATTCACTTTTTTAATTCTGCAAAAGGAAAAAAAAAAAAAACTCTATTGACATTTCTTTGAAACAATGATTTATTTATACAGACAGGGAAATGAATTTAAAGTCTAAAATCACCAAGGTTTTTTGGCACCTATTTATGATTAAAAGAAAGATTCAAAATATAACATCTAATTAAGAACACCCTGCGTGGTGTGTGCTCAGCTGTGTCTGACTCTTTGTGATCCCATGGACTGTGGCCCACCAGTCTCTTCTGTCCATGGGGTTTCCCAGGCAAGGATACTGGAGTGGTTTCCTACTCCAGGGGATCTTCCCAACCAGGGATAAAATATGTGTCTCCTTCATCTCTTACGTTGGTAGGTGGATTATTTAACCACTGAGCCACGTGGGAAATCCCAATTAATGTTCCTTTCAGAGAACAAATAAAATCGCTTAATAGGAACCTGAGGACTCTCTGAGAGCTTCCTGGTCAGAAAGAGTCTTGATTAAGCTTCTTGGTTAACCCTAGAAACCATCCTTCCTCAAGATAAGGCTATTCATCGAGCATCTGAGTGCTCCAGGGCTGTTTCTACATTTATCTAGAGGGTGATGTAAAATGCAAAAGAAGACTACGTTCACTTTGGGATGAAAGCAAAATGAGTGTTTGCCTGAGATGGAGGAGAAAAAAGGGAGTGAGTTGTTACAACTAGGAATGAACCCCAAAACATATCCGTCCCAGGTCACAAATCTACCTAGAATTCCAAGAGAAAATGAGGTTTCTTCCAGGCCTGTTTCCAGACAGGTCATAGGGAGCAGATGAACGATATTCCAGGCACATGAAGCTCCAGGCTCACAGCGTCATGAGGGAGCAACACGGCAATAAACATGTGGTGCTGGGAAAACTGGTCAACCGCTTGTAAAAGAATGAAACTAGAGCACCTTCTAACACCACACACAAAAATAAACTCAAAATGGATTAAAGATCTAAATGTAAGACCAGAAACTATAAAACTCCTAGAGGAGAACATAGGCAAAACATTCTCCTACATAAATCACAGCAGGATCCTCTGTGACCCACCTCCCAGAATATTGGAAATAAAAGCAAAAATACACAAATGGGACCTAATGAAACTTAAAAGCTTTTGCACAACAAAGGAAACTATAAGCAAGGTGAAAAGACAGCCCTCAGAATGGGAGAAAATAATAGCAAATGAAGCAACAGACAAAGGATTAATCTCAAAAATATACAAGCAACTCCTGCAGCTCAATTCCAGAAAAATAAATGACCCAATCAAAAAATGGGCCAAAGAACTAAACAGACATTTCTCCAAAGAAGACATACAGATGGCTAACAAACACATGAAAAGATGCTCAACATCACTCATTATCAGAGAAATGCAAATCAAAACCACAATGAGGTACCATTACACGCCAGTCAGAATGGCTGCTATCCAAAAGTCTACAAGCAATAAATGCTGGAGAGGGTGTGGAGAAAAGGGAACCCTCTTACACTGTTGGTGGGAATGCAAACTAGTACAGCCGCTATGGAAAACAGTGTGGAGATTTCTTAAAAAACTGGAAATAGAACTGCCATATGACCCAGCAATCCCACTTCTGGGCATACACACTGAGGAAACCAGATCTGAAAGAGACACGTGCACCCCAATGTTCATCGCAGCACTGTTTATAATAGCCAGGACATGGAAGCAACCTAGATGCCCATCAGCAGATGAATGGATAAGGAAGGTGTGGTACATATACACCATGGAATATTACTCAGCCACTAAAAAGAATTCATTTGATTCAGTTCTAATGAGATGGATGAAACTGGAGCCCATTATCCAGAGTGAAGTAAGCCAGAAAGATAAAGACCAATACAGTATACTAACGCATATATATGAAATTTGAAAAGGTGGTAATGGTAACCCTATATGCAAAACAGAAAAAGAGACACAGATGTACAGAAGAGACTTTTGGACTCTGTGGGAGAAGGTGAGGGTGGGATGTTCTGAGAGAACAGCATTGAAACAAGTATACTATCAAGGGTGAAACAGATCACTGGCCCAGGTTGGATGCATGAGACAAGTGCTCAGGGCTGGTGCACTGGGAAGACCCAGAGGGATGGGATGGAGAGGGAGGTGGGAGGGGGGATCAGGATGGGAAATACATGTAAATCCATGGCTGATTCAGGTCAATGTATGGCAAAAACCACTACAATATTGTAAAGTAATTAGCCTCCAACTAATAAAAATAAATGAGAAAAAAAAAAAATGACCTGGGAAGAGGTATGTCTAGATTGGAAGGGAAAGGCCAAATGTAAGGGTTGTCTGTGGCCTGTATTCAATGCCTGTTGAACTGAACTAGATTCAAGTGAGTTGGGATGTGGGAGCTGTCTTTGTGAAGCTTCAGAGATCCTGACGCAGACCTTGGAGTTGAGTCTAAAGTGATTCAGGTAGGCGATTCCTAAAGTGAGTTTGACAGCTCAAACTGAGTTTGAAGAGGGCTTGACAGGAGAAGAAATCTTATCTACAGCCCTTGAGGAGGAACTAAAGGTCCTTGACTTAGATTTATGGCTAAACTGTTAGTGCTTCATCTTGCTTTATTGCTTTCCTTTGTTTTTACATTTTCTCACTTGGATTAAATTTGCTCTTTGGAACTGAAGGAAAGCCTAGGCAGCTAAATCTCTCCTATAGACAAGAGGTGGGGGACATGGGGTTCTGTCCCTGGGAATGCTCCCCAGGGGTCCTCTCAGTTTCACATTCCCTGAAGAGTTTAGCCCCCCACTTATTGTTATACTCACCAGAACATTCCCTGTTTTGATTCTTGGTCATTTTCATATTCACTTAGATGATCCAAGAAACACCCTGATCTCTCAGTTCTTCAACTGCCTTTCTTCTAAATGTCCTGTCCTCCACACTTACCTCAGGCATTTATTCCTACACCTGCTGTTACTAGTAATTGGCGTGCCTCTGTGATTTCCATCTCAAGCACCCTCCACCCTGAAAGTCTCCTCCTATCAGCTTATTCCCTGAAACACTCCAATTTGGATTCATTTGTGACATTATGTGGTCACACATGAATCTTTGTTGGTCTTACCAATATGATACCTGCCATTTCTGCATTTTCCAATTTAAGTTTTACCATCATTCAGCATTATCAGTCACTTGCCTATACCCTTGGTTCACTTAACACTCTATTTGATTGCATTAGCTTGAAAAATACTAACTCTATCCCCTAGTTAAACATATACCACTGAATATGGCTGGAAAAAAGACACAGGCATGCTGACTGGTCTCAGTAAGATGAGGGAGACTATAATCACCATTGCAGGAGATTCAGAAGACACGGGTTCAATTCCTGGGTAGGAAAGATCCTCTGGAGGAGGAAATGGCAACCCAGTATTCTTGCCTGGGAAATCCTATGGACAGAGGAACCTGGCAGGCTACAGTCCATGGAGTCACAAAGGGTTGGACATGACTGAGGGACTGAGCGTGCACATGTTCACACATTAAAACAAGGAGGGAATCTCACAAAACCAAGTGAAGTTTCAGAGGAAAAGAGAGGTGGCTACTGTGGGCTATAGCAGAGAAGTCAAGCGGGATTGAAGAGTTTCCATTAGAATTGGGGATCCAGAGCCTGCAAACACTGCAGCAAATGGATCAGGGATTAATGAGTAAGCCAAGCATAGCCTGCCTTTCTAAGAACTTTGACTTTGAACAAAGCAGTATATATAATCTGTTGGCTTCCTAACAATGAAAGTTGTGCTTTAACCCCCAAACCCACCACTACCACAAACACATTTTCCCTCCCTTTCCACCTCCAAATAATATACCATAATTTTAGTTAAATGTTGAATATTGACAACATTGTGACCAGGTAAATACTATGTGTGGCTGAGCCATATAATGCTATATGTTTTTCATTGAAAAAGACCCTGATTCTGGGAAAGACTGAAGACATAAGAAGGGGGCAGCAGAGGATGAGATGGTTAGATAACACCACTGACTCAATGGACATGAATTTGAGCAAACTCTGGGAGATAGTGAAGGATAGGAGAGGCTGTTGTGCTGCAGTCTTTGGGGTCAGAAAGAGTCAGACACAACTTAGTGACTAGCACTTAACACTTTGGAAGATATCCTTGGAAGATTAGCCTAGAGTCTATTTCTTTCCCTTTCTACACAATTCTATAATCATTTCTGTTTAGCTAGAAAGGGTTGATTGCATTCATTACATCTAAAACATGGCCTCTTCAGACATGTTTAATTTTGCCAAATAAAATTGTCACATGAAATCTCAACATAAAGATGCGTAAAAGCAGTGCTGGTCTGGTTGACATGTTGGAGGGAGTGGGAGGTGGGGAGAGGTGCGGAGTCCAACACACCTGTGTGCCCTCCTCACGCCATCCCATTGCCTGGATATTCACTCAGACACCTCTCATGAACCCTGGGATTCCTGAAACCCAATTTGAAAGTTGATTTTAATATGTTAACCACTAAGTATTATTATTATTTACTGGAGTATAGTTACTGTACAATGCCATTACTTTCTACTGTACAACAAAATGATTCAGTATTACATACAGGTATATCCCATCTTTTGGGATTTCCTCCCTGGTTAGGTCACCACAGAGCATTGAATAGGGTTCCCTGTGCTATACAGTAATCAGTTATCTATTTTACACGTAGTATCAGTAATGTATACCTGTCAATCCCAGTCTCCCAGCCCATCCCATCTCTTCCTCTTGGAATCGTACACTTGTTCTCTGTTGCTGCTTTGCATATAGGTTCGTCTGTACCATCTTTCTAGATCCACATATGTGTGTAAATATACAATACTTGTTTTTCTCTTTCTGACTTACTTCACTCTATATGAAAGCCTCTCCAGGTTCTCACCATTAATTATTAAACTTGCACACCAAGTTGTGGCTATTGTGTAATTGGGGTATCATGTGTCCCCTGGACGGTATGGGCAACCACAAAGTAGGCTGCAAAGAGACAAAAGCTTGTTTTCACAAGTCTCTCGCAGATACACAGTGTTGGTCTCGGCACTCCCAGCCCAGCTTGTGATCACTATCACTGTGGTCTGGAGGTGGGGCTGGAGGGACCCTGCGTCCTGCCTATAGCACACACAGCCCGTTTCCTGTCGGAGCTGTGGTTTGGCCACTCTCTGAAGAGCCCTGCGAGGCTCCCATTTCTCAGAGTAGCTTCTGCTCAGGAAGCTGATCCCCCCCAAAGCTCAGGTCTCCTCCCTCAGAGCTGCACTCATACCGGGGTGATGCGATGAGCTGCTTCCCCTGAGCATTTAGAGCTGTGATCCAACTCGATTGTGCCGGTGTCTCGTTCAGACGAGCAGGCTGATGATGGCTGCAGGGAGCTCACCCTCTCTATGCCTGGCTGACAGTCCTCTGGAGCCAGCTGGTCAACCGCTAGCATCCGTATTGGATGCGCTCCTGGTACCTGTCAGGGGTCTGACTCCCTGTATCTTAGCAGGTACCATGGTCGAGTGTACATTCCCATCCTGTGGAGAACATGGGTGTTATTGCCCTCCATCCTTACCATAGTAGCCTAGAAGAACCCTTGTACTCTTTTGCCTCCTCTGAGCCATAACTTGGGAAGACCCCCTGGAGAGGAAAATGGCAACCCACTCCAGTACTCTTGCGTGGAGAATCCTATGGACGTAGAAGCCTGGCAGGCTGCAGTCCCCGTGGTCACAGAGTCAGACACAACTGAAGTGACTTAGCAGGCATAGCATGAGCCAGTCCTAAGCAGCCTTGCTTCCTCTCTGCAAGACTGTCTAGACCCTCTGGTACAATGTATCTCCCCAAGAAGTGCCCACAGCTTCCCTCAAGTCTCACTGTGCAACAGGTGATTCCAAAGAGAGGGGACGGTACCCTCTCTGCTCCAGCCTGTCACACTAGCTACCTATATGCTCAGGATTGGTCCCTGGATTGGTCATGTCTCAGGTTCCAGGCTTTAGAATATTGGGTAATAAGGTCTCTCTCTGCTCTAAGAGTGGAGAAGGAAATGGCAAAGTGGAGAAAGAAATGGCAACCCACTCCAGTATTCTTGCCTGAAGAATCCCATGGGCAGAGGAGCCTGGTGGGCCACAGTCCATGGGATCGCAATGAGTTGGACACGACTTAGTGATTAAACCACTACCTGCTCTAAGAAAGTGTCAGAATAATTTAGTAAATGCTTCCAGCACATAATGGACACACATGGAGTGCTTCTTTGTACATCTTAGATGGCTGACTCGTCTCTGATTTTCCGAGATGGACTCCACATGTAAGGACATATGAAGTCATAAAAGAGAGTGACATTATTTTATCAGCCAGTTACTTACTGGTCCTGGTTGGAAATGTTTGCACTTACATTTTAAAATATGCACATGAGTTAACTGGCATGTGAATAACCTGATATTTCTGCTGGGCATTGTGTGGCCTTGTGACAGTAAGTTCATTTTTGGCTCCTGGATGGAAGGTGAAACTAAGAAGGTAGGTACAAAGTAATTTGACATAAAAAAAGATAGATGTAAGCATTCATTGTGAATGACCCATATCTTATCAAAGAGGTGGGAATCCACATTGAGAATGAGGGGTTGACATGTTTTTAAAGTCTTTATTGACTTTGTTACAATATTGTTTCTGTTTTATGTTTGACTTTTTGGCTGAGAGATACATGGGATCTTAACTCCCTGATCAGGAATGAAATTCAAACTCCTTGCGTTGCAAGGCAAAGTCCTAACCACTGGACCACCAGAGAAGTCCCTGAAATTTTAAAATAAGTGAAAAAGATGCTGAGATTTTTCAAAAATAAAAGCACAACATCAATGATTCGTTAATGTATTTTAAAGCACATATTTAATGTATACATTTAACACATTTACTACAAAATCCATTTAATGTATTTAAAGAAACATAACAAAAAAGCAAATCATTCTATGTGTTAGAGACAATGATGACAGGAATAAAATTTCTCATGACCATATATTTTCACATATAAATCTTCTTAGTAATTAAATCCTCTTACTTTTTTGACCATACAACTGGCATGGAAAGTTGTAAGTGCTACAAAAGTTAGATCACTTTCTTATACTGAAAATCTTATTTTTGATTTTCAGTAGTATCTGCCACAGCTGTTCTATTATTTAAGTTGCTTTTTATTTTGTAAATTTTTTGTTTTATGTTGGAGCATCATTGATTTACGATGTTGTGTTAGTTTCAGATGTACAGCAAAGTGATTCATGTATCCATATCCATATATCCATTCTTTTCCGGATTCTTCTCCCACATAGGTCATTACAGGATATCGAATAGTTTCCCGGACTGTACTGTAGGTCCTAGTTGATTATCTATTTTATATACAGTGGTACCACAGCTGTTTCAAACAGTATCTGCTTTAAATTTTTTTGGAACAGTCATACTGCACCCATATATCCTAACTAGGCTTCCAGGCTTACCCAGCTCTTTCCTTTCTCTGTAAGGCTGGTAGCTCTCACTCTCTCACCGATTTTCAGGTCCAGCCATTACCACTAAGGCCATCAGGAAGGCCCAGAGTACTCGGTTTGCTTTAAGGAGACAGATATATGTCTTTAGACATTGAAAGTTGCACATGTCCAGTGAAGAAATATCCTCTGCCCTAAGGATATGCTTCTCCTCTATGCTTCTCTGAATAAACGAATATCCTCAAGTCACTGACTCAATGGACCTGAATTTGAGCAAACTCGGGGAGACAGTGAAGGACAGGGAAGCCTGGCAAGCTGCAGTCCATGGGGTCCCAGAGAGTCAAGCATGATGTAGCAACTGAAAAGCAACAACTAGTAATAACAAAAGTGGCAGCGCCAACACTTACAGAGTGTTCATTCCGTGCCAGTAACTGATGGAAGTGCTTCGTTTATACTGATTCATTTAGTCCCCCTGTACAACTCTTATAAATTCTAATTTTACTGATGAGGAAAACTCATCACAGGTGAGTTAGAGGAGATGCCAGAGGTCACGGTCATGGTAAACCCAGGATCCAGTTCAAGGGTCTTGGCTGCACACTCCCGTGCATGTCCCTTCATCCGATGTCTCTGCGTGTGTGCTCAGTCTGGTCTCTTTGAGACCCCATGGAATGCAGCCCACTGGACTCCTCTGTTCGTGGGATTTCCCAGCAAGAATTCTGGAGTGGGTTGCCATTTCTTTCTCCGGGGTATCTTCTCAACCCAGGGACAGAACCTGTGTCTCCCTGGCAGGTTCGATCCTGCCAGGGATCAAGTAAATTGGCAGGCTGATTTATTTTACTGCTGAGCTGAGGGGCATTTTAGATTTGTAACCTTTTAAAAATTGAGCAAGTATATTTAAAATGCATAACCAACAAGGTCCTACTGGATAGCACAGTAAACTCTGCTCAATGTTATGTAACATTATGTGTTATGTTAGCCTGGATGGGAGGTGAGTTTCGGGGAGAATGGATACGTGTGTATGTATAGCTGAGTCCTTTTGCGGTCCACCTGAATCTATCACAACATTGTTAACCAGCTATATCCCAATATAAAATAAAAGGTTAAAAAAAAATCGAGCAAGTAACCATCAATTTTTTGGCTGCTGAATAACTAATTTGATCTGGCCCCTATCCCATGTCTAAACATTTAAAATCATTAAATGTCTGAGACTGTTTTTTAAAAAACCCAGAAAATGATTTGTGTCTGGCATAAAAGGTTGTTCTCATTTCCTTTTAAGAAGTTTCCACTAATAGGTCTAATTAAGCAAGCCCTCTGTAGCATCTTAGTGGAATTTCAAGAACTGTAGACTTGCAAGGGTAGCAAGGACAATTAAGGATGCCCTGAGGTTGAAACACTGTTTCAATAGCTCATACCTCACACCCTGCCCTGCACATAGCCCTGCAGCCCCACCCCCATCAAATCCCAGGCACTGAGGTGTTTAGAGGTAAGGCTGTGGTTTTTCCAGTGGTCATGTATGGATGTGAGAGCTGGGCTGTGAAGAAAGCTGAGCACCGAAGAACTGATGCTTTTGAACTGTGGTGTTGGAGAAGACTCTTGAGAGTCCCTTGGACTGCAGGGAGATCCAACCAGTGCATCCTGAAGGAGATCAGTCCTGGGTGTTCATTGGAAGGACTGACGCTGGAGCTGAAACTCCAGTACTTTGGCCACCTCATGTGAAGAGTTGACTCATTGGCAAAGACCCTGATGCTGGGAGGGATTGGGGGCAGGAGGAGAAGGGGATGCCAGAGGATGAGATGGCTGGATGGCATCACCGACTCGATGGACATGTGTTTGAGTAAACTCCGGGAGTTGGTGATGGACAGGGAGGCCTAGCGTGCTGCGATTCATGGGGTCGCAAAGAATCGGACACGACTGAGCGACTGGACTGAACTGAACTGAGCTGAGCTCTTGCAAGAACTTGGAGACACCATTCCGGTTCCTGTGTCACCCACTGGCTCATAGACAATACCACAGGGTAAACTTAAAATCCTTTAGCTCAACTTTTAGCATTAAAAAGCTCTTAAAACATGCCCTTATTTTAAGGCATAAGTTATTTGCACCGTGTCCAGCCTCACATCAGAAGATGAGATGGTTGGACAGCATCATTGATTCAATGGACATGAGTTTGAGCAAACTCCAGGAGATAGTGAAACACAGGGAGGCCTAGTGGCTACAGTCCATGGGGTTGCAAAGAACTGGACACGAATGAGCAACTGAACAACAACTGACCTCACAGTTGTTGAATATGTGACTGAGCAGACTGCCTGCATCCAGTTACAGAAGGAGAAGCAGGAGACACATTTCTGTTGAGTTCCCCAGTCTTCTGGGAGCCCAGGGACTTCCCTGGTGTCTCAGTTGGTAAAGAATCCGCCTGCAATAGAGGAGAACCTGCTTTGATTCCTGGGTTGGGAAGTTGCCCTGGAGAAGGGATAGGATACCCACTCCAGTATTCTTGGGCTTCCCTGATGGTTCAGACAGTAAACAATATGCAAGCAATGTGGGAGACCTGGGTTCGATCCCTGGGTTGGGAAGATCCCCTGGAGGAGGGCATGGCACCCTACTCCATATCCTTGCCTAGAGAATCCCCATGGACAGAGGAGCCTGGTGGGCTATAGTCCATGGGGTCGCAAAGAGCCAGACAAGACTAAGCAACTAAGTACACACACAGTGGAAGTCCACGGCCATAGAGGAATGTTTAGGCTTATCCCCGGCAACCTAAATGCCAAGTTCATCTTCAGTCTGTGAGTAAGACATTCCCAGAGTAGAGTTAAATATTTGAATAATGCCCTCTGTTATCCACAGGCTCAGACACTCAGTCCTCAGACTGCCAAGAGCTCTTTCTTCCGCTCAGCTTTTCTGAAGATTAGGACTTCAAAAGAACAGGCAAGACTTCTGACTCATCTCTGCAGGGTTTGACTGCTTTTGCAGGCATCAGATAAAGAAGATTCTTCCAGAATCTTGAGTTATAAGACAGAGACTTATCTGCCTTCCACTTCAGAACTCTGTGGGATTTCAAAAGCTTCAGTGATTGAGGCAAAAATCTGAAGTCTCCGATAGGCGTAAATTCAATTAAGATGATTTTAATTTTCCTTTCCACCAGTGCTTCATGGAGTCCACTTTCAAGCTCATACCTGACTTCACTAGACATATAACTTTTACTGAGAACGATGATCAGCCTTCGGCTTTTCTCTATCAATGAATGGATTTCATCAACAACAGCTGAAAATACAAGAGGTGGCAGGTTAATTTAAGAAAACCAAAAGGGTGGACATGAGATAAAAATCATGTTGCACAGTCTTATTTTGCATTATTGAACTCAACTTCACTAATAAATTTTAAGGCAAGTCATTCTCAGTTTTATATGCCTATTTTTTTAACTAATTTTTTTTTTTTTGGCTGTGTGGCATGTGGTATCTTAGTTCCCTGCCCAGGGATAGAAATCACACCCCCTGCATTGGAAGCTAGGAATCTTAACCACTGGACTGCCAGGGAAGTCCATATGCCTATTAAAAGAAGCAATCAACTGCACAAAGGTAATAATGAATACCCACTTGGCCTTACTCTGTGCCTGGTATGTGTGTGTGCTCAGCAACATCTGGCTCTGAGACCCCATGGAATGTAGCCCACCAGGCTCCTCTGTCCATGGGATTTCCCAGGCAAGAACAATGCAGTGGGTTGTTATTTCTTTTTCCAAGTCTGTGCCATACCTTCTTCTAAGCATGTTACGTATATGAACTCCTTTAATCAGCACAATGATCCATTGAAGAAAGTACTATACTCACCCTCATTTTACAGATGAGGAAACCAAAGCACAGAGTGGTTAAGTAACTTGCCCAGAGTCACACAGCTGGTAAATGGCAGAACTGGAATCTGAACCCAAGTGGTCTGGTTCCAGAGTGTCTATTCCTAACCATGACACCATCTTGCCTCTTTATACGCATGGAAGAACGTGCTAAAATTCTAATTGACATATTTAAACACACACACACACACAACACTGCCATTATTCTAGACCACAGGTTGAAAGACCTTTTCTGTAAAGGGCCAAATGGTAAATATTTTAGCCTTACAGATTATATTGCCGTCGTCACAGCTACTCAGCTCTGCTGATGTAGCTCAAAAGCAGCCATAGACAGCACTGGAGCACAAGCGTGTGGCTGTTTCAAAGACTGGACCTGCCCTGTGGTTGACAGACTGCCAACCCCTGCTCCAGATCTAGCCCTTCTCAGACTGAGTTTCCAATCCAAACTAATTAAGAATTGATGCTTTCACACCGTGGTGCTGGGGAAGACTCTTGGGAGTCCCCTGGACAGCAAGGAGATCAAACCAGTCAGTTCTGAAGGAAATCAACCCTGAATGTTCACTGGAAGAACTGATGCTGAAGCTGAAGCTCCAAATACTTTGGCCACTCAGTCGACTCATTGGAAAAGACCCTGATGCTGGGAAAGATTGAGGGCAAGAGGAGAAAGGGGGCAACAGAGGATGAGATGGTTGGATGGCATGAATTTGGACATGAGTTTGAGCAAACTCTGGGAGATAGTGAAGGACAGGGAAGCCTGGCATGCTGCAGTTCATGGGGTCCCAAAGAGATGGACATGAAGTAACTGAACAACAATACAAACACTCCTATTTTTATTTAAGAATGAAGAAGAAACCTGTTCTTTAAATGATTCCAAAAAAATAATGGAAATATATTAATAATAAAATGGATGCAAAGTCAAGAAGAAATACTTTGCGACAGCATGTCTTCTTGGATACAAAGAAGTGACACACAAAAGTATCATAGTGCCCAATGCATCTGACAATTTGGTATATTATTCCTTAGAGAGGTTATTTGTTATTTAAAAATATTTTCTCTTTCTAATTTGTAACATTTTCCCTTCTTAATTTGCAACCTAGGAGGGAAAAAACACTTTTTTTTTAAGACTTTTTTTTTTATGTGGACCATTTTTAAAGTCTTTATTGAACTTCTTGTAATATTGTTCTGTTTTATGCTTTGCATTTTGGCTGCATGGGATCTTAGCTCCCAAACCAGGGATGGAATCTGCACTGCCTGCATTGGAAGGTAAAGTCTTAACCACTGGACCACCAGGGAAGTTCCCACAACTGTTTCTTATTTACTGCCCTATCCTAAATGCCCAAACTTAGAGTTGGGCACAAGGATGGTACTCAGTGAATGCTGAATGAATGAATGAGTGATGGTAATTATCCAGACATTTGTGTTGCATCATTTGTGAGGCACTAGCATCTAGAATAATTTGACACCAGATTCCAAATCTCTGAAAGACTTTCAGAGAAAATGTGGAAGTGTTACTAAATCTCTTTGAGTTTAGCTGTAATATACTTCAGTATCATGTTATAGCCATTTGTATTCATATATTAATTTAAAAATTGAATTTCACAATCAAAATATAGTATGAACCATCAATCTCATTTTATTTAACCTTTACCATTACTCCTAACTTCTACTTCAATTTTCTCACAATGTCAACACGATAAAGAAGAAACATTTTTTGGTAAGAATTAACCTGTGTTTATAGTCCAAAGAATCACGTATTAAATTAGGGACTGGTTTTGCTACACACAAAATACCATCAAAAGAGGGATTCATCCTGTGCTCAGTCATGTTCAAAGATTTGTGACTCCATGGACTGTAACCCACCAGGCTCCTCTGTCCATGGGATTCTCCAGGCAAGAATATTGGAGTGGGTTGCCATTTTCTCCTAAAGGGGATCTTCCCCACCCAGAGATAGAACCCGCATCTTCTGACTGGCAGGCAGCAGATTCTTTACCACTGAGCCACCAAGGAAGTCCTTAGTCTGGTCTATTAAATGCTTTGTGATAGTAATTCTGGCCCTGGTTCTGAAAACAGAGCACTTGCTCCCTTTCTCCAGAGTCAGAGAACTGTGAAGTAAGATGAAGAGTTCAAGTCCTGGACCAGGCCCCCGTGAGGCCACACTTGGAAGGAGTGCAGGTTGCTCATAATTTCTGGTTTACAGGGGAACGGCTACCCACTCCAGTATTCTGGCCTGGAGAATTCCATGGACTGGACTGTCCATGGAGTCGCAAAGAGTTGGACATGACTAAGTGACTTTCACTTTCACTTTTCTTTCATTTCTAAGCAAACAGGAGAGCATTTCATAAGGTAAGCTATTCATCTTTTTTTTTTTTTTAGTGACTGAACAACAATGATTTATGTTATTATAAATACCAGTAGGTTTAAACATTTTCCATGTTTGTGAACCATGTTGTTTTTTCCTGTGTAAATTACCTCATCACATCTTCTGTATATTTACCTACTTGGATATTAATATTTTTCTTTTAATGCATTTTTTCCATTTATTTTTATTAGTTGGAGGCTCATTACTTTACAATATTGTAGTGGTTTTTGCCATACATTGATATGAATCAGCCATGGATTTACATGTGTTCCCCATCCCGATCCCCCCTCCTGCCTCCCTCTCTATCCCATCCCTCTGGGTCTTCCCAGTGCACCAGCCCTGAGCACTTGTCTCATGCATCTTTTAAAAACCATTTCTACTAATTTTCCTTATTTTTTTAAAATGTCTTCTTTTAAAATTGGATGTACTGTGTTTATTTATTATTAATAAATTATAAAGTTATAATTAATAATATTAATATTTATATTTTAATTAATACACATAATTAATTATATAATATTTATATATTTATATATAATTATTATATATAATTATATCAGTATATAATATATTATAATTAATATATATAATTAATAAATTATAAAAAATAAATAAGTATTTCCTTATCTGGCCACACCTCACAGCATGTGGGATCTTAGCTCCGCAACCAGGGATTGAACCCACACCTCCTGTATTTTTGAAGCTAGGAGTTTTAACCACTGGACGGCCAGGAAAGTCCCCTTCCACTAGTTTTCTATCTGGTATTCCCTTTCTTACCTCCTCCAGGAACCACATCTCTTTCAAATATGCATAACTTATACCCAAAATGTTTCTCCAGCACCCTGGGCAAAGTCTCCACAGCGAACGCGTGCTCCTCCCCGTGTTCAGGCTGACATTCTTTCAGGTAGGACACAAAGGCGTCATATGTTTTTCCATCTAGGAGATAAGGTTGACCCTTTGCATTAGTGAGAAAACAAGGCTTTATGTAACTAAAGATGGAGTGAAAGTCCTGGAAGGTGGGGATGGAATCACTGAAAAAGAAAAGTTAAGTATAGCATCCGCACATTCAAACACATCAACCCAACGCAGCACATACATTAAACTACATACTCTACTATGTGTGAGACAGAGAGCTAGTGGGAGGCTGTGTATAGCACGGGGAGCTCAGCTTGGTGCTCTGTGGTGACCTACGGGGTGGGATGTCGGGGGGCGGGGGGCGAGTTGGTGGAGGGCGGTCCAAGAGGGACGGGACATATGTATACATATAGCTGATTCACTTCGTGGTACGGCAGAAACTAACACACTGTTAGGCAATTATACTCCAATAAAAAAAAAATCTGTGCAGTTCTTCATATATTGATTATACCTCGATGAAGCTATGAAATAAAAGAATAAAATATTTTTTATAGAAAACAAATTAAAAAATATAACAAGAAGGTTTAAACTAGGTAATGCCTAAGGTCCCTCAAGTATCCTTTGGTTCCATGTTTTTCATGCATCACTCTTTATCTCTGATTTTTGAAGCTGTCAACAAACAAGGAATACACTCAATTATTATTATAGGCCAACAAAAAAATAACATACTCAGACTTTGTATGGGAATCAAGTAGTCAACTGGCAAATGTTTCCTACACATGTACATTAAGAGTCCCATTGCTTGACACCAAAAAGGTATCTTGCCACAGAGACCTGTGAAGACAGATGAAGAGTTCAAGTCCTAGACCAGGCCCCCAAAGGCCATAACTGGAAGGAGTGCAAACTATAGGTTAGGGCACTAAGGGAATTTAAAGAAAATAGAAGGTCAAGGAGCCCAAAGATGCCCTCTTTCCAGGATTGGGAAGCAAATCTTACCTTGGCTTATTCTACTGCTATTAATATCATTTAATTCTACCGCCATCTGAATCTACTCTCAAAACAACCCCCTGAAAGTGAGAATAAAAATAAAGCTGAGTATTTACCCTGGAGAATGGAAAGAAGTGATGGGAGATGATTGAAATCATATGCTATAGGAACATATGCTATGTGGTCTATGATGCTTTAGATGGCAATAGAAAAGCTTCTGGTCTATTAAAGGTTTTCATTGATGACATCTGATCCTATTTCAGCAGTGTTCAAGGGGACTGTGTTAGCAAACAATAAGGACCATTCTACTAACTGGGTCACTGAAAAATAATACTCATTCCTCTATTCTGCTTTCATCCAATCTATTTGAGAAGACAGAGTGGACACATGCAACAACTTGAAAAGGCTGACAAATAACACATTAGCAGCTATGAGTCAGTGTAAACAAAACAACAAACAAACAAATAAAGTAACTTGGTCAAAGAGTAAGCAGAGATCTCCATGGATATGATGTTAGTTGGGGTCAGTAGAGGAAGAAGGTGGAGTAGTTGTAAAATAGTCTACCTTATCCCATGACATTTGGTTAGATGCTAGAGGAATTGGATTTATGCTTGGGTACATTATTGGGGTGAATGAATTTGCTACTGAGTGGAAGGCTAAATATTTATCAGCTTCTTTATTTCAAAAGAATAGGGTAAAAGCATTCTTGGTCCATGTTCTTTATGTTGAGTATCACTTGTGCTCAATGACCCAGCCCAATATCTTCAGCAGTGTCCAGGCTCACAAAACAACCCTTTCTGTCTCTGGGAAAAGATTCTCCTGTTCTGCCTCTTGCATCCTGGGTCAGCAGTTCAAATCAGAACTTATTGTTGGTTTAGAGCAACTGCTTTACAGAATAGAGCATGTATGAAAGACTGAACATTTGGTAAAGATTGCAGAATTCACATGCATATCAAAGGTAAGAAAAGTTGGCAGAAATAGAGCTACCTCTGAATTTAATCAGTAAGTGGGTCCCTTGAATAACTCTTAGGTTGTTGTGAAATACAGCTATCTATCAGTATAAGTAAGAGCCAGTGATTCCATTGGGCTTCCCGGGTGACTTGGTGGTAAATGAATCTACCTGTCAACGCAGGAGACGCAAGAGACATAGGTTTGACTCCTGGCCTGGGAAGATCCCCTGGAGTAGGAAATGACAGCTGGCTCCAGTATTCTTGCCTGGAAAATTCCATGGACAGAGGAGCCTGGCGGGCTACAGTCCATGGGGCTAGAGAGTTGGACACGATTGAGTGACTAAGCGCACACATGTAATCAAAACAACTGTATCCACATCTACAGTTCTAGTCCTTCTACTTTAGGGAGTTTTCCTTCAGTTACACTGCATACAAACAGAATGACAACTATACAAATTTCTCCACTACATCACTTCTGCAATAACGGAAGGTTGTAAGAAACCCAAATGTCCATCAAGTGGTGACTCAATAAACAAAGGCGAATCCACAGAAATAAAACATTGTGCCACCCAAAAAAATGAGAGGCTTTATAAACTAAGATGGAAGGGTATCCAAGATACAGTAAAACAAAGTTCAGAATAGGGTGTAGAGCATGGCAAGATCTGTCTTTCAAATAGGAGTGAAATATGATTCTATATGATTAATATTCATTTGAATATACTACCAATAGGAGTGAGGTGGGAAACAGGCATCGGATGAACATGTACGCATCATCGCTAAGAGTTTTGGTGTTTTGAGCTATGTATGTGCTACACACACACACAGATACAAAAGCAAGTGCAATAGATTATACACATATCTTTCTAATTTGGTAACTATTTTGGATTAAAAAAATTATTTATCTCTTTATTTGGCTGCCCTGGCCTTATTTACAGCACTTGGAATCTTTACTGTGGCATGTGGAATTTTTTTTTTTAGTAGTGACATTCAGAATCTCCTTTTTTAGCTGCAGCATGTGGAATCCAGTTCCCAGACCCGGGATCAAACCTAGGGCCCCTGCATTGGGAACGTGGAGTCTTAGCCACTAGATCACCAGGGAAGCCCCTCTATTTTGAATCTTGAGGACTTCTATTAGTGTGTTAGTCACTCAGTCATGCCCGACTCTCTGCGATCCCATGGACTACAGTCCACCAGGCTCCTCTGTCCATGAGGTTTTCCAGGCAAGGATACTGGAGTGGGTTGCCATCTCCTTCTCCAGGGGAGAGCAAGCATGAGGAGCTGGGCGTGCCGGGAGCGGGGGTGGGGTGGTGGGTGGCCCGGGATGCAACGCGCTGCAGTGGGTGAGCCAGAAGACTCTGAGGACTTCTAATCACCTCCAAAATTACGAAAACTGAGAAACCACAGTCCCCAGATAGGAGGAGCAGATAAAAAAATAGCAGATCTAGGGGACTGGAACTCAGGTCGTGTGGTATGGAGTTCAAGGTTCTTGCAAGTCCATCATGCAGCCTCCTTTGCCAGGTTTAAATAATGAACCATGATACAACTCAACTCAGTTTAAATGACTTTAATTGAGTGTGCACTTTGTGTAAGGCACCAGATGGTGTGTGAGCAATGACGTTCAGACACACAGTCCTTGGGCAAGAACACCTCACAGGACACAGCATACGTGCATGAAACGATTAGAGGATAATTTTTGGCAACAGGCAAGTAAGCACAAGAAAAAGTGGCACAGACAACATCCACAGCAGATGATTCATCAGATCAGTTTTTCTTATGGAAAACCTCTACTGCCATTAACTCAACAATATAATCAACATAAGGTGAAGATTAATATGTATTTACATAGCTTCTTAATGAAACTGTAATTATAAAAGATCCCAGCATTAAGAAATTCGTTACCTGTTAAGGTTTCGTCTCTTCCCATGAAATGTCTATAAAATAGAACCAAGTCAACTCTATAAATGACACCCACGGTCACAAGGCAAACAGCCACCACTGAGATCACGACAGCTACGATCATTCCTCTAGTGAAGACGTGGCCGGGGATGTCAACCATGTCTTCTAGAAAGAAAAAGAAAATGGGAAAAATAAGTCAGGGAGATTTCATTAGAGTCTTTCACTGTCACATTGCCGTGGTCAGTTTTTTTAACCTTTAACACAAGTCAACTTGTCTATCCAGTTACTCTGAACTCCTGTCTTTAGTCTCCTGTGGTGATCCTTCTGCTCCACAGAAATGTGTACAAGGGTATTATTCAGAGATGTGAACTGAAAGTCTGTTCCTACCCGAGGAAGTCAGATTTCTAGGGTGCTGAGACACCAGGGTGAAATGCAGAAGGACCCACATGCAAACCTCAGTTTGTGGGCTGGGAACATATTGCCAGGGTGTGGGATCTTTGAAGATTAATTTTTATTTTATTTTTTAATTAATTTTTGCTGATTTATAATGTGGTGCTAGTTTCTACCATACAGCAAAATGAATCGGCCACACATATACACACACCCCCTCCCGTATGGACTTCCTTCTCGTTCAGCTCACCGCAAAGCATTCAGCAGAGTCCTCTGTGCTACGCAATATGTTCTCATTGGTGATCTACCTTATGAGTCTACATGTGTCAACCCCACCGCCCCATTTCCCCCTTGGCACCCACACGCGTGTTCTCTACGTTTGCGTCTCTATTTCCGCTCTGCAGGCAGGATCATCCATACCATTTTTCTACATTGCACACACATATGAATGTGCGGTGTTCGTTTTCCTCTTTCTGACTTCACTGTGTATGACTGTCTAGGCCCACCCGTGTCTCTGCAAAGGGCGCTCACTATATTTTAACTGAAGCACAGGTGACTGACACTGTTATGCTAGGCTAAGGTGCACAGCAAAGTGAATCTGCTCTGTGTACACATAAATGCACACTTCTTCAGATCTTTTCTCACATAGACCATCACAGAATGCTGAGCAGTGCGCCCTGTGGTATACAGCAGATCCTTATTTGTTATCCATCTGATACACAGCGGTATGTATACGTCAATCCCAACCTTCCAATTCACCCCTCCCCCACCCCTTACTCCCCGGTCACCTTGACAGACGGAGTGCCCTGGTGAGAGCACGTGGGCTCCAGCCTGGACCCATCACCTATTCTGTGTCCCGGAGAAAGTCACTGATGCCCTAAACTCTTAGCGTTTTACCTGTACACACAGGACAGCAAGGAGGCTAGGCACACTTTCTCCTTCACTTACAGGGCTGCTGTTTTGAAGGTGGGTTAAATACTACAAATAAATAGTGAACACATTACCCGGCACTCAGCTCTGAGAATTTTTGCATATTTTTATATGAAAATGTCCTTTGAGAAAAAAAGTTACCTTTCCTAGATTTATGCTCATTACGGACAACATGACACATAAAGGTATAAAGGACAGAATAATTTTTTAAATAAATCTGTTCAAAACTTTTAAAGTTGCACACTTTATTTTTTTTTTTTTTAAATTTTTTGGCCACACAGCATGAGGAATCTTAGTTCTCCAACCAGGGACCGAACTCACACCCCTGCATTGGAAGTTTGGAGTCCCAATCACTAGACCAGCAGGGAAATCCCAATAGAATAATTTTTAATAACCATTCCACAGTGTGACTATGGCCACTACCAACACACTAGTACATTTCCTTCTAGATTTTCTTTTTTCCCTGAAAACATTTAATTGGAACCACATGGTGATCACTCTTTATTGCTTGACATTATATTATAAGCATTTCTCTACATCTTACAATTATAATTCATGCCATCCCAATATTTAGATCAACTCCAATTTTTCATAAATATACATAATGTTGCAATGAATATATGTATAAACCCTTACCTATGTTTCTGATTATTTTCCTCGAGTACATTCTAATGGTGGTGGGATTGATTTCTGGGTCAAAGACTATAAACATACACAAAGCTCTTGTCATCTTGACACAGTTTTAGGGATTATCTTTCCAGTAAAAGTAACTATTAGGATGTAAGTAAGCAAACACCGGGCTTCCCTGGTGGCTCAGTGGTAAAGAACCCATCTGCCAGTGCAGAAGACGTGAATTTCATCCCTGGGTCAGGAAGATTCCCCTGGAGGAGGAAATGGCAACCCTCTCCAGTATTCCTGCTTGGTGAATCCCACGGACAGAGGAGCCTGACGGGCTACAGTCCATGGGGTCACAGTCGGACACGACTAAGCGACTAAACAACAAAAGCAAATGATGTTGCTTAATAAGTTAACTCTGGATAAACATAGGCCCTGAGGTTCCTGCATCTCTGAAAGGAAGAATGTAACTGTATCACACAATGCACATACTTTCATGCTGGCCCAAGCACTCCTCCAGGGAAAATGATGGCGTCAAAGACCAAATTCCCTAGGTAGTATCTGTGAGCCCAGGAGAAGAAGATAAGGTCAGGGTAGAAACTTTTATGGCAGAGATAGCACAGCCTTGTGCTGACCTAGGACAGTGCACCGCTGTCTGAGCAGCCACTTCTGAGCATCTCCTGAGTTCATGTCCTGGGGCTGGACTGTTTTGGTGGAGGTTGGAGTTGGTGTTGGTGGTTGTTTAGTTGCTAACTCGTGTCTCACTCTTTGTGACTCCATGGACTGTAGCTTGCCAGCTCCTCTGTCCATGGATTTACTAGGCAAGAATATTGGAGTACATTGCCATTTCCTTCTTCAGGGGATCTTCCTAACCTAGGGATCGAATGCAGGTCTCCTGCATTGCAGGTGGATTCCTTACCGACTGAGCTACCAGGGATACCCAACATGAAGGTGGGTGATTCTGGAATACTCCATCAGATAGGTACTGAAACACCTGAAGAGTCCAGTGATCAGTCATCAAATAACTGTCCACTTGCCAAGACCAGGGACTGGCCCAAAGGAGGGAAACCTAAGTTCGCCTTTGTTGAATGAAGGACTAGCCCAGGGCTCCTGTGCCCACGGCCCTGCTGAGTTAGGGTGGAGGCAGGACCACTGGCCGCATCCTCCGCCCAGCCGCAAACTTCCCTCTGGTTATCCAGAGTGTGGCGGAGCTGTTCAGACTACCTCCCCCATGATCCTTGCCCACCAGCATCTGAGCTCCACCTACCTCCCTGCTCCGGGCTCCTGGCTGCTGCATAAGATTGGAACATGACAGAGCAAAGATAGACCTGAGGCTTTCATTGCTCACAAAGGACAGCAGCGAAGGCTGAGCACCCGCTCTGCCACTGAACACCTGTGATAAGTCAGACCCTTCCCTTCTCAGGAGCTCGGTTCCTGGTTTGTAAGGTGAGAAAGTGATGAGCTATGACGGGCCTCTCGTTTGCAGCATTCTAGGTTTGCACCGACTTCCAAAAATAAAATTTCTCACACCTTCTACCAGCAAGAGGAAGCTTTTGGTGTCGATGCCTCCCTGGTTGACTGCAGTGCAATTGTATGCAAAGTTTAGATTTCTTGTATTTATGTTCTCAATCCTCAGTATTGTGGAAGCAAGCCATTTGCCTTCTGAAGTCCTGTAAGAGAGGGACAGGGTTTAGCAAAAGGCTGTGTGCCGTTACCAGCGACATGACCCATGAGAGAGGAATGTGTATGCGCAAATACGTCTGTAAAAAGCAATGCTCTGTGGACTTCAGAGATCTTCGCTTTCTGCTGAGCTCTGTTCAAGTGTGAGCTGCCTGCTCCCTGGGGATGTCAGTCCTCCTGAGACCATCTGGGGCAGATGCTGCCTAGAACTAAAATGCCTGGAAGATGATGATGGTCAGCTGAAAATACAAGAAAATATTCTCTCAAATGCAGGCATACTTCACTTTACTGAACTTTGCTTTATTGCACTTTGCAGATATTGCACTTTTTAAAAAATCAAGGAAGTCTCTGGCTGCCATTTTCCCAACAGCATTTGCTCGCTTTATGTCTCTGTGTCGCATTTTGGTAATTCTCAGAAATTCACATTTTTTCATTATCATTATATTTGTTAGGGGATCTATGATCAGGGATCTTTGATGGTACTATGGTAATGGTTTGGGCATCTATTTTAGCCATCACGTATTTTAAAACAAGCTATGGACATTGTTTTTTACATTTAATGTCACTGCACACTTAATGGAATACAGTACATGCCCCGTCGCTCAGTTGTGTCTGACTCTTTTGCGACCCCATGGACTGTAGCCCGCCAGGCTCCTCTGTCCATGCGATTTCCCAGGTAAGAATACTGGAGTGAGTTGCCATTTCCTTCTCCAGGGGATCTTCCCAATCTAGGGATCAAACCTGTATCTCCTGCATCTCCTAGATTCTTTACCACTGAATCATTGGGGAAGCCCACAGTATAGTGTAAATAATTTCATGTGCATTGGGAAACCAAAAAATTCATGGGACTCACTTTATTGGGGTATTTGCTTTATGGTGGTGGTCTGGAACCAAACCCGCAATAGCTCCAAGGTGTGCCTGTGTTTCATCTATTCCTCCTGTCCCGACTATCCAGTGTCCCGACTATCCCACCGTGAAGTCTCTGTCAGCAGTGACAAGGCTGCGAATCATTAGTACAGATGCAGATGAATATCAAGCTTGTCCTCACAATCCTAATGATAACTCTTATTTTGTTCAGCATTTAAATTAAAACACAACACTATTTTCAGACATCCTCCAAGCACATGAGAAATACCAGTTAAGCTGCTCAGAGAGTGTCAGAAAATGACCAGAGACCACCAGTGCAGGCAGCTGTCTTTCTCTTCTGAAAGGTCTCAAGATGTCCTGTCTTTGATACAAGGCAAATGCTCTTGCTATCTGCCTCTTGCCAGTGGCAGGCTCTATAGGCTTAGGGTCAACCAGCACTCCCAAGTATAGTCATTCATCTGCCAGGCCTCCAGCAGCTGGACGTGGGACCCACTGCAGGCTCCAACTCTCTCAGTTTCATTTTAGAACCAATTCTCTACAGAAGTCACCAAACCAGAAATAGCTTCCCTGGTGGCTCATATGGTAAAGAATTTGCCTGCAATGCAGGAGGACCTTGGTTTGATCCCTGGGTTGCTAAGATCCCCTGGAGAAG
Source organism: Cervus canadensis (assembly GCF_019320065.1). Classification (NCBI taxonomy): domain Eukaryota; kingdom Metazoa; phylum Chordata; class Mammalia; order Artiodactyla; family Cervidae; genus Cervus; species Cervus canadensis. Next base: position 6,994,939 of record NC_057390.1, on the reverse strand, counting down.
GAAATGGCAACCCACTTCAGTATTCTTGCCTGGAGAATTCCATGGACAGAGGAGCCTGGGATAAAGAGTCCATGGGGTCACAAAGAGTCAAACACAACTGAGCGACTAACACTTTCATCTTTCTTTCAACATCAATGTAAAATCCACAAACAAGACACAAAAAACTACTGAGAAACCAAAATAGAAGACATAAGTTCATGTACCCACTATAAAGAAAGATTCAGCTTTACTTAGGCTCTTAGCTAAGTTTAAGTTCCATTTCTGTAAGTTTGGTGAGTTGGTTTTCTGTGCCTCCAGAGATGAGCGATAGACCATGGGAAGGGGGAAATGCAGGAATTCAGTGGGGGAATAGATGCTGAGGACAAGATAGATACAGCAGCCGGGGGGCCACACAGTCCAGCTGAGCCAACATTTCATGAACACCAATCTCACACCTGATTCTGGGTGAGGGCATAGACCTTGCACTCTAAGAAGCTTGTAGACATGTGTCAGCAAGAATTGAGGGCTGCCAGCAAAATGTCAGAGAATATATATATATAACATATATATATGGTGTGTATAAAAAAGCAGAACAATCTCAAAAACACAGCTAAGGTGACAGACACCTCAGGACCACAACTCACTAAAACCTGAGTGTACAATTTCCTTAATAATGACAGTAATGACTCCAAACCATTCAGAACCGTTTAAATGGCCATAGAGGGACTTCCCAGGTGGTTCAGTGGTTAAGATTTAGCACTTCCACTTTAGGAGGTGCTGGTTCAATTCCAGTTCAGAGAACTACAATCCCACAAAGGCAGGTGCAGGCAAAAATGAATAAATGGCCATCGGTTCAGGGCATTTTGTTTTAATAAAGTATATTTGTTTGTTGCTGTTGATCAGTCACTCAGTCATGTTCGACTCTTCGGCAACCCCATGGACAGCAGGACAGCAGCACACCAGGCTGCCCTGTCCTCCACAATCTCCCAGCGTTTACTTAAACTTGTGTTCTTTAATATAGGATACTTAAGTATTAAACTATATGCCATTTGGAACTTTTTGCACTAACTCTGCCTCCTGGATATTTATACGTAACCACTGCCCTGCTGGGTGTTTCTACCTGCTCCTATTGTGTTTCTAATTTCCACTGATGGACACTGACAGGAAAAGGCTGCCATAATTACTAGGAACAATGTCAACTGACCAACAACAAAGGTCGTGGGGTAGGTGACTGGTCATTTAAATCAGTGTTTTCTTGAGTCATCCTCTACACCTGACAATCTTTGGAGATCCTCCTGGACTTGAGGAAATTCCTTGATTCTCACCTTTAAGAAAGATAATCATATATATATATGTCGTATAGCTGATTCAGCTTGCTATACAGTAGAAACTAAGACGACACTATAAAGCAACCACACTCCAAAAAAAAATTTTAAAAAGCAAATATAATTGATTAGTTGGACTACCCTAAAAAAAAAAAAAATAGATAATCACTATAAGGAACGTTATACAAAGAAGCTCTGAACTATCCCTAAAAAGCAGGAGGCAGTGTCTATGTCAGCATAGGTCATGCCCAGTGAAGGTATCCCCAAACACACACAAAACTGTCTTCAAAGGGCTCTCTCCATCTTTGCGATTTTCAGTTCTCCTCGTTTCCATAATTTCCAGCAACAGAACAAAGAAAAATGTGTACGGGGGAAGTCCAGGGGGCAGATCTGGAGAGGAAGTGGTATTAATAGATGGCCTGCCTGTGGCCCGGGGCGTTCCAGGACTCTCAGAGAGGTGCTGGTGATGCGCTGCGTCACTGTGGACACCCAGCTGGCCCCACGGTGACACATAGGCAACACAGCCAGGCATGCAATAAGGGTCCGGAGTGCACTCAAGGGGCCCAGACTGACTTGTACACGTCCCAGTCTCCTGACCCGGTCTTTTCTCTGGCACATTTGTAAAATCAAAGCATTTACAACAATGTTCAAAGTTCATATGACAGTGGTCTAGTTAATCACTCTTCCATAAGATGCTTAAGGTAAAGTCTTCACCCCTATCAGATCCTGACTCACCAAAAGCTACTTCTGTAAGGTGGTGCTAATAAGCCTCACTGACATTCTTTTTCTTTATTGACTACAAAACATGGCATGCAGGATCTTAGCTCCCTGACCAGGGAACGAACCCGCACCCCCTGCATTGGAAGCATGCAGACTTGACCACCGGACTGCCAGGGAAGTCCCAACCTTCTCTTTCTAATTTAGATCTCAGCAATAAATTTCTGCATCATTCATCAGCTTAGATATGAGAATTGTAATTATGAAATATGTAAGTTATAATTATAAGTTAAATTCACCTCAAGCATCCTATCAGTCTTTCAGGAGTCTGGTGTTTTGATCTCATATATATATATGATACAGGGGCTTCCCTGGTGGCTCAGTGGTAAAGATCCCACCTGCCAAGGCAGGAGATGTGGGTTTGATTCTTGGTCTGGGAAGATCTCCTAAATTAGGAAATGGCATCCCACTCCAATATTCTTGCCTGGGAAATCCCATGGACAGAGGAGTCTGGCGGGCTACAGCCCATGGGGTTGCAAAACACTCAGACATGACTTAGTAACTGAACAACAACAACATATCACATATCCATACCTAATTCTCGTCACTTCCCCTTCATGTACATTAGGATCCTTTCCATTTTTTCTCCAGGTGTTCCAGTAAATCACATCCTTTTCATTCAGCAAAGCAGAGCAGTTGAGCTCTATATCTTTTCCTAGGTAAAAATTGACAACCAACGTTCTGATTTTAGAAACTCAAGTTTCCCAAAGGCTAAAATTAATAAAGCCAATGTATATTAATGTCACATATAATGCTAATATAGTGCTGCATCTAAGAAAAATATGCCTTGTTTTCATTAAAAAAAAACTTATAAAGCAGAGAAATTCGGTTGTGATTACAAGTCATCACCAAGCTATGAATTGGCCTCTATTCAAATATCTATGTTGAAATCAATTATTAAAACTTAGGAAGGCCAGTGGACTTTCTTTTCAACCAACAGTCTAATAAGTAGTGTCAGGCCAAAACACCCACTGTAACTTCTAGAAAAACAAAATGAATAAAAAACAAAAAATTAAATGAGCTAAAAATTAAAGATGTCAAAGTGCAGGGCAAACCAAGAGCAACAGTTGGACAGAAAGCACAGTGAGGAATAAAGTTCTTCCAGGGTGAACTGGGGCTTCTCTGGTGGCTTAGGGGTAAAGAATCCATCTGCCAATGCAGGAGATACAAGTTCAATCCCTGAGTCAGAAGATCCCCTGGTGAGGGAATGGCTACCCACTCTAGTCTTCTTGCCTGGAGAAGTACATGGACAGAGGCACCTGGCAGGCTACAGTCCATAGGGTCACAAAAGAATTCAATACAACTCAGCAATTTTTGAATAGCAAAAACAACAGTCAAGTCAGTCCACTGATTCAAAGTGAATCCCTTAATCAAATATTCAAACCATACAGTAAGTTTGAATAATTTCTCCAGAGAATTCTCATTGAGTTTTCATATTTAAAAGTGACCACAGTTACTATTTGGAGAAGGAAATGGCAACCCACTCTAGTATTCTGGCCTGGAAAATCCCATGGACAGAGGAGCCTAGATGTCTACAGTCCAGGGGGTCGCAAAGAGCTGGACATGACTTAGTGACTAAACAACAGCTACTGTTAGAGAAAAGCCACATAGAAAGTGACTAAAACCACGGGTCTGCAAACCATAGGCACTTTCATAATTGTCTGAACACATTGCTAATTTTAACTATCACTAAAAAGGGCAACATTCAAACAATGACAAGGTTTTCCTGCTTTTGTAATATTCTTCAGTAAACACGGTATGTGTTAACGAACACAATGTTGATCAATAAAAAACCAGATTTGGCCTTCAAAGACTCAATTATGCCCCCCGTTCATAAATCCAAAATATACGTATGTCAAAATATACCTAATTTCACTTTAACTTTATCGATCTTTGGTCCAAGAAGAGCTGGAATTATATTACTGTGGTCTGAAAGTGAATAAAGAAGAGAAAAATGCATTAGTGTTGCATGGAGCTTTGCTAAGACAGACGTATTACAACATCTGTTGTAATATACTTATCATTCCAGGTAACAAACATTCTAACAATCATCACTTAACATTTATTATTTTATTGTATTTTCATTAGATAAGGGAGACAGGGAACACTGGTTGTCCTTTCACTTTCCATCAACTCAAATCTCACCTAACTGGAGAGAGCTTACTGAACTTGGTCTCCCCTCAGTTCCACCTATGACTTCTGCCCAGCACAGCTAAAAGCCAGAAGATGCAAGAAGACAATGACACCTCCAGACCTAGAAGATGCAGACTCACTGGGAACTGTCTTTGCGTTCTCCCTTCTCTCTGCCCTCAATGCCTCAAAATAGACTTCCTGGATGCAAGGCACTGACTAAGTGGCATGTGCCAAGGATGCAGGCGCCTCTAGAAGCTGGAGAAGGCAAGGTATTGATTCTCCTGCAGAGCCTCTAGAATGAACACAATCCTACCAAAACCTGGAATTTAGCCCAGGGAAACCATTTTAGACTGTTGACCTCCAAAACTGGACAGTAAATTTATGTTGTTTGAAGACAGGAAGTTTGTGGTAATTTGTACACTCACAATGCATGCGTGGAGCACAGCTATGTAAGTGGACAGTTGGAGAGAAGAGGGAAGATGCTGCCAAAGTAAATGAGCTCTAGAAACTGTGAGCCCATGACCTTGTTGGATGGGTCACCCTAGGAGTTTACAGCTTCCTGGGAAAGAAGAAGAAGGGTGGATAAGCCACCTGTCTTCAGACACTTGAAGGAGCTGTCATTTGCAGAAGGGACCAGATTTAATTTGTGGAGTTATTGAAGGCAACCACAGCCACAAGTGGAAACTACAGGAAGGCGTCAGTTCAGTTCAGTCGCTCAGTCGTGTCCAACTCTTTGTGACCCCATGGACTGCAGCACACCAGGCCTCCCTGTCCATCACCAACTCCTGGAATTTACTCAAACTCATGTCCATTGAGTCGGTGATGCCATCCAGCCGTCTCATCCTCTGTCGTCCCCTTCTCCTCCCACCTTCAATCTTTCCCAGCATCAGGGTCTTTTTAAATGAGTCAGTTCTTCACATCAGGTGGCCAAAGTATTGCAGTTTCAGCTTCAACATCAGTCCTTCCAACAAATATTCAGGACTGATCTCCTTTAGGATGGACTGGTTGGATCTCCTAGCTGTCCAAGCGACTCTCAAGAGTCTTCTCCAACACCACAGTTCAAAAGCATCAATTCTCCTGTGCTCAGCTTTCTTTATAGTCCAACTCTCACATCCATACATGACCCCTGGAAAAACCATAGCCTTGACTAGATGGACCTTTCTGGCAAAGTAATGTCTCTGCTTTTTAATATGCTATCTAGGTTGGTCATAACTTTCCTTCCAAGGAGTAAGTGTCTTTTAATTTCATGGCTGTAGTCACCATCTGCAGTGATTTTGGAACCCCCCAAAATAAAGTCTCTCACTGTTTCTGCTGTTTCCCCATCTATTTGGGATGAAGTGATGGGACCAGATGCCATGATCTTAGTTTTCTGAATGTTGAGCTTTAACCCAACTTTTTCACTCTCCTCTTTCACTTTCATCAAGAGGCTCTTTAATTCTTCTTCAGTTTCTGCCATAAGGGTGATGTCAGCTGCATATCTGAGGTTACTGATATTTCTCCCGGCAATCTTGATTCCAGCTTGTGTTTCATCTAGCCCAGCATTTCTCATGATATATAAGTTAAATAAGCAGGGTGACAATATACAGCCTTGACGTACTCCTTTCCTGATTTGGAACCAGTCCACGTCCAGTTCTAATTGTTGTTTCTTGACCTGCATACAGATTTCTCAAGAGGCAGGTCAGGTGGTCTGGTATTTCAATCTCTTTAAGAATTTCCCACAGTTCATTGTGAAGGCATAACTGGACTCAATGGGGAAAAAAAGACTCATTGACAATCAAGCATTAAAATCTCAACCCAGCTGCTGAGTGATTTGGTCATTTCCATGGCAGTTCCCAAGAAGAGACTGAATGATCTATTACTGGCTGAGCCATGCGAAGGATTTCTTCACTGGGTGGGATTTAATTAAATAATTACTTCTAAGGTCTCCAGCTCTGGTGCTCTGGTGGCTTAGATGGTAAAGAATTTGCCTGCAATGCAGGAGACCTGGGTTAGATCCCTGGGTTGGGAAAATCCCTTGGAGAAGGAAATGGCTCCCCACTCCAGTATTCTTGCCTGGAGAGTCCCCATGGACAGAGGAGCCTGGAAGGCTACAGTCCATGTGACTGCAAAGAGTTAGACATGACTGAAGAGACTTTCCAAGCAAGCAAGCAAGGTCTCCAATACCCTACAAGTCCAGGCTTCAGTGTTTCCATTACATAGGGTCTGGGTTCATGGTAAACCAGAATAAAAGCCATCATCCCAAAATGTAAAGCTTCTTCCGCAGCCACACCTGTGCTTCTTACATGTTCTCACCTGAGTGGACAGTCCCTAGCATGTCCTCCTATTTGTCCTTCATGCTCTCCCTCTAGGAACCAGCTTAAATAGCCTCCAGCCTCTCTTCTACCTCTGAACTCTTTCTGAGCCCTTAGAAACTCACAGATGACTCCAATTTCATATTCCGTGGTGCTTCTATGTGGCTTATCATCTTGATACAGAGCAGGATCCAGTGGGGCTCCTGGGCACAAAAGCCTTTCTATGTCCTCCATTTATTGAATACAGGAAATTGGCTTCATTCAGCCTCCAGGACCTTCCTTGAGTTTCCAGGATGCAGGACAAGGGAGGAACAGACAAGAAACAATAGTGCAGCCTTGGGGCAGAGTCCTGGTTCCCCCTCAAGGGATACATAGAACAGTATCTTTGAGCTGTTTTGCAAATACTGAAACCCCCACCAGGTGGGAGAAGTTAGCAGTGATAAACGGAATACTTTCTGCCACATCAGTTAACAAAGGATGTCACAGTCATCAGAGACTTCTGCTGTTGTTGTTCCATTGCTCAGCCATGTTCAACTCTTTGCAACCCCATGGGTCGCAGCACATCAGGCTTCCCTGCCCTTCACTATCTCCTGGAGTTTGCTCAAACTCATGACCATTGAGTCTGTCATGCTATCCAACCATCTTATCCTCATCAGAGATTGCAGCCCTCCAATGTGAGCTAGGGCTTCCCAGATGGTGTTAGCAGTAAAGAATCCACCTGCTAATGCAGGAGCCACAAAAGACACAGATTCAATCCCTGGGTCAAGAAGATCTCCTGGAGGAGTAAATGGCAACCCACTCCAGATTCAATCCCTGGGTTGAGAAGAACCCCTGAATTAGGAAACAGCAACCCACTCCTGTATTCTTGCCTGGGAGATCCCATGGACTGAAGAGCCTGACAGGCTACAGCCCATGGGGTTGCAGAGTCAGACACAACTAGGCAAGTGAGCAGAGCACTAACGTAAGCTTGTGAGCCCTGAGGGAACTCAGGCAGTAGCATACCTGCCATCTGTCATCAGGCTACAGCCACTCCCTAGGGTGAGCCCTTAGGAACCTCCAGATGTGCAAACACAGGATACTGGCCCCAGAGAGCTGAAGTGAAGTGAAGCGAAAGTTGCTCAGCTGTGTCCCACTCTTTGCAACCCCATGGACTATACAATCCATGGAATTCTCCAGGCCAGAGTACTGGAGTGGGTAGCCTTTCCCTTCTCCAGGGGATCTTCCCAACCCAGGGATCAAACCCAGGTCTCCCGCATTGCAGATTCTTTACCAGCTGAGCCATCACGGAAGCAAAGGTGCACAGCAAAGGAATGACTTCAGGGAGCCCAGATTCTTGTATCTTCCCATACACAGAAAAGCGCTATATTCCTTACCTTGTGATATCTAGTTTTCTTTAATTAACAATACTCTTGAGGTTCAGATTACCTGCCCTTTGTTGCAAAACTTCTAACGTGGCTCCCCATTCACCTCCTTGGAGCAGTTCTCTCAGGGTTACTTGAGATGCTGCCTTCTGGGCTTCAACACTGTCAACTTTTAGGTTGTGAATATTTTTTAAGTTGACAATGGTATGCTGCCCACAAGAATGTAGACCTCAGACTGGTTACAACTGGGTTGATCATGCTGATGCTCACTCACCACCAACCAATCAGAAGAATGTCCTCAGGTTGACCACGCCCTCTTTGAACCGTGACTCTGACTCCTCACTACCCCCTCCAGGTGGAGACACACAATCTGGAGGGTATTAGCCCACCATGGCTCCCTTTGTCTGGCAAAGTAATAAAGCTATTTCTTTCTACTTCACCTAGAAATCTGTCTCCAAGATTTAATTCAGTGTCAGGGTCCAGAGTTCAGATTTGGTTTTAACCTGACTATATATAATCAAATTCCTGAAAACAGTGCATTACCCACTTAATTTTCTATTTCCCTGCTTTTCTCACCTCCAAATACTCAGTTTATTGAATATAGATGCTAAATAAGTAATATTGAGTGAAAGCAGATGCTTAATAAAAGATTTCACAACGTACTGAAATACCAAATGAGGGAACATCAGAGGTTCATTTATATCAACTTTCATTACCCATCCTCACTCCATCAGTGCAAAATTATTCAGAGTGGAAGATGATGCCAAAATGATTTTGACCCTTATATGTGAACTAGTGATGTGGTCACAAGTCCAACTAAGTTGCCTCCGCCTTCCTGTATGACTTTAGAAGAAAGAAAACAGTCCGTTTTACTAAGACACATTTGTTTCTTCCTGATTCTAAAATTTATCTTACCTCCAACTATTGTAATATTGAAGGTTTTGGTGACGTTGAATAGTTTTCCATTATGATGTAGGAAAAACACACAGGTATAATATCCCTGATCTTTAAACTCTGCATTCTTTAAAAATGGGTTTTGATTGTTCTCCATCTTTGTACAGTTCTGTTTTAGAAAAAGCAAGTTAAAATACCTTGAGTAAAAATGGTATCCTATGATAAGAATTTAAAATGCTAAGTTAAAGATCTTTAGAAAAAGAGGGAAAGAGAATGAAAACTAGCAATTTCTGAACAAATGTCTCAGTGATTTGGCACTGCCTCTACTGGATAGTCCCATCAGTGAATTGGACCCTGAAACAAAAAAGATAAACTAGTAGAATTAGAATGAGGTCTGTAGTTTAGTTAATAATGTTTAGTTCAGTTCAGTTGCTCAGTTGTGTCTGATTCTTTGCAACCCCATGAACCGCAGCACGCCAGGCCTCCCTGTCCATCACCAACTCCCGGAGTCCATCCAAACCCATGTCCATCGAGTTGGTGATGACATCCAACCATCTCATCCTCTGTCATCCCCTTCTCCTCCTGCCCCAATCCCTCCCAGCATCAGGGTCTTTTCCAATGAGTCAACTCTTCGCATGAGGTGGACAAAGTACTGGAGTTTCAGCTTCAGCATCAGTCCTTCCAATGAACACCCAGGACTGATCTCCTTTAGGATGAACTGGCTGGATCTCCTTGCAATCCAAGGGACTCTCAAGAGTCTTCTCCAACACCACAGTTCAAAAGCATATTGTATCACTGCTAATTTCCTGGTTATGACTGTTGTATTATATGGTTATGTATGTATATTGTTAATAAGGATAAGATGAATAAAGGGTATATGTGAACAATAAAAAAAGAAAAAAAAAAGAAATACAATCCTATTTCTGGTATTATCATTAGCATTGTTAATATTCTCTGGGAAATAGCGTATGGGGATATTGTAAATGCTTTCATCATTTCCTTTTAATCTCTCTCTTATACACACAAAGAGAGGGAGGAAGAGGAGGAAGGGGAGAGAGAGAGAGGAAAAAAAGACCACTACCACAAAAATATCCCTGTTTGGGTCAAAACTTTCCACACAGCTATTTCTTAATGCTTTTAGCCTAATTCCACTCAGGACTACCCATCCTAGGGGTGGGTAGTGGAGGGGGGAGCAGAATTACTCAGAGAATCGTGTTCCTAGCAGACCACCCAGCCCCACTGAAGTCCCTCACCAGAAGACAGTGGGCTGGTTAGAAAGGCGTAAAGAGGGTCTTCACTGGTGACCCAGTGGTTAAGAATCTGACTGCCAATGAAGAGCCAACGTGGGTACCGAATGCTTAACCTGGAGCATCCTCCATGGATGTAGGAGCTCAGCCAAGTCAGCCGAGCTGTGGAGACTTTTATGTTACATGTTATGAGACCAGAATGCTGCGCAGCCATCAGACCCTCCTTCTGGGATTTTGCCTTTTCTATTGTCTTCAGTTAAAATATCTTAAAAGCACTACCTTATACAATACCGTTCTATTGACCAGTTGTTGATAGTAATTGTGCTCACAGGCTATCTGCAAAGATTTCTTAACTTCCACAGCTTTACTCGTTACCACTTTCTCAGTAAAACAGCTGTGTTTACTTCTTGGGATGACATTTAATTTCCAGCCATGAGTATCATTTCTAGAAAATAAAGGTTTAGAGATATTTTATCATTAGGACAGAGACTTTTCAAATACCACTTTTCAGTAACCAATCCAGTGAAAAAATGTTCCCTTATTTTTGTAAAAAGAGACTCGTTCATGGATGCCCAAATCCTGTTCTTCTACCCCAACTGTGAGTTATATAGTCTACCTTAGTGTGGAAAGACCCAACTGTAACCCACTTCTGTAATCACCCCTGCTAACAGGTCACATAACATTCACAGGTTAATAAGAGATTCTGAATTTCTTTCTGACTCCTGAGAGTTCCTATATGTAAAAACAAACCCAAATGACCTCACTCTGTGCAAAACCACAGGAGTGCAATTAAGGTTTCACTGCGGTGTCTCACTCAGCTCTCAAGAGCTCTGATGATAAATCAAGACTCACTCCAGAGATGCTCATGAAAGAAATCTGCTATGTCTAGCAGTGCTGCATCACCATGTACCTGGCCCTGAGCTATTTTCTACAGGTCAGTCTCAAATCTCTATAAAAATCCACACATGGAACTTCCCTGATGGCCAAGTGGTTACAAATTCGCATTGCAATGCAGGGGACATGGGTTCAATCCCTAGTCTGGGAAGATTCCACATGCCATGGGGCACCTATGCCCCACATGCCACAACTACTGAAGCCCGCACGCCCTAGAACCCGTTCTCTGCAACAAGAGAAGCCAATGCAATGAGAAGCCTGCTCCCTGCAACTAGAGAGTAGCCCCTGCTCACTGCAACTAGAGGAAGTGAAGACCCAGTTCAACCAAAAACAAAAATAAATTAATTTAAAAGAAAACCACACATATATCATGTATACATAAGTACATACACAACATCACAAACGTACCAGATTAACACTACCGTCACCCATGTTCTCACTAACGGTTCATCACATAGAATATTTCCTGTCCCAGTTACTCCTTCCCCATCTCACCAAATAAAGTATAAAGAGATTTAAGTTCAGTAATAATCACTGACACATTCAGCGAGTGGCCGTCATTTCATAGAATTCAGGATTCTTGACTACAGGTATTCTGGAAGACTCTGTCTAGGCTTAGTCCTGAGAAGGCTGTGCAAAGTCCATTGGATCTCCCCTCTCACTGCCCTGGGAGGGAGGTTTGTGACTGTCTGACCCACACATCTTTCACCAGCACTGCCATCTGGCTCCCAATCAACCCTGAAACTGGACTAGGGTGTGTATGTTCATCACTTAGCCATGTCTGACTCTTTGCAACCCCAGGGACCCACCATGCTCTTCTGTCCATGGTGTTTCCCAGGCAAGAATACTAGAGTGGGTTGCCATACCCTTCTCCAGGGGATCTTCCCAACCCAGGGATCAAATACGTGTCTCTTGTGTCTCCTGCACTGGCAAACGGATCCTTTACCACCAAAGAATCATGGCCACCAGGATTAGAGTGTCTACCCAATGCCAGCCCATCTCCCCAGTCTGAGGTCATTACCCAGGAATCTGTTCTGCTTCACTTCATGCTTAGAAACATCATGAAGCCTGTACCACTTAATTCTTTTGACTGGTGACTTTGGGCAACAGGAACAGCTGAATTAAAAAATGAATTTCACTGAAGCCTCACTTCTCTTTGGCAAGGATCACCTAAAAGTAAGTCACACTGAGGCAATCCCCTTTCATTAACATTACTAAGAAAATAAATATAGAGCAGTATTTAATTCAATTTTTCAACAATGACGTATTACTTCATGTTGTAGGAAGAACAGGAAGAAGAAAACGTGTGGATAATCAGACTTCTCCTATTATTGTTTATTTGATTTGTCAAACCAAGTCCAAGAGTTCTGTGAAATATACTACCACAAAGAGAAGGTGTACTCACCCCATTTGGAAGGAGTAAGATCCACTGTCAGTCAACTCCACTGGCCAAAACTCCAAAACATAACCACGCAAAAGAATTCTGGGTGAACTGCTCAAGTTCAGGTCAACAGGTCCATGTGATTCATTTTTGTACCATTTTATGGTGGTTGATTTTTTCTCATGCTCCGGTGAAGACGAGCAATATTTCAGATAGAAAGGTTCCCCTTCGACTGCGGTAATATGAAGACGTGAGGTACAAGTTTCTTCTAAAGATTAGCAAAGTAAAAGAAAAAAAAAAAAAAAACAGAATGACAACATAAGTTTGCTTCAGATGAAGAAGCTGGGTTGGGAAGAACATCCTGAGAAAACTCGATGCCTCATTTCTGTGGGTTCTTATTTTAGGGTCAACCTTTCCAACATTAAGAAACAGGAGGTCAATCTCTCTAACAGCAAGGCACTTGCAGAAGGTAAATGAGGACAAAATTTCCAACACCGTCTCCCAAACAGGAAGATACTGGAACTTAACCTACAGAAGCTGGAAGGCAAATAAATGCATGTAGTCTCTTGAAAGAAAAGGTTACACATGACAGTCAGCAAGGTCACAATGTTGCCACACTTACCCTGAAACATCCAAGTTGAGGCATCACCATGGGGAGAAAAAGAAACCTAGAAACCTCAGTTTCCCACCTAAACCATGAGAAGTCTCACGGGTCTTGTTCTCAACCAGTCTACCTAACCATTCCCCGGGCAAGGGTGAGGATGGTTAAAAGTATGCCTATGTATGTGTAAATCCATTACTTCTCTAGGTTATCATGTGGATAATCAATAATTGACTCATATAATTCATACTGATGATTAATTCTTATTGACTTACTCAAATCTGGGTCACTTCTCCTTTCAGAGATCTCTCTCTCCTTCCCTCTTTCTCAACTGACCCAGACACTATGGCTTTAGAGATTTATTGAATCCTTTGGGTCATCCTGAGTCACCTCTCCCCTCCTTCTTCACTTCCAATAGTTCAAAGTAGGCAGGAATGGACTTTTTCCCTATCCTGTCTTCTGGAAGTTCCCTCTGGCTGCATTTTGAACATGAGAACCCTTATGTTGAACCAAGCAGTTCTCTGGGGGGATACAAAGTATGTGCCTTCTCTATAGTCAGGATTTATTTTTCAAAGCAACTGTCTGATTTTAATTCAGTGTTGTTAACCACAAGGTAGAGAGGAAGTGGCCCCAATGGCAGAAGCATTCTTTGAAAACATGGCTGTCAAAACGACCTCAAAGCACAGCCCTTAATGAACATCAACCTTGTTTCTGGTGGTGGTTACAAAATCTGTAACTTACAGCTCAGGACTTCAACTTAGAAGGTGTGATACATGTGTTAATGAGGGTGTTAGTTTTAACTGACACCTGAAAGGATGGTAGGTCAGTAAAAGCTTGATATATTTTCCAGTTTGAGAGATATAACCTACATACACGTGCACGCTAAGTAGCTTCAGCCGTGTCCCACTCTTTGCGACCCTGTGAAATGTAGCCTGTCAGACTCCGGTGTCCATGGGATTTCCCAGGCAAGAACACTGGCGTGGCAGCCATACCCTCCTCCAGGGGATCTTCCTCACCCAGGGATCAAACCCAGGGCTTCTGCTTGGAAGGCAGATTCTTTACTGTTGAGCCACCAGGGAAACCCCAGGGAGCCATGAGAAAACCTCCCTCTGGGATGGAAATCACATGTGAAAAACTGTAAAAATCAGTGACAAGGATGGTTGTGATCTCTTTGGTTTCAAATAACATGAAGCCAATTTTAATCTCAGACAAATGTATTTTAGAGTAAAAGTTTTCACTTCCTGCTCTCTACATAAACTCAGGGTTCAATCTTTATCAGTAACCTCACATGAGTTTTTACTTGATTCCATTCCTATGAAACTCTCATTTTCTATGCCAGGGATACCAAAGGGTTGGTAATTTTCTAAAGTAAAATTTTAAACCACAAATTTTAATAAGTTCAACATCTTTAGTAACCAGCTCCACATGAATAAGTAATCATTGATATTCTCTCTAGAACACCAATGAAGCAAGCTTGTGATTGATTATAACTACTCACCTGAGGCGCTTATAAACATAAGTACCCAAACTGTCAGGGGTATTTCTCTACAATGCATGTTAGGATTCTGCTTCAAATGGTTTCTCTGGAAAACAGAATAAAACAGATTCAGCCAAGACTTTCAAACAAAAGCATACCTGTTTCATGAAAGAGGTTTTAAAAGTCTTCTGGCATACAGGCTAAAAAATTAGCTCAACAAATTTTCATATCCCTTCGTACAGTCAGCAGTGTTCCTTAGAACTTTCAGCCAGGTAGAATTAATAAAATTTCAAGGCAATTCAGGGGGAATACCTAAAAATGCAAATTGCTAAGACAGCCTGCTGTTTTTTAGGTCTGGTCCACTAAATCTGACCTCGAAGGTCAAAGGTGAGGACAACAGTATTTCTAGAAAATCCACCATCCTGCAAATGAACAGTCTGCCCGTGTGGAAGTGTGTGTGTATGTGCACTGAAGCTTCTTTTTTTCCCTCCCACTACACCAAAATATTCATCACAGTCTTCATATGGGTTGAATTTTTAAATATTGACCTTTCTCTTTTTAGAACTAAGTTTTTCACAAGTTAGGAGTTACGTTTATCTTGCTCATCACTATATCACTAAAGTCAATGCCTCCCACATAGTAAGTACTCATTAATACTTGTTAAAAAGGAAGAAGTGTGTCTATACTCACATGACCATAGAAAAACTCCCAAATTTCAGAGTTTTATACAATCCAGATGCCTAAGCTAAATGGACTCAGTGAACTCAAATCTGTGTTGAATTTTGATGCTAATCCAACCCATCTTTTGTTTGACTAATTATAATACAAATTGAGAGAGAATACAAAAATGGGTTCATTGGGGTTCACAGATCAAGACTGAGTACCTCATAAAGGATACCCATGTTCCTTATGTAACACACACCTGTAAAGGAAGTGAAACATGGTGAAAAGAGCTTGGGATTTGGGACATACAAAACTGGGCTGGCATTCCTGCCTGAGCCCTCACAGGCTGTGCAACCTTGAACAAGTTACTTAGAAGTCGCAAGGCTTGTTTGCTCATTACCAAAATAGTGTTGATAACAAGGCCTATCTCCAAAAAGTACTGAGCGATTAAATGAGCAAATCTTTATGAAGGATTCCTAGAGGTGTGATAGTCTCTCTGCCCCAAATAATGCTTTCACTAATTGCCACTCAGTTCAGTTCAGTTCAGTCACTCAGTCGTGTCCCACTCTTTGCGACCCCATGGACTGCAGCACACCAGGCCTCCCTGTCCATCACCAACTCCCAGAGTTTACTCAAACTCATGTCCATCGAGTCGGTGATGCCATCCAACCATCTCATCCTCTGTAGTCCCCTTCTCCTCCCACCTTCAATCTTTCCCAGCATCAGGGTCTTTTCAAATGAGTCAGTTCTTCACATCAGGTGGCCAAAGTATTGCAGTTTCAGCTTCCAGCATCAGTACTTCCAATGAATATTCAGGACTGATCTCCTTTAGGATGGACTGGTTGGATCTCCTAGCTGTCCAAGCGACTCTCAAGAGTCTTCTCCAACACCACAGTTCAAAAGCATCAATTCTCCTGTGCTCAGCTTTCTTTATAGTCCAACTCTCACATCCATACATGACTACTGGAAAAACCATAGCCTTGACTAGATGGACCTTTGTTGGCAAAGTAATGTCTTTGCTTTTTAATATGCTGTCTAGGTTGGTCATAACTTTTCTTCTAAGAAGTAAGCATCTTTTAATTTCATGGCTACAGTCACCATCTGCAGTGATTTTGGAGCCCCCAAAAATAAAATCTGTCACTGTTTCCCCATCTATTTGCCATGAAATGATGGGACCAGATGCCATGATTTTAGTTTTCTGAATGTTGAGTTTTAAGCCAACTTTTTCAGTCTCCTCTTTCACTTTCATCACGAGGCTCTTAGAATATTGTTAATGCCTGAATCCTCAATGAAGTTTAATGGCTAACCTGCCAAACCATTCACATTAAGCCTTAGGAATAACATCACCAAGGCTTTGATGTAATTTCTGAGAGAGAATACTCAATAATGTAAAGACAAAGGAATATAGTATGAGTGGAAAGTACCAACTGATCATAACCAAATTAGAATACATCTATGGTTTGAAATCAATCCCTTGACCACACACACACACAATTTTATTATTAACGCTATCTTCTTATCTCAGGTAGAATGAAAAGCTTCATTTCCTCTGGTTGAGGTCAATACAGCCTTACAAAGGACACTGCTGGGTTTTTTTTTGTTTGTTTTATTTTTAAAATTTTCAAGGTCTGCTAAGAGATGAAGTTATTATGAGATTATTCAGCATTCTGATGATTTAACTCTGAGTTTCAATATGCAACATGTGAAGATCCTAGTATACAGATTAGCTGGTATTTGCACTGCTTTCTGTATATGTATATATAAAATTTTTAATGTACTTATTATGGATTTAAAACATTAAGATATTAAATTATGAAAGTAATTCCCAAAATAAAAGCTATTTTGATAAATGTCATAGACACCCTGGTACCTATCAATCCTTATATATCCTTTAGGAGGATATAAGTATTACATTTCTTACATGCAGGAAGTTTGGTGGGTATTTTTACTGTTATGTTTGATGTTGATACCATTTTTTTTTTTGCCTTTTCATAGTTTAAAATTTTTTCTTTTTATTTCTTTCTTTGAAAAAATTTTTCTGATTTCTAAAGTAATGTATTCCTATTATGGAACATTTATAAAATAAAGATTGAAAAGAAGAAAATAATTTCAATGTGCATCATACTTTAGCATTGGTTCATACTTCTTTCTGTATATTTTCAAATAATTAAGATTTAAAATCATCTTATACCCTGCAGTTACTACTTAATGAAATATCCTTTTCCTGTGTCAAAAAATACTCTTTGTTATGAATTTAACTACCACATGATATTCCTTCTTATGGATATTTTATAATTTACAAGATATATTTTATTATAAAATGATTCTGTGGCCATCTTCCTGTGTACGGCAGCATAGATCAGTTTTTGGGATACAGCCTCTGGTACCAGACTGGCTGGATTTGAGTCCTCATTCTACCCTTTTTAAACAAATAATTTTTACTGGAGTATAGTTGCTTCCCCTGGAGTAAGAAACGGCAATCCACTCCAGTATCCTAGCCTGGAAAACTCCCCGGACTGAAGAGCCTGGCGGGCTACAGTCCACAGGGTCACAAAGAGCTGGACGCGCCTGAAGCGACCGCATACACACATAGTTGTTTCCAGCATGTCAGCTTCCACTGAACCGCAAAGGGAATCGGCTGTACGCACGCATATATCCCCTGCTTGGTGTTTTTTTAAATTTCCTTCCCATTTAGGTCATGCCAGAGCACGGAGTGGAGTTCCCTGTGGGCTACAGTAGGTTGTCATTAGCTATCTATTTTTATACAGACAGCCGTACAGAGTGAGGTAAGTCAGAAAGAGAAAAACAAACGTCATGTATGAATCCACATTTGTGGAATCTGAAAAAAACTGGTACAGGCGATCTTATTTGCAGAGCAGAAAGGGACAGACGTGGAGAACAAACATATGGATACCAACGGGAAAAGGGGGCATGTGGGATGAGTCAGGAGGTTGGAATTGACCCATATACACTATTGATAGTATGTATAAAATAGATAACTCATTCTACTCTTTAGCAGCTGAATAACATTGGGTTGGTCACTTATCATCTCTGTTCCTCAATCAATTTATCCATAAAAGGGAATAACAATACTACCTCCCAGAAATGTGAAGGTTACATGAGTTACTGCTGCAAAGTGCCTGGTGAGTGATAAATATCACTGAGCTATTATTACGGGTTGGCCAAAAAGTTCATTTAGGTTTTCCTGTAACATTGTGTGGAAAACTAGAAGGAACTTTTTGGCCAACCAAATATTTTTCTGTATTTCTTATTTTTTCCTTGGCGCTACTATATGGCAATATAGCTATGAGTCAAAGAATATATTCTAAACATGATAAATGCATACCACCAAACTGTACCCAGAACTGTAATAATTCATATCCCTCACCAGTGCAAGACCTGCACCCTCCCTCGTGGCTCAGTTGGTAAAGAATCTGCCTGCAATGCAGGAGACCTAGATTCGAGCCCTTGGTCAGGAAGATCCCCTGGAGAAGGGAATAGCAACCCACTCCAGTATTCTTGCCTGGAAAAACAGACGAGCCTGGTGGGCTACAGTCCATGGGGTCACAAATGAGTCTCACATGACTGAGTGGCTAACACACCAGCACAAAACAATATTCCTCTAATACACCCACTTAGCGTTGAGTTCTCCCCTTCTTTAAATCTGGTTGGGTATTTAAATTGGTAAAATAGTATCTCATGGCTTATTAACCTGCATTTCTATTGATATAAATGAGACAAAATACCAATCATGTATTTTCAGCTATTTTATATTCATGTCTTCATGCTTTTTTTATCCAGTTCTTAAATTTTTAAGAAATTTGTTGCAAAATTTCAATTTGTTGCATAGCTTTCCTTTTTAATCCCTGTTTTGATGTCTTAACGTATGGACAATTTTATATTTATGCATTCAAATCTATCATTCTTTTGCTTTGTAATTTTTTTTTTTATGGTTGAGCTATGCAGCACATGGGATCTTATCAATAGTTCCCTGGCCAGGGATCGAACCTATGCTCCCTCCCAGCCCATCTAAGGCCCTTGCATTGGGAAGTGGGGTTCCAGATCCCAGGACAACAGCACCAAATGGGTGTGGTGTGTCAATAACACACTGAGCTCAGGTACCTGCCTCTGAAGGCACAGCCCAGGCATCTATTTGATAACTGCGTACAGGCGCTGGGGTTCTAAAACCCTTGGAGGCACCTCAGAGAAAGGCAAAGTTTTTGAAATTAGGAAAATTTAGGAGTGAACCTGGGAATCTGTTACTTAGTAGCTGGATCCCCTTGGGTAAACTACTGAACCTCCCTGTGCTCAGGTCCCCCTCCTTTTCAGAAGCAAACTTCACCACTATTTACAATAGCCAGGACATGGAAACAACCTAAATCTGTCCAGTGACAGATGAATGGATAAAGAAGATGTGGTACTACATGGAATAGCGAAGTGAAGTGAAGTCACTCAGTCATGTCCAACTATTTGCGACCCCATGGACTGTAGCCTACCAGGCTCCTCCGTCCATGGAATTTTCCAGGCAAGAGTACTGGAGTGGGTTACATGGAATAGTACTCAGGCACTAAAAGGAACAAAATAGAGTCATTTGTAGAGATGTGGATGAACCTAGAGTCTGTCATATAGAGTGAAGTAAGTCAGGAAGAGAAAAACAAGTATGATATATTAACGTATATCTGTGGGAAAATGGTACTGATGAACCTGTTTCCAAGGCAGGAACACAGACATAGATAGAGAACTGGCGTGTGGACAGACGGAGGGTAAGGGGGGGTGGGACGAGTTGAGATTAGGACTGACATATATATTATCATGTATTAAATAGATAACCAGTGGGAACCTGCCCGACAGCGGACGGAGCTCAGCTCAGAGCTCTGTGATGACCTGGGGGGACGGGGCAGAGAGGCTCACGAGGGAGGGGATATATGTACACAGGCAGCCGATTCACTTTACTGTACAGCAGAACCAACACGGAATTATAAAGCAATTACACCCACCCCGCCAAGAAAAGAGAATGGGAAACATACTTCATTTGGCCTGTAGGAGGCTACATCGAAAACGAAGCACCTAAAAGTCAGTGTCAGACACAAGTAACTGGTAAATGAAAACTCCCACTTCCTTTTCCTGTTCTCACCTTTCTAGAAAAAAAAAAAAAAAAATGGGACGGTTTTAGCCTCTAAAATTATACTATCAGGGAAAGTTGATGATGCTGAATCACCAATTATTCATGTAAGTATGCACATATACTTAATATTTAAAATTATATGCATAACATATATAATGGGGTTCCCTGGTGGCTCAGCGGTAAAGAATCCACCTGCAATGCAGGAGACACATACAGGAGACTCCGTTAGATCTATTCTTGCCTGGGGAATTCCATGGACAGAGGAGCCTGGCCGTCTACAGTCTATGTGGTTGCAAAGCGTCAGCCACGACTGGGCGACTAACACTTTCATACATCCTCACATGTATATGCACACATATTTAACTGATCTTTCAGAAATGCTGCCCCAGAGGCTGGCCGCCTCCTTGGCAGCAGAGGGCAGTGGAAGAATGTGAAGGTGAAAAAGACAGGTCTTTCTTACCTTCAGAAGGGGTCCCGAGGCTGGAGCGGGGGCTTCCGCCACACGGTTCAGACGACGGAGGCAGGCGAGAAACAATACCTGCTGCCTTTCTCCCACCGTGAAACAAGAAAGGAGGAGCCGCCAAGTGTAATGAAACAGGAAAGGCTGAAAAAGAAAAGAAAAAAGAAAACGAACGCGAAGACAGAGAAAGAGTCTGGCAGAACTCAGCTGCGAGTGGGTTGCTCTCTGCTCCAGTTCCGCGGCCGGGGGACGTGTCCTGGGTCTGGGATGCTCAGCGTCCGGGTTTGCTCCGGTCAAGATTCTTCTGAGTCTGGCTTCTCCTCCGGGTCCGGGGTTCTCCCAGTTTGGCGATGCTCCTAGGACGGGGGCGCTTAGAGTCCCCGGTGTCCCAGGTTCGGCCCGTTCTGGGTCCTGGGTGTCCCGGCCCGCGGCGCACCGGGAGCGGAGTGCGCGCTCCTCGCCGCGCTCGGGGTACAGGCTCCTGTCTCTGGGCGCCCCGCCCTTGGGTTCCGGGGAGCGGCTCGCTGAAGCCGGGGACCTAGGGGGCCGTGGAGGCTGCGGCGAGGGGCGGCGCGCCTAGGTCCCCGAAGCTGGCGAGGGGCCCCCGGGGCCAGGAGGGGGCGCGCCTGGGCAGCTCCTACGCACCCTGGGCGCAGCGGGCAGCTTGCACCAGAGCCCCGGAGTCAGTCTTTGGACTGAGAGCATTTGCGCTTTAGGGGAAGGGGCTGGGCCAGCAGGCGACCCCAAGGAGGCAGAAGAGGAGTCCTAATCCTGGGGGCCCGGCTTCGCGAGGCTAACCAAAGGTGCGGAGGACTCGGTGTTTTAAGCCCTGGGGTCCTGGCTGGGTCCTAAGGCTTTCTGCTAAGCCTGATGGATGGGCGTTCCGTCTTGGGAAGTAAAAGAAGCACAGAGGTGTTAAATTGAAATTTTAATAGGGTTAGAAGAAAAGGAGGCCAAAGGAGAAGGTGTGTTTGTAAGTTTTTATAGTGTGCTGTGAGAAATGGAACATTTCCTGCCATATCAGTAAATAAGGATGTCACAGACATCCACGATTTCAGCCCTCCAATGTGAGCCCTAAGGACACTCTGGAAGGAAAGAATACCTGCCATCTAGCTGTCATCAGAATGTAGCCGTTCCCTAAGGTGAACATTGAGGCACTTCAGGACGTGCAAACACAGGATATGACCCCCAGACAGCTGAGATGCACATCAAAGGAATAATTACAATGAGCCCAGACTCTTCCATCTTCCCACACATAAAAAAGAGCTAAATTCCTTAACCTGAAGCATCTGGTTTCTTTCATTAACAGTAATCATTTGATCTTCCCAACTGCCTGCCCTTGGTTGCAAAGCTCCTAAATATCCTAGCTCATCCCCTCACTTCCTCACAGCAGTTTCTCAGAACTATCTGAAACACTATCTCAGGGGTGCAGACCTTATTTTGCCCCAAATACAACTTTAACTCTCAACTCCCACATTGTGCATTTTTTTAAAAAATCAGCAGATGGAACTCAGGATGTATTTTTAGACTGGGCTGTGATTGTATCTTTCAAACAAAAATGAGAAATGAAACCCATGGCAGACAGGTAAAGGGTTTAAAGAGAGTGATTTTCATTCTTTTCATCCAATCAAAGTCATTCAACTAATAAAAGAGAAAAACCATAGGATTTCTCAATAAATGCAATTAAAAAGCAACTGGCAATATTCAATACAGTTTCTTGATTAATAACACTAGGGAAATTAGGAACAGAAGGGACCATTCTTACTCTGATGAAGAACACCTATAAGAAAGCTACATGTAACTACATAATTAAGAGTGAAACCCTTCGGATTTTCCTAAGATGGGGAATAATATAAAGATGTCAGCTCTCACCTAGAACAATCATTTTGTAATTAGTAAAGAAATAAAAATAAAAGGCATAAAGATTGGAAAGGAAGAAATAAAACTACTGGTTTTGGCAGAGGGCATAATTTTATGTTGACCTCCCTTTGAAATCTACAAAAAAAGCCTGTTGGAAAAAATTAATGAATTTATCAAGATCACAAAATACAAGGTGAATATATAGAAATCAATTGTGTAGTGGGAATTCCTAATAATGTACTTTCACAGCTTTGAGAAATTTCACAGAAATAGCACCTGGAAAAATAGCATATATTAAGAAACTATGTTAATGATTATCTTTCATGTTTTCCTTAAGAATAATCTCCCTATTACAAACCCCAAGTCCAAACCCAGAAGGGAGTATGACTGGGATCATAAAAGCATGGACCTTGCAATGCTGGTCAGTGTCAGGCACTAACACTGTCTACGCACTTGCTAATCGTTCCCAAGACTAGCCCAAAAGGGAAAGGCCTGGGGTAAACACAAGGAGATCTGGACTTTGTCAGCGTAGTCCATGACATTTAGGAGTATGTGTCTTGAGAAAGATAAGACCTGAGAAAGTCTTGTAGTCTGCAATTAGGAATAAAAGCTGGACTCAGAATGGACTCTGCACCTCAGTCCATAGAGGCTGCAGATCCGCTGACCCATTGCACCAGATTTCGTGTTGTCTTCATTTTCCTCGCTTGCTACCAGACCGTTAGTGCAACAGATTGTAATTCTATATACTAATAATAGATATTTGGAAAATGAACTTTGTTAGAAAGATACCACTTACAAAAACATAAAAAAATCAAATACTAAAGGATAATTTTTTTCAAAGATATGCAAGATATCTACTATGAAATCTACAAAATACCACTAGGAGACAGGAAAGACCTCAGTGAATGGGGGGCTAGACCATGTCTATGAATGGGAGACTCATTGTTAAGGTATCTACTCTCCACAAACTACAGAATTTATAGAGTCTGTATATTCAGTCACAGGCGGAGTTTTCAAAAAAACTGAAACACTTTCTAAAAATCATATGAAAATGCAAACCATCTAGAATAGTCAGAACAATCTTAAAGAACAAAGAGGAATCAAACCAACTTGAAGGTTTACAACAAGGCAATGGTAATCTTGGTAGTGTGATATTAGCATAAGCATATACGTGGAAAATAAAAGAACAGATCCATACTTATGTAGTCTGGGCTTCCCTTGTGGTTCAGCTGGTAAAGAATCTGCCTGCAATGTGGGAGACCTGGGTTTGATCCCTGGGTTGGGAAGATCCCCTGGAGAAGGGAAAGGCTCCAGTATTCTGGCCTGGAGAGTTTGATGGATTTGTATAGTTCATGGGGTCACAAAGAGTCAGACATGACTGAGCAATTTTCACTTTCACATATATAGTCTATAGCTATTTAACCAAAATACCATGTCAGTTCAGTAGGGAATGAAAAGTATTTTACAAATGTTGCTGAAGTAATTGGGTATCCCTATGGCAAGAATACACAGAACTGTACAAAAAAGATCTTCATGACCCAGATAATCACGATGGTGTGATCACTCACCTAGAGCCAGACATCCTGGAATGTGAAGTCAAGTGGGCCTTAGAAAGCATCACTACAAACAAAGCTAGTAGAGGTGATGGAATTCCAGTTGAGCTGTTTCAAATCCTAAAGGATGATGCTGTGAAAGTGCTGCATGCAATGTGCCAGCAAATTTGGAAAACTCAACAGTGACCACAGGACTGGAAAAGGTCAGTTTTCATTCCAATCCCAAAGAAAGGCAATCCCAAAGAATGCTCAAACACAATTGCACTCATCTCACATGCTAGTAAAGTAATGCTCAAAATTCTCCAAGACAGGCTTCAGCAATATGTGAATTGTGAACTTCCAGGTGTTCAAGCTGGTTTTAGAAAAGGCAGAGGAACCAGAGATCAAATTGCCAACATCCGCTGGATCATCGAAAAAGCAAGAGAGTTCCAGAAAAACATCTATTTCTGCTTTGTTGACTATGCCAAAGCCTTTGACTGTGTGGATCACAATAAACTGTGGAAAATTCTGAAAGAGATGGGCATACCAGACCATCTGACCTCCCTCTTGAGAAACGTATATGCAGGTCAGGAAGCAACAGTTAGAACTGGACTTGGAACAACAGACTGATTCCAAATAGGAAAAGGAGTATGTCAAGGCTATATATTGTCACCCTGCTTATTTAACTTATATGCAGAGTACATCATGAGAAACGCTGGGCTAGATGAAGCACAAGCTGGAATCAAGATTACCGGGAGAAATATAATCTCAGATATGCAGATGACACCACTCTTATGGCAGAAAGTGAAGAGGAACTAAAAAGTCTCTTGATGAAGGTGAAAGAGGAGAGTGAAAAAATTGGCTTAAAGCTCAACATTCAGAAAACTAAGATCATGGCATCTGGTCCCATCACTTCATGGGAAATAGATGGGGAAACAGTGGAAACAGTGTCAGACTTTATTTTTGGGGGGCTCCAAAATCACTGCAGATGGTGATTGCAGTCATGAAATTAAAAGATGCTAACTCCTTGGAAGGAAAGTTATGACCAACCTAGATAGCATATTAAAAAGCAGAGACATTACTTTGCCAACAAAAGTCTGTCTGGTCAAGGCTATGGTTCTTCCATTGGTCATGTATGGATGTGAGATTTGAACTATGAAGAAAGCTGAGTGCCGAAAAATTTATGCTTTTGAAGTGTGGTGTTGGAGAAGACTCTTGAGAGTCCCTTGGACTGCAAGGAGATCCAACCAGTCCATCCTAAAGGAGATCGGTCCTGAGTGTTCATTGGAAGGACTGATGTTGAAGCTGAAAATCCCATACTTTGGCCACCTTATGTGAAGAGTTGACTCATTGGAAAAGACCCTGATGCTGGGAGGGATTGGGGGCAGGAGGAGAAGGGGACGACAGAGGATGAGATGGTTGGATGGCATCACCGACTCGATGGACATGTGTTTGAGTAAACTCCGGGAGTTGGTGATAGACAGGGAGGCCTGGCGTGCTGTGATTCATGGGGTCGCAAAGAGTCGGACACAACTGAGTGACTGAACTGAATTGATAGGGGGATATTTCTATATACAAATATTAATTTACAATAGACCATAGACTTAAGCAGAAAAGCTGGAATCATGCACAGTTCATAAGAGTACATACATAAGACAAATTCTCCATGACCTTGGGATAAGCAAAATATATATATATATATATATATATTAGAACACAGAAAACACTATCCATGTAACAAAAATTGATAAGTTGGGCATAATCAAAATTTTAAATGTCTGCTAATCAATAATCGGTGATTTAAAAAATGAATAGGCAAACCTGGAAAAATTCTTACCTTACTTCTTTCTGAAAAGGAACTGCCCCTCCCAAAGAGACTAGTAAGGTGAGAATTATCAGCAGACATTTGAATTTTTTTTTCAGTTTTATTTATTTATTTTCTTTACAATATTGTATTGGTTTTGCCATACATTGACATGACTCCGCCTTGGGTGTACATGTGTTCCCCATCCTAATTTTTCAGTTTCTTTTATTATGGAGCTAGGGAAGAGATTATTTTCAATTCCCTGTTATGATATCCCATGTATTTGCTATAGAAAGATTTCATATTTGGCTTTATGCTTTCAAGTAGTTAATGCAAAGAAGGAAGTAAAATCAGTTCCAAAATATCCTGTGTTCATAAATCAGAAAAGCCTCTGTCATTCTAGGTGGTAGTGAATCTGGAGAGAATGTACTCTTTATAGCAGTGGTCCCCAACTTTGTTGGCACCAAGAACCGGTTTCATGAAAAACAATTTTTCCAAGGCCGGGAGGTGGGGGGGGGGAGGGCGAGGAGGGGGGAGGGGGGATGGTTTAGGATGATTCAAGCACATTACATTTCTTGTGCACTTTATTTCTATTATTATTACATCAGCTCCACCTCAGAGCATCAGGCATTAGATCCCAGAGGTTGGGGACCTCTGCTTAACAGAACATAGAACGAAATCCACATTACAAGAAATGTCTTAACAAGTTGTCATTATTTAATGAATTCTTACTCTGGTCTAAATACTTTTATTTCTCACTTGATTAGCACAGAAATGCAAGGAGTTTGGTATGATTATTCTCATTTCTCTCATATGAAATAAATTTTAGAATCGAAAATAACAAATATAATGACGAGTAGGTAATTGAGTAAAGTATGCCAGCAAAATCGGCAATATTGAGATGATAAAAATTAAGCATCTGGTTGAATAAACTCTAATACGTTCTGGCAGAATGAGGAAGATTTAATACTGGTGTTCCGGTAGAGATGATCTGAGTGTCCTTTAAGATTACATGAAAATTTAATTCTAAAACTTTCAAAATATGTTCAAAATGTGTAATATAGACAAGGAATAAGGAGAGAGAGGATGAGAGAGTGAGAGAGAGAAAGAGTAGCTAGAAGATGCTAGACCACAGTGGAGAAGGACTAGCCAAGGGAGATGGAACGTGAGGTCAGGAGTCCGGGAGCTTGAGGCTGAAAATCCCTGGGCATTTTGCATGCCCCCGGAATCAGGGAAACCCAAGTAAGCTAGAGTATGACGCCTGAGGTCTGAAATCCCTCCGCTATAGTCCTATTACCGGAGCTCAGTGTCTGGTAGAGCAGCGTGACCCAGTTAGGAGAAATTCGGGTGCACAACACAGGATGCATTCGCCGTCAAAGCAAGCACTATTACCCCTGGGCACTCAAGGAGGCCAAGCTTGGCGTTTTCCTGGGGAGTCGGCTTGGCGCCGGTGGCATGTGGTACCTTACGTGTTTCCAGAACTTGGAATTCAGGGACCGCCTGTTGGCCGCGTCGTCCTCCCTCCACTTGATGGTCCCCTGAACTTTGATGAGATGCTTCAGGGAGTCCTGAAGCTCCTCAAGCTGCAGGCCGCCAGGCGGGCACAGAGCCTCCATTTCAATGAGGATGGCCTTGGAGTCCTGCTGAATGAGGGCGCTGTGCAGGGCGATCTCCCGCTCGTAGGTGAACTCCTTGCTGTGCACGATCTCGGCAGTGAGGATGAAGAGGTGCCGCCTGCTCATCCGGATGCTGGTCTCCACTGTGCTGGCTACATCTAGTGATAAAAGATACGGGGGAGAGGTTAGGACCTGCACACCGCTGTCACCGCGCCGGTCAAGCCCTCTTGTCTCCCAGGCAGAGCAGCCCAGAGTTCTCCAGCTCAGGGGGAACCGACAGTTACATAGCAGGAGACTTGGAATGCAGGTTCATTGTCTACACGTTGTGGCTTCCCTGGTAGCCCAACTGGTGAAGAACCCGTCTGCAATGCGGGAGACCCCGGTTCGATTCCTGGTCCGGGAAGATCCCCTGGAGAAGGGAACAACTACCCACTCTAGTATTCTTGCCTGGAGAAGTCCATGGACAGAGGAATTATCTACACAATAGCTTCCTAGAATGTTAGTTTACTTGTTGCAAAAGGACTTAGAATTATTAAAATGTTTTGATTTTTCATTGGAGGATAATTGCTTAATAATGTTGTGTTCCTTTCTGCTGTACAACATGAATCAGCCATAAGTATGCACATATCCCATCCATCTTGAGCCTCCCTCCCAACCCCGCTTCATCCCACCCTCTAGGTCATCACAGGGCTCCCAACTGAGTTCCCTGTGCAGTATAGCTACAATATCCATTGTAATGTTTATACTTCCATGCTACTCTCCCTCTGACTTAGAATTTTAACTCTCTTATTAAAGAGCGCAAACTCAGGAACCTTTGCTTCTCTGAACTGACTCAAGTCTCAGGAAGTCTTGGATCCACTTTGCTCCCCACCCCCAACCCCTTGTAATCTCTGTTGTAGAAGCCACTTTGATTCAAACTAGGAAAATCTTAAGGAAGATGAGATCCTTTGTCAAGCCACTGTTTGTGGACCATCAGCTCTACGGTGATTTCCCTTAACTTCTGGGTGGAGTGAAAACATGTAAAACACGCAGCTGTCAGAGCAAGGAGGGAACTGTGATGGAGGAACAACCATGAAAAAAAAAAAAAAAAGTCCAGACCTTCTTAGAGAGCAAGGGCCAAAGACTGCCAGTCCACAGGGTTGGAAACAGGAAATAAGTGTCAATAGTGCCAGCCAGAGACCTTGTGTCAGTAGATCCTAACAGAAATCTCAGAATACTTGAAAGCACTGAGCAGAGAGAGTTTAATGAAAGGACAGTTGATAAAAGATGTGGGCAGAGCCAAGGGAAATCAATGAGAGACGCTCAGACCTCCACAACTGGTGACATCAGAGAGTGACAGTCACCCTCCAGGTGTGAAAGAGCCCGAGGTGTGGACCTGGAGGACCAGCTGACAGGGGCCAGTGCTCAGCAGGAAGCACGGCCACCTGGGTACCCCACCTGGAGGGGACCAGGGATACACCCTGCCCTCTGAGCACCTGCCTGTGCCTCCCGCTGGCCACGCCCGGTGTGAAGCAGATGGCGCCTTCCATAAAGATCAGTCACCAGGCCACTGGACGGAGCAGGGTGGGGGCGGGGGGTGTTGTGGAGCGGGCTTGAAAGGGCAGATGGCGGGTAACCGTCATGCGAAGAAATGCACTGCAGGGGCCAGTTATGAACTTTTTCTAAGGGAAAAGTGACTTTGGGTGTTGGTTTTTATTTATTTTGGTTGAGGTGAAATCAGAGGACATGGGCTTCCCAGGTGGCGCTAGTGGTAAAGAATCCGCCTGCCAATGCAGGATGCGTTAGAGATGTTGGTTCCATCCCTGGTCAGGAAGATCCCCTGGAGAAGGAAATGGCAACCCACTCCAGTATTCTTGCCTGGAGAATTCCGTGGGCAGAGGAGCCTGGAGGGCTACAGTCCACGGAGTCCACAAATAGCCAATGGGTAGAGCTGGAGGAAGAAGGGCGTCTCGGGAGAGATGTGGGTTGCATCTTCCTGAATTGTATACTCTACAGTTCTCCCAAGCTGGTACTAGGCCATTAACATTACCTAAATATTTCAGGATAACTCAGATTCACCTGTGATGTGTTCATTTACTTCTTTTTTAAAAAATTAATTTATTTATTTTAATTGGGGGCTAATTACTTTACAATATTGTAGTGGTTTTTGCTATACATTGACATGAATCAGCCACAGGTGGACATGTGTCCCCCATCCTGAAGCCCCCTCTCCCCTCCCTCCCCATCCCATCCCTCAGCGTTGTCCCAGTGCACTGGCTTTGAGTGCCCTGTTTCACGCATCGAACTTGGACTGGTGATCTATTTCACATATGGTAATAGACATGTTTCAATGCTGTTCTCTCAAGTCGTCCCACCCTCGGCTTCTCCCACAGAGTCCAAAAGTCTTCTTTATATCTGTGTCTCTTTTGCTGTCTCGCATGTAGGTATCTGAATCCCTCTTTGTAGTAGGAATGTCCATTTAAACTCACAGTCTAAGAAATGAACCCTCCCTCATTCCTGTTTCAAATGCTTCCTGGTCCCTGAGGAATTCGAGTAGCATTAGAAGGAGGGTTTCCAAAGTGCCTTCCTTCAAGACCCTGTCCATCTGGGGGTAGCTACAGGAAGGAGGAAATTAACACATTCCCTCCCTGAGGCTGGCCATTCTAGGAGATATCTGAAAGATGAATGGGCTTTTTACTTGGCTTTCTCACCTCCCCCACCCATCTCTGTTCTATAAAAGAACCTGGCATCCAGACCCCAACAAGTTGATTATTTTGAGACGTTAGTTAGGGGAAGAAGAAACACTACTGAAATGCTAGAATTGTGACCCAACAGTCAAAAGCAGGTGAAACTGACTAGGAGTATTAAGAAACAGAAGACACAGTTCTATCTGTTCTTGTGAGGACATACATTTTCAAATGTTTCTTCAGTGTCAGGAGAGTTATAAAAACTTTTTGAGTCCTTTCAAATATGTTAGCCAGTGCCTCTGGATAGGAGAATGTAATTTTTTGGATGTTAAGTCTTTCAGATCTAGACAGACTTCAGAGATGTCAGTTCTCCTCGTGGTGGACACGGGAAGTGAAGCAGGGGCTGGTGGATGTGCCCAGTTGCTCAGCCACGTCCAACTCTTTGTGACCCCAAGAACTGTAGCCCGCCAGGCTGCTCTGTCCATGGGATTTCCCAGGCAAGAATACTGGAGTGGGCTGCCACTCCCCTTTTCAGGGGATCTTCCCGACTCAGATAGAACTCTTGTCTCCTGTATCTCCTGCATTGGCAGGTGCACTCTAACCACTGTGCCGCCAGGGAAGCCCGAAGTAGGGGCTGGGCCCTGCCAGAGTCACAAGCAAGGATGTCTTACCCTGTCTTCACATCACTGCCACTCCTGTGAAGACCTCAGGATCAGAGTGGTGATGGGGACAGGAGAAGACAAGAAGTACTTCCTTCTTCTGGAGAAATATTTATAAGTTCTGGTCCTAAGACCTGGAATAATGATCGCAACTCCTGATCCAAGAGCTCATCACTTAGCTTTCTGAAGAATGAGAGTTTCTTTCCCTGATGGGTGTGGATAAGTTTACCTTGTCCAGGGAGCAGGTCTCTCCCATAGATGCATAAGTTGTAACCACATTTATTTTCAAGAACATCGGGCAGAATCTGGTGAACAAAGTACTCCACAGAGCTGGCCCCCTCTGGACCGTTTTTGCAGCTTCGTGGATAGATCACATAAGCATCATAGATCTTCCCATCTGAACATGAGAACAAGAAACACAATGTTATTAACTGGTCCTTAAAAAATTCTCATTTTACTCTTGATAGACATTTCTCTTGGAGTTTTAGGGTTATTGGTGAATATGCCATACCCCCTCAAATATTCTAGAATCTGGAGAGGATGACAACAATCTACTGTCGCCAAAATGTCATCAGGAAGTGACTTCCCAGGTGGCACAGTGATACAGGATCAACCTGCCAATAGAGGAGATGCAAGAGACTTGGGTTTGGTCCCTGGGTTGGGAAGACCCCCCTGGAGCAGGAAGTGACAATTCACTGCAGTATTTTTCCCTGAGAAATCCCATGGACAGTGGGACCTGGCGGGCTACAGTCCATGGGGTCACAAAGAAGTCAGACACGACTGAGCACACACACAGTACAGTCATCAGGAAACTAGTCTTAGTCCCAACATTCTCCTTTTTACTGTCTCAGACCTGAACAGAGTTCAAGTTGAACTTGAACAGAGTTCAAGTTGTTCAGACTGAACTCAGACAAGTCCCTGACCAGTTTAGTTCAAACCATATTGTCCTGTTTGATTAATAATATATTAATAAGTATTTATAGTCACAGATAAGGGATTTTTTTGCTGTGCCAGGCAAATCTAAATTTTAGTTTTTGTTTTCCCCATGGGGAAGTGAAAATGCTAAAAGGTAGTTCTTGGTGGCAAGGGAGGAGAAATGTTTAAGGGGTCTGAATTTCTCACAAATCAAACAATTAGCTCTAGTTGAGTGACTCATATGGAAAATCTAAATTTTATCTGCCTCCTAATAAAAGAATCGTGTTCATATTTAGCAGGTATAACTGCTTCCTTTCATGTGTATATATACGTAGGGAGGTAAGACTCATTATGGAACAGGGTTTCTGGTAAAAATACACCTACAATCTGATGGAACTTTCTAACATGTTCACCTCTGGAAAAGAGGAACAATTTTGTAAATGTTTGACTTCCGTAAAGTTTTACCAGTACAAATTTCCCCAAATGCCCTTTCTGAGCTGGGAGCAGATTCTGTTATTGAGGAATTAGTAAGAACAGCAATTCTACTGGGGAGAAAATTGGAGCCATTTAGGTGAATTTCAGAACCACAAGGAATGACCAAACAGGATGAAGAGTGTCCTCTGAGTACTCAAAAAGATTTATTGATAATACGCTAATAATAAGCAAGAGAAAATCTAGGTTTAGTAGCATAACTATTAAGAGATTATTAGAAGCAAACAACAGCCATTATAGAACCTTTTCTATTAAAGAAAATTTGAAACTTGCCACTTACCATTCGTAGTTTTGGAAGGTCTAGCTATGTCTCTCCAGAACAGAATAATCTCAATCCAGAACACTTTTAGAATTATCACCAAGCCATTGATTAGTAATAATAACAGGCTAAATCCTGCAAGCATGTAGTAGGTACTTTGTTGATCCACTATTCAAAAGATGGGGGAGGAGAAACATGATCATTATTATTTCTAAAACAGAAGAAAATAAAAAAACACGTGGGTGCTGGCATCCATTGGGAGGACAAGAGATTCACACAAGGACTGCCTATGTGGAATTCTCATGGCTGTTTCAAGAATCAGTAAATTAATGGTTATTGAGCCTCTATTCTGTGCAAGGCACCGGGTTAGGCATTGTAGGGGATTTTCAAAGCATAAGACATACAGTTGTTCTCGCTCAGTCAGGTCTGACTCTTTGCGCCCCCATGGACTGCAGCACACCAGGCTTGTCTGTCCTTCACCATCTCCTGGAGTTTGCTCAAACTCATGTCCATTGAATCAGTGATCCTACCCAACCATCGCATCCTCTGTTGTTCCCTTCTCCTCCTGCCTTCAGTCTTTCCCAGCATCAGGGTCTTCTCAATATAAAAGATAAAGAGACACAGGTAAACTTAGCTAAGATAGGAAGTGAAAGCATCAGTTTTAGCTAAAAGAGGTTTTAGGAAGGTGTACCCGCTGTGTGCTGGACTAGCAATTGGAGACTTCCTGCGGAATGAGGTCCCTGGAAGATGAGTGAGACTCGGAGAGTTTCAAAAGAAGATATGCACTCCTGGCACAGAAGGATGCTGTGATCCCAAGGGCAGAGATGGGAGTGTGTTTTCTGAGGGAGACAGATACTCTAATTTGGGGAATTGCTGGAATACATGATTGGAAAGCTGGATCTAGGCCTAGGTTCTGATCAGACTGGAGGGTCCAGCTAACGCATTTTGTCTCTATCCTGGTTGTGGGAGCCACTGAAGAGTGTTGAGTGGTTCCTTAACAATAAAGGTGGTTTTCAAGCAAGATTAGTCTGGAAGTTTTGTTTCCGTGGCCAATAGATCCTCGGAGTAGAATGAGATGAGAAGTTTCTGAAGTATGGGAGGGGCCAGATTCGTGTAATAAGGAGAGAGGAATGGACAAGCTTGGCATTGGTGGCATCAGGGAGAAATAATCAACAGGTCTTTAGAGACTTATCACATCTGGGGTTGGTGACACAGGAGAGCAAAGGGGAAAACAAGAACTTTGTAAGTCTCTAATGAGTGTTTGATGAAGTCAAATTACTGGGTTTTTGGTCCTAAATACACCGTTATTTCCCTTCTGTTGAACATTTTTTAGCTATTGCTGCACCTTTACCTTTACTCATTGCTTCACAACATATATATGCAAGATGGTCCCCATCTGGACTGTATCAGATATATACAAACTGAATGTAGGGACTGTGCTCATCAATAGTAATTTTGGCTGTTGTAAGTTTACTTCCCTCTTTAAAATTGTTAACCGTCCTATCTGACAAATAGTCCTACTTAACGATAAATGTGAGGAGACTCAAATGAGATTTGGCTGTATAATTCCCTTTTCATTTCCATCTGATCTCAAAACATAGGCTCCCAGTTTTGCCAAAGAAAATCACTGGTCCAGATTTGCAAATTCTTTCATTAGTTCATCAGCTCCCTGACTATCTAGCACTATGAAATCAAGAATTACCAAGGTGGGGAATTCCCTGACAGTCCAGTGGTTAGGACTCTGCACTTCCTCTGCAGGGGGCACAGGTATGATTCCTGGTCAGGGAATTAAGATCCCACATGCCTAATGGCACGACCAAAAAAAAATTCTTTTTAATAAAAAAAATGTACAAAGAATGACTGAAGTGAGCTGATTGAAAACTGAAAATTGGCAGTGAGCCTAGTATCTGTCTTATCGTCAGTTTAATGGGGGAGGAGAAACATGATCATTATTATTTCTAAAACATTCCCTACGTAAATTATTTCAACTCGATTCCTCTCCAGGTCACTTTTTCTAAAAATAATATTTGGACATGTGCTGGGAATCCCAATTTCTTGCACAATATGCATGTGACTGATTTACAAGCAGAAAGAAGTTAATTCAAGACATTAAGAGAAGTTGAAGTTCAGTATCTTCCTAAATGTTACTTTACAAATGCATCAGTCAGTTCAGTTCAGTCACTCAGTCGTGTCCGACTCTTTGCGACCCCATGAATCACAGCACGCCAGGCCTCCCTGTCCATCACCAGCTCCCGGAGTTTACTCAAACACATGTCCATCGAGTCGGTGATGCCATCCAGCCATCTCATCCTCTGTCGTCCCCTTCTCCTCCTGCCCCCAATCCCTCCCAGCATCAGGGTCTTTTCCAATGAGTCAACTCTTCATGTGAGGTGGCCAAAGTACTGGAGTTTCAGCTTCAGCATCAGTCCTTCCAATGAACACCCAGGACTGATCTCCTTTAGGATGGACTGGTTGGATCTCCTTGCAGTCCAAGGGACTCTCAAGAGTCTTCTCCAACACCACACTTCAAAAGCATAAATTTTTTGGCACTCAGCTTTCTTTATAGTCCAACTCTCACATCCATACATGAATACTGGAAAAACCATAGCCTTGACCAGATGGACCTTTGTTGGCAAAGTAATGTCTCTGCTTTTTAATATGCTGTCCAGGTTGGTCATAACTTTCCTTCCAAGGAGTAAGCGTCTTTTAATTTCATGGCTGCAATCACCATCTGCAGTGATTTTGGAGCCCAAAAAATTAAAGTCTGACACTGTTTCCACTGTCTCCCCATCTATTTCCCATGAAGTGATGGGACCAGATGCCATGATATAAATAATCTTTATATGTGATGCCTAACACTGAATATTTTCCATAAGTGTTTATAAACAGGAAAAGCTGTGTCTGAGTCCTGGCTCATAAAACTGCACAATTAGTCAACCTCTCTTTCAGTTTCCTAATCTATAAAAGTAGATAATAATAATAATAGTAACTTCATTATGGATTTTTTATAAAACAAATGAAAAATTATATGAAAAATAGTGACTGGTCTTCATACTTAGAGAACAATGCATAAATGTTTATTATTACTATTATGATTATTATTATTTCCTGATGGCTCAGACAGTAAAAAATCTGCTTGCAATGTAGGAAACCTGGGTCAATCCCTGGATTGGGGGATCCCCTGCAGAAAAGGGTGGCAACCCACTCCAGTATTCTTGCTTGGAGAATCCCATGGACAAAGGAGCCTGGCGGGCTACAGTCCTTGGGGTCACAAAGAGTTAAACACGGACTGAACACACACATTATTATTATTAATAGTAGTAGCATCAAATGTTGAATATTTAATCATATGGGGACATAGGCTTTTTAAGTTTTCATTTTTAAAATTCAGGACAGTGTATAATTTCTTTTACTGTATTATTAGAAACAAAGAAACTTATTGTGACCATTAAAAACAGTTGCAACAATTTTTGTTTAATTTACACAGTTATTGAGACAGAGTATAATTGTGTTGATTTGAAGAAAAACAGGTGAAAGTTAGCATATAAAGATGATTTAGAAGGAACAAAATCACATGTATGCGTAACATGAGAACAATTCCAGCTGGGAGCTCTGTGATGACCTAGAGGGGTGGGATGGGGGCAGGGATGGGAGAGAGATCCAAGGTGGGAGATATATGTATATGCATAGCTGATTCACTTGGTTGAACAGCAGAAACGAACACAACAAAAGCAATTACATTCCAATCAAAAAATAAAAAGAAAGAAAGAAAGCAATTCCAATACACAGGGACCTAGAGAACATTCATAAAATGTGAGCACAGACAGCAATGGGATAAGGACACCATGGCAGAGTTGGGTCACGTGGCTTCCCCTTTCCTGTGGGGTCTTCCGTGCCCACCAGCACCACAAATGTCACCATAAAATGACATCTCATCAGGGTCAACACATCTGAGATGACATGGATACATATATGTATATATAACTAGCAGAATCTGACAACGCATGGAGCATGATAATAATATTTAAAATCATCTACAGTAGTCATGGTTCTGTTGTTTTATAAAAACTTACAAATCAGTGGTTTGTGTTGAATTCAAACAAGAAAATTCCGAAAGACCACCTCAGGCAAAGACTAAATAACCCTATCAAATTAGTTAAACTTTCCCATCTCTCCCAATCAAGTGGTGCCTCTGTGGGTTTATTCAAATTAATCTGGACTATACCCCACTTGGGCTTCCCTGCTGGCTCAGCTGGTAAAGAATCCACCTGCAATGCGGGAGACCTGGTTTCGATCCCTGGGTTGGGAAGATCCTCTGGAGGAGGGCATGGCAACCCACTCCAGTGTTCTTGCCTGGAGAATGCTCATCGACAGAGGAGCCTGGCAGGGCTACAGTCCATGGGGTCACAAAGAGTCCAACACGACTGAGCACCTAAGCACAGCACAGTACCCCACTTATGGGTATAAACTGGGAGTTGAACTCTCCCTGTGACTATATGACAAACACATTAAATAATTTCTACATCATCACACATGGAGTGACAAGAAAAGATATCAAAAATTTCCCTGCCCCCTTTGTTACACTGGAATAAATGCTTCATCTAACCAATGGAGTGTCTTTACTTGGATGTGCAAACAAGTGAGAATCGACAGGTGCTCAGGAAGGAAGTGTTTGTTTGTGAAACTATGTTTTGCTGCCATCATTGTGCACAGTTGTACATGGAGGGAGTGGAAGAAAGATGCACTCACTCCCAGGGAGAAGGCGTGTGTCCTTACTGACTGGTTTAACAGGGTCTGAGTGTGCTGATCGTAAAAAGCACAGTGACAGTTCAAGGGCTTCCTTTCTGTCTTGAATTCTGTCTCTCTACACAATATATACCTATCTCTATATACAGTGTATATATGTGTAATGCCTACACCCAAGACAAATCTTTTCTCCCCCTGCCTTCTTCAATTTGTGAGATGGAGCATTCTGTTGTCTTGATGGATTTTCCGGCAACCACCGGCCAACACACTGTTCTCTGAGAATATGATTTCAGCTTACAGTTGATACAGCAAACTCAAGTGACTGCAGTCTCAGAAACATGTCTTACTTGGATTTTTCCTCCTTAGTGTTATAGTGTGCGTGATGAAGCCATAGAAATTCATGGCCAGACAGTCATACTTCCATGTCAAATCCTCTTCTTTGACATCCTCGATTTTTAAAACAGCTCTTCGGCAAGTCAGCTCACCACTAGGATTAAACAGCAGGCTGTTACTTCCAGTGCTTACCGTGCAGCTGCAAACCAGGGGGGAAGGTGGGGGCTGCTTTAACTGCCGCTGAAAAGTACCTTTGCATGAGCTCCTGCGTCGCTTGTATTCTCGTTTCACCGAAGTTCTTAACCTCACTTCCATTCACCCGCCAGAAGGCCTCAGCCATGACCTGATGGCCTTTCCCAAAGCAAGCCAAGCACGTTACGTTTGTCGGTTTTCCTAGATGAGAAGGAAAGAAACTCACCAATAAAATTCTGTTCAAATGGGATTTAATTTAACGTGAAAAAAATTCACTGAACACCCTCTGTGTGCCATGAAAAAAAGTGGAAGTGTCACTAACTCGCATCTCTTTTTGACCCCATGGACTGCAGCCTGCCAGCCTCCTCTGTCCATGGAACTTTCCAGGCAAGAATATTGGAGTGGGCTGCCACTCCCTTGAGGGATCTTCCTGACCCAGGGAGCCAGTCCTCATCTCCTGCACTGCAGGCAGATATGTGGCCATAAATGGATCCCCATTTCCCTTCTTCATCGTCAGCACCTTCTTCTTTCTCTGCCCCCCCTTGCCTCCTCCTCTCCTCTCCCAGCATCTTCATTTCACTCACAGGTCAAGGTGAAGCTCAGCCCCCTCTCCCCTCTCCTTTCTCCCCTGCTTTGCAGCAGAAACTCAAGAGCCTTCACCAATGCCACATTGTAATCTAGGATTTCCCTTTATTATACATTGAAATTTATCTTTTTTAATTGGGGTATAGCTGCTTTAAAAAAAAAAAAAAGGATAGAGTTGTTTGGGGTTTCCCAGGTGGCTCAGTGGTAAAGAATCCTCCTGCCAATGCAGGAGACGCAGGTCGATCCCTGGGTTGGGAAGATCTCCTCGAGAAGGGAAGGGCAACCCCCTCCAGCATTCTTGCCTAGGAGATCCCATGGACCGAGGAGCCTGGCGGGCTCCAGTTCATGGGGTTGAGAAGAGTGGGACACGAGTGAGCACCTGAGCACACATACGTGCTTTACAATGTTCTGTTAGTTCCTGCTGTGCAACATCACGAATCGGGTGTATGTATACACATATCCCCTCCCTCGTGGACACCTACCCCACCTCCATCCCAACCTTCCAGGTCATCACAGAGCGTCAAGCCCAGCTCCCTGCCCGACAGAGCAGGTTCCCACTGGCCGTCTGATTCACACACAGCAGTGTATATATGGCAGTCCCAATCTCCCGGTTCATGCCCCACCCCTCCACCGTTTCCACACATCCATTCTCTACATCTGCGTCTCTGTTCTTGCCCTGCAAATAGGTTCATCTGCCCCATTTCTCTAGATTCCACATATATGCATTAATATACAATATTTGTTTTTCTCTTTCTGACTTTTTTCACTGTGTGGGGAATATTACTCAGCCATAAAAGGGAATGAAATTGGGTTATTTGCAATTTCTTTTTAATGGCTCTCTTCCACTCCTTTCTCATCCTACCAAATCCCCCTCCTTTCCCTGTTATTACCTTTGTAGGTAAAACCATTTCACCTGACTCAGCTACAATTTCACGATTTCTAACTATTCCACTATTTATTATCTTTTAACAAGAGCCTCTCTAGTCTCCCTCCTGTTAATTTGAGACTTCCTCCTTCAGAGGAAGGACTTAAGGGCTGTTTCCTGCCTTAGGACAGTGCATTCAGCTGTCCCCTACTGAGTTCATCATTCCTGGGTCAAGAATTAGTCATCCAGGGACTTCCCTGGTGGTCCAGTGGTTAAGAATTCTCCTTCCAGCGCAGGGGGGTGTGAGGTCAATCCCTGGTCGGGGAGCTAAAAGATCCCATATGCCTCACGGCCAAAAAGCCAAAACGTAAAACAGAAGCAATACTGTAATACATTCAGGAAAGACTTTAAAAATACTAAACAACCAAACAAACAAGAGGCATCTGAAGAGAGAAAAGGAGCTCAGAGTCTCCCAGGAGGTGAAAATGGTATAATCTGTGATAATCGGAACACAAGGTACTCTAGTGTTCTAATAGAAAGATGGGGCTTCCCAGGTGGCGCTAGTGGTAAAGAACCCGCATGCTGGTGCAAGGAGATGTAAGAGATGTGGGTTGCGAGTGGGATCCCTGGGTTGGGAAGACATCCTGGAGAATTCTTGCCTGGAGAATCCCATGGACAGAGGAGCCTGGCGGGCTGCAGTCCATGGGGTCCCAGAGAGTGGGACATGACTGAGGTGACTTAGCACAGTACATATTGATCTGTCTAAGCCTAACCATCCACAAACATAAAGTGGGACAATATCTACCTCCTGGACAGAAGCAAGAGGGAAATGAGGCAACATGGGCAAAAGCACCAAAACACAAAAAGCAAAGCAGAGCATGGTACAAATGTAAGTGCCATATGTGGTGGTGAGCACATACCCCTGATACCAGAAAGTGCCCGAGACGGGTGTTTCCAAGTATATCTCATTCAATCCTCAAGACCTGCTATGGAGACAGCCTGACCCCGGGGTCACACGGAAGGATTTTCCAGGCAAAAATTTTATAGTGTTCTTATCGTTTTCTTACCAATTTCCACTTCCTTTATTTCATTTTGTGCAGGTGCTTTAATTTCAGGAGGCAAAGAAAAGCCCTGCTCCTCTGAAATTAAAAACAAAGACAGAATTTCAGTATTTGGAGAGCATTGAGTAGCCGTCAATACAAAGCTTGTATTTTCTTATTTCTGTCCTATTTTCATAGCGACGTTTCTCACATCTTTCGAAAGTGATCCATGGCAACAAGTACACATGTATACACATACACCCGCACACACAAATAAAACAAAAACAGTCAAACAACACCTTTCTGCTACCAGCTATGTTGTTTTTTTGATATTTTCTCTTCTCTTTTTTTATTGTTGAAACAAATACTACGCAAAGCATTAAATGAATTGCATAATGTAGCAATTGCCAGAAAACCTCAATTCTATAGAGTAGGCAGAACACTACAGGGAAGATTTCCAAAGGCCCGTGCAAGTGATAAACACATAAGTCTACACTTGTACTCACAGCCTTCCACCTGTGTGGCTCACCGTATCAGAAAGTTCAAATTCCTGTAGCATTGTTGCCTAGACATGGTAAAAGTATTCTCAGAGGTTTTGTAAATAGAGAGAAACCTATTTAATCTCTAGTATAACTAACTGAATTAGAAATTAGTTCTAATGGAGCACGGATGCATTCCTGTACCCCTTGGTTCTCACTTATTTCAGAATGCTGTGATTAAGGACCTCTGTGGGATTTGATGTTGATCACTGAGAGATACTAACACAAATGTGGTCCAGTGGTGTTCATTTTACAGGGGTGGAGCACCGGAAAACTCCAGACAAAACTCTTGTCCACTATTGTTCTGCCCCAAGAAATGTGCCAGGCATATAGGTTTCATCTACACTCCTAGATCAAGCTATGTTGAGGAGACCCCAACTCTTTGTTGATTTTTCAGGTTTGATTGTGAAGCCTTTCCCCTGATGGATTTTTATAGAATGTAAAGTGAGCTTGAAATAAAAATTAGAATTAAATGACTTACCTAAGGTTGTAGATGATGATGAAAGCCTTGCAAATCAAGATTGAAAACCACCCAATAATATCTATGTATCTCTTTATAAAGCTTCTCATTATACTTCTAATCCAGTTAGTTATATCAGAGAGTAAACAGATCTTGCTCTATTTACAGAAAGTCTGACAAGACATTGGGAGAAAGAGAGCTAATCCTGCTCTTCAAATAGTTGAGCTGCTGTTCAAAAAAATGTTAGGTGATTGCATTACCTTTGAAAAGTTAAAATATAGAGGAGAGAGCAGATGTGGCTTTGGATTAGTAGTGTAATTTCACCCCCTGCCCCCAAATGTCTTAAAACTTGATGGTGTATAATATAGAAAATCTCCTTGCATCATATTAGAGGATGTGTAAGAAAAGATGAGCCAGGAGGAAGTTCAAGGAGGAGGATAAAATACAGGCAAATCAACAAGAAGGACACAATTTCTCTATCTTTTTTAGTATTGCCCTTTGTTACATTTAGTAGCTTACCAGTAACTGTGAATGATCTGGTTGCAGTTACAATATATTTGACTCCATATTCGCTGTGCATAAATTTACATGTATAATCACCAGTGTCCTTGTTGGTTGCATTGTGAATCAGCAAAAACGTCCTGTGTGCCAGGTACCTTGGTCCTTGGAGAACTTCACAGTTCTGAAATGAAAGGTTCCAGTCCACTTTTAGTAATTCTTTCACATCTATTTTGGTTGTGTATTTTCATCTCTTTCCCTGCAAGTTTCTTTTTACCTTAAACCACTCAACAGGCTGTGTCCAATTGTAGCGGTCAATTGTAGGACAAAATATTAGGGACTTTTTTTCAGATCCAAACGTCGTTGAGTATATCAGATAATCTGGAATATTGCAATCTGATTGCTTTTCAAAAATGGTGACGTTCACATATCCAGTCTTATTGGAGGTAGGACTATTAAAATAAATCAAGCAATTTTTAAAAAGTCACTTAGCATTATGCAGTAATTTAATCCAACTCTAACTTTTACTTGATATTATTTAGCATTATGAAATGACTTAATCCAACTCTTAATTCGGCAAGAATACTGCAGTGGATTGACATTTCTTTCTCTAGAGGATCTTCCCAACCCAGGGATCAAAGCTGCGTCTCTTGCATCGGCAGGCAGGTTGTTTACCACTGAGCCACCAGGGAAGTCGGATTAGGCGTCTAATTTTTACTTAATATTAGCATTATGAAATGACTTAATCTGACTCTAATTTTACTTAATACAAACATTATGAAATAATGCAACTCTAACTTTTCTTCCTAAAACCATTGACATAGAGTAGTTCTTATTTTAAAATAATCATTAAAATCTGAAGTTTTAATTGGTTTTTTTGGTTACATTTTAAATAAAACATAACCCCTTGCAGTCGCGGTTCAGTTGCTCAGTCATGTCCAACTGTTTGCAACCCCAGCGACTGTAGCCCACCAGGTTCCTCCATCCAGGGGGTCGTCCAGGCAAAAATGCTGGAGCAGGTTGCCATTTCCTTCTCCAGCAGATCTTCCTGGATGAACACACATCTCCTGTATTGGCAGGCAGATTCTTTACCACTGAGCCACCAGGGAAGCTTAAAACATTACCCCTACTGTAGCCTTGAAAATGACTCCCTCACCATTTCTCTATACACTATATGTGCCGTCACACCAACACCTGATATAATAATGAAAATAATTAGCATCTCTTAAGAGTTTCCTATGTACCATTTATGGTGGTGACATTACCTCGTTTTATGCTCATAACGGGCTCTGAAGTGGGTTCTGTTATCACGTGTATTTGACAGATGAGGGAACAGAGAAGGAGCAGTGACTGAACAACAACACAGAGATAAGTGGCGAGGGCCGTGGACTCAAAACTAACACCATCTGACCTCAGAGCCCAGGCGCCGAGCTAGAGCAACTTGCCTTTTGACATAGTTGGTCTCCTCGCTTATATTTACCAAACGGGCACAAAATCACAACATTCGTGACAATTTACTTGTAGAGTAATGGACTCGGGCTTGCCCCTCAGGTGGAAGGCCCAGGTGCCCACCCTTTTACATTCATCACAAGCCTAACCTGGATGCCATACATCTCGGTCACTGCTTCGTATACTGGGTTGTTCTTATTTGGAACTCAGAGTGAGCGAGTGCTCTCAGCTTCACAGTCACTAGAAAAACCTGGTCTGTTTCTAACTGGGCTACAAGTTAAGCCCTGCAATTACACATCCAAATAGCTCACCAGGGGCTTCCCTGGTGGTCCAGTGGTTAAGACTCTATGAGTCCACTGCAGGGGGCACATCCCAAACAGAGCTCAATCTCTGTACTGCATACTTTGAAGTGCCTCCAAGTAATAATAACAAATAGTTTACCACCACCTGAACTTCACCATGAGGACATTCCTAGAAGTGCTCTTTTATTCAGATTACTTCATAAGTTTGACTGTTCCAGAGAGGTCTAGGAAGGGGAGAGAAGTGAGACGGCTCAGAATATTAGCTGTTAAAGACAAAGGAGCAGGCCTGGATAATACCGTCTGACAACGCAGGTATAAAATCCGGAGTCGTTGACTTTGGCAGGGAGGAACTTGAGACACTTCCCTGAGGCAACTATCCGATTTCCTCTCTGGGTAGTAATACTTTTGTTGGTTTTTGAGTAATACCAGTCCACAGAGTATGGATATTTTCCTTGTCTGGGACATTTCACAATTAAAGCCTCATTTTCCAGGCCCAAAAATGATCTGCCTGCATTAAAGAAAACAAACACACACATAAATTTCTTGAAGTGATCATACGAAAAGATTACAATTTTGGTATTCTAAATACCCCCTTCTAAGCTTCCCCAGTGGCTTGGTGGTAAAGAACCTGCCTGCCAATGCAGGAGACTCAGGTTCAATCCCTGGATCAGGAAGATCCCCTGCAATAGGAAATGGCAACTTGCTCCAATATTCTTGATTGGGAAATCTCTTGGACAGAGGAGCCTGGCAGGCTACAACCTATGGGGTTGCACAGAATCGGACATGACTTAATGATTAAACAACAGCAAGATTAAATTGAGAAAGTTGTCATACTCTGTGATACTTTGAGAAAGAATAAGTAAATCATCTAAGCTCTTTTATGAAATATTCTAATGGGTACACTGGAGAAGGAAATGGCAACCCATTCCAGTATTCTTGCCTGGAAAATTCCACGGACAGAGGAACCTGACAGGCTACAGTCCGCGGGATTGCAGAGTTGGACACAACTGAGCGACTAACAATGGGTACATAATTTAGTGGTTTAACCTGGACCTTGATCCTCCACATTGCTCCAAAGAAAAGCAGCCAAGTTCACCTACACAAAGCAAGTTGTCGAGTCAACAAACGCTGACCATACCTTCTATGTGCAGGCACCATGTTACATTTTGATGTATTTAAATGCATTAAATCAAAATGATGTTGTATTTGTTATAAAAAATTTGTCCCCATAAAGGGGACAAATGAAGAACTGCTGATGAAGAATAACTCTAGGGACTTCCCTGGTGGTGCAGTGGATAAGGATGCCCCTGCT
Organism: Cervus canadensis; assembly: GCF_019320065.1. Taxonomy (NCBI): domain Eukaryota; kingdom Metazoa; phylum Chordata; class Mammalia; order Artiodactyla; family Cervidae; genus Cervus; species Cervus canadensis. Next base: position 6,950,207 of record NC_057390.1, on the reverse strand, counting down.
AATGCAGAGGATGCACGTTCGATCCCTGGTCTGGTAATATCCCACATGCCGCAGGGCGCCTGAGCACGTGCCCCACAGTGAAGAGCAGCCCCTGGTCCCCGAAACTACGGAAAGCCTGTGTGCAGCAACAAGGACCCAGAGCAAGCAAAAATAAATAATAAATGAATTTTTAAAAAAGAATAACTGTAGAACATAAATGAACTCTCCACATTGCCATTCAGCTAGAGCAATTGGATAGCAAGGCACATGTTCTTGGAATTACTTAATTAAAATTGTTTTAAATCTCAGTTCGAAAGCAATACTTACTAAACTTGGCTGATGTGGAAGATATCAGAGCTGTTAGAATTACTGAGACCCAAAGTCTCATTCTCAGTTTCTCAAGTGAGAGCAGGTGTTGAGAACCGATTCTCAAGCTGATTCAGGTTGAGTTTGTGACATCCAATGACAAGGCTCCCACCTAGGAGATTGATGATATTCCCTAAGACAGATAGTTGCAAAGAACTGTCAGTATCTCTACCAAAAAAAATAAATCATGCGAAATCACAAGCAAGCAATTATCCTCCAATTAAAAATAAATTAATTAAAAAACCAATTATTCTCCAATTAAAAATAATTTTTAAAAATCACAAGCAAAATATTTACAGCCAGGATTTTGACTTGCTTAATACCCCTGCCCCCTGCAAGGAGCATTCATCCTTGGCAGATCTTTAGTATACAAGCTGACTTCAGACACACATTATTGAATACTGGACCTTGGGGCCATGCAGACCTTATGATGGCCATGTTGTTTCACTGTCTCATGAATGAAGCTAAATTAAGAGGAAAGAAAATAAGTTTCTATTTTGGAGGAAAAAAAAAAGAAAATCATAAAATTAAGAGACCCTAGACAACACAGTATTATAAATGCTGACATAAAACCACAAACATCCACACAGGCTGGTAACTGGTTGTGCGGTCACATGATCCCCTTCTTCCCCCAAGAACACAGGGAAGCCGTCATCCCATATTTCCTAAGGATAATAAGAGAGAGATGGGTAAAATGGCCATCAAATTATTGCCCTAGACATTATACCAAACCCTGAAAAATATGTCTCTCACCCTGTTTGTCCCCAAGATCCACCAAAGGCTTTCTAAGATGAGTTGAAGGTCTACGAAAAACAATTACATTTTTTTTTCTTTCAATCCAAAAGGATAACAGCTATATATTTTTTTCTTAAAAAGTCAGAGGAAGGATGGAACCAATAAAGAAACTGACAAATATAGGATGACTACAATAACCCTTAATATATTTCAGGATAGCACATTTCTTCTAAGCATTAATTGTTGGTACTTTTCTCATTACTTGTATGGAAACGTTTTTACTATGAACTTTAGTTAAGTAAGGGATGCTTACCCAAAGTGAAGGGCAGAAGCAAAGAACTTCAAGTCAGTGACTGAGCCATGAAGACTTTCCAGTTCTTTCGGCTTCTTCCTTACGGACTCCTCACACTCACAAATTCCCTCTTTTATTTTAAAGGGGAGATAAGAGACATCCTTCCACACTCCCACTCCACCCACCCTAAAATTTCACCTTGAGCCAAAATCCATGACTCGTTCAAAAGTGCTGGTTCACTGTATACCAAGAACTCTTGACCCTGGTATGTAAATATTTAAGGACAACAGTGAATAATCCCTTGGAAGAAGTAATCAGATCTTATCTGTTTTAGCATCAGTTACTCAAGGAAATGCTTGGTGTTTGTGGCTCCGATATTATTACACTTCAAGTTCCAAATGATCTGGAAATCCGGGAACCCTACAACTGCCCATCCAAATACTTCTTGATACTTCATTTGGCAGACTCTAGCGAGGAAGGCTCAGCCAGTTATAACAGCTTTGGTGCTGAGAGAGTTTCAAAAGCAAATGGGGGCAAGAGATGAGAAGTAAACAGACTCTAAGGAATTTTGCAAATGTACTATTTAAGGTTCAGAACTAACATAGTCTCATCCAAACACGGATTCCAGATTCTCAGATTCAAGTCCCTGCAGGCTCTTAGACGGGAAAGGCAGGTTTTTCTAAGGAATTCATAGAAACAGAGGGACATTGTAAGACTGTCTTACAGGGAATGACATGGAAAACCATAAACCTCAACTCTTGAGTTCCATGTCAAACAAATGTTAGCTGCACATTTGCCTTTAGCTCCACAGAGCTGGTGTGACTCAGTCATGAGTAAATTTGACTTACTTTCAAAACTCACCATATCCCAGAAGGATTCTGGGACTGATTCCAGACCAGCACTGTAATATAATAACCAAAGATAAGGCTTCTCTAGAATGCACTGCGTGTCACATACAGTTCTCAATGACTTCCATGTGTTAGCCCCTTCATCCTCACAACCACCCCGTGAAGCAGGCACTATTATTGTTACAGCTGCTTTACAGACGAGGACACTGAGACAGTAGGTGTTAGTTGCTCAGTTGTGTCCTACTCTTTGTAACCTCATAGACTGTAGCCCACCAGGCTTCTCTGTCCATGAGATTATCCAGGCAAGCATACTGGACTGGGTTGCTATTCCCTTATCCAGGGGATCTTCCCAACCCAGGGACCAAAGCTGGGTCTCCGGCATCGCAGGCAGATTCTTTACTGTCTGATCCACCAGGGAAGCCTTGAGACACCAAGAGGGTAAGCAAATGGTACCAGTTATGTTATGCTAAGAGAAGGAGCCAGAATTTGAACCCAAGCAGGCTGGCTCCAAAGGCTAGACTCCTACCTATTTTAGATTCTATACTATTTTGCTACGATATGATGAAGGTTAAAAGAGGAGGTGCTGCCCAAGAAAAGTTTCAGTGGATTTTTGGAGCCAGTTGACAACACCACCACTCCCCGCCCTGCTCCCCTGTGGCTGGCAGTGTTTCTGAGGCAGGCGTCTCCTTCTGCACCAATATCAGTCATGTGGTCTCAGAGGGAGAGATGAAAAGTCTTGTCACTGCTGGGAGATTCACCACAAGATGCTGGCATCACTTCAAGGAATTAGATCTACTTGCCACTCTTCTTGACTTAGCTGTTAAGATCATATGCGTTTTGGCATAAGAATCTGCTTCACAGAATCAGGAGCAGGCAAGCCTGGAACAGCGCCCAGGATACTGTAACCTCTAGGTATCATTTTGACAAACAAAATAATACTACCTTAAACATGCTTACATTTGAATACAAACTTACATTTTGTATCCTAAAACATCTTAAAATTTTTAAATTAAGTTTAGGCATTTATTCCTTTAGACTAGGCCATGGTTATCTTGGTTTCCTAGTTTTCAATAAGGCTTCAGTTAGAGTTTTAATAGCATACCCATGATATCTTGCAGAAGCATTTAATAAAGTCTAGCTATTGTGATAAATTAAAGCGATCACTATAAAATAATTCAATTATTCAACAATTAAGTCCTTGCATTGAAAGTACAATATTGCATGGTACTTATCATCAGCAGCATTCAAATTTTACAGATTAAAATAAAAACCCAAGGATGAGACTGGTTAAATAATTTGACCAAGCTCACACAGTTGCGGCTGGGGTTGAAATCAGACTTGCTGAACCTCAAAGACATGTCTTTTTTTGCCCCTAATCTCAACTAAAAAGAGAGATTACAGTGGTAAATCTCTCCTTCTTATGATTGAGACAGGGAGATGAAATAAAGTCGCAGCACGCCAGGCCCCCCTATCCATCACCAACTCCCAGAGTTTACTCAAACTCATGCCCATCAAGTCGGTGATGCCATCCAGCCATCTCATCCTCTGTTGTCCCCTTCTCCTCCTGCCCCCAATCCCTCCCAGCATCAGGGTCTTTCCCAATGAGTCGGCTCTTTGCATAAGGTGGCCAAAGTATCAGAGTTTCAGCTTCAGCCTCAGTCCTTCCAATGAACACCCAGGACTGATCTCCTTCAGGATTTTCAGAATTAATCTAATTTGGCCATAGGGTGCTTTCCAGGTGATGCTAGTGGTAAAGAACCTGCCTGCCAATGCAAGAGTCTCGGGTTCTATCCCTGGGTCAAGGAAGATCCCCTGGAGGAGGGTTTGGCAACCAAACCAGTATTCTTGCCTGGAGAATCCCATGGACAGAGGAGCCTGGCGGGCTATGGTCCATAGTGTCACAAAGAGTCGGACATGACTGAAGTGACTTTGCACAAAATTTGGCCATATATTTTTTCTGCCTATTACTAAGATGGAGTCTGGACATGGGACAGGGTTTGGAGTGAGAGTCCCTCAATATGGGACGTGTACAACCAGGTATACCTCTTAGACATACCGCTGGAGATGTCTAGGCATCAATGAGCTATTTGCTGCTGAAGTTCAGGAGACACATGTAGGTTAGAGACCTACATCCAGATCTATATAAATTGGGGATACATGAGTGTATAGGTGAAATTAAACCCACTAGACTGGAGGAGATCTTCCAGACTGCAAGCAGATAGACCTTGAAGCTACACAAGAGAAAAGCTGCTCACCTTCCCTGGAAAGTTTCCCTGGAGAGAGGTATTCATCTTTGCTTCACAGATCTGTTTGAACCTCTGGGTGTAAATCACTGCAGAAGTATTGAGAATTTTGCTCTTGTTGTTAGTCGCTGAGTCGTGTCTGTCTCTTTGAGACCCCATGGACTGTAGCCCGCCAGGCTCCTCTGTCCATGAGTTTCTCCAGGCAAGAATACTGAAGCGGTTTGCCATTTCCTTCTCCCGGGGATCTTCCTGACCCTGGGACTGAACCCAGTTTCCTGCATTGGCAGGTGAATTCTTTACCACTGAGCCACTTGGGAAGCCCCATCTTTCTGCATACTCACAAAAAACTGGAAGGTGTGGAGGGGCAAGCAGAGAAATATAGACCCTCACAATCATAGGACAAATATTTTGAAGGATGTAGATGAAGAGTTCTCCTACTGGAAAAGCAGGAATCTGAAAACCAAAGACGTCCCCAAATTTTTTGAGCTACTGGCCCACATATCCAAATATAGAAGGATCAAGCTCCTCACCTACACATGCTGTTCAAGAGCAGAGAGAACTCTCCTTCCTGTTGGGGATTCTGTGATTCAAATCAGCAGCCACAGCGGGCCACCAGTAGGGCACAGAGGTGAAGGTTCCCAAAGTAGGAAAAGTAAAAAAATAATGATGATGATGAGGGCTGACATTATTAAGCATTTGATGTTAGCTAGGTGGTGGTTTAATCACTAAGTCGTATCTAACTCTTGCGACACTCTGTCCATGGGATTTTCCGGGCAAGAATACTGAAATGGGTTGTCATTTCCTTCTCCAGGGGATCCTCCTGACCCAGGGATCAAACCTGGCTCTCCGGCATTGCAGGCAGATCCTATTTCATCTTTAGACACCACCCTCTGAGCCTGACGTTAGTACTAATATGCTGGCTTTATACGTCAACAGTACAAGAATTAAACAGGTTAGATGAATCAGTAAGAGGTTAGAGGTTAGAGTGGAGGTTAGAGTCATCAGTAAGAGTAAGAGCAGGGATTAAATGTGGTTCTGTGGGTGTTGGAGCTTTCTCTCAAAGACTAGCAGGAATGGCATGACAAAGTCCACATTGAGACTTTGGGAGCAATGACACATGAACATGTCATTGAATATGGCACATGAATATGCATACCTCCCTCTTCTCCTGTGGGTACAGCTTTAGCGACCAGCTCTGCCACATTTGACCCTGCACACTTTGTTGAGAGCCTTCAGAGAGGAGAGGAACGGAGCCATCAACCAGAGGTGTCCATGCCAGACATGGATTTGAGTCGGTTATTCCTCCCTACCCACCACTCCCCTCAAAAGACAGGCTCCCAGCAGCCCTCCTCCTGAAGCATATCACTCTCTTTTGCCATCCTATTTCCTTCTCCCCTTCCACACACCACATTCCTCTCCACCCCCCCACCCCTCGCCACCCAGGAGCTCTTTTCTTCCCAAGCTTTTTTTTCCTTCTCCACCACCTGAGCAGATTCCATTTCTGAATTTCAGCGGATTCCAGCAAGAACAATTCTGGAATATGAGCACTCTGCACATACTATATACCACAAGACCCCCTCCCAAGCCCACCCCCCTCCATTTCTTTTCTAGTACAGCAGGTCAATGGGCTTCCCATTTGGTACTAGCAGTAAAGAACTCGCCTGCTAATGCAGGCAATGTAAGAGACGTGGGTTCCATCCCTGGGTCAGGAAGATCCCCTGGAGGAGGGCATAGCAACCCAATCCTGTATTCTTTCCCGGAGAATCCCATGGACAGAGGAGCCTGGCAGGCTACAGTCCGTAAAACCTCACAAAGAGTCAGACATGACTGAAGCGACTTAGCACGCACCTGAGGCCAAAGTTCCATGTAATACAAACAAGATTTTAAGGGACTTCATCACTCTGTACCTTGGTTTTCCCATTGGTAAGACTACCTTTTTCAAAGACAGAAAATCAAGAGCAATGATTATTTTCAACCTAAATTTTTGTGTTCAAATTCCATTCCCTTTGAGATCAAAGCATTTTTGAAAAACGCCCCAAGGAAAGACACTTACCACCCGGCTGGTGAGATCTTTCTCCCTCAGCTTCCTACCAGCAGAGTTTGCTAACTCGAAAGACCAGTCCTCTAACAGCTCTGTGCTTCATGTGACAGCCACGTTTCTTTTCCTTATCAGTTAAGAGACAGGAACCAGGTTGCTGATGAGCTGCTCTGTTAACAAATACTGACTTCAGTTTGTACCATGTTCTCTATTTGAAAGATCTCTGATGAAGCTGCACTTTCCACTGTAACGGTAGCTCTGCAGTTGGTCACGTTTCCTCTTAGCTCTATTTTGCCTTCCTTGTGGCTGACTTTTTCAGCAAAGCCTCCTGACATCATCTAGGTGGCAGGTACTCAGTGCCCTTACAGTGAGTTGGCAGCTGAAACTATGGCTCTGAGAACAACAGTGTACATCTCTGCAGGAGGTTCTACTGTTGATGCCACAATGTCTATGTTTTGAAAACTCTGATACGATTGGGTGCCTAGGCATGAACCAGGCTCTGTGCCCAGGAATCTCTGCACACGCTGACCCCTGCACTCCTCAGAGGCTTAGTGGATGCTCAGAGGGGCTGATCAGTTACCCTACTTAGGGCAACAGCCAAAATCAAAAGCCTCTGTAACTGGACTCTTTCCATGAGAATTCTGAATAAACTGACTTTAATCATCTGTGATTTTATTATTATTACTATTATATATATTTGGCTGTGCTGGGTCTTTATTGCTACTTGCACATTTCTCTAGTTGCGGTGAGCAGGGGCTCCTCCCTAGTTGCAGTGCTCAGGCTTCTCATCGCGGCGGCTTCTCTAGTTGTGGAGCGCGGACTCTAGGACACATGGGCTTCAGTAGTTTCAGCTCCCGGGCTCTAGAGCACAGGTTCGATATTTGTGGCCCAGGAGCTTAGTTGCTGTGGAGAATGTGGCATCTTCCCAGGCCAGGGATAGTACCACTGTCCCCTCATCGCAATGTGGACCCCTAGCCTCTAGATACCAGGGAAGCCCCAGTGTGATTCTTTTTCTTACAGCCCATGGAATTCTCCAGGCCAGAATACTGGAGTGGGTAGCCTTTCCCTTCTCCATTCAAACTGTTGGTGACTTGCAAAAGATCAGGATGTACCGTCTGCCAAGGACTCTCTAATACAGTAGAAAGAGCAGGGGCTTTAGATCCAGAGGGTTTTTCTCTCACTGCCTGCGTCACTTTGGGCAAATTTCCCACCCTAAGTCTCAGTGCAAGTGGGTATTGTTATCAGTTGTTGTTTAGTCACTAAGTTGTGTCTGACTCTTTGTGATCCCATGGACTGCAGCCCTCCAGGCTTTCCTGGCCTTCACTTCACTTCCCCGAGTGTGCTCAAATTCATGTCTATTCAGTCGGTGATGTTATCTAACCATCTTATCCTCTGCAGCCCCCTTCTCCTGCCCTCAATCTTTCCCCACATCAGGATCTTTTCTAATGAGTTGGCTCTTCATATCAGATGACCAAAGTATTGGAGCTTCAGCTTCAGTATCAGTCCTTGCAATGAATATTCAAGGCTAATTACCTTTAGGATTGACTAGTGTCAATAGTAAACGAATAATCTATGTAAGGGGTCAGCCATATTAATGAACACTGGGGGCTTTCTCCCATATAACTAACCCACAAAAATTTTGCTAAAAAAACTTCAGTTTTTTTTTCAAGTTTCCTTCAAGACCCCAGTCTCACCAAAGGAATCACATCTTCTTTTCTTCTTCCCTATGATCACCGTACATAAAAGATGAAAATCTACCACAGAATCCAGTTATTTACTGCACAGTCTTTATATGGAGCCCACTTTTTAAAGACTTTTTATTGGAGTATAGCTGCTTTATAATCTTGCATAGTTTCTACTGTGTAACAAAGTGAATCAGCTATACACATACATACATCCATTCTTTTTGGGATTTCCTTCCAAATCATTTAGGTCACTACAGAGCCCTGAATAGAGTTTCCTCTGCTGCACAGTAGGTTCTCATGAGTTACCTATTTTACACATGCTATCAGCAGTGTGTTTCTGTCAATTCCAACCTCCCAATTCATCCCACCCTCCATTCCCCCCAGGCTTCCATGCATTTGTTCTCTATGACTGCGTCATACAGAGTGAAGGGAGTCAGAAAGACAAAAACAAGTATAGCATATTAATGTATGTATATACACATATACGGGGTTTAGAAAAATGGCACAGAGAAATCTACTTTTACACAGAGTCATTTATCACTTCTTCACAGCTAGAGATTTAGGGAAAAGGCATTTAAGAAAGAAACCAAGCAGTATTTCTTGATGTGCCCAGCATTGTGTGCGGCATTGTGAGAGATTTGAGGTCAGGATGAAACTCATTCCTCATCTCAAGGAACTTAATCTTTATCCCAAACAGGAGGATGAGGGGAAGGTGCATGCATTCATGCTAAGTCGCTTCAGTCGTGTCTGACTCTTTGCAACCCCATGGACTGTAGCCCGCCGGGCTCCTCTGTCCATGGGATTCTCCAGGCAAGAATACTGGAGTGGGTTGCCATGCCCTCCTCCAGGGGATCTTCCTGACCCAGGGGTAGAACCCGAGTCTCTTATGTTTCCTGAACTGGCAGGCAGTTTCTTTACCTCTAGCACCATCTGAGGGGAAGGCAGCATTTTACAAACCCGAAAAAAATTGATTTTAAATTAGAAATTTGCAACAGTTTGGATGTTTTTAAAAATTAGAGCAGGTCATAGACAGAGGAGCCTGACAAGCTACAGTCCCTGGAGTCAGACACGACTGAGTGACTAAGCACAGCGCAGTACATTGAGAAACTATGACATGGTCTTTGTTCAAGAGCGGAGTTTCAAAAAACCTTTCTGGCATAGTGAAGTTATGGTTTACCTGAAATCTGGGTCTCTCTATATCCCTTATCATCATATGAATGTTAAGATGGCAGAACAGGGTCTAGAAACAGTGGCCAACTCTGCTGTGGAATGTCTTTCAAAGAACTTCTCAGCACTGGCGCTGACGTACTTGACTACTATCAGGATGATTAACGGCATCTTCAATGTTTCCATTACCAGCTCAAGACATTTTGTGAAGTTCAGGGGGGCCAACATCTATCAAGGTCCATCAGGTTTTATAAGAAGGAAGGAAACATTTGATGGAAGATAGAGGGGCCTCAGCAGCTGTGAGTGGCTTCAAGAGGTTTCCTTTTCTCTATCTGCAAGGTCTCTGCAGAATGTAGAATCCAGAGACACTTGCTGATGTACCCAACTGGCAGGGAGAGACTGGGTGAGCCTGGGAGGGGCCACAGACAGCTCCCTTGAGGATCCCACCCCCCAGACCTGAAGACCTGACTTGGCACCTCAGGCCACAGCCTCTAAAAATGACTGCATCCCCTGGAGGTGAGTCTCCTAAACAAAAGTGCCCCAGAACTGATGGAAGGTTGTGCTTTTCTAAGGGGGCACAAGGCATCTTGATGATTCACCATTCAATGACGTGAAGGGAAATTGGCCAAGTTTTCATTTGAAATGAGAAAAGACTGGTGCAGCCGGAAGAGCCGAAAAGTGTTTGCTGTGTGTGTGTGTGTGTGCGCGCACACGCACGTGTGCAAGAGCTTATTTATGTTTGCATGTGGATTTTGTCCATATGGCCATGACATCTTAGCTCTTTACCCAAACCAAAAGGAGCTTTTAAATGTCAAAAATCAGAGCTTCCCTGATGGCTCAGCCGTAAATGACCTGGCTGACATTGCAGGAGACACAGGTTCGATCCCTGGTCTGGGAAGATCCCACATGCCACAGAGCAATGAAGCCTGTGTGCCACAACTATTAAGCCTGTGCTCTAGAGCCGGGAAGCCACAACTACTGAACCTACATGCTGCAACTTCTGACATCCTCATGACTGAATGACTCAGCGCACATGCACATACACCAACTGGGAGAAATATTTGATCTGAAAAATTACATTTTTTTACATTCTTTCTCTCTCTCCCTCTCCTTCTCTCTGTCTCTCCCCACGTCTCTCTCCCCTCCCCTCCCCACCACGCACAGACAGACACACATATACTCATATAGTCTTCTTCTCCAAAAAACCAAGCAACAACAACAAAAGGATTGAAAATGTTTACCCAATGGCTTTTATAAAATATGTTTGTCTCCCTCCACATTTTAACAAGGTTCAGTGTTCATGTGTCCCCTGCCACACTTGAGACATTTAAACTGAAGGATGAGCAGCTGAGTAGCTATAAACTGTGAGGTCCCAGTAAAAGAGTCCCTTTAGTCAGTGTAACAGCCAGGCTCCAGGAGGGCCCCCAACGACCCCTTCCTCCTATTGTTCACACCCTTGCAGAGTCCTGTCATACTGTCACTGTGACCAATAAAACACGGGGTAAGCCATCACATGCATCTCCAAGATTAGGTCATGAAGAGCACGTGGCTACCATCTTGCTTCTCTCTCTGGACTCACTGTGTCTCAGAGAAGCCACATGTGGAGCCTCCGCATGCATGTTCCACATGAAGAGGAACCAGAGCATCATGCCAATGGCCCACATGAGCGAGCCTGGACAGAAGTCTTCCAGATGCAGTAAATCTTCTGTTCCACAGGCTGACCACTACTTTATGGACGACTGTGAAGTAGGACCACCCAGCTCAGTCGCTCTCGGATCCCTGACCGGCAAAAGGTACGTGAGACAAGAAATATGTATTGTTTAGGCTACCCAATTTTAGAGTCATTTGTTACACAGAAATAGGTAACACAGTGGACAATAACGTGTCAATCACTATTTTCCTTGTAAATCTATCAACAAGGAGGTAGAAGTCAGGGGCCCTTGCTAGTATGAAATGACTTTCATTTAAAAATTCAATTTCTCCTGAGTGAAGTCAGACAGAGAAGGTGAAATATCATATGGCATCCCTAATATGTGGAATCTGAAAAGAAATGATATAAATGAACTTATTTACGAAACAGAAAAAGACTCACAGACTTAGAGAACATTCTTACAGTTGCTGGGGGGCAGGGGAGGGCGAGGGGATTGCTAGTTTGGGATGGACATGGACACCTGCTGTATCTAAGATGGATAATCAACAAGGACCTACTGTATAGCACAGGGAACTCTGCCCAGTATTGTGTGGCTGCCTGGAGGGGAGGGGAGTTTGGGGAAGAATTGATACCTGTATCTGTATGGCTGAGTTCCTTTGCTGTCCGCCTGAAACTATCACAACATTTTTAATAGGTTATCCCCCAATACAAAATAAAAAGTTTACAACAAAAATTTCAACTTCTAGTCCTGTTTAAGAGGCCTTCTGTAATCTGTGTTGTCAGGAAGTTGCTCTGTTGTATCTCTTTGGAGTTCCTTTATCAGAGGCAACTTCCTACCTTAGAAATCGTTCTAGTTCTACTCTTCTTAAAAGCTCTCCTTCCCCTCATCTAATCAGATAAAGCTCCTTCTGTTCTACGTGCTCATTCTATACATCACCAGATCACTGAGTGGGCATCAGAAGTAAACAAATCTGCTTTATCACAGACATCCTGCCCCTGACATACTGCTCAGCAGTGGCATCTCAGGGGACTCGTGGGGTGGGTCTCTGTGGACAGAGGGCTGACCGCATGTGGGTACGAGGAGCACAGCGCACAGACAGCAGGACAGCAGGACAGCCAAGGGCTCGGGAGGCCGAGGCCAGGAGCTGGGTCTGGGTCTCTGCGGGGGCTGCATGACTTTGAGCAGGCAGTCTTTGCCTTGATCTGAAATGTTCTCATCCTGATCTAGTGTCTTCTGGAGCAGCCGCTGCTCCTCAGAATCTCACGCAAATGCTCTATTCTCTCACACAGTGAGACTGTGAGAGAAAATCTGATGTGTAGGCTTGTTGTTGTTTAGTTGCTCGGTCATGTCTGACTCTCTGCAACCTCATGGACCGTAGCCCACCCGGCTCCTCTGTCCGTGGGATTCTCCAGGCAAGGATACTGGAGTGGGCTGCCATGTCCTTGTCCAGTGGATCTTCCCAACCCAGGAATTGAACCTGCATCTCCTGCATCGGGAGGCAGATTCTTTACCACTGAGCCACCTGGGAAGCCTGATGTGCAGGTTGTGGTCTTAATACCTCTGTTTGCGCTGGCCTTTCCTCTCTGCGATCTCAGTTACAGCCCCTGCCTTGTAACTCCGTAAGAACATGAAGGAAAAGCCCAACTGCAGGTCCTGTTCTCATCCATTCCTCCTGTTTAAATAAATGTCAACATTTTCTTCATGGCCCTACAGCTTCTAAAACCTAAAAATCTAGACGCTTCCATCTGGGGTTGGTGAAAATTTAAACGTGGTCATCATTTGCTGATATTCTCCAAACCTGTAAATATTCATTCTCAGATTATCTTCTGAGATCAAGTCCAGATATTTTGAAGAACTATTCCAAGAAAATTTAGACTCAGGAAGGAAAGAGGATTGTGAAGGCGGGACGGGGCGGGGGGGAAGAGCTAATTTCACAGAAACCACAGACGTACTTTTGCAGGAAGTCGCTTTAATCATCCACTTTAAAGTGTTTCTCTTCAATGTCCTGTCCAATTCTCCTGAAACAAACTTCTGTAATTGAGGACATATTTTAGAAAAGAATTTGTAAATATACTTGTGCAATATGTAGCAGTAGTTATGTAACAGGCACTGTATTTTTGTCTGAAGCACAAACAACGGAGTGTTGAGACACCAGACTAATTTTAAAATCATGTACTTCAGACGATAATGAGCAATGCTCAGTCAAGAAATTTTGAATACTTCTGAGTATTACCCCTGACAGAGATAAGCATTTTAATCATGCTCACATATTTCCTGTCAGCCCTATATCTAAGAATGTGTATGTGAATATAATTATGCAAGATATATATGTGCTATGCGCTAAGCCGCTTCAGTCATGTCCAGCTATTTGTGACCCTATGAACTGAAGCCCACCAGACTCCTCTAGGTTTTAAATAAATGGTGCTAAGACCATTTTAGATTTGCTTAAGCATTATAAATGTTTTAATATCAACATTGTAAAATATGTTACAAGCAATAGAAAAATCCAGTTTAATTGATGAAAGAAATTAAATTCCAGGATGCATTAGAGATTAAAACAGTAAAAAAAAAATTATAGCTATAAACATAGAATAAAATATTTAATTGATTATGAGGCGGGAGTCATATTGGTTTTCTGAGCATAATAGCAAATACAGAAACCATAACAGCATAGACCAAATCAATTTCATTACCTCTGAACATATTACAAACAGACAGCAAGCAAAAGCCTGGGAAAATATTTGAAAATTTATGTATAGCTTATATATGTAGCATATGTACATATATACACACTCAAATATATACATTCTATATAAGTATATGTTATAAATCACTAACAGGAAAGATAATTTAACTTTTTAAATGCTCAAAAAAGGAGGTATAGAAGTTTCAGGAAGCTTCACTAGAAGTTTTCAGTAAATGAAATGCATCGGAAGAAATTAAGAAATTTAAGTCAAATACCATTTTCACTTATCAAATTTGTAAAAGCTTTACAACATTATAATATCCAATACTGACAAAAAGAATGTGGAGATGGTGGATGTATCAAGTGACACAAACTTTTTAGAGGATAATTTGGAAACATATCAAAATACTCTTCCACTTGGTAGCTTGTGCTCTGTTAATATATTTTTAAAAAGTCATGGAAGTTTAAAAATATTTAGCTTCTCATTGGCAATGTTGTGGACAATAGCAAGAAAAAAAACCATGAATGTACAAATCAGAAAGAGAAAAACAATTATCATGTATTAACACATATATATGGAATCTAGAAAAATGCTAGAGATGAACCTATTTGCAGGGAAAGAATAGAGATGCAGATGTAGAGAGCGAACTTAGGAACACAATGAGGAGAAGGAGAGGGTGGGGCGACTTGAGAGAGCAGGGTTGACTTATACACGCGACCATGTGTTAAATAGGCTGCTGGCGGGAAGCTGCTGTACCTCACAGGGAGCTCAGCCTGGTGCTCTGTGATGACCCAGAGGGGTGGGGTGGGGTGGGGGTGTAGGAGGAAGGGTCAACAGGGAGGGGATATGTGTATATTTATGCTGATTTGTGTTGTTGTAGGGCAGAATCCAACACAACATTGTAAAGCAATTATCCTCCAATTAAAAAAAAAAAAACAGCCAAAAATAAAAGTCAAGGATATAGCCTTAGGTCAAGGATATCAAAAAAAAGTAAAAGGTGATTCAGGAACAAAGAGTCTAAAGCAAAAGCTAACCTTCTATCCCTATTTACGTCAGGAGCACTCCTATTTCCTGATTTCATATACACATGCACACAGACACACACACACATTTCTAAGACATTCTCAACAAGGAGGGTGTTGGCAAGGTTCTGCATTTTGACCTTGAGATATATAAGATGCCAAGAAGAGCATGTTTCCAAATAAATGCCAGAGGTTATTTAACCCTTCTAGTAATCCGAGGCAAAATTACACCTAACCTAATTCAAAGAATCTCCTTATTTTGAGGACTCGATAAAAATTGTGACATAATGTATGAGTCAGTAATAACATATGTGGTCTATCATTTCTCATGGCAAATTCTCCCTCCAATAACTTCTGTAATCAAGCATAACCATTTTTACACTCTGTTCTCCAGTTTTGTCATGTACTTCAACTTTATTGCCAGTGGTTATGACACTTCCATTCCTGGTTGTCCAAGACCACTTTAGCCAAGACCAAGGATGGACATAAATCCTAGTTACTCAATCAGTGCTAAGGTGACCCTTGAGACAATGTGTAAATAGGACAGTTATTTCTCACAGAGCTTCTAGCCATTTACTAGAGAAACTTATTATGTATGTTCTGTATTCCAAGTCATATGTTGGATATTAAAGAATAAGATGGAAATCAACTCTGAATACTCTCTGGAAGGACTAATGCTGAAGCTGAAACTCCAATACTTTGGCTGCCTGATGCGAAGAGCCAACTCATTGGAAAAGACCCTGATGCTGGGAAAGATTGAGGCCAGGAGGAGAAGGTGATGACAGAGGATGAGATGATTGGATGGCATCACCAACTCAATGGACATGAGTTTGAGCAAACTCCAGGAGATAGTGCAGGACAGGGAAGCTTGGCGTGCTGCAGTTCATGGGGCTGCAAAGAGTCAGAAACAACTTAGCGACTGAACAATGACAACAACTAACCTAATTCAGACAACGAATCTCCTTATTTTGAAGCCTCAATAAAAGGAAATTTTGGCATAGTGTATGAATCAGTCATAGCTCAGATGGTAAAGAATCTGCCTGCAATGTGGGAGACTTGGGTTTCACCCCTGGGTCAGGAAAACCCCCTGGAGAAGGGAATGGCAACCCATTCCAGTGTTTTTGCCTGGAGAACCCCATGGACAGAAGAGCTGGTGGAGTACAATCCATGGGGTCACAAAGAGTAAGAAAAACGTAACCTGGTAAGCAAAATATTTTTCTGAGTTCTGTGAGTGGCTCTAGCAAATTAATTGGTCCCAAGGAGGGAGTGATTAGGACCTCTCATCTCTAGTCAGCCGGCCAGAAGCACAGGTGGTGATAACCTGTCATTAGAAGTGGGTGTGTGTGTGTGTGTGTGGAGGGTTGGTTCTCGGAACTGAGACCTCAAACTGTGGAATTTGATGTCATCTCCAGGTTATGTGCATGTGTGCATGCGTGGTTGCTTCACTGGTGTCTGACTGGTGTGGACCGTAGCCCACCAGGCTCCTCTGTCCCTGGAATTATCCTGGCAAGAATACTGGAGTGGATTGACATGCCCTCCTCCCAGGGGATCTTCCCGACCCAGGGACTGAACCTATATCTCCTGCATTGTCAGGTGGATTCTTTATCACTGAGCCGCCTGGGAAGCTTATTTATTTGGCTAGGTATACCAAATAGATACATTAAAAATTGTATCTCCTGCATTGCAGGCGGATTCTTTACTGTCTGAGCCACCTGGAAAGCCCCATCTGCAGGTTATACAGTGTCAGAATTGAGGAGGACCCCCGGCCGCTAAGACTTGCTAGCTGGCATGAGAAACGCTCCCCCCCCCCCACTCCCCCCTCAACACACACACACACACTTATTGAAGTTGGATGCCAAATCCTGATTGGTCCCAGGATACTATACTATCACACTGGTAAAGATCAGAAAACCTTTTAATGTTCAGCTTCTGAGTCAGAGTTCACTTTCCAGGTTGGTTGAAGAACCTGACCAGAAAAGAAGTTCTCATTTCCTTCCCCAAGTCCCCATTAGCCTGGCACCTGGAGCTAAGAGAGTGTCTGAGTTTCTCAGCGCTCCTCCTTTCACAGCTGAGGCTGAAAGGCCAGCTGCAGAAATGAAGCAGGAGGTTTTCGAACACTGTTTCACTCAATCTGCCAAAAACCCAGTACTGCAGTTTTAGAAACTCGGCTGAAGTGCCATCAGATAACCTTCTTAGTAACAGTCAGTTAACATTTGCTCAAAGTTCTCAGTAGGAGTCAACGTCAAGAAAACTGAACACATAACTCAGACAAAAGATAATGTAGAGGATGTCCCTCACTTCACAATGAAGCCTGGTCATGTGATGGGATGTGTCCAACGCCAGTTGACGTGTGACAAATTCAAGGACAGACTCAATGGCACTGCTGATCCATAGCTCTTCACTCAAGGTGATGACTATCTCAACCTTCCTTTTCTCCCGAGGACCACTGCCCCAACGGGAACCTTCTTACTGTCTAATCTGGAAGAAGTCATCCAAATTCTGTCACAAGTGCCCCATCTATAAAAGAGGGATAGCACCAAGTTGTTGGCTTCCTAGGTGGCTCAGCGGTACAGAATCAGCCTGCAATATAGAAGACACAAGTTTGATCCCTGGCTCGGGAAGATCAGAATAGATGGATGGACAGGGGGAGAGCTTGTTGCTGTATATATGTATTTAGCAAAAAAAAAAAAAAAAAAAATGTTATGGAAAGTGTCTTCAGGGACTTCCCTGGTGGTCCAGTGGTTAAGAATCTGCCTTCCAATGAAGGGGATGTGGGTTCAAGCCCTGGTTGGGGAACTAAAATCCCACATGCTGCAGGGCAACTAAGCCTAACCTCTGAATTTAGAGAGATGCCCTAGTACTACAAGGAAGACCCAGCTCAGCCAAAATAAAAAATAAATACTTTTTTTTAAAGTGCCTTCAAAGAAAAAATTAAAAAGGACATTTAGTAGTAAAAGAAAAAGAAAGGGATACCAAGGTTCTAGGCTAACCTGCATGTGACAAGCATCTATACCACAAGATCAGTGGAAACTGTATATTTTCCTCTAGGTGGGCTGGAACGTGGAATCAGCAGGGAGCCAGGTCCAATCCTGGGGATGCAGACCATCCCCGGGGAATAATGGAGCAGTGCATTGGAAGGATCTGAGGATTCTGAATGGCTTCCAGAAGCCCATCCAGCCACCACACCCAGCGCATCTTGCTACCCATGCATCGCTACATGAGAGAGAAATAAATGGATGTCTTATCGAAGCCAGTCTACGCTTGGCCTCTTTTCCTCCACTCTGACTAATGCAGAAGACCCCATGTATACAGAGTGACTAAGCAGTGTTGAGGATGGCTAACAGTATCAAGTGTAGCCTGTCAGAGAATGCTTACAAGTTCAAGTCTCACCCTCTCTGCCTAGATGACGAAAACGGCTATGGTCGCTTACAATCCAAGTATGTTTTCCCAGTAGTAAAGTTCCTTCTCAGCATGAAACCACACCTCTGCTGGTTTCAGTGTTCACCTCTTCATGCACTATTTCGCTGGAAGTGTCCTAAACCTACGTATTTTTATACACAGAATATATTGTCTTGAGTAAATTCGCACATCTTAAGTGCACAGTACTATGATTTTTGATAAACACATAAACCTGTATGGCGGATGCCTTGACCAAGATATAGAACATTTCCATTACCCTTGAGTGCTCCTCTGTACTCACCTGAATGTTGTAGCTCACTGAATGACAAATTACTACCAAAACTTAGCAACTTAAAACAACAAGATTCTGTCTTACTTTTTCACGTGATTCCTGAGGGTCAGGAATCCCAAGTGGCTCAGCTGGGTGTCTTTGGCTCAGGGTCTCTCAAAAGGAGGAGGGCAGGAGGGTGGTTTGCCTATTCGTTTTCTTAATGCTGTCCTCTGATGAGCAAAAGTTTTGAATTATTTAAACTGTACTGAGGTGTAATTTAATTCAAATTCACTCATTTAAAGTGTATAATTAAATGATTTTTAATAAAGTTAATAAGTTGTACAGCTATCACCCTAATTCAGATTTAGAACATTTCCATCATCCCAACAAGATTGTTCAGGCCCACCTAGAGGTCATTTCCAAGCCTACCCAAGGCAACTACATCTGGGGTAGGGCCGGAAATCCGCCCACTGTGGATTCACCCACTGTGTATATTTCAAATCTATGGAAGCATACAGCATACGGTCTGTGCGTCTGCCTTCTTTCACTTGGCATGTTTCTGAAGTTCTTCCTGTATTTCTATGTATCTATACTTCATTTCTTTTTATTGCCAAATAGTATTCCATTGTGTGGATAGACCAAATTTTGTTTATCCACTCGCAAGTTGATGGACATTTGAGTTGTTTCTGCTCTGGGCTATTATAAATAATGCTGATATAAAATTCATGTGTGGAAGTTTTAAATTTTGGTGAAATTTAATATATTCTTTTTAAGTTAGTACTTTCTGGGTTGACTCAGAAAATCTTTGCCCAACCCGAGGTTTTGAAGTGAATTTTCCTATGTTTCCTTATAGACGTATTGTATTTTTAGTTTTTACATAGAATCCACCTTAAACTAAAAAGTCTAAACTAAAATGTAAAACCTGACTGTAGGTTGACTTTATATATATGTGTGTGTGTGTGTGTGTGTGTGTGTGTGTGTGTGTGTGTGTGTATACCATTTCTTTAAGGAGTCTTTTTCTCAATAAAGTACTCTGGTGCTAAGTCAAAACCGTATCAGTGTGAGTCTATTTCTGGATTCTCTATTTTACCATTCATTTGTCTATCTTTATTCTAACAACATATAGTCTTGATTACCATAGCTGTATAGTAAGTATAAAATCAGGTAGTATAAGTCTTCTAACTTTTTCTTCTCCGAAACTATTCTGACTCTTCTAGGTTCTTCACATCTTCACATAAATTATAAAATAAGCTTGCTAATTTCTGCAAAATTAGCCTTAGGAATTTTGACTGAAATTACACTGAATTAGTAGTTCAATTTGAAGGGAATTTAAATCTTAGAATTATTTAAATTTCCAATCTATTAACATACTGCATATCTTCATCTATTTACACCTACTCTAATTTTTCTCAGCAACATTTGTAGTTAGAAGTGTAGAGGTCTTATGCATATTGTAAACAATATTCTTAAATTTTATTTTCTAATTATTCACTACCAGTGTATAGAAAAACAACGATTTCTATACATTGATCTTTTATCTTGCTGCTGCTGCTAAGTCACTTCAGTCGTGTCCGACTCTGTGCGACCCCATAGACAGTAGCCCATCAGGCTCCCCCGTCCCTGGGATTCTCCAGGCAAGAACACTGGAGTGGGTTGCCATTTCCTTCTCCAAAGCATGAAAGGGAAAAGTGAAAGTGAAGTTGCTCAGTCGTGTCCGACTCCTAGCGACCCCATGGACTGCAGCCTATCAGGCTCCTCCGTCCGTGGGATTTCCCAGGCAAGAGTACGGGAGTGGGGTGATCTTTTATCTTATGATTTTGTAAATTCACTTGTCTGCCCTAGAAACTTTTATGTTTTAGACTCCTTTGAGTATGTGTTTTGCATACAACCTCAATTTCTTTGGAAAATAGAGGTGATGTTAATTTTTCTTTCCAATATTTATTATATATTGTCTTCATACACTCGCTAGCCCTCCTAGCTTAATATTGCACAGAAATAGAAAAGGCAGACATCTTGATTTTCTTGACCTTAAAAATATATATATTCAGCTTTTTACTTTTAAGTATGAAGTTTAAACTCAATTAGTTCTTTTCCTATCTTCTTAATGTCGATGTTTAGACCACAGATTTCAATCCTTTTTTCCTCTCTAATATAATCCACGAGTGCTATAAACCAGAGCTATATATTTCCCTGTAAGCACTGCTTCTATTTTGTCATATAAATATATACATATAAATGCACATATACACACACTCCATTCCAAATAAATAAATAAAATGATAAATAAAATGTTTTTATTTTATAAATACGTTTATAATCACCTATAAATACATTATAATCACCCTTCTCCTACACTGGTGTCCTTAGTCATTTGCCCATTTTTCCCAAATATGTATTAAGCATCCATTACATGCCAGGCACTGTTCTAGACGCTGATACAGCAATGAATCCAGGTAAGTCAAGTTCCTCTTGTGTTTGGGTTTGTGAAATGCCAGATTCACACAATTGCGAAAGGCAAATAGAGGTAAGAATGGTAGTGTCCCTAATTCTCTCATCTTCTCCATTCTAACATTAATAACTGAAGGACAGTGGTAAATAGAATCTGAGCCACAGTAACTGAAATGACTGGTGTAGGTTTGCCTACGGGACAGGACAGCAGGTCCCACCTTCAGGGACGTTCATGCTCTGGGTCACCAGGAAGCCCAGGGGTATACATGCTTAAAATTCCCAGGGTGATTATGGTTTAAAGCAGAGACTGGAATCTCACTCAGGCTTGTTAGGCTGCCTAAGCCTCAGTTTCCTGAGTTTTAGAACTGGAATAATACCTCCTTTCCAGGGACTTGTAAGAGTTAAATGATAGAAGACCTTCAATTCATATTACTTTCTTTATTAATATTTTCCTCTGATAATGCTTTTTTAAACATTTCATTTATTTATAACGTTTCCAATGTTATTGTCCAATTCCTCCTGTAACTTTTTCTTTGATGCATTGACTATATAAAAGTGTGTTACTTAATATCCAAATAATTCAGGAATATTCCAGATACCTTTTTGTTGTTCAATCCTAATTTAATTCTTTCTTGGTCAGATAACTTACTCTGTATGTTTTAATTTTTTTAAAAAAGTGTGTTGAGACTCACAATTTCTTAGCCTGAAAATCTGGTCTAACCTACTTTATCCCCCACTTCTAGTTGTATCAAAATATTCTCTCCCAAGAAAAATCTCATATTTTTAGCCAGGTTATTAGAACAAGAGTCTTTTGTTCAAATCCTGCCTGAGTGTTCTCTGATCTGCAAAATCAGAATAATAACAATACTCACCTCATAGGAGTTGTGAAGATAAGTAGCATAGTTTAAAAAGAGCACCAAGCATAACATCTGAATTATAACAGAAGTTCAAGCATCAGGGGTATTACTGTGCCTGTCCTGTTTCCCCAACTGGACTGTAATTTCCTCAAGAACAGATTTATAAGTAACTCTTTAGTCTAGCTATCCTAAAGCTATGCAACAGACTCTAGTGGAAACACACTGGCCTCATAAATACACCCTCAAGCTTTGTTCTGTCACCAAAAAGTATACTCTCGGTGTCATGTGCATTAAAAACCAAAGATCCAGGCAAAACAGCAAGAACGCTACTAAAAGCAAAACAAACATGGTCTCTGCCCCAGTAGAGCTGACAGCCTGTTGCAGGAAACAGATATCAATCAAATATTTAACCCCCCAAAAAAAGTTTTTAAAAAAATTATGCTTCTCATTTTCAATATATTTTACATCCTGCTGCCAGATTAATATTCCAGTTACTCTTAGGAAATTGTTCAGTGACTTACTACTGCCTTTGGATAAAGTCCAAAATTCCTGGTGGCACTGCCATGCTGAGAGGTATAGGGATCTTATCTTTGAAAGCGTACAATAGGGAAATGTGATCTAAAATTGAGCAGTCAAGGGAGGTCTTTCTGAGGAAGCCAGTGGATTTGTGGCCAGCAGGATGAGTGGCCATTAATAGGCTGAAGACTAGAGGGGAAAAGTTTGCAAACAAAGGAAATAGTGCAAAGTCCTACGGCAGGAAGAAGCGCAGTCAATACCAGAACTGAAAGAAGGGCAGCTGGAAAACAGGGCAGAGGTCGTGCGTTACAGGATGAGGGTGGGGCGACCTGGTAGAGTCCTCTAGCACGGATGAAGAATTCTGATATTTCACTGATAGTGGTGAAGAGTTTTCAGTAGGGAGATTACTTGGGTTCAGCAGTGTCAAGAACAAATTAGAGGGACTTCCCTGGCGGTCCAGTGGTTAAGACTCTGTGCTCCCCATGCAGGGGGCAAAGTTTCCCTCCCTGATCAGGGAACTGAGATCCCACATGCTGCTAGGTGTGGCCAAAACAAACAAGCTAAAAAAAAAAAAAAAAGAAAGAACAAATTAGAAATAGTGGAGATAAATGGGATCCATCTCTGTTTCAGCTACTGTTGCTGCAAAACAGTGCTGTTTTGATAGCTGATAGTTAGCTGATAGTCACTCTCTATAAGCTTAAAGCCTCCCCGGTGGCTGGGTGGTAAAGAATCCGCCTGCAGTGCAGGAGATCCAGGTTCAGTCTCTGGGTCAGATAACACTGGGCAACGCTGTCCCACAGTGCACCCCAATTCCAGGACCCAGAACATGGACTGCACTTCTCAATGGGAGAATTACAAAAGGGCTTGAGAGTAATGTTTAAAGGGGCAAAATAAGCAATAAGTTTATTTCAGTAAAGATGGTGATAGATAAGGGTACCTTGAACTAAGGCGACAGTAACTGAGGTGGAGAAAAGTAATGAAGGGGTAAAAATGATTTGGACTTGGTAATAGAACTGATGTGAGGGAAACAGTGAGCTTTCCAGTAGTATACCAGCATGGATGGTGCTAAGCTATGGGACAGAGGAAGAGGATCAGGGTTTGCTTGTTTTGCTCTGTGAGGAGGGTAGCCTGAATGTGGTTTTGATCTGGATGAGACTTTGAGACTTTCGAATGAAAGTCAAGTGAAGAGCTGAGGGAAATTGAGGCTGGATATATAAACACAGGAGTTAATTCAGTGGTAACTTAAGTATAGATGTAGATGGGGTCAGAGAGAATATAAAGTGTGAAAGAGGATTTCCCTTGTGGTGCAGTGGATAAGAATCCACCTGCCAGTGCAGGGGACATGGGTTCGATCTCTGGTCTAGGAAGATTCTGAATACCACCAAGCAACTCAGTCCACGCACCACAACTATATGAACCCATGAGTTGCAACTACTGAAGCCCATGCACCTAGAGCCTGTATTCCAAAACAAGAGAAGCCACTGCAATGAGAAGCCCCCGCTTCTACAAGGAAGAGTAGCCCCCAGTCTCCACAATGAGAGAAAGCCTGAGCAGAAGCAATGAAGGCCCAGTGCAGCCAAAAATAATAAATAAATAAAATTTTTAATAAAGTGTGGAGAAAAGAGCTGTTGTTTAGTCGATAAGTTATGTCCGACGCTTTGCGGCCTCATGAACTATAGCCCCGCCAGGCTCCTCTGTCTACGGGATTTCCCAGGGAAGAATACTGGAGTGGGATGCCACGTCCTTCTCCAGTGGATCTTCCTGACCCAGGGATTGAACCTTGGTCTCCTGCATTGGCAGGCAGATTCTTTACCACTGACCCACCTGGGTGGCTTAAAGAAAAGAGAGATGGACATAAATCTTTGAGTATCTTGAACATGTAATAGCCATGGAGAGGAGGCTAGAGGTCCCTGGAAGAACACTCAAGGAGCTAACAAGAAACTAAGAGTGGTTTGCTCACCAAAATCCCCAAAAAGAGACTGTTTAAGGAAAGGAGAGGGTCAACTGTGTCAAACACTGATGAGGGGCTACGTGAGAAAAGATCTGAGCATCTAGCAGAGGGAGGTGATTATTGCTCATTACAAGATTGGTTTCCATAGAGTTATTGGTGCCTAATGGAAAATTGGAAGAAGCTTTCCTGAAAGGGAGATGGAGAGAAGTCCAAGGCTTTTACCTTGTGGTCACTGATAACCCCAGTGTGGTCAGATGCAATGAGTGGTTTGTCAGATCATTCTCTTCTACTGATGTTACCACTATTGGCACTTTTAATCGCTCTGCTTCTATAATCTCTTTAGTAAAGAAGGTAACTCTATGTTTGAATTTTATATTTCTCAGCCACCATATACTTCCCAGAAACTCTCCTCTGTGTTTCACTTAGCTGACTGTCTTCTCCCCATCATTTACCTGTGGGCACTTCTCCTAACTCAATATCTGTGTCTCCTTTCTTCATTAAAATTCTCTCCCTCCCAGGCTTGCTGTCCCCACTCACAGCCTGGCTTACCTGGTGATTTCCCATCTGTCTGGGGGGTGGCTTCCCAGAGGCGCTACTTCATCCCACAAGTTTCTTCTTCTGCCCGAACTTTTATCTCTGACTGTTTTGAAGGTCAACTACAGATGAGTTTGTGGCTGAAGGAAGCAATATAAATATCCAAAGTTAAATCATTCTATACAAACCCTCCTTGGCATTGTTCTCTATTTCTAGTTCCCTATATCTTACATTTCGATGTCAGCTGCTTCTTGCTACTTCCCTGCTTCTTGCACGGTCCCTATCATGGATCACACATGCAAGGTGATTTCCTGGATCTCCATGGATCTTCACAACAATAACCCAGATCCAGTGTTGCCCATGTATGACTCTAAGTCACACACACCAAATTCCATGATACTAGTTTCTCAAAATCATCTTCCTGACATGGTGTCAAACTGTAATGTGGTCAGCTGGTTAAAATAGAAAAGGGAAGACTAAAGAATAGTAAGAATGACTAGGAGATTCTAACTTGTTGTCAGTTCTAATACTTCACCAATTGCTCCCTGGAGTACTATGTTGAAAAGAATTCTGAAACTCAATCCAAATTCAGTACAAGAGTTCCCTGATTGATTGGTATTGTGCTCAGATGCTCAGTCATGTCTGACTCATTGCAATCCCATGGACTGTAGCCCCCCGGGCTCCTCTGTCCATTGGATTTCCCAGGCAAGAATACTGGAGTGGGGTTTCATTTCCTCCTTCAGGGGATCTTCCCAACTCAGGGATCGAGCCTGAGTCTCCTGCATTGGCAGGCAGATTTTTTTTTACCACTGAGCCTCTTGGGAAGCCCTTGACTGGTATTATTGGCTATAATTTGGGGGATAGAATTAGCAGTCCAAACTGCAGGTCAAATGCAATTGGTGGTAAAAGCATTGGACTAAATATGTCTGTATTTTAATGCCATTGAAAGTTGTTGTGGGGCTTCCCTGGCAGTCCAGTGATTAAGACTCCGTGCTTCTACTGCAGGGGGCATGGGTGCAATCCCTGGTTGGGGAACTGAGAGCCTGCATGCCATAAAGTGCAGTGACTACCCCCACCCAAAAGTACTGGACTATTCCTTACAAATTCCAAATGGAATATGATTTTCTAGTATAGATTAGAATGTAATATGGTTCATCTTTTGCTCTCTTTTTCCTTTTAAGTTATTAATTTGTGTCCTTTTATATAGCTAATTTGGAGAAAGAAATGGCAACCCACCCCAGTACTCTTGCCTGGAAAATCCCATGGACGGAGGAGCCTGGTAGACCATGCGGTCCATGGGGTCACAAAGAGTCAGACACGACTGAGCGGCTTCACTTCATACAGCTAATTATCTTCTAGAGAGTTCTTTGTTCCAAAGTGCTCTTAAAAAGAATGCCTGACTAGAAAATTTTAATTATGGACCAAATAAGATGCACCAATACCTCCTCAGGTTGTGATGTTACCCTAATATTCTGCCTATGCATTCAATCAAGTGAAAATGTAGAATCTGTCAAAAGAAAGACCATCTTGAGATGCTTCCAGCTTTGTTCTTCTTTCTTAGGATTATTTTGTCTATTCAGGTTCTTCTGCTGTTCCATACAAATTTTATTCCATTCTATTTCTGTGAAAATGCCACTGGAATTTTGATAGGGATTTTTACTGAATCTATAGATAGTTTTATGTAGTATGGACAGCTTAACAATACTGTTTCTTTTAGCCCATGAACAAAGAACATCTCTGCATTTGTTTGCATCTTCTTCGATTTCTATCAATATCTTATAGTTTTCACTGTCCAGATCTTTCACATCCCTGGCTAAATTTATTCCTGAGTATTTCATTGTTTTTGATGCTATCGTAAATGAAATTGTTCTCTTTATTCCTTTTTCAGAGAGGTCATTATTAGTGTATAGAAATGCAACTGATTTTTGGATATTGATTATGTATACTGCCACTTTACTGAATTTGTTCATTAATTCTAATAGATTTTTGGTAGAGTCGCTAGAATTTTGTGTAGATAAGGTCAAATTATCTGCAAACATACCATTTTACTTCTTCCTTTCCAAACTGAATGACTTTTATTTATTTATCTTGCTTAATTGTTCTGGCTAGGACTTCCAGTACTTCATTGAATAGAAGTGGTGAAAGTGAGCACCTTTGTCTTATTCTTGATCTTAGGAGAAAAGAATCCAGCCTTTACTTATTGAGTACGATGTTAGCTTGTCATGTACGACCTTTGTTAAGATGAAGTATATTCCTTATGGGATCTTCCCAGATGACTCAGTGGTAAAGAGTCCACCTGCCAATGCAGGAGTTGTGGGTTCAGTCTCTGGGTCCGGGAAGATCCCCTGGAGAAGGAAATGGTAACCCACTCAGTATTCTTGCTTGGAGAATCCCATGCACAGAGGAGCCTGGCAAGCTAGAGTCCACGGGGTTGAAAAGAGTCAGACAAGACTTCTCGACTAAACCAAAACCACACACTGACCATAAGCATGGATGGAGGGCCCCCTTACCACTGACGTGCCCTTGCAGGGCTGGAATTGCTCTTCACCTCAAAGTGCCAAGACACAGACGCAGTGTCAGCTACACGGGCTGATAACAATGCTTCTGTATTATTTCAGGGACCAAGAAATTCCAGGAAAGCTGTTTTATGTAGACACATCAAAGCTTCTTTTAGAACTCTTTTGGTTTTTCTTTTTTTTTCAGATTAAAAAAAATCTATTCACCACCAATGCAAATATTACATCACATCCCCTGGCCATTCAGTGATGAGAGCTATCTCATCAGTCTCAGGAGACGGAATCTCCTGCAGAATCTGACGGGAAACATCTCTAGGGACTCAAGGCCCCACCAGCCACGTAAGAACCTGAGAGGCAGACATGCATGGCGGTTAAGAGCAGTGGCTTTGAGGCCAGACCATCTGTGCACGAACCTCTGCCGCTGCTGCTTACCAGCAATGTGACCTCAGCGCAAGTTACTTAGCATCTCTAAACCTTGGTTTCCTTATCTATAAAATGGGGGTAACTATTACAACTTTCCCAGATTATGGCAATGATAGGTGAGAAAATGTGTGTCAAGTGCTTAGACCATAATAACACATATCACAAACAGTAGTTACTCTTTTGTGTAACAGAGTATGGCTTGGTTTTTATTATTTTTAATCCAGAGACGTTTCCAGCCTCATCTCTCTGGGAGGAAAAATGGTTACCTTTGAACAGAACTTGGTTTTTCCTTAAGTAAGGTCAGTTGATGCCTGCTTAGGGATGTGATACATGTGAGTCAGCAATCATTGTCCTCAGAGAAGAATCTAACATTCAATAAAGATTCGAGGGCCTCACTGGTGGCTCAGTGGTAAAGAATCTGTCTGCCAATACAGTAGACATAGGTTCGATCTCTGGTCTTGGAAGATCCCACATGCCTCGGAGCAATTAAACAACTAAGTTGCACCACAACTATCAAGCCTCCACATCCTAGGGCCCATCCTCCAAAACAAGGGAGGCCACTACAATAAGAAGCCCGAGCAGCACTTCTGGAGAGTAGCCCCTGCTCACTGCAACTACAGAAAAGCATAAGCAGCAATGAAGACCCAGCAGAGCCAAAAATAAACAAACAAATAAATTTCTTAAAAAGTGTTCAGAAGGGTTTGATGGCAGCTAAGCTACATCTATTGGGTGATATACTTTGCTGCAAAGAAAACTAAAGTTGTCTGGGGTGGAGGAAAGCTGCTTCCAGGATTCCAAGGTAGGAAGACATAGCAGTGGACAGGAGGGTGATCCTGCCACAAGACCTTCGAGTTAAGAGTGATTGTCCTTGGAAAGCAATGAGTGCTGAGCCTGGAAGAGCAAACCGGAAGAGGGCACTCCCAAAGCCATTCCCGACAGTGACTGTGGGTGGAGGAGCAAGCAGAGTGGGATGCAGCTCCCCCTGAACCAATGAAGCCAGTGGTGTCTGTAATAATTGGAAAGGATTTTTTTTTTTATAATGGAGAAAAGTACACTACTATTTAAGGCTCTAATCTTGACCAAAAAGCAAAAATCTACATTGATTTGCAAGGCCATTTGAGGGGATGTCCATGAGGAGAATTCACTCTCAGAAAGGCTCACTGTGCTCTCAAATATTTATGCAACCATCACAGTCTCGCAGATTTCACCGGAGTTAGAATAGTCAAGAATGATCCTCCATCTGTACCTAGAGCAGGCAGACAGCCATCTGGCCTACGTCATGCCACTCTCCCTCACCTGCCTCGGAGAGACCCCTCAGGCTGAAAGCATCAGGCCAACCACTGCAGAGCCCTGGACAGAAAGTGTTAGGAAATAGAGAGGCTGTCCCACTTCTCATTTTTTAACATGTTACCTCATGTTCAACAAGAGGTGTCATATCCAGAAGTTTATTAATAGGTCAGTCTCTCAACCAACTCAAACTCTGCTGACAACTTATAAAGACCAAAGGTATTCATGTCAATGTATGACAAAAACCACTACAATATTGTAAAGTAATTAGCCTCCAACTAATAAAAACAAATGAAAAAAAAAGAGTGTAGATTTATTTCATGTCCCTTTTTCAATTGCTGCACCCTGGCAAGCATTCTTTCTAGAAACTGGGAAACCTCTTCTAGGGTCAGAACATCTCTTCTGTAAGGAGAGGTATTGGGCTGATATACTGTGACATCAGTACACTGGCAATCAGGATATGTACCTTCCAGGGAAAGTTGAAAAGATCCAAAACCACTGTAAGCATCTCACACAGAACCAAAGATGTCATCTCTGCAGTTGTACATGAAAGTCCAACATTCCCCAGGGAAAAGCTAATGTTCCCTCTGTGTTCAGAACAGCTGCTGAAATCAATGCACTCAAAGATCCCACAAAGTTGAATACAAAGATAGTGCCACAACTTCTTACCCCAAAAAAAGGTAGTGGAGAAGGAGGGTGGTATACCTGGCCAGGTGTATTGTGGTTCAAATCATCGCGTGTGGACCAAAAAAAAAAAAAGACATTGCCTGCTTCCCAGGTGGCGTTAGTGGCAAAGAATCCGCCTGCCAGTGCAGAAGATACAAGAGACATGGGCTAGATCCCTGTGTCGGGAAGATCCCCTGGAGAAGGGAATGGCAACCCACCCCAGTATTCTTGCCAGGAAATCCCATGGACAAAGGAGGCTGACGGTCTAAGTCCATGGGGTCGCAAAGAGCTGGACCCGACTGCGCACACAAACACACCTCATCCCAGCAAACAATGAATGTTGCCCACCATCAGCCACTGAGATGTCTGATGGTCTACTAGTTGGGTTTCTTTTTTTCCAGCCAAAACTTGTATGTATCCTGGCTCCTCCCTTACCCGTTTGGAAAAGTTCCTCAGAGCTATATGACAGGCTGTCTCTCAGGCTATAGTACTCAGAAAAGTCTCCAAATAAAAGGTAACTCTCAACTTTTTGATTGTGTGATTTTTTTCCCCTGTCAGCAGTGGCTGCCACTTATTGAGAAATTTCTATGTGCCAAGCTCTGAGTGCTTTATGTATGTTACATAAGTACATATATACTCCCATCTGCACACTCAAAATAAGTCTGAGATTAAGGTATTGTTAGCACACTTGTGGTATAGGAAACCAAGGCAGAGAGGAGTACCAGTCACATAGTCGGTCAGTGAGAAAGACAAAATCCAATGTTCAATCAAGTGGACCCCTTCACCTGTTCTCACCATGATTCTGTCTACCACAACTTTATGTTGATTATCCACTTCTGTGTTTTAGATGAGAGGCTTTGGCTAAGGGTAAGGATGTGGCATGTGGTCTAATCAGTAACGTTAGCAGAAACAAATGCTTTTGCAACATCTTCTTTGTCTTGTATTTGTAAATGATGCCCAGCAGCCCTGAACAGATCATGGATGTAGACATAATATGAGATTAACCAATACATATACTTCCTGCTTTCTAGAACTTTCCATGCCAAAAGAGATGTATTGACATCATTCAAAGAGACAAATAAGGTGTCTGAAAATAAATGCATATGATTAGAGAAGTAAAAGTATCACGTGACTACCTGAACAGACTATTAAAGAAATGTTTTTGAAAGCAAAAAGTCAACACATTTCTGGAAATAACAGAAGACCTCAGAGTTCTCAAGGTCAGCATTCTCTGACTTTTCTTGAACAAGAACACTTAAAAATAAAGAATGCATTGATCCAGTACTGTAAGAGACTATGAGATAGTTTATATATTTAGAATAAAGGACAAAGCAAAGGTGAAGAACAGATTATTACTTACAAAATGTTAATTAATTTGTAGTTTATTCTTTAAAAACTAGATGGATTATCATATTTTTTGATAAAAGGACAAAACACTCAACTACATGTTGAAAATTGGAGAAGGAACCTGGAGAATTCCATGAAGAGTAGGCTGGCATGCCACAGTCCACGGGGTTGCAAAGAGCTGGACACAACTTAGCCACTGATCATGCACACATGTGTTGAAAATAAATGATTAGAAATGCAACATGATTCATAGACCATGAACCTTAGGAAAACAGGGTGCTGGAAAGTAAGAAGATAGCAATCTGAGCATTCATGCATGTCAGGATCCCCACATCAGATCCTAGCATGTTTGGGTATGGCACACCCTTCTTTAAAGGGAGAATACAAAACTAAGAGAACTAAAAAGTGAAATTTAAGCTCTTTTCTTTTAATTTCATTTAAAGCATCTTTCAGAAAATGTATATCCATGGCATTGTTTGTGGAAAAACTTGGAAGAATATCTGAGGAATAAAATAGTGATCCAAGTCATTAAGGTTGATGGGAGGGAGTTGTATAGAGAGAAGAGATATAGACAAAGGAGAAATAGGGAAGGGCCCTCATCATTACACCCTAGTGCTCTATGAAACCCAAGATTCATTATCATTAAAAGCTAGAGTCAGTTTAGTGTCTAAATCCTTACGCTAACAGCCTAGATGAGAGGTGACCCACCAGAAGGAGAGAAGATAACAATGGGAAGCCTCCTGCAAGAACCCTACCAAGAGGTGGAAAGGGCTTGATTCAGAAAACAGATGTTAGAATTAAGTAGCAAGAAGAACAAAGTGTATTCCTGTGTTTAAGAGTAGAATTGATTAGATTTGTCAAGGCACTTTGCATTTGGGAGGGGAAAAGGGGAAGGAGTTTGAGGGACACCTCACAAGTAAGGTGGGTGTCTGACAAGCGTTCACAGACATACCAAATGCTGGAAGAGGAACATTTTATAAGAAAGCCACGGTGGGTCAGTCTCCGTGGTTGTTGCTTAGTCATTAAGTCATGTCTGACTCTGTGACCTCATGGACTGTAGCCCACCAGGCTCCTCTGTCCACGGGATTTCCCAGACAAAAATACTGGAGTGGGTTGCCATTTCCTTCTCAGGGGATCTTCCTGACCCAGAAATCAAACCCACACCTTTTGCATTGGCAGATGGATTTTTTACCACTGAGCCAACTGGGAAGTCCTGGGTTCAACTTTGGATAAGCTAATTTTGAAGGGCTGTCTTGATATTAAACTGCTAGAAATATTTTGGTAAAATTATGGGTTCCATCTTTTAATTGGGGATTTGTCAGTTTCCAATTTGTAGTCAAGCCACGGAAAGGATTGAGATCATTTGGGGTGAAAAACCAGGGCAAGAACCACAAGGGACAAGGAAGGAGTCCTGGGAAGCATGACTCCTTGGGGGCTTGGTACCCACACAGGGAAGTAAAAGATGTAGAAGATGGAGAAGGAAGGAGACGTTCCCATCAAGAAACCAGGCCAGGCACTAATGATGTCTTTTAGACATCAGAATTGTTGAGGGTGGCATGGGCAGAACACAGTGAGTTGAAAGGAAATGCTAAGAGGGGTGAGAACACTAAGTTTGATGTGTGTTTGTTTGGAAATGTCAATGAATGCAAAGACCACTGCCTTCTCAGAGACACAAAGAAGGGAGACAAAGCAACCCTCACTGGAGACTTGGTGTCCTCAGAGGAACATCAGGTCTCAGTTAAGTCCAGGAGCTACAAAGAATGTTCTCTGAAGAATCTGCGAATTCCTTGGTGGTCCAGTGGTTAAAAATCTGCCTTCTACTGTAGGGGATACAGGTTTCATTCCTGCTTGGGGAACTAAGATCAGACACGTTGACGGGCAACTAGAGAAGCTCACATGTTGCAACAAAGGGCTGCAATGAAGACCCAATATAGCCAAGAAGAAAAAAAGAATTTAAGGGTGAAGATTGTCTACTAACAATGGAACGTTAACCATTGAGTTCCTTGTATATTTTGGATATTGACTCCTTATCAGATATATGGTTTTCAACTTGTTTCTCCTGTTCCATAGATTGCCTTTCCATTCTGTTGATTGTCTTCTTTGCTCTGCAGAAGGTTTTAACTTGACGTAGTCCCACTTGTCTACCATATAATCTATCAACCACGCTTTGGGGGTATATATTCAAAAGCATCAGAATTGAGATCTTTAAAAGATATCTGCACTCCCACATTCACCACAGCATTATTCATCACAGCCAAGAGACGGAAACAAGCCAAATACCCACCAACAAATTAACTGAGGAGGAAAGTGTGGTTTATACATCTAATGATGGAATATGATTCAGTTTCAAAAATAGAGGGAGATCCTGGCACATGTGACCACATGGATGAACCTGGAAGGCATTATGGTAAGTGAAATAAACCAATCAGAGGAGGACAAACCCTGCAGAGGTTCCACTTTTAACACAGCCAAACTCATAGAAACAGAAGGTAGAATGGTAGTTGCCAGGGGCTGGGGAAAGGGGGAAATGACGGGTTGGTTGATGGGTCTGAAGCTTCAGTTATGTAAGATGGACAAGTTCTAGAGACCTGCTATGGATCAGTGTGTCTACAGTTCACAGTACTGTACTGTGTCCTGAAAAATACAGTAAGAGGGTAGCCCTCATGATAACTGTTCTTATCTCCAGAGAGACAGAGAGAAAGAGAGAGAGAAATCATGAAAGTAGCTCAGATCATTCAGACGGAGAAAAAGACCAAATGAGACCTGGGTCCCTCCCATACTGAGAGACGGGGTAGAAGAAGAGGTGTCAAGGGAGACAGAGAAAGAAAAGTTAGATGGGAAGAAAACCAGGGGCACCTGGAGTCTAAAAACCAAGGGTGAAACAGATCGCCAGCCCAGGTTGGAAGCATGAGACAAGTGCTCGGGCCTGGTGCACTGGGAAGACCCAGAGGGATCGGGTAAAGAGGGAGGTGGGAGGAGGGATCGGGATGGGGAATACATGTAAATCCATGGCTGATTCATGCCAATGTATGACAAAAACCACTACAATATTGTAAAGTAATTAGCCTCCAACTAATAAACGGAAAAAAAAAAACCAAACGAGAAATATTTCAAAGAGGAAGGAATGATTCATTGTGCCATTGCTGCTGGCAGTTCTAATAGGATGAGGACTGGGGGGAGAAAAGAACCACTGACTTAATAATATAGACACCACGACCACATTGAGAAGCTGCTGTTTGTAAAATAGTAGGTATGAAAATCTATTAATATTTAGACTATTTTAAGAAAGAGTGGGAGGGACTTCCCAATGGGTGATCCAGTGGTTAAGACTCCACGCTTGCAATGCAGGGGGCCCAGGTTCCACCTCTGGTAGGGGAACTAAGACTCTGCATGCCATGAGGTGTTGTCACAAAAAAATTTTTTTAATTAAATTAAAAAACAGAGACACATTCTTTAAAAAAAAAAAAAAGAAGAAGAAGATAGAAAGAGTAAAAGGGAAATGAAGACAGTAAGTATGTAGAACTATCCCAGGGAATTTTGCTACAAAGCAGAAGAAAGAAATAGAGAAAGAGATGAATGTCCCACACCTTACAGGGGCTGTCAGGGCCACAGGTGTGTGCTTTTGGGAATTAGTCCCGGAGAACTGATGATGCTTTTGAACTGTGGTGCTGGAGAAGACTCTTGAGAGTCCCTTGGACTACAAGGGGATCAAACAAGTCAATACCAAAGGAAATCAACCCTGAATATTCATTGGAAGGACTGATGTGGAGGCTGAAGCTCCACTGCTTTGGCCACCTGATGCAAGGAGCCAACTCATTGGAAAAGACTCTGATGCTGGGAAAGATTGAGGGCAGAAGAAGAAGTGAGTGACAGAGGATGAGCTGATTGGATGACATCACTGAATCAATGGACACGGGTTTGAGCAAACTCTGGAGATAGTGAAGGGCGGGGAATCCTGGTGTGTTGCAGTCATGGGGTCGCAGAGTCGGACACGACTGAGCAACTGAACAACAACAACCACAAAGCACCTCTTACAATGTCCCCAGAGCAGTCACACTGTCAGTCCTGGCCAGGATACCCAGTCCAGAAGGATGCTAAGGAAAACTGTGAGTGAAGTGGTCAAACCAGCAGTATCAGAAAGCATAAAGAAGCTGATAGGTGAGAGATGGCAGGGTGAGCAGGGCGCAGCAGGCGAACACTGGAGACTCCCCTGGATCACCCAGTGTGCAACTAACGAGCTGGGCACAGTGCAGCCCTGGATGGAGATAGGAAGTTCGGGGGGCAGGAGCACTTGTGGGGGGCGGGGAATGCAGCCTCTGCCGGGCTGAGCTGGTCTGAAAGGGGCCAGGGCTCACCTGGACTTCTCACCGTGGCACCTGAACCCAGGAGATGCTCCAGGGCACTCTGGCTCTCAGAACAGCCTAGCTCTGCAATTCAGCCTCCTTCCCTTCCCCAGGAAGGGCTCCCTTGGGGGCAATAATCCTTCAGCTTTGGTGCAGAGCAGGTCCACCAGAACCCTACAGGAGAGCCTGGAGATGGGAAGGATGAGGAAGCTCACCACAGGTGCTAAATTCTGCTCAACACCCACATATAGACATCACTGCTCTAGTACCCAGTGGGTGTTCCAGGCTGTACTTTTACGAAGGGCGATTACATGTCCCTATAAAGGTTTGATCACGTGTCTAGGGCCTGGGCTGGCTGTTAGGAAACTGTGGGTGGGGTGATAGTGACAGACAGCAGCTCAGGGCTCAGGAAGTGGACCCTCATGGTGTGGCAGGGGGGAAGTGGGGGTTGGCGATCCTCACTGGGCCCTGTCTGGGGGCGGCAAGGTGCCTGGGAAGGGTTACGTGTATCCTGGCACAAGGCCAAGGTTTAATGTAGCCCCAGGGCTGGCCAGGCAGCCAGTGTCCTCTGAGCGAGGACCCAGCTGGGCAGGGGTGGAGGCCAGAGCTCAGAGAGAAGGCAACAGCTGGCCAATCCTTGAGGCTCTGGCAGGTTCTTCGTGCATTTGCTTGATTGCTGCGTGTGTGACAAAGCAATGGATTCTTTCAAGAGTGCTGGAAATAGGACTCCTTTGAC
Organism: Cervus canadensis; assembly: GCF_019320065.1. Lineage (NCBI taxonomy): Eukaryota > Metazoa > Chordata > Mammalia > Artiodactyla > Cervidae > Cervus > Cervus canadensis. Next base: position 6,914,199 of record NC_057390.1, on the reverse strand, counting down.
AATTTGGTAGGGAGTTTTCCAGGTCTAGAGGCTCCAATGTGTTAAGGAGCCCCCTTAGTTCTCTGAGCCCAGGCAGAGTACACAAACAAGTCCCTCCAAAGGGAAACACCACTGGCCACCAGAAAGTGACACTTTCTGTCCTTCCATCGCTGTTACTGTTCTTACATCTCCTGGGCTGAGCGCTCATTGTGGGTCAAAGGCTTTGCCAAGAACTTTAGCTTCACTGTCCCCTTTGATCACATGATAAGAAACATCACTCCCATTTTGCAGGTCAAAAATCTGCATCCTAATGAAATAAAATAATGACGTGGGGTGGGGTTAGGGGAGCAGGGGCTGAGACTCAGCTCTCCTGCCTCAGCCCACTCTTTCTTATTATTGTGATCAAATATACACAACGTAAAGTTGACCACGTTATTCATCTTTTAGTGTAGGTTCTGCGGCATTAAGTGCTTTCACATGTGGTACCATCAGCTCCAGCATCCGTCTCCAGAACTATTTTCATCTGGCAACACTGGAACTCTGGGGACTTCCCTGGTGGTCCAGTGGTTGAGAATCCACCTGCCAATGCGGGGGACACGGGTTCGATCCCTGGTCCAGGAAGATCCCACTTGCAGCAGGGCAGCTAAGCCCATGCCCCACAGCTCCTGGGCACACAGCCCAGGCCAGCGCAGGCTGGCCCCACAGCCTGCGCTCTACAGCCTGGGAGCCACAGCTCCTGCGCCTGTGTGCTGCAACCCCTGAAGCCTACACACTTGAGGCTCTGCAGAGCCTGTCCTCTGCACAAGAGAAGCGCCACGGCGAGAAGCCTGAGCAGCCCAACGAGAGAGTAGTCCCCGCTGGCTGCAACTGGAGAGAAATCCTCACACAGCAATGAAGACCAAGCACAGCCAAAAATAAAAACAAATAGATAATTTAAAATCTGAAACTCTGCACCATTAAATAAAAGCTCCCCAGCCCCTCCCTTTTACTTTGGGTGGGCACTTTGGCACCCACCCCTGTACTCTCTGTCTCTATGAATATGACTTCTCTGGGTGCCTCGTGTGCTGTTTTGTCCCTTTGTATCAGCGCTTGTTTCACTGAGCATGATGTCCTCAAGGGGGGACAGAACCACAGGAGAAGGTGCTTTGCAGCCCACAACCTCGAGGTTAGGGGGCCAGGACTTGGCACTGTGCCACTTGGCTACTTAAGCCACTTTTCTTTCTTTCTTTTTTCCCCCATTTCTCTTTTTTTTTCTTTTTCTTACAGTCTTATTTCATTTTTGATTGGAGGATAGTTACTTAACAATATGTGAGGGTTTCCACCATATATCAGTATGAAGCAGCCATAGGTATACATGTGTCATCTCCCTCTTAAACCTCCCTCCCACCTCCCTCCCCATCCCATCTTCTTCTAGGTTGTCAGTGAGCACTGGGTTTGGGTTCCTTTTGGAATAGACCAAGTACTTATAGGCATAAAAACAAAGGCAGACACTGTAAATAAAAGACTACTATATTTGATTCTATCCCCTTAAATAAAATAAAAAAATATTAAGTTTGCACACATAAAAAGAATAACCCAAACAAAATTCACAAATAAAATAAGCAACACATGATTCACTTGGAAGAATTATTATAATTTGATAAGTAGAAGATTAATATGGAGGAAAAGGCAACCCACTCCAGTATTCTTTCCTAGGAAATTCCATGGACAGAGAGGGGCCTGGCAGGCTGCAGTCCATGGGGTCACAAAAGAATCAGAAATGACTTAGAGACTAAAACAAACCACCACCACTTCCAAAAGATTAACAATACCACAATACAAAAATTAGCAGGGATTATGACAGGCCATCAGCAAAAGAGGAAGTACAAAAATCAACAAATTTAGGCAAGGCCTTCTCATAAGTAAACAAAGACATGTAAGTTCAAAGGCGATATCGCTTTAGCCAACTGAGTAACAAGATTTCTTTTTCATGACACTGCTGTATTTTACTACTCTAGGAATTGTAAGTCAATAAACACTTTTCTACAGGGCACTGTATGATATATATTCTTTTTAAAAGTTAATCTTTCAAGAATGTGCTTTTTTTTAAAAAAAATCACACATGTTAATAAAATATGTGTAACAAGGATATTTGGGCTTCCCGGGGGCTCAGTGGTAAAGAATCTGCCTGCTAATGCAGGAGACACAGGTTCTATCCCTGGGTCAGGAAGATCCCCTGGAGAAGGACATGGCAGCCCAGTATTCTTGCCTGGGAAATCCCATGGACAGGGGAACCTGGTGGGCTCCACTCCATAGGGTTGTAAAGGGTCAGACGCGACTGAATGACTGAGCACACACATGGACTAAATGTAAGCCCACACTCTGGATTTCACTGTGAATGGTATTCTCGCTGAATTGTGTCCCACCCACCCCACCAAAATTCATAGGTTGGTGTCCTCATCTCCTTCCCCAGTATACCTTGGAATGTGACTGTCTTGAGAGTTAAAGCCTTCATGGGGTGATAAGGTTAAGTGAGATCACATGGCCAGACCCTAACCCAATATGATTGGGGTCCCTGCTGGAAGAGATACGCCAGGGACGAATCCACAGAAGAAAGGCTGTGGAGGACCCAGGGGACATGGGGGGAAGGCGGCTGTCTGCACGCCACGGAGAGGGGCCTTCAGAGAAACTGACCCTGCCAGCACCTTGACCTTGAACTTGCAGTCCCCAGACCTGTGAGGAAATCAGCTCTTGTTTTCTGAACTCCCTGATCTGCGGCATTTTGTTACGGAGCTAGAGCTGACCAATACAGATGTGGCCATGTGCAACCCAGTGTGGAAGGCCAAGGTCACAAAGTGGCCGCAGCCCACGCCCAGCTTGATCTGTGGGCGTGGAGCAAAGCAGTTCCTTGATTTCACAGTCATGTCTCATTCAGAGATGGATGTGGTTTCTAAGGCTGCCCAGGGATCAGCCATGGATAACCTTCAAAACTCTTGAGTTTCCATCAAGGCAGCCCTGCTGTTCGTCCCCGAAGCATGGTTTCACCAACCAGATCTGACTTATTCTCACACAAGTTCCCAGGACCAGTGGCCCCGCAGAAATGTCACAGATTCATCAGCCCCCTGGATCATCCTTCTGGAACCTTTCTGCTCTGGGAGAGTAAAAAGCTCACAGAGAAAGTAGCTTGGCCCCTGAAATGAGCCCCCCAACCCCACCCCAAGGAAAGTCACTGGCCCTCTTACCACAATGACAAGACTTTGGTCTCAGATTTGGGATGATTGTCCACTATTTCTCAGTACACTAGGTTTGAAATTGTCACCTTCTGGTACCATCATCTATGTGTAAGTTTTGCTCTTCAGTCAAGCAAGTAGAGAAAAAAAATTTCCTTCCTTTTTTCCTTTGCTTATTCTGAGACCTATAAGGGATCTTCCTTGTGGTTCAGATCATAAAGAATCTGCCTGCAATGCAGGAGATGCAGGGTGGATCCCTGGGTGGGGAAGATCCCCTGGAGAGGGGAATGGCAACCCACTCCAGTATTCTTGCCTGAGAAATCCCATGGAGAGAGGAGCCTGGCAGGCTACAGTCTAGGTGGTTGCAAAGAGTCGAACACGACTGAGCGACTGAACACACACCCACACCATGGGTGGGTTCCCTAACCTTGCTTTCCCCACCAGTTGCTAAATAATGCTGGCAGTGCTCCCCTGATTTCACTGATGAGCACCATCACAGAATGTATCCATTAAACAGATATTTACCCAGTGCCTGCTCTGGCCTGCTCCGGCCAGGCACTGTATGATGTCTTAGAAAAACGCTTTTAAGATAAACCTTAAGTTTCACTTTATCAGCAGGATGAACAGAGTTTCTCTCCTTATAAAAGTAACAAATTCCTCCCACTGCAGTGGGAGGCCCACCACACTCCTAATCCTCCCTCTATTCACCCAAAACTCCTTTCCCTTATGGTCCCTTAGGATCTTTCAGACCTTTCCTTTGACTGGAAAATCCATCACGGACTCTCTGGTTCTGACCACTGGTCCCATTTCCTAGCCACTGAGAAAAGGGACAGTAAGAGATGTACTATCTCTTTCCCAACTCAAAATATCCCGGGCTTACTGTACGGCACAGGGGACTCTGCTCAAAGTCATGTGGCAGCCTGGATGGGAGGGAGTTTGGGGGAAATGGATACACGTGTATGTATGTCTGAGTCCCTTCTCTGTGGACCTGAAACTATCACAAGATTGTTAATCAGCTAAACTCCAACATAAAATTAAAAGAATACAAAAAATTCCCCAGTCTCTTCACTCATCTTCTCCCTCCTCCTAAGAACAGTGCCTCTTTTTGGGTTAATCTCTCAACCCCCAGCCTGCATACAGTCTTATCTCTCAGGAGTTCTGCTTGGTCTCATCCTTACATCTGTGTCTATGGCTTCCTCCATCCAGTGTCTAGAAGACTCTGGGCTCCCCACCATAACTAAAGCCTTCCCTTCTAGTAATCATTTTCCTATGAAAGTACTGCCCCATCTCTCCTTGCCCATGTTCCTAGAGAAACCTCTGCCCCAGCTCTCATCACCCCCACTGCCCACCTACTCCTCAGACCCTTGGCGTCTGATTCTGCAGTGCTGTTTAAACTGCTAGTTAAAAAGTAACTGAAAACTTCTGATTTGCATTGTCTTCTCCACTGGGACCACTTCACACCCTGGCCACTTCCTCTTTGAAACTCCACCCGCGGGCTCCGTGACACTTGTTCCTCTTTGGGTCTCCCTCCTGTCACCCTGATGTCTCTTCTTGGGTGCTTCACCAATTCCTCTCACCAACCCCTGCAGCTGAATGCAGGCATTGTCTAAAGCAGCAGTACCCAGCCTTTTTGGCACCAGTTTTGTGGAAGACAATTGTTCCATGGACCAGGGAGGGGGAGATGGTTTCAAGATGATTCAAGCACGTTATATTTCTCGTGCACTTTATTTCTCTCATTATTACATCAGCTCCACCTCAGAGCATCAGTCATTAGCTCCCAGAGCTTAGGAATCCCTGGTCTAAAGATCTGTGCTTACTGCTTTCTCTAGCAAATCTCAGGGATTCCCACAACTTCACCTATCAGCAAATGCTGATGGTCAAGACCTATATCAACTGCTTCCTCACACCACCCTATCTGCAAATTCCTTCATGCTACCTGCATAATAAGGGCTTCCCTGGTGGCTCAGTGGTAAAGAATCTGCCTGCCAATGCAGGTTCAATCCCTTTGGAAAATCCCCTGGAGAGGGAAATGGCAACCACTCCAGTATTCTTGCCTAGGAAATCCCATAAACAGACCCGCCTGGCAGGAGGAGTCCATGGGGTCACAAAGAATTGGATGTGACATCAACTAAACAACACCAACCACAACCTGCACAAAATGCACTGTGTTCAGTCACCTCTTTTATCACTGAAAGTGAAGTCGCTCAGTTGAGTCTGACTCTTGGCTACCCCATGGACTGTAGCCCACCAGGCTCCTCTGTCCATGGGATTCTCCAGGCAAGAACACTGGAGTGGGTTGCCATTTCCTTCTCCAGGGTGTCTTCCTGACCCAGGGATCGAACCCAGGTCTCCCGCAATCCAGGCAGACGTTTTAACCTCTGAGCCTGTCCCCAGTTCAGACTTTCACCATTTCAGAAGGACTACTGCAACAGCTTCCTAACTCTTCTCCAGGTTTACCCCAGTTTTAGAGCACTCAATTTAGTGTCCTCCTCAAAAACCAGTGATTGGTCAAACAGTCCTCACAATAATGTTCAAATGCATTGCTTAAGAGTCTTCTCTCTTTAGATGTGTGTCCCTTTTCCAAATGAGCGGTGGGTTTTGGAGAAACTATGTACCTTCCTCAAGCTTCTGTATCTTCACCTCAGAGTGTTGTTGTAGGAACAGTTGCTCAGATTGTACATGGCACAAGTGTGCCCAGCTGACGAGGCATGTAGAAGCTGAAATCCAACCCATGCCCTAGTCACCAATGGGTTGCCTGGTCTGAGCTGAGTCTGAGTTTGGTCAGAGGAGGAAGCTCTTTTCCCCAGTTTGCCCAAAGGTACAGTAAGGACTGGGATTTTCTCAGGGTTCTTCTTTAACACTTACACATTCCTCTCCCTATTTGATACTCAGACCTGAATCTCCTAATTTCCCCAAATATGCAATGTACCGGAACAACCTGGTGTGTCTGTTTCCATCAGCCCTGCAGCAGAGTCACCTGCTGAGAACCGCTCTCCAACGCTCTTTGGCCTGGGAAGGTTCTGAGCATTGCTCCTGTCTCAGAACCTCCTCTTTAGTTCCCTGTGTGAATGGTTACACATTTCTTGAGCAATTCTGTCACTCTGGCTTGACTTGTGATTTTGAATAGGAATCTATATGCTCCATTACTGGGTGATCTTGCAGCAAGACATAGACTGCGCCCACACATAACGCTGCTTTGAGCTCAGCATTCCTGGTAACCCCGGGTTTGTAGCTAAGCACTATCGGGTTGTAGTTTGGAAAACAGGCATAGATGAGACCTTGAGAAGGACACAGGTGAATCTTGGAGGAGCTAAAGAGTTGCTTTAAACTAACATTTTTTAAAAATATGCACTTGCTTATTTGGTTGTCTTGGGTCTTAGCTGCAGCTCATGGACTCTAGAGCACACAGGCTCAGTTCCCCGCGGCATGTGGGGTCGTAGTTCCCTGACTGGGGATTCAACCTGCATCCTCTTCATCGGAAGGCAGATTCTTATCCACTGGACCACCAGGGAAGTCTCTTTTTAAAATTTCTTTATGATTATTTTTTATGTGGACCACTTTAAAAGTCTTTATTGACATTTTTACAATATTGCTTCTGTTTTATGCTCAAGTTTTTTGACTCCGAGGCATATGGGGTCTTAGCTCCCCAACCAGGAATCAATCCCACACCCCCTGCATTGAAAGGTGAAGTACTAACCACTGGACCCCCAGGGAAGTCCCCGAGACTAACATTTTTAGTTAAAGAAATAATATACAATGACAGTAGGTAAATTAGAAAAGCACAGATAAATTAAGAGAAATGAAAATTACTTCTAATCCCTACACCTAGAGATTAACATTGTCATCATTTTGCTCTATAACCTTATAAATATTATACTTATATTTAAAATATACACATGATTTACCTCTCAAATGAAATTGTTATATTACCTAATTGTAACTTTGTTTCTTGAACATTTTCTGATGACATAAAATACTTTTTATAGAATTATTTTTCTAATGTCTAATAAATAGTATTCCACTCAACGGTTGTACCATAATTTATTCAAAAACTTCCCAGTTAGACTGATTTTTACTTTTGTCTATTTTATATACTGCTTAAGTCAATATCTTTGTAACTAAATATTTGGTACCACATGAATTTTCTCTTAAGAATAGATGCCTAGTAACAGAACTGCTGGATCAAAGGTTAGGTACGTTTTAAAACCTTTTGCTGTCTGTAATTAAACATGCCCTGAGAATCACCATCCAACTTAACCATCCTGAGATCAGTGACTTGTCAATTTTTATCGCACTTTCCAAAATGTATCTGATTCTGTGCTAGAAATAGTTTAAGAGCTCTGCCTAAGGTCTCACATCTGACTACCACTGGAATCAACTGGGGCTGGACAAGGCATTATGTATTTATTTCTGTAAGCTCTCCAGGTGGTTCTTCCGTGCAGCCAGGTTTGAGGACCACTGAAAGTGAAAGTGAAAGTGAAGTCATGTCCGACTCTTTGTGACCCCATGGACTGTAGCCTACCAGGCTCCTCCATCCATGGGATTTTCCAGGCAAGAGTACTGCAGTGGGGTGCCATTGCCTTCTCCCCAGTTATTGTCCAAATACCACTTTCTAGGCTTGGAGAGCCTAACAAGCAGGAAAGGTACGCAACACATTGACCCAGGAAAGGAAGACAAATGAAAATGTCTCCAAAAGATAAAGGAGAAGAAAATGACGCATTTAGGTGGAAAATTACGAAGTAGTCATTTATACTAATTATTGGTGAGAGAACTGGTTTATATTGGGAAATCTACATTAGTATTTGAAATCTCATTCTAAGGCTGCAGACTATTTAAGAACACACAGGAGAAGAAGCGCTAAGCTTTCTTCCATTCTATTGAAAAAACACGCTTACAAAATCAATTCATAACTATTTGTTCATCTTAAAACATGCATTTTTTTGCAAATTATACTGTTGATCTGAATGCTTCTCATTTTAAACCAGGGTTTATACCTAACCTGACATGATTTTACAAAAGATTTTAGATTTACCTAACTTGCAAATTTTATAGTTTAATTTTTATAAGCAGTAGAAGAAACATCCTTTATCAGTGGCAACACCAAAAAGAGATAGTACCTGAAGGGACAATGAATAATTCCACCCAAGGAAATTCTCAAGAGTTTGAGGGGGAAAAAAACCTTGCATTTTTAAAAAGTGTACACATATAAGAAAGCAGGAAAGGAGCATGGAATCTTATACATGAACTTTACATGAATTTTATAGATGAACTTTACATAAAAGACACAAAACTACATTTTTAAACAAAAATCAACCCTGAGATACAAGTGAAGTAACTGTTTCCTTGTAGGAAAAAAAAAAGCGCACTTGCAATAGGTTGCATGTGTCTTTTCTGACCATGTTTTCGGACCCAATGTTCATTGCAGAAACGTTTACATTAGCCAAGACATGGAAGCAACCGAAATGTCTATCAACAGAGGAATGGATAAAGATGTGGTACATATATACACAATGGAATATTACTCAGCTGTTAAAAAGAATGAAGCAGTGTCATTTGCAGCAACATAGATGAATCTAGGGATTGTCATACTGAGTGACCTAAGTGTAGAATCTAAAAAGAAATTATATGAATGAGCTTATTTACAAAACAGAAACAGACTCCCAGACCTAGAGAAGAAACTTATGCTTACCGGGGGGGAAGAACGGGGACAGGGATAGTTAGGGAGTTTGGGATGGACATGTACACACTGCTCTATATAAAATGAATAGCCAACATGGACCTACTGAATAGCACGGAAATGATGCTCAACATTATGTAACAACCTAAATGGGAAAAGAATTTGAAAAAAGAACAGATAAATGTATAACTTCTTTGCTGTACAGAAACTAACACAGCATTGCTAACTATACTTCAATATAAAATAAAAACTTAAAAAAAGTGCACTTGCAAATTAAAATATTTCCAAGTAGCAGCACATAGGAAAGAATAATCGTGTGTGTATGTACGCGAGCACCTAAGACAAAACACCTTCTAGAGACCAGCTGAATCAGCAATTGCAACCAAGGGTGGCTTCTAGTTACCACTTTACAAGAAAAAGTGATTGTAGCACCTTTTTCTTCTGAGAAAAGAAATGTTCTCAGAAAGGAAAGAAAAGTTTTTTCTTTTTCTCTTTTGGCTTTGTTACTTACTGCTTTCAGGAGATACATTACTTGCGGTTTTGAAAGTCTGAATTGCCTGTCACTAAATCCATCTTACCACTCCCACTGGTGAAATGAAGAGTTATTTCTTTAGTATTAGTCACAGTAGTAGTAAAGAACCTGCCTGCTAATGTAGGTAGACATGAGAGATAGGAGTTTGATCCCAGGGTCAGGAAGATCTCCTGGAGGAAGAAATGGCAACCTGCTCCAGTATTCTTGCCTGGAGAATCCCATGGACAGAGGAGCCTGGTGGGCTACAGTCCCCATGGGGTCACTAAGATTTGAACAAGGACTGAAGCGACTTGGCACGCACCAATGAGTGACTCTTTAAATGAGCACCCCCTGCGTTGCAGACAGAGGCTGCAGACATGGCCTCAGGTTCTAGAGAGCTTAGAATACAGAAGAAGGGGATAGATTCCCTTTTACGGAGCATCTCACTCTGCACCTCACTTATAGGAGGTAACCAAAGCCAGCGGCATTCTTAGAAGCCACTCTCTGGATTTTTTGATACAATTAAGCCAATGCAAGAGCCATCAGTAGAGGTTAGAGAAACCAGAGCAGCTTCTTTTAGATGATTTCATCGTCTTGTTGCGGGACTGTTATGCTAAACCTCCTGGCTTAATTCTGCCCTTTTTTCAGAGTGCGTATCAGAATCCTTAGGTGACCACACCTGGAGCAAACTCCCAGGTGCTTCTGAGGGTTTCCCACCCTCAGTACGATGGACAAACGGGCTGGTCACTCCTAGCAATCTCTATTGGGGGCACGTGCCCTGTGTATCCTAGGATGTTCAGTGACCTCTCAGTGCCAGTAGCCATCACCCGATGATGACAAAGAGAATGTCTCCAGACATTGCCAGCTGTCCCCTGGGGCACGGTTCCCCCTTCACTGAGTTGAGAACCATGTTCTAGCAGAGAGCTCTGCTCTGGGGAGAGTGTGCACAGGCTGGCATCAGAGATGGGGACTGAACACAGCAACAGACTGGAGAAAAGGTCATCTTGTGGGCAGCATAATGAGGAGGATGGCTGGTAACGATAACAGCAACGGTAGCTACAGTTGGAGAGCCTACAGTATACCGGTTCTCGCTTTCATCCCCAAACATGTCCATATGTTACCACATCTTGCAGGTCAGAAAGCAAAGAGTAAACAGTATCCTTAAGGTACCCAGATACTATGATTCTGGCTTGGGTTCTGAACCCGGGTCATCCATGCTCTTTCTGTTGTTCTAACAAACACTGGAACTAACGATAGACTGTGGTATTATTAACAAAATAAGGTGCAATGGGGTCACTTTAGAAAGAGCCTAGAGATTGTCATACTGAGTGCAGTGAGTCAGACAAAGAGAAATATTGTTTGACATCCCTGATGTGTAGAATCTGAAAGGAGATAATACAGGTAAACTTAGTTACAAAACAGAAACAGACTCGCAGACTTAGAGAACAAATTTCTGGTTGCCAGGAGTGAAGGATGGGGGCAAGGGAGAGGAAGGGGGTTTGGGATGGACATGCACACACTGCTAAATTTAAAATGAAGAGCCAACAAGTGCCCACTGCAGAGCAAGGGAAGTCTGCTCAGCGCGGAGTGGCAGCCTGGACGGGAGGGGAGTCTGGGGGAAAATGGATACGGCTGAGTCCCTCTGCTGTCCACTTGAAACCACCACAGCATCGTTAATCAGCTATACTTTCATAGAAACTAAAAAGGTTTCTAAAAAAGAGCTAGATTACCAGGAGAAGGAGCTGGCTTTTGCAAATGCCAGTGACTCTCTTTTCATTTATTTTGATACTTTCTCCCAGGCAGTGGCTATTAACTTTGAGCAAGAACATACTTTTTTGGAGAAGAATGTTCAGGGATAATTAAAAAGACACACACAACATTAAAGGAGACAAGAATAATGGCAAAGCAACTAGTTATGATCCAGTTAGATGCTTAAAGGTATACATGTGACATTTTATTAGTAGCCTCCACATAAAGAAAAGAAAATAGAAACTCAGGGATTATTTATTTTTTCTTGTATACTTGAATATGTACGCAGGGAATGGTCCTCTTAAGTGAGAGAAGTTTCCACTATGCCCTAATGTAAGTGAGAATAAGACATCTCCTGGGGGCTTCCCTGGTGGTCAGTGGTCAGGAGTCTGCCTGCCAAGGCAGGAGACATGGGTGTGATCCCTGATCCAGAAAGAGTCCACATGCTTTGAAGCAACGAAGCCCCTGCACCAGAACCTCTGAGCCCACATGCCCTCAGGTCCACGCCCTGCAACAAGAAGGGCCACCACAATGCGAGCAAACAGCCCATCTGGAGAATGGCCACCCCCACCCCAAGCCCCTGCAACCAGAGAAAGCCTATGCACAGCAATGAACTCAGCACAGCCAAAACCAAATAAACACATTTTCAAAAAAGACATCTCGTGAGATTCCTTGTGAGGCCATCCTCGCGTAAACATCCCATTACCTTGAAACCACTGGCAAGGTCCTCCCTTACCAGGCTAGATGCAGGGATATGAGGAAAAGAGCAGTGGCTTTCTTGTGGGGGGAAGAGGGACCCCACACAAGAGAAAGCGTGATGGCCAGAGAGACTGGAGCAGACGGGGGCTCCGGGCCACAGTGTAGGCTGCCCTAGATGGACCCCCACCTCAGCCCCTTGTAGCTGCCAGGCCAGGGAATGCCGCCTGCCCGTGAGACCCCCAGAGCAGCACTCTATTAGACAAGAGTCGCCCAGTCACCCCCAGCACCCTGTACTTACAACAGAGCCCAGAGTGTAGTTTTTCTGTAGTCCAGGCCTCCACCACCACAAGCACCCTTATCAGAGCACCCTTACCAGAACCGGGGTGGGGAAGGAAGTGACAGTTATAGGTGAGAGGGCCTTTCACATTTGCCCTCTGGGGACAGGTGTGCTAGCTTTCTAGGGCTGGTGGTTTAGTCGCTAAATCATGTCTAACTCTTGCAACCCCATGGACTGTAGCCCGCTCGGCTTCTCTGTGCATGGGATTTCCCAGGCAAGAACACTGGAGTGGGTTGCCATTCCCTTCTCCAGCGGATCTTCCCGGCCCAGGAGTCGAACCCGGATCTCCTGCAGAGAAGGCAGATTCTTTACCAACTGAGCTAGAGGGAAGACCCCTAGTGGTTCAGTGGGTAAAGAATCCACCTGCCGATCACGACACCTGGGTTTGATCCCTGGGTCCAGAAGGTCCCCTGGAGAAGAAAAAGGCAACCCTCTCCAGTATTCTTGCCTGGGAAATCCCATGGACAGAGAAGCCTGGCGGGCTACAGTCCACAGCGTCACAAAAAGTCGGACACAACTTAGTGACTAAACATGCACGCACACAATTCACAACAGGTACGCTGACTGCACTTTGAACTGTGTCAAAGTTATGCTTGGCTGGACTCAGTCCTGTGGACTTAGCCATTTGTGAGTGAGATGATTTGAGAGTGTGCAAATTGAGCATTAAAGTAACATATAGGAAATCTATCATCTTGCTTCTAATGCCAATGGGATTACAACAATGGGTGCCAAGATATTATTTACCACTACATTATGTTATAAATGGTGAAGAATAAATTTTCTAACTATGATGAAATAAAACTAAAAATAATTATCTATGTTACATGTGAACAAACTGAACCACTAGGAAAAAAAGAAAGTCATCAAAATTGAACTCAAAATTGGAATCGAGATTTAAAAAATCCAAACATGTGGTACTCATTTCATGATTTATATAAGGAAACTTATACTTTAAAACATAAACTTATATTTATATATATAAATTTATACACCTTAAACTGATGATTGAAGTAAGTCAAATCATTATGCTGAACATCTTAAACTCATGTCAATTAAATCTCAGTAAAAGTGGAAAGAAACAATTTAAAAATCAAAGCTTGAATATTAGCCACAAGAACGTCACATATCAAACTTGGGGTATGGTGAAAGCTGTACTGAGCGGGCAATTCTTTGTTAATTAAGCGTTTATCTTGAGAAGTTAGAAAAGTCAGTAACCACAGATAAAGTTGAAAAGAAAGGTACAGATACTTATGGATAAAAAGAAAAAGAAATTAATTGACTAGGAGAAAATGTTTGCATTGATAAATCCAAGCGTTGAAAGGACTGATGCTGAAACTGAAGCTCCAATACTTGGGCTACCTGAGGCTAAGAGCCCACTCATTGGAAATGACTCTAATGCTGGGAAAGATTGAGGTCAGGAGAAGGGGGCGACAGAGGATAAGATGGTTGGATGGCATCACTGATTCAACGGACATGAGCTTGAGCAAACTCTGGGAGATGGTGAAGGACAGGGAAGCCTGGTGTGCTGCAGCCCATGGGGTGGCAAAGAGTCAGACAACAGCAAGACAATGGAAGGAGACGATGAGTTAGACGTCTCTGCTTGGTCAAAAGGCGGGAGGGAAAAGTGAAAGTGAAAGGAAACAAATTAGATGAAAAAAGAACCATAATGTATATATTTAGGACCTAAGGGCTTTTAGAAGGATTAATTTATTTATATCTCTCCACGGCAATAAATTTGTCCACAATTTCTAGATAATTATAAATTAGCAAAATTGATTTAGAAAACTTTTGTAACCAAATTAATCAATAAATGTGATAGAAATAACAAATACAGTGTAAAATCACCATCAAAGTGATAATGTACTCAGACAGTTTCATGGGCAAAGTCTTCAGATCTATAGAAAAGAAAGAGTTCCCTATCTATGTTAACACCTCCAGAGCCAACAAAAGATGGAAAGCTTCAAAATTCCTTCTATAAAGCCAGCAAAATATCTACAGGCAGAGTTTTAAAAAGTAAAATTGTAAATATAAATGAAAATTCCAAATAAAATTTGATAAATGAAATGTATCAGCAAATAAGATTACAGTCGTCATTCAGGAATGCAAAAATGGTTAATACAAGGTTACATATTAATACGTTTAATCAAAAAGTCAAAGAAGAAAAAGCATATAATCACCTTAATATATGCTAAAGACGTGATAAAATTCAAGCACATTCTGATACTTTTAGTAAATTAGGACTAAAAGATGATTGTATTTAAAGCAATTTGAATCTAAAATAATTAAAAATCTTAACAACAGTCACCAGCATAGCTAAAGTTAAAACATAGAAACATATCTACTCTCACTTCTATGAATAAAATTCTAGACATTCTAACAATTAAAGAAAAAGAAATAGGTACCATAAATAATGGAAAGAAAAAACAAATCTATTATTATTCTCAGATTATTTTTTAATTTCATAAGCATCTATGTAGGAAAAGCATAGTTAAATCTGCTCCCAAATGTTAAAACTAATAGGAATCAGCCAGCTACAAAACAAAAATACAAAAATCAACAGTACCCCATTAGTCAAGAATTAACTGCTAGAAAATATGGGGTTAAAAAAAGATCCTAGTAACAATTCCAATAACAACAAAAACAACATAATTTCTGGAGATGAACTCTTTAAGAAACTTTGGCAAAGATCTACATAGAAAAAAAAATTATTAAACACAATGTTAAACATGAAACAAATATTGAGTTGAAAGATATTCCATGTTTTTAAAGAGGCATAATGTAAATTATGGAGAGGGAAATGGCAACCCACTCCAGTATTCTTGCCTGGAAAATCCCATGGAAGGAGAAGCCTGGTAGGCTACAGTCCATGGGGTTACAAAGAGTCGGACACGACTGAGCGACTTCGCTTTAATGTAAATTAATGCATAAATCCAAGGCAGTTCTAATCAAAATACCTTTAGAAATTTGTTGAAGCTTGAGAAACTAATGAATAAACAAGGAGAGTTAGGAAAGTGTTGGGGAAAAAGTATAATAATAAGTATAATAGTAAGGTGTATGTCACATTTCCAGATGTTAAGACACATAAATGCACGCTCAGTCGTGTCTGACTCTTGGTGACCCCATGGACTGTAGCCCACCAGATTCCTCTGTCCCTGGGATTTTCCAGGCAAGAATACTGGAGGGGGTTGCCATTTCCTCCTTCAGGGAATCTTCCCAACCCAGGGATGGAACTGGAGTCTCTGTGGCTCTTGCGTTGGTAGGCGGAGGGAGCCCCATTAAGACATAGAGTATAAAAATATAGACAGTGTTTATGCCCAGATTTATGAATGTTTTTTCCTATGCTTTTTTTCTGTGTGTGGCATTTTCAAAATTTTACTCAAGTATTTATAAACAAGAGAAATCTTTGAAAATGTAAGCTATGTACAAAATCCCAAACCCCTCACTCTGCCCTGCTTGAGGCTCCCACTCACTCCCTTCCATTCACCCTCTGCTCACTCACCTCTCAGCCTCTCCCTCATTCCAGCTTTATGCTCTGGCTTCAGTTTGATAAAGGGTCACATTTCCCAGAAAGTTCTCCCCGACCTCCTGTCCCCCATCCTCACTGCTCTTCTCATGTCACATTAAAATCATGTATAAATAAGAGAACTGATAAAAGAAACTCTTAGATTGAAGCTGGTATTTCCCTAGATGAAGGAGGTATACTTTATCTTATGCAGAAAACTCTTCCACTTATTTCTTAATCAGATTATTTTCAAGATTGGTTGTCTCATTCATGTTTTAATCTTGAAAGGGAAGAAAAATAATGTCCCTTCTACCCCTCTGGGTTCTGTAACTGAGTGCCCCCCACCACCCCGACAAAAAAAAAAAAAGATTCACAACAGAAAAACAGACTAAAGTTGAATAACATGTACACCTACTGTCTGTATGGGTGGTACCCAGGAAATCTTAGTAAACTCCCTGAAATGACCGAAGTTGCCATGGTAAATACCACCTCCAGCTCAAGACACAAGAAAGCTGTTGGGGGTGGGGGGACAGTTATGGGAAGTCATCAGTAAGTGGACAATGAAAAAGGGTAAGGCTGTTAGGCAGATATGACTAGATGCCTTCACCCTGGACCAGTTTCTTATGATTTACAGTCATCTTCTTTCTGGTACTGAGGGTAGATTTACAAATGGAGACTTTCTTTATGAATGTAAATTTCTCTTAGAAAAGGCTAATTTCTACTCTGTTCAGAGCCTCTTCTGTATCTGCCATGGCTTAAAAATAATCAGCTCAAAATATATTCTCCTTAAGCCAAACAGGCAGGTTTTGAGATAGTATATTTTTTTTCCTCTCCAACCCTGGGACTTAAAACTAGCTTATCGTTTTCAATCAAAGTATCTTTTTTAAACACAAAGTGATAATGTTACAAGGGATGTGTATAGCTCTGTTTTTAAGGCAGATTTGTTGTCTGTTTGGAAATAGGCACAGAGAAACTTAAACTAGAGAGGTGTTTAAAGTCTTTATACATAACCACTTGCTGAGATCTTGAAGGCAGAAACGGTTCCCATCGCAGCCTTCACTAAATGTTCATGTTTTATTGTTCAAAACTCTCTGGCCTCTGCCCATTCTGTTTATGTTTTACCCTTTCACATCAATGACCCAAATCTCTTTCTGATCTTCGGTGGTTTCCTTTTGAACTTCCTCCCATCAGTGGGGATCTTACAACCTCCCATCAGTGGGGATCTTACAATTGTTCTTTCTTCTCTACGATATTTGCTTGTTGATTTTTTGTTTGTTTTCCTCTTAAAAAAAAGAAAAAGGAAGGCATCATATTAGTAAGTCCAGCCTGGGAGCAAAACATAAATTAACTCTTTCGTTCAGGAACGACTAGGAGCAAACAGACTTGTCTTATCACCTGGGAATTCACACAAGGTATTGGGGACAAAGTGGTAAGTGAATCAGAGCTTCCTGGCCAGAGGAAACAACTGCATATTTTTCTGCAGAATTTGTTTTGTATTTCTGCAATTTATCCCGTACATGGTAGGTAGCAACATCAGAGAAAGAGAGAGAAAAAAGAAGATGAAGAAGACGAATGATGAGTAGGAGGAGAAAGAAAGAAAAGGAGAAGGAAAGAAAGAAAGGAAAGGGGAGATAGGGAGAAGGAAAGAAAGGAAGGAAGAAAAGAAACTGCATCGTGCCCTGCTAATTCTAGCTCATGGTTTCAGCTAAAATAAAAGGCACGATTATTAGAGCCACCCCAGACAGCAGCTCCCTTAAGCTCCCCGCCTTCAAACAACAAGAATAAAAGCCAGCACACCAAGCCATTGCCATCTTCAGCCCCTGATTCCTTCTGGCATGTCACCCCATTGCATGATGCCCTATCTAAATCCTGTGACTTAAGTAGTCTTTACATCAGGTATTGGGGAAAATAAGAGAGAGGGAGAGAAAGAGATTTCTCCTCTCTATTTGGTTGGGTCAGGTATGAAAAGGAAAATCCTTCAGCATCCCTGTCGGCCCAGTTGGCACCAAGATGGAAAAGGCTCACAGTTGGGACATTCCTCTCTGGGACCTGTGAGCTGGACGGGCCTGTGATGACAGCCATCCCTCTCACAGTAAAGCCTCCCTCTGCTCAGCCCTCGTTTCCATGGCTGATTGGCCTGTTGCCATGCGGAAGCTGCGTCACTTGGTACATGCTTGTCCTCATGTCTTGTAGCATCATTTGGACCACCCAAATATAGCGGTGACAGTCCTACTTCTCTCCTGGGTGTGCTGTCTCTTACTTGCCTGCCAGCTGCCCAGGAGAGACCCAGTAGTAAAAGACCCATCTGCTCCAAGCTTCTGTGTTAGCAGCTAGGGCCAGTCTGACTCGTGTACCCTGACCTGTGGCGGGAAGGCATACGGAAGGAGGGCCAGGGAAGCATGCCGCTGGAGGCTCAGCTTCATTTCATTTTACCAGCTATCGAAAGCATCTGTGAGGTTTTGTGTTGTTGTTGTTTAGCCGCTCAATCATGTCCCTATGGAGTATAGCCCGCCCGGCTCCTCTGTCCATGGGATTTCCCAGGCAAAAATACTGGAGTGGGTTGTCATTTCCTTCTCCAGGGGATTTTCCCAACTTGTGGATCAAACCTACATCTCCTGCATTGGCAGGTGGATTCTTCATCACTGAACCATCTGAAAAGCCTATTTATTTGGCCAAGTTATACCAAATAGATACATTAAAAATTGCTTCTGAGCCACTGAGTCATTTTATAATGGCTCAAATCCCTTTCATCAAAGGAGATTCAAACCTATTTCTCCTTTTTTAAAAAAGGAGAAATAGATATTATTCTGTAGGAAAACTTGCATTGCTTATGGTTGATATCAATAAAAACATCTGAAGAATAAGTTGAAAATATTGAGGAGGCTTATATTTGTCAGAATTTTTTCAGTTGCAAGAGACAGACATCCACCTTAAGCAGAAGGGAGGAAGATCTAATTCCTGAACTTGAGCATTCTAGGGAATTCAGGTGCAGCAGGATCCAGCATCTCCAACAAGGTCATGAGTCAGGCTTTCTCTTTCCAGCGCTCTTTTCTCCTTCTCTGATTCTGCCTATCTTTGTAGCTCTTCACTTTGGGCATGATTCTTTCTTAATTCTGACAGTTTCTATGTTTATGGGAAGAAAAATTGCTACTGGCAACCCACTTCCAAGACAGAAAGAAAGACGGAGCGAGACAGAGAGGAAAGCAGACAATTTTTCCCACTTATTCCAGCTGAAAAGAACCATGGAGGATTCTGGTTCATCCATCCTGGGTCTCAAGACTGTCTTCAAACTGTGAAGACAATGGTTTATTAGGATTGCCTGAGCCTGGGTCATAGACCACAAGGTCCATATACATACAAGTGGGAGTTTCTCAGTGGGATCAAAGGAAGGGTGAGACAATGTATAGGTCAGACCCAAAGTGTGGTCTACCACAAACCCAAGTCCTGTGTAGGAACAAGAAGTAAAATAGGAGGAAAATCATCATTCAGTGACGTCATGGCATATTGAATTTTTAAGTCAACTAACACTGCCTTCAAATATTGTATGTATTTAGAAAAATGTTTAAAATCTGAAGCTCAATTTTAGCATCTGCAAAATGTACCTGACAAGGATGGTGTGAGCTAAGTGACTGGAAGATAGTAGATGCTCAACGAAACTTAACCCCCACAGTCACTGAGTTACCGGGTGTAATGCCCTGTGACACGTTTATGTGTTTTTGCAAACACCCACGTTCATTTAACTTTTCCCTTCCTCTTATGTGCAAAGAACATATACTGTCCCCAAAGTGGGGCCACGATGCCCTCTCCCCAGAGCAGCCCACCCTGAATGTCAGTCCCTCATTCCTTTCCAGGAGCAAATCTCCCGTTTTACAGCTCTGCTCCATCTAGCTACCTGTCACATTGTGACGCAATCGACCTACTTTCCCCTGCAAGTCCATGAATAAAGTCACTGGGGACATCTCCTCTTAAGGAACCATTCTTCTTTATACTGCATGAGTGTGTACATGTTAAGTCACTTCAGTGGTGTCCGACTCTCTGTGACCCTATGGACCATAGCCCACCAGGCTCCTCTGTCCATGAGATTATCCAGGCAAGGATCCTGGAGTGGGTTGCCACGCCCTTCTCCAGGGGATCTTCCTGACCCAGGGATCAAACCTGCGCCTCTTATGTCTCCTGCATTGTCAGACAGATTCTTAAACCACTGTGCCACCAGAGAAGCCCAGATTCATTCTTTTTACACTGGGAATAAGAGCTGATCTGGGGAACATACTACAGCTTTGGTGTTCTCCTATATGTGTGTATATTTAGTTTGCTCCCAAATTTCCATTCTTACAAACAATGCAACAACAAGTATTCTTTTAACGCGGGGAGGGTTAATTTTAAATTTACGCTGGCTCTACTTCAGTGACTTTAGCCCTTTTTTGTTTTTATAAGCACACATGATGGCCTGCCTTGGGGAGATAACCTGAGCCGCCCACCTGTGGAAGACTGTAAGGAAGTGAAACTAACACATCACCCTATCTGAGGCTTGCCTTTCTAGGGGACATGTGCAAGGACGGCATCATCTTTTTACTTTGTTTCCTCCCCTCCTCAATGCCCCCGCCCCCACCATTTCTGATCCATAAAAGAACCTGGCAACCAGGCCCTGACAAGTTGGCTATTTTGTGGTGCCATCTTCTCAGTCAGCTGGCTCCCCAGTTAAAGGCTCTTCCTCGCCTCAACCCCTTGTCTCTCAGATTCATTGGCCTGTCCTACGTGGAGCAGAGCACCCTTGGACGTGGTGACATTCTTACACGTGGGTCTTTGTTCGCACATGTGATTATGTCTTTAGGTCATACCTTAGACAGCTATGCTGGTTTTTACCAAACTCTCTGCACAGTGATCTTAACCAACATGTGGCGTCATCAGAAGAGGAGGAGCGCTCCGTTTGCCCCAGCATCTTGCCAGTGTTGTCAGACGGTTGGCACTTTGCTGATCTGCTGGCCGTAGAGCAGCGTCTTGCCACTTCATGCGCTTCTGTCACTGCTGTTAAGACTGGGCTTCCCTGCTTGCCTGGGCCACTTGGTCTCCTGTCCTGTTTTGGTTTCCCCGTTTATATCACCTTTCTATTTGTTGTTGTTGTGGTTGTTGTTTTCTCTCTTTAATATTTAGGAGTTCTTTTCATAGTTCAGATATTTATCTTCTGTTATTGTGTGCAAGTAGAACCCGCCTGCCAATGCAGGAGACACAAGAGATGCGGGTTCGATCCCTGGGTCGGGACAATCCCCTGGGGGAGGAAATGGCAACCCACTCCAGTATTCTTCCCTGGGAAATCCCCTGGACAGAGGCGCCGGGAGGGCTACAGTCCATGGGGTCGCAAAGAGTGCACACAACCAAGCCCGCGAGCATGGGTCTTCTTCGATAGTTAAATTTCTAAAATGTTTCATTTAGAAATCTTCCTTCTGATCAGTAATTTTTAACATACTTTGTAATATAATTTTATAGTGTAATGTAATTTTAATTTTAAGGACTTTGGGGAAATTTTCTATGAATGTCAACTTTTCCTTTGGATGACGTTACAAAGACCAGTAACATTTTCCATCAGGGGTCCTCTGTCCTTTTAATTATGGATGCTAAAGCTAGTCTTCCCAGAGCACTGCAGGGTGAATCATTTGTCCCACTGTTACAGATGGGGAAACCAGTGCTCAGTTCTGATAAATGATGTGTCCAAGGTCACAAAGCTAAGTGACCACCCAGAAGACAGATCTGAGACTGTGTTTCTGTAACTTGAAAGTTAGATGCTTGTCATTCACAAGCTCTTCACTCTGTCTTTTTAAGAGCTCTCTCCCGTTTGAGCCTGTTCCAACCTGTGTCATGACGACCCCAGATCTGACTTTGCCTCTCACGCTCCTTCCCTCCACCCTTTCCGTCTCCTTTCTTCCGCCAACACTGATCCACAGAGCTGAGTGAACCAAGGGATTGGGCTACCTCCGCTCCATGCCTCAGGGCGGTGATTCTGGAAAAGCGCTGGATCAAAGGACCTAGGTGCGGCCTAGTCACCTGAAACCTTTTATCTTCCTCGTCTGAAAATCTGTGCCAAAGGGAATCCAAGCAGGATCTTTTCTCCGTCTCCAATTTTCAGCTGAGCCTGAGACAGAGGAGAGAATGTCTTAGTTCCCCCTAACCTAAGTGCAGACAGTGACAGCTACAGGACCATGGGGAGGCAGGGTGCTGCAGCGGAAGTGGCCTCGTTGCTGGCCAAAATCTTGGCCTTCTCTGCCCACCGAAGCCAGATGAAAAATATGGAGACAGAGTTTGGAGGAAATAGAAAGATGGCTTTCTCAGCCAGCGGAGAGGGGAACACAGTAGGCTCAAGCGACAAGAACTAGGCCCCTCCCATGAGGAGTCCAGGGGCGTGTGTGAGGGCTTGCCGTCTGGTGCTGGTGATGAGGGACAAAGGTGATAGGATCTTGGTTTTTCCTTCTTGCATTGTTTCAAACACAGTCATAGGCTGGAGTCAGTAACCCAGTAATTGAGTCTGGCAGTTCGGTGGCTCTGGGGCCTACTTTCTGACAAGGGAAAGGGTGTTGTAAAGATAAACACCAGATATAGGATGTATTAGGCATGGAGTCCAAGGATAAAAGGTGTGAAGTGCAGCTCCTACAGAGTTGGGGGGCAGAAAAGCAAACATGGAGAGTTAGGCAATCCCACTTCTGGGCATACACACTGAGGAAACCAGATCTGAAAGAGACACGTGCACCCCAGTGTTCATCGCAGCACTGTTTATAATAGCCAGGACATGGAAGCAACCTAGATGCCCATCAGCAGATGAATGGATAAGGAAGCGATGATACTTATACACTATGGAATATTACTCAGCCATTAAAAAGAATTCATTTGAATCAGTTCTAATGAGATGGATGAAACTGGAGTCCATCATACGGAGTGAAGTAAGCCAGAAAGATAAAGACCAATAAAATATACTAATGCATAAATATGGAATTTAAAAAGATGGTAATGATAACCCTATATGCAAAACAGAAAAAGAGACACAGATGTACAGAACAGACTTTGGGACTCTGTGGGAGAAGGTGAGGGTGGGATGTTCAGAGAGAACAGCATTGAAACAAATATACTATCAAGAGTGAAACAGATCCCCAGCCCAGGTTGGATGCATGAGACAAGTGCTCAGGGCTGGTGCACTGGGAAGACCCAGAGGGATGGGATGGGGAGGGAGGCGGGAGAGGGGATCGGGATGGGGAACACATGTAAATCCATGGCTGATCATGTCAATGTATGGCAAAAACCACTACAATATTGTAAAGTAATTAACCTCCAACTAATAAAAATAAATGAAAAAAAAAAAAAGGAGCAGTTAAAGTAAAAAAAAAAAAAACTCGGCATGGTCAGGCCTGTTCAGTGTTCTCTTTATCATCTTGCTCTTGGGAAAGGGAAAGAAAAAAAAAACTCATTCTTTAAAAAAAAAATATTTTCCTTTTCGCTGCAACAGCCTGACCGCTTCCCTCCCCACTCCCCACCCCAAGGAACAACCACCCCAAGCCTGAAGAGACTCCACGGGCCACCTCTGTTAAGAGTGTTTGGTTCATGGAAAGAGCCTATTCCTTCTCCACTCTCCTGGGGGTGGCGGGGGAAGCCCGAGAGAGTTGTCCCTGAGTAAACACACACAACTGAGCAACAGGAACAGGAGATTCTCATTGCTTTGGGTCAAATCAACATTTCAACTCTTCACAGAAACCCTTTGAAATTGAATTTTTAAAAATGCCAGGGCTCCCCCTGCAGGACACTTGGAGCAACCGCAGATGCCTCGAGGGCCGCCTGCATCAACGCCAGGTTTGGCGTGTGGGGGTATTCTCGCAGCTTGTGTGTCGGCTGTTCTGTGCTTAATCACTTCAGGAGTGTCTGACTCTTCAGTCGTGGGACCCCCACGGACTGTAGCCCACCAGGCTCCTCTGTCCATGGGATTCTCCAGGCAAGAACACTGGAGTGGGTTGCCATGTCCTCCTCCAGCGGATCTTCCCCACCCAGGATTCGAACTGGGATCTCCAGCATGGCAGGCAGATTCTTTACCAGCTGAGCTACCAGGAAAGCCCTTGTCTGTCTGCAGGGGTTTTTTAAGTCTGTTCTGGTCCTTGGGGGCAGACAGGCAGCTACCTCCCAAGGGAGGTTCACGGAGAGGCTGTGCCCCAGTGGCCTGCCAACCGTGATTGGGGGCGGGGCAGGGGGCTGGGGGTTGCCCTGGGATGGGGCCAGCAGCCCTGAGGACAAGCCATTCCTTTCCAGATTCTCTGCCATCAGCAAAGCGGAACCTTCCCCGATCCGGGGCCACCACCTCCCTGAATGAGATGGACAGAGCCTGCCTCTCCTCCATTCAGTCGTTTGTGGGGATTTTCCCAGCTGACTGATGTTATTCCAAATGGAAAAGATGGAAACCTCAGAAGGGAATGGTTTTCAAACACGGAGGCCTGGAGTACATGTCCTGCTATTTTCCACCCACCCCAGTAAAGGATTTTGCACTGTTGATTTATTCGAACAAGCAAGTTTTTTAAAATTAATTTTTATTGGAGTAGACTCGCTTTACGACGTTGGATGAGTTTCTACCGTACAGTGAAATGAATCCGTCGCACATATACATCTATGGCCTCCCGTCTGCACTTTCCCATTCAGGCCACCACAGGGCATCAGACAGAGCTCCCTGCGCGGTACAGCATGTTCCTACTAGTCACTCTGTAGGCGCCAAGTCACTTCAGTCGTGTCCGGCTCTGTGTGACCCTCCGGACTGCGGCTCGCCAGGCTCCTCTGTCCATGGGATTCTCCAGGCAAGAATACTGGAGTGGGTTGCCACGCCTTCTTCCAGGGGATCTTCCAGACCCAGGGATCGAACTCACATCTCCTGAGGCTTCTGCACTGGCAGGCAGATTTTTTTGTTTTTTCTTTTTCTTCACCGCTGAGCCACCTGGGAAGCCCTGTCTATTGTATACACAGTATCAATAGTGAATATGCATCAGTCCCAATCTCCCAGTTCCTTCTACCCTCTCTTTCCCACTTGGTGTTCATACATTTGCTCTCTACATCTGTGTGTCTATTTCTGCTTTGCAAATAGGATCATCTGCACCATTTGTCTAGATTCCACATCTGTGCGTTAACATACGATTTTTTCTTTCTCTTTCTGACTTCCTTCATTCCGTATGACAGTCTCTAGGTCCAGCCACATTTCTACAAATGACCCAGTTCCCCGACAAGCTGACGTCAATACCTACTCACAAGACCTATAGCCTCCCCAAGCGTCTCTTCTCAGGAATATCCGTGCCTGTCACCTGTGCTATGCACAATTAACTCAGAACCAGTGACTTTGGAGCAGGGCAGGGACATCCTCCAATTGCAAGCCTCCTCTTAATTTTAGGGGCTCACACTCCTCACAGGGGAGCAGCTCTCCATGGCGGCCCATCTGACTCATCTTTGTCCTCTCCTCTTAAAACCAAAGACCTCGGCCTCTTTCAGCTGGGGTGGGGAGGGAAAGGAGAAAACACAACAGAGTTGTGACATCGCTGTTGTGTAAGTAACTTACTCTACCGGAGTGGGAAGCAGGCAGACGCAATGCCTTGATGCCTCTCCGCTTCATTTGTTTGGAGCCCTGTACCTCTCCTCATCCCTATACTGTGGGTTATCAAGGTTTTAGGATGCAACTGGATGCGGCAGCAAGAGAGCCCAGACCTGAGGAGCGGCCCCGCCACCAAGTCAAGGTACTGCTGGAGACCGCGCCCCGCCAGGGCCACCAGCATCATAGCGCACACGGTCTCACCCATGCACACCCCAGGGAGACAGGCCTGGGAATTACACAGCTGCACCCCAGCCCCCAGAAGTGTGTAACCTGGTCCTTCAAGACTCCAAATATCCCACCCCATCTTGTCCATCATCTCTTTTGAAGCATACAAAAATGCATGAAACAAGAAATTTTCCATTGTGATGACCAAAACAACAATTCAAACATGAGCCTGAAATTCTTTATCTATGAATAAATATTTCACTCGCTGGTATCTTCAACCAGTATGGTATGAGTCACAACCACAAGTTTTCTTAAGGGGAATTTGGAAGGATGTTTCAGACGTCTTAACTTGGAAATTCTATTTCCAGTCACCTATCCAAGGCAAATCATCAGATGAATGCACCACATTTGCAAAAGCAACAAATTGGAAAAAACCTAAAGACCCTTTTTTTCCTAATATTTTTTAAAGATTTTTTTATGGACCATTTTTTTAAAGTCTTTCTTGAATGTGTTACAATATTGCTTTGGTTTTATGTTTTGGAATTTTAGCCATGAAGCATGTAGGATCTTAGCTCTCTGAGCAGGGATCGAACCCCCATCCCCTGCACTAGGAGGTTAAGTCTTAACTGCAGGACCACCAGGGAAGTCCCAAAAGATCCTAAAATCAAGGATTAGTTTGAAAATTATAATACTTCTATCCAATGGGATGTTAATGTTAGTTGCTCAGTTGTGTCCAACTGTTTGCAACCCCATGGACTGTATCCCTCCAGGCTCCTCTGTCCATGGTATTCTCAGGCAAGAATACTGGAGTGGGTTGTCATTTCCTTCTCCAGGGGATCTTCCTGACCCAGGGACCGAACCCGGGTCTCCTGAATTGCAGGTAGATTCTTTACTCTCTGAGCAATGAGGGGATTTCCATAGGATGCTGCTGCTGCTAAGTCACTTCAGTCATGTCTGACTCTGTGTGACGCCATAGACAGCAGCCCACCAGGCTCCCCCGTCCCTGGGATTCTCCAGGCAAGAACACTGGAGTGGGGTGCCATTTCCTTCTCCAATAGGATGCTAGGCAGCCATTAAAAATGGTGGGTGGGGAATACACTGGAGTGGGTTGCCATGTCCCTCTCCAATGCATGAAAGTGAAAAGTGAAGGTGAAGTCACCCAGTCATGTCTGACTCTCAGCAACCCCATGGACTGCAGCCTACCAGGCTCCTCCATCCATGGGATTTTCCAGGCAAGAGTACTGGAGTGGGGTGCCATTGCCTTCTCTGATAGGAAGCTAGGCAACCATTAAAAATGGTGGGTGGGGGATATAGTTAATAATCCTGTGTTGTATGTTTGAAAGGGGCCAAGAAAGGAGATCTTGAACATTCTCATTACAGGAAGAAAAATGGTAACTATGTATGATGAGGGATATCAACCAGACTTATTGTGGGGACCATTTCACAGGACATACAAATATCAAATCATTATGTCATACACTTGAAACTAGTTTAGTTATATGTCAATTATATCTCAACACAAAACATGTAGTTCTATCTTATTGGATTGTAATTATGTCCACGATATGCTGGAATGCTGATATGTTAGTCTGTTATTGGGGAACAATTAGGTACAGATTGTGAGGTCAGGTCTATGTAAATATTCATATATATACCAAAAGATTAATAAATATTTTAAATAATTTCATGTCTTTACAAATATTGCCAGTGGGCAAATAATCAGGAAAAGGAAAAGCTGTTTATATTTCTGAAAATAAAGAAAACCACATACCTTTTCCCTTAGCTAGAAAAACAAATCTTTTTCTTTTTTCATAGAAAAATTTGCTCAAATGTCTGAGAGTTAGTTGGTTTTTTTTTTTTAATCTCCTTTTAACCTACTGGAATGTTCCAACTTATTTTGGAGAAAAGTTTATATATATACAAAAATAGATAAAATAATACCATGGGCCCCCATGAGCATCATTCACAGTCATCTTTCACACATTCTATAGAGGGTTCCTCCTCTCTCTATGCTGAATTATTTTGAGGCTAATCTCTGACGTCCTAGTATTTCATCCATAAATGCTTCATTATATCCCATCCAAAATGCAAAGACTCTTTTGGAAACGTAACAGTGCTATTGTTATCACATCAAGACATTTAAGGGCAAAGCTACAGTACCATTAAACACTTAGTGATGCATTTCCCTGGGGCCATTTCTTGCAACTGCTTACTCCTGGGTGACCTCTTATATCCTTAACGTCTTCATTTTTAAAGCAGAGAAAATATAAGGTCACTGACAGTACTAGATGAGAGAATATATTAAAGAGGTTAGATAGGAGTCCAGCACCTTGTACGTGTCCTAAACTGGCAGGGACAGGCGACTTGCCGTTGTTTTCCACTTCCTCTTCTACTAGGCATTTGTAGGAATTTGCCCTTATTTTATGAATTTCCTATTCATATCTTCTGGCCCCTTTTCTAGTGGGCATTAAGAATAGCAATGCTTATCTTTCTTATGCTTGCTCACATTTTTTTTTCCAGTTTATTCTATGCTTTTCTATTTTACTTACAATTATGTGGGAAAATACATCCTTCCTTTCCTTTGTTTGGACCCAATATAATATATAATCTATATTTTTTCAGTGTTTTGTGTTTTTCTGTTTTTTATTCAGTTCATATAAACTTTGAGAATCACTCACTAAATGAGCCCCACAATCTATTTTCACTAAAAAAGCAAAAATATTGAGTTGGTCAAAAGTTCACTCATGTTTTTCTGTAAGATGTTATGGAAAACATCAAACAAACGTCTTGGCCAACCCAATATAATCACTCTCTGAGCTCAAGAGCTTATTTCATATATGCAAAATCAGGTTTTTCCTAAGATGAAACTACTCTGTAAGCTCAGTTATATACAGTAGTCTTGGGTAAACCATATTCACAGCAATACCGATTAGCAGCTGTGTGTAGGGCTTCCAGTCCTTTCCACATATCACACTTAATATACCACTCCCGATCAAGAAAGTATCACTGTCACCTGGATTCTAGAGACAGCTCACTGGGCTAATGGAACAGAGAGATTAGCCACCTGGAACCCAGGTTCTCTGCTTCCCAAGCCCCTCTAACACCAGACCAAGCTTCCTTCCTCACTTGCAAAGTGGAAATCCTTAGGGTGCCACCTCACAGAGCTGATGATGAACCATTATGTACAAAGCATGTAGAAAAATGTCTGAAAAGTTGTGAGTACTCCTTGAAAGCTACTTATTGCTGTTATCATTAGTGTGGCAACAAAATTAATAAGTGCAAAATAATAACTATAGTAAAAATGACAGTACAGTAAAAAATAATATGAATTATTATTGTTGTTGTTTAGTCATGGAGTCATGTCCGACTCTCTTGTGACCCCACGGACTGTAGTCCAATAGGCTTCTCTGTCCAGGGGATTTCCAGGCAAGAATACTGGAGTGGGTTGCCATTCCCTCTCCAGGGGATCTTTCTGACCCAGAGATGGAACCTGCGCCTTATGCATTGGCAGGCGGATTCTTTACCGGCTGAGCTACCAGGGAAGCCCATGAATTATTGTAACAATATAAGAATAATAAAAGCCAGTGTTCACTGAGGTCTCACTAGGCACCAAGAAGTATTTTACTGGCTGGTTGTCCTGCAATATTGGTACTTGTATTTTTTTTTTTCTTTTTTACAGAGGAAGAAACTAAAACAGAGAATATGTGACTTGGCTTGAGGGGCTAAGAAGTCACAGATTTAGCAAATGCACTCAATTAGTAGGTGGTGGAGTCGCGGTTGGACCCCAGGCAGCATGGCGGCGGGGCAATCTTTTAGGAACCACCGCCTACACCCCTGCCTCGAGGGCATAAAAGTACAGTCTCCTGGTCCCCGTCACAACTCGTGGACAGGCGGCTCAGGCTTGGAAGCCCAAGGGTTAGAAACTCAGTGACAGGCTTAGAAAATGGCACTCTCTCAACCTTTCCCACAGCCTGAGAAGGAGGAGGCTCTTGGCCTTAAGGTGGAGACCCGGACAGGCTGCGCAGGCCGCTGCGAGGGGAAGGATGCTGCGTTCTCAGTCCGGGATGCTCCAGGCTCCCACACAAGGGGCGCGTTCACTCGGATTCGCCAGCAGAGGGCGCAGTGGCGCCGCGGGGAGACCTTTGATGTCTCCAAGTTGGGGCGTTAACCTCGGTTCCCCCTGTCTCAAGAGAGGAAATGCTTTTCTCTTTCACAAGATCCTTCACCCGCGGGGCTGCTTTCTTTCCTTCTTGATGTCATCCTGTTACACAGGCAGGAAGTTCTGTTGGCTCAAGACTTGGCTGTAGGGAAGACTTCTGCTGCCCTGCGGTCACAGAATAACAAACAAAGCCCTTTGACCCAGAAGTTATGCAACCCAAGAGGAGCCGGAATCACTTGATACAGCCTGTTGATGGGGGCGAAAGAGGAGAGTGAAAAAGCTGCCTTCAAACTCAACATTCAAAGAACGAAGATCATGGCATCCAGTCCCATCACTTCATGGCAAATAGGGGGGAAAGGTGGAAACAGCGACAGATTTTACTTTTTTAGTCCCCAGAATCACTGCGGACAGTGACTGAAAAGTGAATGTTAGTTGCTCCGTCCTGTCTGACTCTTTGTGGCCCCATGAACTGCAGCCTTGCCAGGCTCCTCTGTCCGTAGGATTCCCCAGGCAAGAATACTGGAGTGGGTTGCCATGCCCTGACCCAGGGATCAAACCCGCACCTCCTGCATTGGCAGGCAAATTCTTTACTGTCTGAGCCAGCAGAAAAGCCCTGCGGATGGTGGCTGCAGCCATGAAATTAAAAGTCACTTGCTCCTTGGAAGAAAAGCTATGATAAACCTTGACAGCATATTAGAAAGCAGAGATGTGACTTTGCCAACAAAGGTCCGTATAGTCAAAGCTATGGTGCTTCCGGTAGTCATGTATAGATGTGAGAGTTAGATCATAAAGAAGGCTGAGCACCGAAGAATTGACGCTTTAGAACTGTGATGCTGGAGAAGACTCTTGAGAGTACCTTGGACAGCAAGATCAAACCAGTCCATCCTAAAGGAAATCAACCCTGAATATTCTTTGGAAGGACTGATGCGGAAGCTGAAGCTCCAGTACTTTGGCCACCTGATCCAAAGAGCTAACTCACTGGAAAGGACCCTGATGTTGGGAAGGATTGAGGGCAGGTAGAGAAGGGGATGACAGAGGATGAGATGGTTGGATGGTATCACCGACTCAATGGACATGAGTTTGAGCAAACTCTGGGAGATAGTGAAGGACAGGGAAGCCTGGCATGCTGCCATCCATGGGTTCACAAAGAGTCAGACACAACTGAGTGACCAAACAACAACAACACAGTATTTCATTCTGGACAGAGAGGGGGCAGGGGTACACAGTCTTCAGGCACAGGCTTTGAGTCTGCCAGGACCACTGGCTCTCACCCCATCCAGCTCTCCTCTGTGGCAGAGCTCAGGTGGGTCTAAGAATCCCACCCCTAGCCCTTCCTGCAGTAGGAAAGTGGAGGCAGGCAGAGAAGAGGAGACAGAGCAGAACACAGCATAAGCCATCCCGTGAGACATTTTAGTGCCACCTGTTTCAGCTGACGTGAGTGCACCCCTGTCCCCCAAGGCCCCTTACTGGACCTGCATTCAGAAAAGATGTGCTTTCTCCCCTTCCCAGGGGCTGGGAGGTGGGGGCTGGGCAGCCTCCTGATAAAGACAAGAAAACCGCCTGAGGTCCAGTCCTCTGATGACATCTCCCCGTGGATTCCATTCTCCTGCTCTCTCTTCTCCTTCAGTAAAGTCGCTGAGGTCCTTGCAGATCGGCATCTGCTGTGCTCCTAGGAACAGTCAGATCAGGGCATCAGAGGTGGGGCATGGCAGTTGTTGTTAATAAGAGAGCCTCTGATCAAGACAGCTTAAACTGCAAACCCTCCCAAAGCAGTCGAGAAAGGCAGGAAAAATCAAACAACCACTTGCCATATTAAAGCAGCTTGTTTATATCCTGCCAAAGTAGCAAAAAAACTAATTTTTGTGTTTTGTCAGACGGTTACTGGAAGGCGTGGGGTGGGTCTGACTGCTCGATGCCCAAAAGCCAATAAACAGGCCAGGTTGGTGGAAAGGAAAGTTTGCTTTATTTCAGATGCCAGCAACTTGGGGGTAAGGGCAGACATCTGTCCAAAAGCCAACTCCCCCCACAGAACTTTTATAGTCCGGGGTTGGGGGAGGGGGGCGGGCTGCATGCAGAACAGCACAGTCAGCGTGATAGTCGTCATCAGATTGGTCACTGGTGGCCTGACCAGTGTCATCTTGATTCTTTTAGGTACAGTTAATCTTCATCTCCAGGGTCCTTTGTTCCCATTTCTTTGAGGCCACTTCTTGGATTTGTGGCAGCTTCTGTCCTCTGTACAATCTTTTCATCATGTAGTTAACTTCTCCCATCTGGTGTGTTAGTATCTATAAGACAGCTCACAGGATACAGCTGAGAATATTATCTATAGCCCTTGACAAGAAACTAAAGGTCCTTGACTGTGCCTAACGACTGCATCATGATTATGTGGTCTCCTTTGACTGTTTTCCTTTGTTTCTGCATTTCTCATTTCTCTGATGAAACTTATTCTTTGACTAAAGTTTTCCACAGACAAAGGGGAGGCAGAGGACCTGCTGGGGGAGGGACCACAGGGTCCTGCTCTGTTTCAGGAGTTTGAGTCAATGGTAGACCAGAACCAACAGATTATTTAAGGAAAAGCAGACACATTCCTGGAAAACCTACCTAAACAGGTTGGCAAATGTGCAGGTTTTGGAATCTACATTTCCCTTTGCAACTCACAGGCAGGAACTGTACTGGCTTTCTCGATCTTGTGGATTTGATTTAAAAAAGAAGAAGAAGAAAAGAGCCTCTGGGGAGAGGTGACTCTTGAGGGCAAGAGCCAGGGCTCAAGGTCTGATTGCCCCTTCCTCTAGGAGGAAGAAGAGGAGGGTGAGGTTTCAGTTTCGCTGCAACAAACATCAGCGTCCCTTAGGAGCTGCCTGGGTTTGGCAGGGGAAGAGGGATAGCTGCACAGTTTCCATCCTCCATCGCTCAAGGGCCCCAGAAGAATTCCGCTTGAGACGTGTGGCCTCCAGGGCTTCGTCCCAACGTCCTACAACTCTGAGCGCTCCCCAACCACCATCATTTATTCCAGATGTTGTGGACTTATCATCTGTAGCGAAGTCTCTAAGAAGGAAACCAAGGAGGAATTTTCCACTTTCTGAACTTGGCACACACACACACCCCTGGATACTGGATAAATGAACCACACACGCGAGCGTGGAAGGAAAGTTTATGACTGTGAAGTGGGATGTAGTGCTGGGAAAAGGTCAGCTGCCTGGGGCCAGCAGGAAGCCTCTGAGTCACTGTGGGGGCAGGGGGATGCAGGGGGTGCCGGGAGGCACTGAGGGACCGGCCCCACCACCCACTCCCTGTTGGTCAGACAGCTCCTCATCCGACCTGGGAGTGTGCCAAGCACTCTCACGCGTGTATCTGCATCTCAGTCTTTTGGGGAAAGACCAGCCCTCTCTGGACCCTTTGTTTGACATGACTCAGCCTTGAGGCTGCCCTTTCTCAGGGACAGATGCATGGTGCTTGAGGGGAGGGACCAAAGGAAGTGGGTTTTGTGGGCAACTCAGTCATTATAGGAATGAAACAGAAGTTAGAGGGGCGTAGCACCTGCATGTCACCTTGACTCTGACCTCTTCACCTCTCACTGTAAGGGAGCAGGACCCCCTGGGGCCTTCCCGTGTCCTCTGCTTGACTTCCCTGCTGAAGCACCTGGATGACAGTATTGAGTGCACATTTCCTGAGGTTTTCTGGTAGATAAAATAAAAACCTCCCTCTTCAACAAATGGAAAATGTTAACTACTTGACAACCGTGAGCACACAGCCCCAGGCCTCTTGGAGCCTAAGGACTGATAACGTTTTGTTTTGAAATATTTATTTTTCTGCTCCAGGTTTTAAGTTGCAGTGGCACATGGAATCCAGTTCCCTGACCACGGATTGAACCCTGGGCCCCCAGCCCTGGGACTGATGATGTTAGTCCCTATGACATCACCTGCTGCCTCAGCATCAGCCAACCAGAGTCATGCTCGAGCTTATCACACGTCTGTGACCCTCCTTTCTCCTCAGGCTTTTAAAAGGGTTTTGTTGAAACCCTCAGGGAGTTCGGGGCTCCTTAGGGCACGAGGCACCCATTCTCCTTGCATGGCCCTGAAATAAACCTTTCTCCGGCCCAACCTCCGAAGTTTCCGTTTGTTTGACCCCACTGTGCACCAGGGACCTGAACTTGTGTTAACATCACCCCTACCTCCAGGCCAGCTTCTGTCCCCCAAGGTTCGCCCAGGCGACATGGGACCCACCCCCAAGGACGGGGCCACAGCTCCCTGCACCTCACCAAGCCCAGCTGCTGAAATGAGCAAACGAACCAGCGGTGGCCTTCAGCTCTCCTACACCCTGCCTTTCCGTCCACTTCCTGGAGACTTAAGCCTTCTGCTCTGTGCACACTGAGCGACACTTAAGCCTTCTGCTCTGTGCACACTGAGCGACACTTAAGCCTTCTGCTCTGTGCACACTGAGCGAGAGCCCCGGTCAGCCGAGCTGCTTCTCTGGTGGCTCAGTGTTAAAGAATCCATCTGCAATGCAGGGTTCAATCCCCGAGTCAGGGAGAACCCCTAGAGCAGGAAATGGAAACCCGCTCCAGTATCTTACCAGAGAAATCCCATGGACAGAGGTGCTTGGAGGCTACAGTCCATGGAGTCGCAAACAGTCGACACGACCGAGCGACTATATACAGCCGCACACATGCCTTGTCAGCTGACAAATGAACGTTCTCAGCCCTTACCGGCCAGCCTACGTTTCAGTGACAAAGCCAGTCTAACTCAATTATTTGTCTTTTCACCTTATTGCTTTCCTACTATTTCATTTAAAAATGAGTGGAAATTAAAAATGAAGGTGCTGCAACTGCTAGTAATAAAATCATGAATGATCTGAGAATTCTTGGGTATTCACAATGGCAAATATGTCACTTGAGGCTTACAGTTTGTGATCTTTAGCAGCTTAGAGATGTGTTCAGTTGCTGAGATAAAATAGTAAAGGATGCCCCCAAACCAGTGAAAACGCACATGTTAAGGACCGCCCACAGGCCGACCCCCTCCAGCCTCTATGATGCTTCATTAGGGCCACACTCTAGTCTGCTTGGCTGCCGTAAAAAATACTATAGACTGGGAGGCTTAGGAACAACAGACATTCATTTCTCAGTGTTCCAGAGGCTGGGAGTCTGAGACCCAGGGGCCAGCATGGCCAGGTGGGGGTCCCCTTTCCAGATGGCAGATTTCTCACATGGCAGAAGGGGCAAGGGAGCTGTCTGGGGTCTCTTTTATAAGAGCACTGATTCTACCCACCAAGGCTCCTTCCTCAGGACCCAGTCACCTCTCAAAGGCCCCACCTCCTAAAAGTATGATGCCA
This sequence comes from Cervus canadensis, assembly GCF_019320065.1. Taxonomy (NCBI): domain Eukaryota; kingdom Metazoa; phylum Chordata; class Mammalia; order Artiodactyla; family Cervidae; genus Cervus; species Cervus canadensis. Next base: position 6,879,286 of record NC_057390.1, on the reverse strand, counting down.
GGAGTTGTTGCTACTTATCAATCGCTCAGTCGTGTCCGAGTCTTTGCAAGCCCATGGACTGCAACATGCCAGGCTTCCCTGTCCTTCACTATCTCCTAGGGTTTGCTCAAACTCATGTCCATTGAGTCGGTGATGCCATCCAACCATCTCATCCTCTGTCGTCCCCTTCTCCTCCTGCCCTCAGTCTTTCCCAGCATCAGGGTCTTTTCCAAAGAGTCGGCTCTTCACATCAGGTGGCCAAAGTGTCGGAGCTTCAGCTTCAGCATCAGTCCTTCCAATGAATATTCAGGGTTGGTTTCCTTGAGGACTGACTGCTTTGATCTCTTTGCAGTCCAAGGGACTCTCAAGTCTTCTCCAGCACCGCAGTTCAAGTGTTAGCATCCAAATATGTGACTTTGGGGGACAGGAACTCTCTGAGCACTGCAGCCACTTTTGAAGGCTGCTGTTGTCAACCACAGAATAAGGGCTGGACTGTATCTAGGCTCCTCCATGTCAGGGTTTGACTGATAAGACTTTATAGCTGATTTTAATGTCAATGATCCCTTCTGAGTTGTTCAGTCATGAATTGACCTGTGAAGAAGGCACGCTGGCTGGATGACTCTGTCCGCTCAGAATAGAACTCCGTCATCTTGGTGGGGTGACTGTGTCTACCACGGGTGGCTCAGAATTCTGGCTGCCAGAGGCCAGCTGGGAAAAATAAGGGCGTTATGACTTGTTTTTTGGTTGGACAGGCAAAGCAGGAGGCCCACCAGCAGGGGAGGCTCGTGGGCAACCAGAGTTGGTCCCCATAGGTCTAGGTGACTTCCAAGTTGCTTCCCGTGTCAAGGGGCCCACACTGCAGCGTCACAAAACTGTTTATTTGCACGAGAGGAGTAAGAGGGGCTGAGAGACAGTCAGTGCTCCCTGAGGACAGGGCCCTTGGCACGCTGGTCAGGCGTGACCTCTGCCAGCCCTTCCCAAGCCCACAGGGCCCTCCCGTGGATCTGATCCCCCACACTCTTGTCTCCAGCCCCACGGGGGTCACACCATGTGCCAAATGTCCTGACAGCTGAACCATGACTCCCAAACCCTCCATGGCTCCTCCCCAGGGGCTCAGAGGCTAATACTCCACGTTCACAAGTCTTCATGAGTGTTCCGAGCCAGTCAGTTAATGAGGGCCTCTTGAGAGGTGCTGTCTTCCCCTAAAGAAGTAGCTCTGAGCAAAGGCAGCAGATAAACCCAGGTCTTTCCATAAGGACACAACAAGAAACAGTAAGCTTTCAAGCAAGCAGCCCAGATGCAATGCTTCCTTGTCTAACTGTGCACAACGCTCGGGAAGATATTCTTTCCATCAGGGGAGATGAATCCCGCCCGGGCCTCCCACTTGCCAGCTGTGAGGTCAAAGGGCGTGTGCTTCAGCAGCTGGACAGGAGGAGAAGGTGGCCACCTCTTGGGAGGCATGCGATATCTCACTTTTTTCCAGAACTGGGTCTTTGCACACTGGGACTGTTCTGTGAAGTCCCCACTCCACCGGACAGCCCCGTGCTTCTGTTTGATATACTGAATGGACTCCGGCAAGGCCGTGTAGTCGTTGACCTTGCCCAGTTCAATCAGGATGACCTTTATCCCATCCTGGATGAGGGCACTGTAGACTGCAATCTGTTCTTCTGACAGATTCTTTAATAGGTCAAAGCTCAGCTCGTCGGGATCAATAACGATGATCAATCTTCTGCACAGCCTAATATTTTCATCGATGACATTGACCACAGCTGGAAGTTAAGAAAGAAGATGTAAAACAGCTCACAATAAAAACAGCCCCACAGGGACTTCCCTGGTGGCCCTGTGATTAAGAATCTGCTTTGCAATGCAGGAGACACGGGTTCAATCCCTGGTCGGGGAACTAAGATCCCAAATGCCTGGAGCAACTAGGCCCATGAGCCACAACTAGGGAGTCCATGCGCTTTAACAGAAGATCCCACGTGACCAAATGCAGCAAAATAAATAAAATTTTAAAATAATAATAAAATAATAAATGAAAAATAAAACAGCCACTGGTTATGAACTACTCAGAACAAGAATCTTATCATGTCTAACCTTTTTTTTCTTTAAGGTTTCCGTCTTTTTTATTTTCCCAAAACAGCATTCCTATGGGAAGTACAGGACTTCTAGAATTTTCTCCACATGAATAAATAAATTTTTAGTAAAAAGTTTTCTTTATTGACTAAGATCCATAATATCTAGAGTCCACTGTCTGAATTAACTATTCTGGTGAAAAAGTCTATTATTGTCTGTTTTATAGTAAACAATTGGGATCTTTAAAATTTTCTGGATTAATGCAAAACTTGTTAAGCTCATAGTATATAATTTACTTGCATATGTAATATTCAGTATTTGTTATAATTCCCATTTTTATCATGTGTAACTTTGTATATCAAAACTTAGCTGAAGGTCTGGTATATATTAGAGGATAAATGCTTTTCATTTTTTAAATAACAGACTTTTAAAGGATAGGACACATGTACTCAGTTCAAATGTACTAATCTTATTTGTGTTTTCCTCTTGTGCTTCATGGGTATTTAAATGACCAGGACTTACAGGACTAACTTGAAACCAAATAATATATTCTGCTGACTTGGGGAAGGGAGATAAACTTGGTGTCTTTTAGAAATAAAGACCAAGTTTTATATCATCCTTATCCTTAGGATATAAGAACAGACTGTAACCTCCCCAAGAGCATGTCCTTCTTCTCTTTGGTTTATTTTAATATTTTAATATTTCTAGTGCCTACAACATTGCCTGGCACATGGCAGGGGCTCAATAAATATTTGTTGAATAAGTGAATGAATGAACTGTTATTGAAACAAGAGCTCTTCTGCATGTTTGTAACAAGCCCTGGATCACACTTTCATTTCTTCATGAAGAAGGATTTCATAACGTGAAAAGACGTGATAAGCTATGGATAGGAGCAGCCTACAAAACCAAGGGTACTTAGAAACCTTTTATTTACTTACTTAAGTTTTATTTGTATATTTTTGGCTGTGCTGGGTCTTTGCTGCTGCACGGGTTTTTCTCTAGCTGCAGCAAGTGGGGGCTACTGTCTGGTTGCAGGGTATGGGCTTCTCTTTTCGGGGCTTCTCATTTCGGGGGCTTCTCTTATTGCGGAGCACGGGCGCCAGGACACAGGCTCCGTGGTTGTGGCACATGGGCATAGTTGCTCAGTGGCACGGGGGTTCTTCCCAGACCAGGGATCCAACTATGTCTCCTACATTGGCAGGTGGGTTCTTTTGCCACTCAGCCAACAGGGCAGCCCTATTAATTTTTTATCAAGTTACTTATTTATTTGGCTCTGCCAGGTCTAAGTTGTGGCACATCGGATATTTGATATTTGTTCTCACGTGCAGGACTTTTAGTTGAGACAAACTATTTGATCCTAGAGGAAATCAACCCTGAATATTCATTGAAAAGACTGTTGCTGAAGCTGAAGCTCCAATACTCTGGCCACCTGATGCGAAGAGCCATCTCACTAGAAAAGACGCTGATGCTGGGAAAGATTGAAGGCAAAAGAAGGGGACAGCAGAGGATGAGAGGGTTAGACAGCATCACCAACTCAATGGACATGAATTTGAGCAAACTCCAAAAGATGGTGGGGACAGAGGAGCCTGGTGTGATGCAGCCCATGGGGTCACAGAGTTGAACACAACCTATTGACTGAATGACAACAAGGGGAAGATTGGAGGTGATTGAAGCTCATAAAAACCAGCTTTAAACATGAATTAATTTACATATTTAAACCAACAGAAAACACTCAGTGATTGGTCTCAAGGATTCCACAGCCAATGACCAGTTGTCTGTTTTGGGTCTCTTGGTCAAGGCTAGGTTTCTGTTCGACCGGCTGGTCATACAAATGGGTCAACCATATCCATACCCAGCCAGGAATCACAGTTATCCTGTTATAGGAATGAACCTAAAGAGAGAAAAGAGATTAATCCTAACCTCCTCAGCCTGGGGGCTGTGGGCAGAGGAGGTGAAGGGCTTCTTGTGGTTCCATGCAGAAGGCAAGCATACTTCCCACCATTTGTGAAGTGAAGGGAAGAAAGAGATCCCTTTCCATTTTCTTTTTTTTTTTTTTTGATTGAGTCTCAGCATGAGGGATCTTAGTTCCTGGACCAGGGATCGAACCCATGCCCCCTTGCAGTGGAAGTGAGGGATTCTAACCACTGGACCACCAGGGAATTCTGGTTCCTTTTCATTTTCTTCATTTCTTATTTTTATACCTCACTGAAAACATACCTTGTCCAGGAAACTCATCCCTGCCAAATATAAATAACTTGTATCCACACTGCTTCTCCAGCACCTCAGGAAGAATTTTCAACACCAGTGTGTCCACATCATGACTCTGGCTTTCTCTCTGAGGCTTGGGATATAAAACATAAGCATCATACAGCTTCCCATCTGAAAAGGAAATGGGGCAAGCTCGTGAAATTATTCCTACCAAACTGTGTGTGTGTGAGTCACTTGGTTCTGTCCAACTCTTTGCGATCCCATGGACTATAGCCCTCAAGCCTCCTCTGTCCATGGAATTCTCCAGGCAAGAATGCTGGAGTGGGTTGCCATTTCCTCCTCCAGGGGATCTTCCTGACCCAGGGATAAAACTCCTGTCTCCTGCGTCGGCAGGCAGGTTCTTTACCATTGAGCCAGCTGGGACGCCCCCCTAATGCAAGCAGCTCCTCGAAGACATAAAATATTGACAGATAACTAATGAGAGCCTATTGTATGACACAGAGAACTAAACTCATTGCTCTGTGGTGACTTCAACGGGAAGGAAATCCAAAAATCTCCTTTCAGGAGGCCCTTTTGTCCTGTTACTCAGCAAAGCTATATTTCAATTTAACCTTTACATCAGGTGCCTCCAGCCTTAACTCATCTCTGTCTGAAGCACACCTTTCAAATCTTTTGATCACATAATACCTTGCCTAACCTATTGACTCCTTTCTTAGATTAAAGAAGCTAAAATGAAGAATAAGTAATTCAAGATGACCAGATCTCTTCCCCAGCTTCCCCTTCAGTCAGCTCACAAGCTGACTGTGTGAACAAGAGAGCTTCTAAAGAAAGACTCCAAGGAATCAAGGAGCTTGCCTGCAGTGGGAGATGGTAACCAGCCTGGCCCCCATCTCATAATTAACTAAAATTACTTCTCCTTTTCCCTTTAAAAACGTTCATGGCCAAGCAGAATCTTAGGAGGTAGTTCTGGGACCCTGGTCCACCCTCTCCCAGGTTGCCAGCCTCCTGAATAAAGTAGCCTTTTGTTTTCCAACCAATCCCGGTCTCTCGAGTGGTGGCTTTTGAGAGGTGAGCAGTTGGACCTGAGTTTGGTAACATGCATGTTACTAGGGCTTCTCTGGTGGCTGAGACAGTAAAGAATCTGCCTGCAATGCGGGAGACCCAGGTTCAATCCCTGGATTGGGAAGATCCCCTGGAGAAGGGAATGGCTACCCACTCCAGTATTCTTGCTTGGAGAATTCCATGGATAGAAGAGGCTGGCAGGCTATAGTTCATGGGGTCACAAAGAGTCGGACATGACTGAGCAATTAATACAACACAATAACACGCTACCAATCACAAGTCCAGGGTGTCACCTTTGCTCCTGACCACCAAGCTACAAACTGGAGGTTCCCCTGACCCCTGCCTTGGGTTCAGTTATTTGCTAGAATAACTCACAGACTCAGAGAAACATGTTACCATTAATAACTAGATCACTGACTTATTATAAAAGGATTTTTAAAGGATATGAATCAAAAGGCAGATGAGAAGATGCACGGGGCAAAGGATGGGGAAGGATGCAGAGGCTCAATGCCTTCTCCAGGGCCCTGTTCTCCCCAGGCACTACCTGGTCCCAGAAGCTCTCCAAGCCCCATCCTGTAGGGTTTGTATGGAGGCTTTGTTACACAGTCTTGTTTGATGAAATTAAGAAAAGGAAGCTTCACAAAGTTCATCCATGAGTCACTATGGGCAACTGGGTCAGATCGTATTTTCCAAAAATAGCCCCAGAAATATTTCCAGTCCCACAGGCTCTTTTCAGACTTTGCCACACCCATAAAGAGGAGGATTCTATTTCCCCTCCCTTAGCATTGGGTAAGACTCTGCAGCCGCCTTGATGCATGAACGTGGTAGAACCGACACTAGCAATCCAAGGTCTGAGTCATTTTAAAAAACTATGGGGTGAGAGGGGAGGACTTCCCTGGTGGTCCAGTGGTTGAGAATCCGCCTGCCAATGCAGGAGACACGTGTTCAATCCCTGGTCCGGGAATGTTCCACATGCTGCAGGGCATCTCCACCTGTGTGCCTGTGCCCCACAACTGCTGAGCCCCTGCTCCACAACAAGAGAAGCCGCTGCAGTGAGAAGCCTGTGCACTTCAGTGCCCACTCCAGTATCTTGCTGGGAAAATCCCATGGACAGAGGAGCCTGGTGGGCTAGAGCCCACGGGGTTGCAAAGAATTGGACACAACTGAAGCGATGGAGCAGCATGCATAAAATATTGATCAGTAACTAACAAGAACCTACTGTATAGTATGGGGACCTCTACTCAATGCTCTGTGGTGACCTAATGGGAATGAAATCCAAAATAGCAAGGATGTGTGTATACATAGAGCTGATTCACTTTGCTGTGCAGTAGAAATTAACACAACATTGTTGAGCAACTATACGCCAAAAAAATATTTTTTTTAAACAGACAATACATAGGACGTACGGACTTTAGCCAAGGCCAGCCAGGACTCCTAATAACTGTGAATTAGACACACCTCACTATGAATCACTTCTGCAGCTTGACTAATCTGGTTGGAGTAAACTTATCAGGAGAAGGACACACTTTCTCTTCTTCATTGGTATTTGCTGCCGCTGACTCCGCATGTTCCCAAATAACCAGAGAACGTCCTCAAAGGGCCCAAAGCTGGGTTCACCTCAAGAGTCTCATCACTCACTGACTGTTGAAGTCACGCTCAGAGGGGGATCGGAGACTGGGCTGGAGGGAATGTAGTCACAAAGGACGCATGCACGTTGCTGACTTAAAGAAGAAGGAGAGAAGCCCTGGCTGACTGTCAGTTCCCGTCTCAAGTCCTCAGCCCACTGGTTCCGATCGTGGTCAGCAGCCCAGTCTGAGCAGAGGGCAGGGCTCCCTGACTCGCTCGTCTGTCCAGCTTCCACCGCGAGGGATGAGACACCACACAATGCCTTTTCCTCTTCCTGCTACATCTGACTTCACCCGCGGCAGCCTCAGCACACACTCTGCACTCAGTCCCTGGAATCCCAGTGAGTCAGAGAGACGGAGCTCCGGGGACACCCCAACAGGCCCCTGTCCATCAACGCATGAAGCATCTCTGTGTCAGAAAAGACAAACGGCTTTGCTGCCCTGAAGCCTCTTCTCAAACGGCTGCAGGAGGATCACGGGCAGAGATGGGCTGACACGGAACAGGATCTACAGGGACCACAGCCCAGCTCAGCCCAGCCCACTTCACAGCGCTAAACGAGTTTCAGGGCAGACACAGAGAACAGACTTGTGGACAGAGCCGGGGAAGGAGAGTGTGGGATGAACATGGAAACATACACGTCACCATGTGTAAAGCGGATGGCCAGTGGGAAACTGCGTGTGACACAGGAGGTTCAACGCGTGCTCTGTGACAACCTCGAGGGGTGGGCTGGAGTAAGAGGTGGGAGGGAGGTTCGAGAGGGCAGGGATACATGTCTCCCTATGGCTGAGTCATGCTAACGTATGGCAGAAAACAACACAATACTGTAAAGCAGTTAACCTCAATGAAAAATAAATTTTTAAAAAAATCTTAAGAAAAAAGAGCTTCAGGTTGCACTGGTCACACACAGCCAATTTCCACAAGTGAATTTTGCTATCGAAAAAGAATTCGTTGTTTCCCAGGTTGCTCAATGGCTGCTGATTTTGAATTCTGAAATTTCATTTAAACCCCAAGTTAGGACACCTGTGCTTTATCAAACCTGTGCACAAGCATGTGTTTTTTTTCTATGCAAAGTAGGCACTTGGTGTGAATATCGCCCTTCTGTGCAACAAGGATTCTTAATAGGTGCCTGGACCCCCGACTCCCCTGAGTTCCCATCAGCATGCAAGTCTGTGGGCCTGACAGTGTGCCTCCGTGGATCTCCGCACAGAAAGTTGCAGACAGACCTCTCTCAGCCATGTATGCCTTTTTCTATCCAATTAAGAGAGATTAAAGCAGATTTAATGATGATGAAGCTGGAGCTCCAATACTTTGGCCACCTGATGGCCCTGATGCTGGGAAAGATTGAAGGCAAAAGGAGAAGCGGGCGGTAGAGGATGAGACGGTTGGATGGCATCACCAACTCAATGGACATGAGTTTGAGCAAACTCTGGGAGATAGTGAAGGACAGGAAGCCTGGCATGCTGCAGTCCATGGGACTGCAAAGAATCAAACTTGACTTGGTGACTGAACAACAGCAAGTACACTCACCTTCTATGGGCCCTGCAGAATGGAAGGAACTTCGATACCAAAGTACAATGTCGATCTTAAAAATGTTGTAGATAAACATGGCAGACACCACTGCACCAGTCAAGATGAGAAGCCCTCCTATCAAGTAAGCTCGAAAATCTGGAACTACAAATGACAGCAAAAATAAATAAATAATAATGCTACAAAGAGTTATACACTTTACTTATATGGATCCCATTACATATGCCAAATAGAAATGTATTAAATGTTAATGAGAATAACACAAAGATTTCTTTACAGTTAAATAATAGGTTTTAGTTGTTGCTGTTTAGTCACTCAGTCATGTCTGACTCTCTGCAACCCATGGGCTTGACTGTAACCCACCAGGCTCCTCTGTCCATGGCATTTCCCAGGCAAGAACACTGGAGTGAGTTGCCATTTCCTCCTCCAGGGGATCTTCCCAAGCGAGGGATCAAGCCCACGTCTCCTGCATTGGCAGAAGGATTCTTTACCACTGAGCCTCCTGGGAAGCCCCAAAATCTCTTCACAGTTAAATAATAGGTGTGGGGAGTAGATTAACTTGGTCTTGGCCATGAATCTGAGGAAGAAGTGTGCTCTTGGGAACTTGGAGAGGGAGACTCTGTAGACCCCTAGCTCCAGATGATAGATGCGATACGGCTCTGACTACAGAAGACTGCTCACCTGTCAAAGCACACCTGGCCAGGTAACTCCTTACTCATCACTAGACTCTCCAGAGGCAGAGCCTGAGCACATTTATTGGCAACGTTCTCTGGGTGATTCTGTTGCACAAATTTTTTTAAAAAAGAAAATGATTTTTTTTTTAATGTGAACTATCTTTAAAGTTGTTATTGAATTTGTTACAGTATTGCTTCTGCTTTATGTGTTGGTTCTTTGGCTGCAAAGCAAGTGAGATTTTAGCTCCCCGACTGGGGTAGAACCCCCACCTCCTGTGTTGGAAGGTGAAGTCTTAACCACTGGACCGCTCCGGACATTCCCTGTTGCACATTCTTGATTATTATTATTTTATTATTTTTTTTCTTTCAGTTGCTATTGACAATCTTTACTTACTGTTTTCTAATTTAACTTTTTATTTTATATTGGAGCGTAGTTGATGATTGGGCTTCCCAGGTGAAGAACAGAGAAACTAGGCGTGCTGCTGTTCATGGGGTCAGAAAGAGTCAGACACCGCTTAGCGGCTGAATCACAACAGGTGGCACTAGGGGGAAAGGATCTGCCTGCCAATGCAGGAGACACAGAGACACGGGTTCGATCCTGGGTGGGAAAAATGCCCTGGAGCAGGAAATGGCAGCCCACTCTAGTAACCTTGCCTGGAAAATTCCATGGACAGAAAAGCCTGGTCATCTACAGTCCGTGAGGCAGCAGAGAGTCAGACAGCACTGAGATAATCTACAGCTGATTAACAATGTTGTATTAGCTTCAGGTACACAGCAAAAGGATTCAGTTACACATACACATGTATCTATTCTTCAAATTCTTTTCCCATTTAGGTTGCTACGTAATACTGAGCACAATCTTGATACTGTTATATTACTGTTAAATCACCTTCCCGGTGACTCAGAATTGAGAGCAGGACCCCCATCACGGGGCTTCCCAGGTGGCACTAGTGGTAAAGAACTTGCCCACAATGCAGGAGGCATAAGAGATGCGGGTTCAACCCCTGGGTCGGGAAGATCCCCTGTAGAAGGAAATGGCAACCCACTCCAGTATTCTTGCCTGGAGAATCCCACGGACAGAGGAGCCTGGTCGGCTACGGTCCACAGGGTAGCACAGAGTCGGACATGACTGAAGTGACTTAGCATGCATGCACATGCCCCCATCACAGATAAAGAACCACCAGTTGCCACCCTTGGCAACCATCCCCATGGCTGCACAAGACTGGCCAAGGACCAAACTCCAGCCTCATCCCCTGTTGGCCAGCAGCAGCTGGGGTGGCACCTGTCTGCAAGACACCAGCTCAGGAAGGGCGTTTACGCTTGTGAGCACCTTGCTGAGCAATTAAGGCAAAAAGCAATGGGCAGATATCCAAGGAGCAGAACCAGTTTCTCTGGAACTCCAAGTCCCTGAAAACATGCTTCTACATATCTGAGAAGAGGAACAGCCCACAGCTTTCTGCCTTACCGTGGCCCAAAGTTGTGCTGCCAAAGAAGGAGGCTCCAGGAGGGAGAGAATCAGAAAAGAGGAACCAGGAGAGGGGAAGAGAAATTCTCTCCATTCTTAGAATCCACCACACGTCTACCACTTCCTTCATCCTCCCTGGTCCTCTGGTCCCCACTGGAAAGTGTGCGTGTGTAGGGAGTTGGGGAGGGGGCGCGGGGGAGGGGAGCGTATTAAAGAGCCAATCACAAGCTGCCCCAGGCCACACCATGTTGCAAACATTTTGCAAAGAAATCCTTATGCACACTTGTATGTCTTCAAATACACAGCGCAATAAAGCATGATAAATAAAAACACCTTCTGTACCCCTGAAATCAATCCACTGATGAAGTCCCAGCCCTGCCAAGTGGAGCTGCTCTGCACGCTAGTGCCCTTGGTCCTGACCTCTTGTCTGAGCCTCTAGCTCCTAACTATTCAATGGATCCTCCCCCTCCTCCCTCCCACCAACCCCGATTTCTTCACCCTTTACCAGCTCTTGGACCAACTGTACCACCTGTCTTTTTGGGAACACTGTGTCTGGGGACCTTCACTATACACGTCAGGGATATTGGCATTATAAACGATCATGATAAAGAGATCATGCCCACAATATTTATAAGATTCAAAAAGCCCCCAGTAAAGTAGACAGGAGTGATGGCCTGAAATTCTTGGGTTGATCATTCACTGCATTCAGGAGTGTCGATTCCCTCTGCTCTATAAATGAGCTAAAAGACAATGACATTCAAAACAGGAAACTAATGAATAAGTTCAAAGGGAGTATTGGCTTTGAAACTGAAATAAGTGGGAAACTCTCTGTTGAGACATCAGGTATCTGAGTGAAAACTCTATTCAAAGTGGGATTTATCATTTGGGTCCACATGGCCACCACCAGCCTCAAGCTGAGATGGTAAGCTGAGAACAAGCAATTAAAAGAAATTTATAGAAGGGCATACCCAATCCAAACAACTCTCTAGAGATCCTACTTCTGATAAACGAAATCAGATTCACACCTATAGGTGTCTTCAAGAAAAATCAGGAAGTCTAATGGAGAAGCTATGATCTTAGCCCTGGTTTCAAGTAAACCAAGATGAGGCTTGAATTTAAGTTCCTAAGAATTTAGGGGAAACAAAAAACAGGGTGCACCTGTCCAGAAATACATTGCATGTGAGATAAGAAATCAGCGTTAACAGGAACAGTGATGAATTCACTAAGTATAGGTCTCTTAACTAACCTAAAACAAAGCAGCCAAAGGACCCTTTCCCTCTCCTGTATGATCAAGCAGGTGTTCACTGCTAGCACCACTCATTTTGAGCCTCAGAATCCTTCTGAACACAGTGCTTCCATGCACTCAGGATCTATCAGTCAGCATTGACACAGAAATCTCACTGCTCATCCTCAGGCTAGTTGAGGCAGATTTCAGCCATAGCCATTTCAGGTCTTGTGCGAGCTCCAAGGTTTCCCACAGTCAGATTCCCCTCTTTCCTCTGGGCTGGACTCTGCGGTACTCTGCCAGCAATTCTACTCCTGATGATGAACCACAGAGAAATGCTTCTACAGGAGTACTGCTGGCAAATCAAAGCCTTCTCTCTTGGGTGAAGCGATCCAAAAACTAAAGAGTTGATATGAATAGAATTATTTTTTTAAAAAGCTGTTTGGTAAACCACAGGCCAGTCTGCTACAGGGTACTTTAAACACTTCCTCTGATTTTTCTCCTGACGATTTCACCCTTCACTATCTACTCTCTGATCCCATTGCCTCCATTAGATAATGAACACACTCTGCACAGAGCTAACTGCACCATCTGCACACACACGTGGAGGCAAAGTCCAGGCTCCAGCAACTAATGATGTTAGCGATTCACCCCTGCTGATGACACAAGAGAAGAGAAGGGTCCTTCCTGCTCGAATACCTGAATTGAGCCGCTATTGATAATATTACAAAGCTACATGACAACAACATACATTGGCATTTTATATCACATGACTTCTAATAAACAATTGAAAAGCTGAAAATCACAAGCACATGATTACAGAAGTTGAGCAAACCAGGCATAATAAAGGGATACCTCTGCTTCCTGGAGTGTCGATGCATAAAATCTCAATATGTTCAGAAGGAGCTTTCTAAGGACACTGCAGCCTGACCCCGAGAGCATATTCAGACAGGGTACCGGTTCTTAATTAGATTTCATGTTGAGTTTCCTTACTCGAAACCACCCTGCTGTCTCACAGCAAGCATTTAGTGCTCCTTGCTGCATGCTTCCTTGCCATCATCTGGAACTCTCTGAGCAGTGCACACCCCAGTAGGACCTTACCTGGGAGCTTCAGGATAAAGTAAGCAGCAGACACTCCAGCATGACACACGAAAGGGCGACCATAATCTTCCATTTTCACTTCTAAGAAGGTTATGTTCACTGTGTAAAAAATATGCTCTGGAAAAATAGTGTAGTTTCTATAAAAGAAAAGAGTCCATCATTAATACGTACATGAGCTGTCTTTACCCAGCAGATTTTTATGAACTTTTGTCTGGAGAATAAAGTTCTTTCTTGGAGTACACTTGGAACCACTATTTTACCCTGAGAATACCCCGCTGGCTCAATGAAGCAATGGATTATGTAGCTCCAGATGTAATGTGCATTTTCTTTGAGACAGTGACACAAAAGTGTGCTCCTTCTCGTTAGAGACCCCGTCCACAGCCCTAAGGGGTCCTCCCCTGTTCCTCTCCACCCATTCTAACTTATTTACACTGCAACATCCGACACACAATCATCTGTCCTCTGACCTCATTCGCCTTGTTTTCTACCACTCAACTTGAACCATCATCAGTTGGGTTTATACCACTCCATTAGCTAATGATCACGCACCATCTCCCCCAAGAATCCCCGTGTCACTGTCCACTTCACTGTTTAAGCCTTGAAGGCCCATGGCTCGTGATATAACTAAGTAGGAATGAGATTGATTCCTAGGCCTAGCTGAGAAGAACTGACTGTGATGCTTGAAGCCATACCTGATTATTTTGCCTCCTTTCTCTAAGATGGAAGCAGCATTGGTAGCATGAGCCGAGAAAAAAAAAAAAAAAAAACTATTTTTACTACTGATTGAGTGATTGGCAGCACTGCGGGACATGAGGGATCTTAGTTCCCTGAGCAGGGATGGAACCCGTGCCCCCTTCAGTGGAAGCTTGGAGTCTTAACCACTGGACCACCAGCAAAGTCTCTGAGCATCTTCTCTGACCCAGATGCTTGGCTCTCTGAAACATACCACCAAAAAGAGTGAGGGAGAGGCTGTGAGTCACCTAATAAGCAGTACCAGCACCAATGTCATTTAGATGGAGAAACTCTTGCTAGGTTTTAGAGAAGCCAGGAAAGCAAGACACCCACTCAATTCCTTCCTGGATGCGCTTGGAGTCACCGTAGTAGTCATCCACCAGGGTATTGTTGACCCTCCAGCAGCGTGGGTTTGTGTTGTCCCGCGTGTCTGTTATGTTGCAGTTGACGATGAGCATGGAGCCTGTGCAAACAAGTTCAGAAACACTCAGTGAGACCCCAACCAAGGTGACCTGCTTCACAAAGGCACCTTGCTTCTGAACCTTGAATAGCTGTCAATTACCAAAAATATCCTCCCTGAGGTCAACATCCGTCTACTTTATTCTCTCCCTGGACAGAGATGAGGAGGACATGAGACCGTGTAGTATGTGCACTGCAGAGACAAGAATAAGCGGCCAAACATCACCAGGTTGGGGCCAGTGTTTGTCACAACATCAGGGGCACAGACACTACCTCTGCTCTTAGCAAAGTGAGCAAAGAACATTACAATTTAAAAAGTATTTCACCACCTGCCTTAATAAAAAAAAAAAAAAAAAGTATTTCACACGTTTTGGTCTTCATATCTAAAACACTCCTACAGAGCAGAAAAGGAGTAGTGCTATTATCCCCGTCTTACAGATGAGAACATTGAGGTCCAGATAGATCAAGTGACTTGCTCAAGGTCACACATCAGAGGAAGGAGCGAGACATGAACTCTGGTTTTCTAATTCCAAATCCAGTCAGATTAAGCACATTCCATTTCATTTCTAATTTTAAAAGATTTTTATTTTTAAATAATGAATTCCTAGTTCAAGTTTTCTAAATGACTTTTCGGTATCTATGCAGTAAGTGTATCATATTTTTTTCTTCTTAAGCTTGTTTATGCAAAAGATGAATTATCTAATATTAAACAAGCTTGCATTGCTCCATGTAACCCCAGTTTTGCCCTTTACGTACATTGTTAAAGTAAATTTACTAGCAATTTGCTTTACATTTTTCATCTGTGTTTATGAATGATTTGGTCTGAAATTTTCCTTTGTAATAATGTCCTTGTTGGGTTTGGGTGTCAAGGTTTTCCTGACCTTATGAAATGAGATAAGGATTATTTCCTCTTTTTCTTCGCTCTTAAACAATTTGTTGAAAATTGGTGTTAATTCTTTATTAAATGTTTTTTAGAATTCACCAGGAAAGCCAAATAAACCCAGATTTCTGTTTGTGGGAAGATTTTAAATTAATTTATATGACTATCTTGCTTTTCCAAGGGCTTATCTTTTCTCTCTTAATTATCTAAGCACAATGACTAGAATTTTCAAAGACAGGAGAGGGGAACAAAGTTAATTGAGAGTTAATAACAGGTATACTTACCTTGTGTAGGTGTTTATGAAATCCACAAGAGTATTCACATGGTGAGTGATTTGTAAACAAATATCCTAATTGTTATTATTATTATTGAACTTCCCTTGAAAAGTCAAAAGAACTAAAGAACTCTCCTTAAAACATGTGGGTCCAGAGACTTTTCAGCAGATGGGCTTCCCTGGTGACTCAGATGGTAAAGAATGTGCCTGCCGTGCCAGAGACCTCGGTTTGACTCCTGGGTCGGGAAGATCCCCTGGAGAAGGGAATGGCAGTATTCTTGCCTGGAGAATCCCATGGACAGAGGAACCTGGTGGGCTATAGTCCATGGGGTCACAAGGAGTCGGATATGACTGAGAGCACACACACATCTGATTTCCTATTTTGCTTTATAAGCTTTCTCATCTCTATCTTTAATGTTTGAGTTTCTCTGAATTTGAGAGACTCAGTTTGCTGGAGCTTCCTCTCCCTTTTTTATTCTGCCCCATTCCTGCCCCAACCCTTCGGCCCTTAGCAACTTCAGAGGCTCCGATAAGTTTACTCACCAGGTTTTACTTCAATTGAATTGTTTTTTGGATAAATGATCTTAGGGATTCTTCCTCCATTTCCCACTTTTTCTGCTAAAAAATCATAACCACATGAGATTGTGTTAGAAACATACTCAGCTACTTGAATGCAATCATGCCATAAAACATGGTACCGAGCAGACCTTCAATAAACATTGGTCAAGAAAAAACAAAACTCATGGTGTGACAAAATATCACTCCATAAATGAATATTTTTCAACCAGGTTGTAATTGAATTGCTAAGGGGAAAATCTGAAGGCTGGGATACCAAGAGAAGTCATGTCACTGTTTTACACATATGACATAAATATAAACGGATGAGATTGTGTGATAAATTCTCACTGCCTGGTCATCCAATATGCCACTTCCTAAGCAGTGGCAATAAGTGAAGCTCTGACCTGAGTCCTAGACAGAGAGAAATAGTAACCCTAACGGTCTATCACCAATTCCATTCTTCCATTCTCCAAGTCTGCCCTTCTGTATTCTTCACGCCCTTCGTCTCTTGCTGTCCTTCACCTTTTTCATCCCTCTCCCTCACGTTATAACTGTCTTCCTTGTGTTGACTCCCCAACCCTTTGACTTTCTCCATGTCTTCCCTTCTCCATTTGTCTACCAATATTTAGCAGTTGGGCATCCCAGGTGGCTCGGTGGTAAAGAATTCACCTGCTGAGGCAGGGGATATGGGTTCGGTCCCAGGTCCAGGAAAATCCCACACACCGTGGAGCAACTAAGGCGGTGCGCCACGACTGCTGAGCCTGTGCCCTAGCGGCCGTAACTACCAAAGCCTGGACGTCCTAGAGCCTGCGCTCCACAACAAGAGAAGCCACTGCAATGAGAAGCCTGCACACCACAACTAGAGAGTGGTCCCTCTCCCCACAGCTGGAGAAAAGCCCACGCAGCAACGAAGCCCCAGCACAGCCAAAATTAGATAAGCGAAAAAATTACCCATCTCATTCGTGAATCACCTGATTCATCTCTGCCTCTTTTCTGCTCAGACTTCAGGGCTCCATCAGAGCAGCGGTCAAGGCTCTTCTCATCATCATGATCTCCCTGCCCAGCACAGGGCCTGACCTTGATGACCTTACGGACCCCAGTAAAGGGTCCATACATGACTGTCTGAAGAACCGTCTCCTCCCACTTGCAGACAAGTGCAGATGATCACACCCAGATGATGCTATGGCAGCTTCCCAAGTGGTCTCTAGATCTCAAGACCCTCTTCAACTCCTCCTCAAACCATCTGAGAATTGATCTCGTCCATCACGAGTGCAGCCTTGGGGCTCTGCCCTTGCATGCATTCAAGGACTCCTCAGTGGCAACTTGGTAAAGCCAGTGTATAATCGGCCCCCTTGACCTTGCCCCTCTTTAACTCCACAACTTCAACTCCCATCACTCCTCAGCTCACAATTCTATATGCCCTAACAAGATTACTCTTAAAGCCAACATGAACTATGATAGTACACATTTCTATGCATTGTCTGAGGCTCTTATTTCTGCCTTTCCTCCCTCTTCTTTACTTCTGTAAATCCTGCTCATCCTTCAAACTTCAGTTGAGAAGATACGTCCTCTTAGAAGCCTTCCAAGACCATTTATATTTGCCACCCTTGCATCTACTTTTGGTTTTTTCCTGCTCCCCCAGACCCTGTCTATAACTCTCTCTTTGCCACATAATGTTAAGACAATCCATTGATATCTCTAGCTCCACTACAACTGGGCTGATAGCTCCTCAGTAGAAGAAAGAATTTTTAAATTTTTCTTATTATCACATTTTAACAAGTTTTGGCACCATAACAGATTACAAGTAAGCGTTTATTGCAAAGATGTGACATATAGATGATTGGACTCAATGATTCCTTAAGGTATTCTTCATTTTGCCTTTGAAATTTCACCTTATAAAGAATTCCCAATGTAAGACTAAAGCATAAGAGTAGTCAGTCATTCAGTTCATCAACTATCTCTCTGAGTTTGCTCAAACTCATGTTCATTGAGTTGGTGATGCCATCCAACCATCTGATCCTCTGCTGCCCCCTTCTCCTCTTGCCTTCAATCTTTCCTAGCAAGAGGGTCTTTTCTAATGAGTTGGTTCTTCGCATCAGGTGGCCAAAGTATTGGAGCTTCAGCATCAGTCCTTACAATGAATATTTAGGGTTAATTTCCTTAAGGATTGATTGGTTTGATCTTGTTGTCCAAGAGACTCTCATGAGCCTTCTCTAGCACCACAGCTCGAAAGCATCAAATCTTTGGCACTCTGCCTTCTTTACAGTCCAGCTCTCATCTTTACTGAATATCTATACTTTTTCAGGCACCCCCATGAGCTTCTCTATAGACACAATCTCATTTAATTTTCATGCATAAACCAGGAGTTTTGAGTCTTCTACTTTTTCAGATGAGAAAATTAAACTGTTCATGCCCTTTTACCCCACTATTCCTGACCTCTGATCCTAATAAAGACATATTTGAGAGCCTGTTAATCCTCAGGAAAAGCAGGATGGGGAAACCCTTCTGCCCAAAACCACTCATCTCGAGCAAACCCAAGAGCAGTCAAGGTGAAGGGTAAGTGCATACTTACTAACAGTCACAGAGATGCTATTGAAAACAGTGTGCTGTTTCTTTGCATGTGTGAGGCTGGCTTGACATTCATAGTTCCCTCTGTCCTCCAACGAGACATTCTTCACTAAAAGCTTTTTTCCCCCAGAAATAAACCGTTCTCCTTCTATCTCTATACAGTCCTAAGGAAAAAAAAAAACACTTTTTTTCCATTCAAAGAGTATCTTAGGGTATCAGTTACATTCCTAGTTAGCACCAGTCCATGAACCACAGAGAGACAAGAAATCTATGTGATCTCTAGACCTTAGGTAATTCATTATCTAATTGAAGACATATATATTTATATAGTGAAGCAGCTCAGTCATGTCCGACTCATTGTGACCCCACGGACTATAGCCCACCAGGATCCTCCATCCATGGGATTTTCCAGGCAAGAGTGCTGGAGTGGGTTGCCATTTCCTTCTCCAGAGGATCTTCCCAACCCAAGGATCGAACCTGGGTCTCCTGCCTTGCAGGCAGACAGACATTTTATTGTCTGAGCCACCAGAGAAGCATATATTTATATAAGATACGTATATATTATCTCCTGAAGAAGGAAATGGCAACCCACTCCAGTATCCTTGCCTGAAAAGTTCCATGGACAGAGGAGCCTGGTGGGTTACAGTCCATGAGGTCGCAAAGAGTCAGCCATGACTGAGCACATCAGTATATATATAAATATATAATATATATCCCCAGAAAATTTGACAAAGAGTATTCTACAGGCTAGAGTGGGTGCTATAAATATGAGTTGAGAGAAGAGAAGCCTGTGTAGACAGGAAGGAAGACTTCATGGGGAAGGATTACACCTGCTCCATAAAGGAGTTTGGTAGGAGGATGTGGTCAAGCAAGGATGTCCTCCACCCACAAGAGCCCAAGTCCCCCAGTGCACTGCCATCCAATGGCACCAGGTAAGGCTGCAAGCCCAGGTGAATAAGGAATGCCCATTCCATCCATTCTACCTCACATGCTGTCTTGATGATCCCTACCTCCTAACTCAATTTCTCAAATAGCCTAAAGATCAATGTGGCACCGTATAAAGTGCTTCTGATTGATTCACCAAGTGAGGACTTGACTGAAAAAATGGGTATCAACAAATGAATGGATAAAGGAGATCTGAGGTACGTATCTGCAACTATCTATCTATATTTCAATATTATTCAGTCATAAAAAAGAATGGAATAATGCCATCTGAAGCAACATGGATGGACTTAGAGATTATCATACTGAATGAAGTAAGTCAGACAGAGAAAGACAAATATCATATGATATGACTTATATATGGAATCTAAAACATGATACAACTACTTATTTACAAAAACAGACTCAAGATATATGGTTGTCAAAGGAAGGGATGCAGGAATAAATTAGTAGTTTGGGAGTAGCAGATATGAACTACCATATATAAAACAAAAAACAAAGACCTACTATACAGCATTGGGAACTATAGCCAACATTTTTTAAGAAACAATAATGGAAAAGAAAAAATATAAAAGGAAGGGGAAAGGACATTCATTGCCACATTCCTGTGAGAGAAGAAAACAGAAACAAACTAAATGAATGTGAAATATATAACAGAGGTGATCAACAAAGGCGAAGATTGGTTCTTTGAAAGGATTAATAGAACTGAGAAATCTCTTATGAGACTAATTGAGTGAGAGAGAGAGTGTGTGTGTGAGACAGACACAGATACAGAGAAACACACTGTAGTTGGGATTAAAGGTAAACCTTACTATAGAAGGAGACATTAAAAGCAGATCATTGAAACTGTTTAGCAATTTCATGCCAGATCATCTGTAACATTTAATGAGAAGAACAACTTCCTAGAAAACAAAATCTTACCAAAACCCATTCAAGAATAAGCAAGAAATTTGTATAATTCTATGACTGTTAAATAAATTGAGTCAGTAGATGAAAACATTCCTACAAAGAGAACTTATGACCCAGATGGTTGTACTGGCAAGTGCTAACAGGCAAAGCTGGGGGAAAACTAGTTCAAATATTAAATACTATACTAGCTTGTGCTCCTGCTTGCCAAGGATTATGCCTTATACATTATTATCTACTGATACAGTCAAGAAAGCAGAAAGCTTGAAGGTAAAAACACAAGGTGTAGAAGGGTGAGTATATGATGCCCCATTTCCATAAAAAAGGAAGGACTAGGACATAGGGCGACCTTCTCCAAAAGGACTTATGCCAGCATGCTGAGCCTCTCAGGATGGCGGGTACCAGTATGCTTGTATGGAATTACACAAGGATGATGCAAAGCCTGCAAGGAACTAATGATAGCAGCCAATGGGCCCAGGAAACATGGATCAGAACTACTGAGCCCACACACCCCAGAGTCCATGCTCTGCAACAAGAGAAGCCACCGCAGTGAGAAGCCTGAGGACCACACTGAGAATGTATCCCCCTGTAGCCACAACTAGAGAAAAGCCCATGCAGCAGCAAAGACACAGTACAGCCAACAAATAAAGTTGTTTTTTTTTAAAAAGTAACTTTAACTAAAAAAAGCAAAAACAAAAAACGAGGTTTTAAAGAACAAGAAGGAAAATATCATTAGGAATTTTTTTTTTTTTTACCTTATACCACTTTACTGAATCCAAATAAAAATTGTTTGGGAAGTTGAGATGACATATAAGGATGTCATCTCTTCCGACCTGCAGGATCTGCTTGTACTCGTGAGGCATGTTCAGCTGACTGTTTCCGGAAGCACCACACCAATGTTTTTCAAACACAGTAAGATTGACTTGCATTCTGGAACAGATGTCCGTATCACTGTAAGAAAACAACAGATTGTAACTTCAGGAACTCAAACAGTCACAGAACCAAATGATTCCGTCCATCTCCAAAAATTTTCCAATCCTCTTCCAGGCTCTGTGCCCAACTCTTTACCTCAATAAGACAACATCCATCTCACAAGTCATTCATTACAAAAGGAAAAAAAAGGTATTTGGATTGTGGAAACATGGGAGGACATCTTATCCAAATAATCAAAACGAACATCCCCAAGAACAAGCATGTGAACAAGAGGTACTGTCTGTCTGAAAAGAATGCAAACCACTTCCATAGCATTCCAGCCAAGGAGGCTCAGCCTGAACCGACTGAGGAAGAAATATCTGGCAAACCCAAATTAACAGATACAATACAAAATAATTGCTTATATGCCTTAAGAATGTCAATGTCACACACACACACACACACACGTACCAGGCTGAAGATCTGTTCTCAATGAAAAGAGACTAAAAATAAACAAGTCCATTCTATTCATCTGAATCTCTGTTGCTGCTAAGTTGCTGCTAAGTCGCTTCAGTCGTGTCCGACTCTGTGCGACCCCATAGACAGCAGCCCACCAGGCTTCCCCGTCCCTGGGATTCTCCAGGCAAGAACACTGGAATGGGTTGCCATTTCCTTCTCCAATCCATGAAAGTGAAAAGTGAAAGTGAAGTCGCTCAGTCGTGTCTGACTCTTAGCGACCCCATGGACCGCAGCCTACCAGGCCCCTCCATCCATGGGATTTTCCAGTCAAGAGTACTGGAGTGGGGTGCCATTGCCTTCTCTATGAGTCTCTACTGCTGCCCCACAAATAGTCTCCTGCCCCACAAATAGTTTGATCTGTACCATTTTTCTAGATTCCATATGCATGCATTAATATACAATATTCATTTTTCTTTTTCTGACTTCACTTCTGGACATAGGGGAGAAGGAGAGGGTGGGATGGATTGAAAGAGTAACGTGACATATGCACACTACCATGTGTGAAATAGCTAGCACGAAGCAGCTCTGTGGCACCAGGAGCTCAGCTCGGGGCTCCGTGATGACCAAGAGGGGTGGGATGTGGGGTTGTGGGAGCGAGGCTCAGCGGGGAGGGGCCACGTGCACACTTATTGCTGATTCACACTGTTGGCAGCAGAAACCAACACAGTGTGTGCGCGCTCAGTTGCTTCAGTCATATCTGACTCCTTGCGACCCCGTGGACTGTAGCCCGCCAGGCTCCTCTGTCCATGGGATTCTACAGGCAAAAATACTGGAGTGGGTTGCCATGCTCTCCTCTTGGGGATTTTCCCCACCCGGGGATCGAACCCGTATCTGCCTGGGTCATCTCCTGCATTGTGGGTGCATTCTTTACCCACTGAGCCAGCAGGGAAGACCACCAACACAACACTGTAAACCAGTTATCCTCCAATTAAAAAAAAAAAAATGACAGCTAAATGCAATGCAATGATCCTGAATTGGATCCTCTACAGGAAAAGGAAGTAAAACATTTATAAAAGTCATCCTTAGAAGATAGATAAAACTAGAATATGAATCAGGGAGTAGATAAAAGTATTGTGTTGGTTAAATTTCCTGAATGTGATAACTATTTGGTGATGGTGTAAGAGAATATTCTTGTTGAGAGAAAATAGATATTGAAATGAGAGAAAAACATCAGGGTCCCTGATGTCTCAGAAGGTAAAGAATCTGCCTGCAATGCAGGAGACCAGGATTTGATCCCCCGGTCAGGAAGATCCCCTCGAAAAGGGAATGGGAACCCACTCCAGTATTCTTGCCAGAGGAACCTGACGGGTTACAGTCCATGGGGTCGCAAAGAGTCAGACAAGACTGAGCAAGTAAAACTTTCACTTCTCATATGTATATGTATACCTGAATCACTTTGCTCTGCACCTGAAACTAACACAACACTGTGAATCATTTATCCTCCAACAAAAATAAAGAAAAATAAAGCCCCAGTTAGAGCAGAAAATGAATAAACCCAGATTGGACAGCCAGACAGATTCATGTGACATGAGATCTCCAACTCCAGTTAATTACTAACCCAAGGAAACGGGAAGTCAGACCCCATAAGACATGGGCAGCTGGTCTGCAGAGAGTGAAATTGTGGGGCTGGGCCCACTGGCACTTGGAAGTGTGCCACGGAGTGACAGCGTACCCTGAGTCAGTCACATGGAAATGAGGAGTCTGGCAGGGACCAGAGAGGCATGCGGTCATCCAGAAACACAGACAGGGACCCAGAGACCCTAGGGGCCATGAGAGAGGAGGGATGCAGCTGCATTTCTGGGGTACTTCACATGGGACCTGGGGTAATTTTTACTTCAATCCTATCTGACCGGCCTGATTTCCACTTTACAGATAAGAAAGCCAAGGCTCGTGGAGGTCAAATAGTTCATGCAGGTCATACCCGTTGGCAAAGGAGGATAACAAAATGGGACCCTCAGCCAAAATTAGGTCCACAGATGTGTTTTAATTAGGACACACACACAAAGCTTATTGGAAAGTTAACCGCATACACATTCATTCTAATTTCCAGGTTACCTTGACAATTTGGAAGATGTCCTTGAACTGAATGAGTGTGTGTGTTAGTTGCTCAGTTGTGTCTGACTCTTTGCAACCCCAAGGACTATAGCCTGCCAGGCTCCTCTGTCATGGGATTCTCCAGGCAAGAATACTGGAGTGGGTTGCCATTCCCCTCTGCAAGGGATCTTCCCAATGCAGGGATCAGACCCAGGTCTCCTGCATTGCAAGTGGATTCTTTACTGCCTGTGCCACCACTGAACTGAATAGATTTTGGTGAGGCATATGTTTTCCTGTTCACCGCAGTCCCCGCCAGACTCAATTACCTCCCACCAGACCTGTGTCACTCACTCACATTACTTTCTAGCACAAGCCTTACCTTGAGGTCTGGAACACACCTGATGCTTGGACACTGTTAAATTCCTACAACTGACTCCTTACAAAAAAGGGCTTGAAGGAGGCATATACCTATCTGGATGAGCTGCTGGTCACAAAAACTTTTATTTCAAGAAAGAAGGCAGCAATCATATTGGGATAAATAGGCTTTGTAAGCTGGGCTGACCTTGGGCAGCATTTCAATGAGAAAAGATGCATTTCCTGTTTCAACAGCTGATTTACAAATCTCTTCTGTTTGAAAACCTGTTCATTGAAACCATCTCCTAACAATCACAAAAACTATATTCTTCTCATTGAGTTTTCTACATTGATTAACAGTTTATCAAGAATTTTTCTAAAAGAATTATACCCATATGTATATACACATATATACACATGGGGTTCCCCAGTGGCTCAGTGGTAAGGAATCTGTCTGCCAATGCAGGAGACATGGGTTCAATCCCTGGGTCAGGAAGATCTCCTAGAGAAGGAGATGGCTACCCACTGCAGTATTCTTGCCTAGGAAATCTCATGGACAGAGGAGTCTTGTGGGCTACAGTTCATGGAGTTGCAAAAGAGTTGTACAAAACTTAGCGACCATACACCAACAACAGCATATATACACATACATATATGAGTAAGAGAGAGTTCTATTTTGAATGAGGAACTTACTTTATAAGACATTGGTAGATCCCAGAGTCCTCCCCTTTCACAGGGAGAAACAAAATCCAATTTTGGTCCTGGTGAATTCTAGACTGTGTGTTTTTGGATATTGGGATTTTGCTAGGATATTTATACCACATTGCATCTACTTTCCCCGATGTTGGCAGAGAGTAGACGCAATTAAAAGCTGTAGGTTGGTCTACTGATGCCGTCTCTTGCAGAGTCAAGTCCTCACAAGCATCTAGGGAAGGAAAGGGAAAAAATAATCACCCCTGAGAGTGCTGGTGTTGGTTATTATTTGTTTGAACAAACACCTCAATTTTCTCACTGATTTGAAATTTTATTTAAAAGTTATCTCAGCATGAGAGTTTCCTGAAAACAGTCTGCTGATGTGGAAGTATAACCCAAACTCCTTCCATCTGTCCCTAAGAGGGAATTTACTGAGTCCAATCCTCCCCCCATCCCCAAATCATCTTTCCCATTTGGAATGATTTTCTCGTTTCCTTCTATTCCCTTGAGGCTCAGCTGGTAAAGAATCTGCCTGCAATGCGGGAGATCTGGGTTCAATCCCTGGGTTGGGAGGATCCCCTGGAGAAGGGAAAGGCTACCCACCCCAGTATTCTGGCCTGGAGAAGTCCATGGACTATATAGTTCATGGGGTTGCAAAGAGTAGGACAGGACTGAGCAAATTTCACTTTCTTCACACTTTCTTCTATTCTAAGACCCTAATTCCTTCATCCTCCTCCTTCAGAGAAAACATTCCTATTCTGAGCCCCATTTGACCTGTTTTTCTTCAGCACTGCCTTCCAGTTAATTCAATCTGTCCCCAATAAAACCTGTAAATATTTTGTCCCACAAAGGATTGTTAAACAATTCCCTCACATTAAAGTTCGTTTCTAACACATTGCTTAGTTTTTCTTAAATGTAATTTGTTCCATTGCTAGTTTCTTTGCTTTTTACCTTGGTCTAAAACGTCCCTTTGACATATAAAACAGAGGCATCATCATCTCTTTGTGCGTTTTAACTCGAGTCTTGACTTGCAACTTTGCCCAACTCCTCCCCACTTCAAGTCACTTCAAAGCTCAAAAGTGACACTCCGCGCAGGGCATCAGACACTTGGAGCCGAAACCTGCAGTTTCCCCATCCCGCGGGATTCTGCCCGGACCACTGGGGCAAGAGTCACCGCACGCGATGCTCCAGGGCTCGCGCGGGGGCTCTCACAGAGCGGAGGGGAGGCCGGGAGGGAGGACAGCCGCTGAGACCCGAACTAAGCGAACGTACCTGCTCTGATAAAGCGCGGAAGAGCGATGGACACGACGCAGAGGAGCAAGAACAGCATTCCCCTATCAGCTGCGAGAAAGAAAGAGGATGGCGTGGGAAGGGGCGCAGCGGGCACAGCGCGCGCTCCTCTGACACAGAGCGTGGGTAGTGAGACCTCTGAATCTCAGAGATCCCGGCCGGGCCACCCACCTTCCCTTCTTCACCCGGAGCCCACCAACTTTGGCCCCACGTGTACCTGGACGTGTCCCCCAAGACTGCTCCCTCCCCTGCCCCGGTCTCGCTCTGAGCGCCCACCTCCAGAATCCGGCATCAGTGGGAGCCTCCACGCCCCGGGAGGCGCCGTGGGGGCCTCGGGGCCGGTCCTTTCTTCCAGGCTGCCCAGTCCTCCCTTGGGGGCTCAGCGACATCCCCTCTGCCACCCAGCCCTCGGCCCCTGGTCCCCATGGTGGCGCCCGGGTCCCCACCCGCGTGTAGCGCGAAGACTCCCCTGCGGGCGTTTGACCTCGGGATCCTTCTAGGCCCGGCAGTCTACACGGAAACTCCATACACCCACTCACTCCGGAGAAGCCGGCTTAGGCCTGCTTGGCAAAGGCCGGCAGGAACGAAGGTAGGTAGACGCACGGGCAGTGGACCGGTGCTCCACACCTTCGTCCAGAGACGGAGCTGTCTCCCCCAGGGTCGCCCAGCCGGACAGGGGCCGCCCGGGAGTGCAGATCGCCGCCCCCCGCCCCAGTCGAGCGCATTTTCGCCGCCGCCTTCCCTGAGCACCTTGAGCACCTTTCCAGTGCCGGGCGCCCCGCCCGCGCGCTGCTCACCGCCGACCTCAGCTGGGTGTGTACCTGCCGGACTGGATGGGCGCGCAGGATCGCAGAGATCGCAGACCGACAGCCCGGGATTGAGCCCCGTGGTGGCATTTCCATACCAGGCTAGCTCCTCACCACCGTGGGCGGGGCAGGCCTGCCTTCCCAGTGGGAGTTTAAGGAGGAAACTGCCATCGCACTAGGAAGTGGCTTTGAAGGGTTTTGGCCAGATTGTCTGGCAGCTAAGGAGTCCTTCATACCCAGTAGTGTTAGTCGCTCAGTCGTGTCTGACTCTCTGTGACCCCATGGACTGTAGCCCACCAGGTTCCTCTGTCCCTGGGATTCTCCAGGCAAGAACACTGAAGTGGGTAGCCATTCTCTTCTCCAGGGGATCTTCCTGACCCAGGGACCAAACCCAGGTCTCTAGCATTACAGGTGGATTCTTCACCGTCTGAGACATCAGGGAGGAATCCCCATCCCCAGTAATGTCTGCTGAAATCTATTCTAAATTATCCCAGCAAATGAACTATTCCTTCCTTTCCGAGCTCCATTTGAGCAATTGTTACATGCATTGGCCTGTATAGGATGCTCCCAAAGTGGAAGCCAACTCAGATGGCTTTTAAGGAGTATCATTTATTAATATCTGGCTGAGTCATTGGTCAACCTCTGTAAAGCAGACATCCCACTGTTGCCTAGTTCAAGCTGATCTGATAGGTGCAGGACAGGTGAATGAATCTGAGACACAAGGTGTTGAGACAAGGAATATGACTTTATTTGGAAAGCTGACTGGCTGAGAAAATGGCAGACTAATGTCTTGAAATAATCATCTTATTCGGGGTCTGGATGCCAGGTTCTTTCATGACTCAGAAATGGGCAGAGGAGGTCAGGAAACAAAGTAAAGAGGACATTGATTTTGCATATACCTCCTAGAATGACCTGCCTCAGGCAGGGGTGGGGGGGGGGTGTTTATTTCTTCTTTCCTGCCATCTATAGGTGGACAGAATCCTGAACAAAGGCACTTTTACACTCAGAGAGATGGGCAGGGGAAGAGCCAACTCATTGGAAAAGATCTTGATGCTAGGAAAGATTGAGGGCAGGAGGAAAACTGGGCAACAGAGGACAAAATGGTTGGATGGCATCGTCGACTCAATGGACATGAGTTTGAGCAAACTCTGGGAGGCAGTGAAGGATGGCGAAGCCTGGTGTGCTGCAGTCCATGGGATCACAAAGAGTCGGAAGCGACTTATACATGGAACAACAAAGAGAGGTAGAAATCTCTGAGGCAGTCCATTATGTGTAATTATAATAATAAAAGCAATGGAAAGCAAGTCAAAGAAACAGTTCCAAGGTGGAGTCAGAATTGGCTTTTCCCTGCATCACCTCCGAAATTTTAGATACCCCAAGCAAGTAGACTGCTCCAGTCTGAAATTTCTAACTATGATGATATGAGGATGAGATGGTTAGATAGCATCACTGACTCAATGGACATGAGTTTGAGCAAACTCCAGGAGATAGTGAGGAGAGAAGTGCCTGGTGTGCTGCAGTCCATGGGGTTGCAAAGAGTCGGATACAACTTAGCGACTGAACAACAACAAATAATGATATCCACAGGCACTTGTTGCCCTGATCATCAGGAGATACTCAGACACATCCATGAGGGCTCTGAGACTTGGAAAAAATATATAAAATGTAATCTCCTTTCAGAACTGGCCAAGCCAGTTCTGGTGGTCCTTTTGGCATTCCAGTGAAACAGATGCCATAGTAGCAAGGGGAGATGCCAGCAAAGCTTTCTGTGATAAACTGGGAGCCAGCAGTTTACAAATGTCTACATTCTTTAAAAACGATTGAGGATTCCAAAGTGCTTTTGTTTATGTCTGTTAAGTCTGTTGATATTTACTATGTTAGAAATTAAGATGGCGAGTGTTTTAAATATTTATTTTCTTGTTTATTTTCTTGCTAAAGATTTCGTGGACCATTTTTTAAAAGTCTATTGAACCTGTTATAATATTGTTTCTGTTTTATTTTTTGTTATTTTGACTGCAAGTCACCTGGGATACCAGCCCCCACCCCACCCCACCCCTGCCACAACCAGGGATCTAACTCGTGGCTCCCTGACTTGGAAGGGGAAGTGTCCCTTCTTATTTTAAATAATAGCAATAAACTCTCTATGTATTAATGCATATTTTCCATATTTTATGGAAAATAACTCTACTTTCCAAAACAAACAGACTTATTGAGAACAGTGGTATTCTACATAACACTACATACCCATACTTAGAGTTTAGAAATGTCTAACTTAAGAGAGTTGAATTCTCATAGCCAGTCTCTTATGATGTGACATGTCATATAGCCTCTGAGAAAGCCCACTGTCCACAAGTCAGAGAACAAGTATAAAAAGACACAGAAAGACTTAATATTACAATGCAAATGACTTTGACTTCTGAGATCTTTTTAAAGGCTCTTGGGGATGCCCTAGGGCTCTCTACTCTGAGATCCCCTAGGTAAGCCAGAAGTGGAGATCTTTATTACTTTTCCCCTGGCATCAGCATTGAGTTTCCTCTGTATTAAGAGCAAAGAGTCGGACACAACTTAGGGACTAAACAACAAACAACAACACGTTATCATTTTAAGCAGCTGACACCAAAATTATATACTCTCCTCTCCCCTCACTCTCCCAAACCTCAGAATTTGAAAAAGATTCATTCTTGATTAAATAAATTTGTTCTTTCATTTGTACAGATCAAGACATATAATTAAGAACATATATTTTGAGATTCCATCTCAGATAGACAAAAACTTTCTGTAGTAGGGAAAACCTTTGAATTCTGTTACAAGTTAATCGCTACAGGGATGTTGCCTGTAAGTTTTAATTCGACATAATGGCCCATCTCTGAGAACCCTGCCTCCCAGATAATGATCATTAAGCCAAAAAGACTGCTGATTAGCTCCCAGGAGAGAGCCAGATGAGGTTCACCTGTGACTGGCTGCAGAGAGGAAGAAATTCACAGGTCCCCTCCAGAGGCTGAGGTGAACCAGGAAGTGTTTGACTTATTTCCGCCCTCCCCACCCCCCTCCCTGCCCCGCCCCCTGCTTAGTATAAAAGAAGCCAGAATTCAAACTCAGGCAAGATGGCTCCCTGAGGAGTGGCAGTGTGTCATATTTTTGGTCTGCTGGCTTTCTCAATAAAGTCCTTATTCCTTGCCCCAGCAACTCACCTCTGGACTTACTGGTCTATTATGTGGCGAGGAGTATAAAATTAGACTTGGTAACAAGTTTTGATGAAACCTGCCAGGAGCCTTGTGGCTCATGCCAGCCGACCCTGGTTGGGGAATATTCGGGAAAGGCACTGACGGTTGTCAGGACCACTTGGCCAAGGAGCTTCCCTTCAGAGTTCTGGCTGCCGCAGCACCAGACAACTGAAGCAAAGAATCAACATTTAGGAGCTGAGGTGCTGCCCCATAGATAAGGTAGTCCCTCTGGTGTGTGCAGCCAGAAACTTTATTTCCTCTTGTTCAGGGCTTTTTTGTTTTTTCTTCTGTGGAATAAGCCAGTTTGTTTTGTGTTTGTTTTGTGAGTGGGGCACCCTGTTAGAGGAAAGAATTGCTAGGTTTTTTTTTTTTAACCCAATTTCTATGTCTATCCAGCCCCAATTCCTGATGTGCTTAGGACTACCCCTCCTTTTTAAAAAAATTTGTTTATTTGGCTGTGCTGGGTCTTTGTTGCATCAAGGGCTTTCTCTAGCAGTGAGCAGGGGCTACCCTCTTGTTGTGGTGTGCAGGCTTCTCCTTGCAGCTTCTCCTGTTGCAGAGCGTGGGCACTAGGGTACACAGGCTTCAGTAATTATGAAGAAGGAAAGGAGAAGTTTGCCCTGACTGGAGTGACTCCATCTTACACTCTCGGTGAACTTTGGACTGTATATCTGGGAGGCCACGGAGATAAAACAGCAACAACCAGTAAGCCTCCTGGGCACCTGGAAACCAGACCAGGCTGACCCCATCCTGAGACTTCCCAGAGCCAAAAGGAATGCAATGACCACTGTGTAATCAATTACTATCTGTAATCTTAATAATACCTATTGATGTAAGTTAGACTGCATGACCAAGAATGTAAATTTATGTCTGTTACCTAATTGTATCTCATACTAACATTGACCAGACTGGGCTTTAGAGAATTTGGGGGTTGTGGGCTTGGGCGTGTATGCTTTAGGTATAAAAGGTTGTCACAAAAGTCAGTTGGGGTCCCTGACTAAATAGGAAACTCTGCCTTGGACCCACCGGTGTAATAAACTGCACTCCACTATCCACACTGTCCTTCTGAGTGAGTTTGCTTCCTGAGGCATTTGACTATAAAAGTTGTGGCTCTCAGGCTCTAGAGAACAGGCTCAGTCATTGTCCTGCATGGGCTTAGTTGTGCCACATCATGTGGAATCTTCCAGGACCAGAGATCGAACCTGTGTCTCCTGCATTGGTAGGTGGATTCTGAACCCACTGAGCCAGCAGGGAAGCCCAGGACTATCCCTCCTCATAGGAATCAATTAGAAAATCCAGTATTAGTTTCTTCGGCACAGGAACTTGGCCTGGTATTGCCATCTAAGATCCAACAGGGCCCCCAGGTTGAGTCAGAAGCCCCTCCCAAGGCAGACAATTCCTCTTATATAATCAGCTTGTGCTCCTTATGTACTGAGTTGCTTCAGTCATGCCTGATTTTCTGTGACCCTGTGGACTGTAGCCCATGAGGCTCCTCTGTCCATGGGATTCTCCAGGTGAGAGTACTTGCATGGGTTGCCATGCCCTCCTCCAGGGGATCTTCTTAACCCAGGGATCGAACCTGCATCTCTTATTTTTCCTTCATTGACAGGTAGGTTCTTTACCACTAGCCCAACAGTCAGCTTTTAGGGGGCCTAAATGCAAACAACCAGCCAGGTGGGTTTCTCAGACACCTTTAATTGGAAAGATTGCAACCCTCCTTGTAGAGAGGATCTGTTCCACCAGAAACCCTCTTAGCAGCACCCACAGCTGAACCACACTGTGACCCTGGTGAGGGAGGGATACCCTTATCAGAGCATTCCCAAAAGTGCATGTTGACGGGGGTCTTTGAAAAAGGGAATGAAAGCAAAGCAACTTGAACAAAATTCAAGAAATTCAGCATAATAAATACTCCTTTGAATTCTTGACAAAGCTTTATTGGGCCTACAGACATACTAATGCATGTCCCAAGGCCCCTGAAAATATTAGAATGGTAAATTTGGCCTTTTTTGAAGAGACAGGGTGCAAAGCACCTCATATTAGGAGAAAAATTGCCAAAATAAGTGCATTTGGAATGAACTTAATGCACTTTCTGAATTGGTAGATGCTGCTGTTAAAGTGTTCAGTTTTGAAAACCAAACACAGAAGGTAAATATGCAAAACAAAATGCCGTTTTTTTTTTTTTTTTTTTTTTTTGCAATGGCATTGGATTCCCGGAAGGCAAGTAACCCGAAGGTATCAGCCTGCAGATGGTGCTCATGAAAGCCCCAGCCAAGGAGACACACCTCCATCCCCTCTGGAGGGCCATGAAAAGACCAGAAGTGTGTAGAGGCTTGTGTGCAGTCTTCTCCATGTCTGGTGATCTTTTTTCTTTAGATACTGTCTTGTTAACACAGTTTGTTCATGAGATTACTGAATGGGGATCTAGAAGTAATACAGCTGTTAATAGCAGTATTAGTAAGGTCATATGTGTGTTCACTTAGTTGCTCAGTCATGTCCGATGAGACCCCATGGATAGTAGCCTGCCAGGCTCCTCTATCGGTGGGATTTTCCAGGAAAGAAAACTGGAATGAGTTGTCTTTTCCTTCTCTGGGGGATCTTCCCAGCCCAGGAATTGAACTTGTACCTCCTGCATTGACAGGCGGGTTCTTTTCCACTGAGCCACTTGGGAAGCCCCAGTAAGATCATAAGTAACAATTTAAGTTATGAAGTTCCACTAGGTATAGCCCAGTATACCCCAGGTCATCTGACTTAGTCTATACCAATTCTTATCTTCAAGAGAAATTATCTATTGGCATTGTCTGTAAGGCCCCCAGCCCAATTTCCTAGTGTTACTAGGCTTAGTATTTAATTGTTCCCAACAAAAGGGAGTTTTTAAGCTTAAATGATGTTAATCACAAGAATCCATCCCATAAAATTTTGGCTAAATTTTTTCTTGTTGCCTTGATTGAGCTTGAGTAACTTTAGAGGAAAATTCATATTTATGGTCAAGGTCAGAACACGTATTACTAATTGGCCAGATGAGGGAAACCCACCTAGTAATGTCAGTAGTCTCTGAAACAGACCATAATTTCTTTCCTCTAGAATAAATGTCCTAAGAGCCAACCAATAAGAGCCGTGAAGTGGAGAAATCCACTGAAGTAACCCAAGAATATCGGGTATAGGTGTGTGTATTAGTGGCTCAGTTGTGTCCAACTCTTTGTGATCCCATGGACTGTAGCCCGCCAGTCTCTTCTATCCATGGAATTCTCCAGGCAAGAATCCTGGAGTGGGTAGCCATTTCCTTCTCCAGGATATCTTCCCAACCCAGGGATTGAACCCAGGTCTCTCACATTGCAAGGAGATTCTTTACCATCTGAGCCATCAGGGAAGCCCACTGTGTAGGTAATTGACCATGAACCAAGCAATTGAGTTAACTTAACTCTGCATAAGAGCATGAAATGCAGTTGGTTCCTAAGCAAATGTGTAAGGAATTATCAAAGCAATTGGTATGCAGGTCTGGTCCAGCATCTTGGGTCAGCTCTCCACTTCAGATGTCATCTTCTCCTTAACCTGATCTGGTAGCGTTTTCTCTGAGCAGTGTTTTAAGATGATTTTGAGCTCAATAGCCCTCTATATAGACAAGTGCAGTGTCCTTTCTAAGTGGAAATATTAATCCAAGGGTCAATTCCAGTTGCTTTTGCTGTAGAGGAGATAGTTCAGAGTATCTAATAAAGGTCCTTCCATCTTAATTGGAGATAGGCCTTTTAATTACGCATGATCTTCTGGTTATAGGTCATGCGGCATCTGATCTCTATCCAATGATTACTGAAATAAGCATCAGAAACAAACTCAGAGTATCCTTTTAATAAATTAATTAAACATTGAAACAATATAACATAACAGCAAGGAACTATCTGGGAACTGAGCCTTAGCCCATACACCTCAATTAACAAAACTAGAATTTAATATCTTCTGAAACATTCTTTTTGTCTCTAAAATTACACTCATTTCTACCAAATACAGCCAAATAAAGATTAAGGTTTTGTTTGTTTGTTTGTTTTTTCCAAAATGAGCTCTGGTTCTTTATCACATAGGCTCTTTTTTTGTTTATTTTTCTAAACGTACTCTTTCTTAGTTACTGTATTTTAAACAACAAAGCACTATTTGGGGAAATCACATGAGCCCTCCTTGATTCAGCCAATGCTAGTTTCAGATGTTTAAAGTGGTTACCTACCAGAAATGGGAAAAAAAGGCAAAGAAGTTTGACAGGGATTTAGTAATTATTCTGGGGGTTATGACCTCATCGTTATCATGTAGGCTCCTTTAATCTGGTCCTGCCAGAAATTTCCATAAAGAACCTTGATATTAAACCATTTATTTTTTATTGCAGTATAGTTTATTTACAATGCTGTGTTAGTTTCAGATGTACAGCAAAGTGACTCAGTTACACACTTCTATATCAACTCTTTTTCAGGTTCTTTTCCCTTACAGGTTATTACAGAGTAGTAGAGTTCCCTGTGCTATACGTGAGATCCTTGTAATCTATTTTATATATAGTAGTGTGTACTTGTTAAGCCCAAATTCTTAATTTACCCCTCCTCACTTTCCCCTTTGTTAACTGAAAGTTTGTTTTCTATGTCTGTGAGTATATTTCTGCTTTGTACATAGGTTCATTTGCATCATTTCTTTTAGATTCCACATATAAATGATATCATATGATATTTTTCTTTATCTGGCCTCGCTTCTCTAGGTCCATCCACGTTGCTGCAAATGGCATTGTTTCATTCTTTTCTATGGCTGAGTGGTATTCTGTTGTATCTATGTACCACATCTTTATCCATTTGTCTGTCGATGGACATTTAGGTTGCTCCCATGCCTTGGCTATTGTAAACAGTGGTGCTGTGAACACTGAGGTGCATGTATCTTTTCAAGTTAGAATTTTTGTCTTTCCTGGCTGGATATATGCCCAGGAGTAGGATTGTAGGATCGAATGGTAGCTCTAATTTTTTAAAGGAATTTTCATACTGTTCTCCATACGGGTGTACCATTTCTCCAGGCCTTTCTCTCTTCTTCCAGAACCCCATTATTGCACCAGTAATGCAAACATTGGTGTATTTGATATTATTCCATAGGTCTCTTAAACTGTCCTCATTTTCTTTCATTCTTTTTTTTTTTTTTTCATTCCATGGCAGTGATTTCCACCACTCTGTCTTCTCACTTAACCATTTTTTCTGCCTAGTTTTTCTGCTATTGATTTCTTCTCATGTATTTTCATTTCAGTAATTGTAGCCTTCAGCTCTGCTGGGTGGTTCTTTATATTTTCTAGCTCTTTTTTAAAAGCTCCTATAATTCCTCTTGCTGTGTCTCCATTCTATTCCTGAGTTCTTGGATCATCTTTACAATCGTTACTCTGAACCTTTTCTCAGGTAAATTGCCTTCTCCACTTATTCTTCTGGGGTTTTATTTTGTTCCATCTTGTAAAACATTGGGTTTTCCTGGTGGCTTAGTCAGTAAACAATTCCCCTGTAATGCAGGAGACTTGGGTTTGATGCCTGGGTCAGAAAGATCCCCTCAAGAATGGAATAGTAACCCACTCTGGTATTCTTGCCTGGAGAATCCCATGGACAGAGGAGCCTGGGGGGCTACAGTCCATGGGGTCACAAGAGTTGGACATGACTTAGTGACTAAACCACCTCTGAAATGTATTCCTTTGCTGTCTCATTTTGTGTAAATTTCTGTGTGTATTTTTATGCATGTGGAAGATTAGTTATGTTTCTTGACCTTGGAGAAGTGGCCTCTGTAGGGAATGTCCTATTGTCCCATCAGTAACACCTCCCTCTCATCACCCAGGTGCCAGCTGGTCCCAGGGTAGGCTCTGATCTGTGTCAGAAGACACCTCTGCAGGCTGTGGGGTGGTAATTTTCTTGCTTCTGGTGTCTGCACCCTAGTGCATGAGACTGTCTAGAGGCTTCTTTGGGTGTCCTGGCGGGAGGGTGCTGGTACTAGCCCACCCGTGGGTAGAGATGGGTCTTGGCACTCTGGTGGGTAGGGTCCTGTTAAGTGGTGCATCTAGAGCCTTCAGGCCTGTCTGCCGATGGGTAGGACTGGGTTCCCTCCCTGCTGGTTGCTTGGCCTGAGGCATTGCGTCACTGGCACCTGCAGGATGTTGGTGGGATCAGGTCTTGGTGCCAAAACGCAGGTGTCCAGGAGATCTCGTGCTGATGAGTATTCCCTGATACTTCTGCCCCCAGTATCCTTTCCCCAGAATGAGCCACAGTCACACCCCACCCCCCACATCCTCAGGAGACCCTGCAAACCATTAGGTAGGCATGGCCCAGCCCTCTAGGAAATCACTACTTCTGCCTTGGGTTGTGGGCACCCTCCATGGGTGTAGTGTCTGTTTTCCCCAGTTCCATGGAGCACCCGCTGTCAAGCCCTGCTGGCCTTCAAATCAAATGCTCTGGGGGCTTCTCCTCCCTATGCCAGACCCCCAGGCTGATGTGGGATGCAGAGCTCTCACTTGTGTGGGAGAACCTCTGCAAAATAATAATTCTCCAGTTTGTGAGTCACTGACCCATGTGGTATGACATTTGATTACCTAGTCAGTGTACCACCTCCTACCATCTCACTGTGGTTTCTTCTTTGTCTTTGGGAGTAGAATATCTTGTTTGCAGCAGAGGATGACAGAGGATGAGATGGCTAGATAGCATCACTGATTCAATGGACATGAACTTGAGCAAACTCCAGAAGATAGTGAAGGACAGGGAAGCTTAGCATGCTGCCATCCATGGTGTCGCAAAGAGTGTGACTCGACTTAAGTGATTGAATAACAGCAACGTGTTCACTAGGTTCCAATTTATTGATGCTTGAGCAGTTGTGGTTTTGCTGTGCTTGTGAGAGGAGGTGAGCTCAAGGTCTTCTACATTATCATCTTTCCAGAATTCTCGTGTGAACCCACTGGAGAGCTTGTCTAGTGAGGGGAAAAGGCTGGATCACTGGGTAGACATATCTTCAACTGTATTAGGTGATCCCTAGCTTTCTCCACGTTAGTATCCTTTAGAGCAGGGGTTCCCAACCTCCAGAGTCTAATGCCTGATGATCTGAGGTGGGGCTGATGTGATAATAAGAGAGATAAAGTGCACAATAAATGTAATGTGCTTGAAACATCCTGAAACCATCTCTCCCACCCCAGTCCATGGAAAATTTGTCTTCCATGAAACCGGTCTCTGCTGCCAAAAAAAGGTTAGGGACGACTGCTTTACAGGGTAAGAATTTCCTGCTTCACGTTCCTACCAACATTTGGTAATTTTGGTAGGAATATCTGGCACATTTTACATTGTGCCAGTTTTTGCTAGTCCAGTGACATAAAGGCTATCATGTTTTATTTTACATTCTCTAATTACTAGGAAGGTGGGATATCCTTGCCCGTGTTCATCCTGTGTCCTCTGTGTGAAATTCCTTCTTTCTCATATTTTTTTGTTGTTGTTGCTCCATTTTACCCACCTGGTTGTTTGTCTTCCTCTCATTGATTTGTAGTGAGTGAGTGAGTGAAGTTGCTCAGTCGTGTCCGACTCTTTTGCAATACCATGGACCAATACCATGCACTATAGCCCACCAGGCTCCTCTGTCCATGAGATTCTCCAGGCAAGAATACTGGTGTGGGTTGCCACTTCCTTCTCCAGGGGATCTTCTGACCCAGGGATTGAACACATGTCTCCTGCACTGGCAGGCAGATTCTTTACCACTGAGCCACCTGAGAAGTCCTCCTTGACTTTTACTCTGAGTAAATGAACCTCAGGCTTCCCTTGTGGCTCAGTTGGTAAAGAATCTGCCCGCAATGCAGGAGATCTGGGTTCGATCCCTGGGTTGGGAAGATCCCCTGGAGAAGGGACAGGCTACCCACTCCAATATTCCATCCTGGAGATTTCCATGGACTGTATAGTACATAGGGTCACAAAGAGTTGGATGCAGCTGAGAAGCTCCAGCAAGACGATAGGTGCTGGAGCGATGGTGAGGAGATACCCCACATCCAAGGGCAAAGGAGAAGCCCCAGCAAGATGGTAAGAGGGGCGAATTCACGTTTAGAATCAAACCCCATTCCTGCCAGAGATCCTCAGAGGGCTCAAACAAAACTTGTGCACACCAGGTCCCAGGATCCCACAGAGACTGAGCCAGAACTGGGTTAGAGTGTCTCCTGGGGAGGTACAGGTCAGCAGTGGCCTGCTGCAGGGACAGGGGCTCTGGGTGCAGCAGACTTGGGTGTGGCATAAGCCCTCTTGGAGGAGGTCGCTATTAACCCCACCATAGAGATGCGGAACTTACACAGGACTGGGAAACAGACTCTTGGAGGGCACAAACAGGACCTGTGCACACCAGGACTCAGGAGAAAGGAGCAGTGACCCCACAGGAAGACTGACCCAGACTTGCCCGGGAGTGTCCAGGAGTCTCCGGTGGAGGCGTGGGTCAGCAGTGGCCTGCTGCAGGGTGGGGGCACTGAGTGCAGCAGTGCATGCTGGGACCTTCTGAAGGAGGTCGCCATTATCTTCATTGCCTCCACCATGGTTTGGTCCCAGGTAAACAACTGGGAGGGAACACGGCTCCAGCCATCAACAGAAAATTGGATTAAAGATTTACTGAGCATGGCCCCACCCAGCAGAACAAGACCCAGTTTCCCCCTCAGTCAGTCTCTCCCATCAGGAAGCCTCCATAAGCCTCTGAGCCTTCTCCATCAGAGGGCAGACAGACTGAAAGCCACAATCACAGAAAACTATCCAATCTGATCACATGGAACACAGACTTGTCTAACTCAGTGAAACTACGAACCATGCCATGTAGCACCACCCAAGACGGATGGTCATGGTGGAGAGTTCTGACAAAATGTGGTCCACTGGAGAAGGGAATGGCAAACCACTTCAGTATTCTTGCCTTGAGAACCCCATGAACAGTATGAAAAGGCAAAAAGATAAGACACTGAAAGATGAACTCCCCAGGTCGGTAGGTGCCCAATATGCTACTGGAGATCAGTGGAGAAATAAGTCCAGAAAGAATAAAGAGACAGAGCCAAAAGAAAAACAACACCAGTTGTAGAGGTGACTGGTGATGGAAGTAAAGTCTGACGTAAAGAGCAATATTGCATAGGAACCTGGAATGTTAGGTCCATGAATCAGGGCAAATTGGAAGTGGTCAAACAGGAGATGGCGACAGTGAACATAGACATTTTAGGAATCAGAGAATTAGGACTGGAATGGGTGAATTTAATTACATTACATCTACTACTGTGGGAAAGAATCCCTTAGAAGAAATGGAGTAGCCATGAGTCAACAAAAGAGTCTGAAATACAGTACTTGGATGCAATCTCAAAAATGACAGAATAATTTCTGTTCATTTCCAAGGCAAACCATTCAATAACACAGTAATCCAAATCTATGCCCCAATCAGTAATGCTGAAGAAGCTGGATTTGAACAGTTCTATGAAAACATATAAGACTTTCTAGAACTAACACCCAAAAAGATGTCCTTTTCATTATAGGGGACTGGAATGCAAAAGTAGGAAGTGAAGAAACACCTGGAGTAAAAGGAAAATTTAGTCTTGGAGTACAGAATGAAGCAGGGCAAAGGCTCATAGAGTTTTGCCAAGAGAATGCACTGGTCATAGCAAATACCCTCTTCTAACACAAGAGAACACTCTACACATGGACGTCACCAGATGGTCAACACCAAAATCAGATTGACTATATTCTTTGCAGCTGAAGATGGAGAAGCTCTATACAGTCATCAAAAACAACACTGGGAGCTGACTGTGGCTCAGATCATGAGCTCCTTATTGCCAAATTCAGACTTATATTGAAGAAAGTAGGGAAAACCACCAGACCATCAGGCATGACCTCAATCAAATCCCTTATAATTATACAGTGGAAGTGACAAATAGATTCAGGGGATTAGATCTGATAGAGTGCCTGAACAAGTATGAACAGAGGTTTGTGACATTGTACAGGAGACTGGGATCAAGACCATCCCCAAGAAAAAGAAGTGCAAAAAAGCAAAATGGCTGTCTGAGGAGGACTTACAAATAGCTGTGAAATGAAGACAAGTGAAAAGCAAAGGAGAAAAGGGAAGATATACCCATCTGAATGCAGGGTTCCATAGAATAGCAGGGAGAGATAAGAAAGCCTTCCCCAGCAATCAATGCAAAGAAATAGAGGAAAGCAAGAGAATGGGAAAGACTAGAGATCTCTACAAGAAAATTAGAGATACCAAGGGAACATTTCATGCAAAGATGGGCACAATAAAGGGCAGAAATGGCATGGACCTCACAGAAGCAGAAGATATTAAGAAGAGGTGGCAGGAATACACAGAAGAACTATACAAAAAAGATCGTCTTGACCCAGATAATCACGATGGTGTGATCACTCACCTAGAGCCAGACATCCTGAAATGTGAAGTCAAGTGGGCCTTAGGAAGCATCACTATGAGCAAAGCTAGCAGAGATGATGGAATTCCAGTTGAGTTATTTCAAATCCTAAAAGATGATGCTGTGAAAGTGCTGCCCTCAATATGTCAGCAAATTTGGAAAACTCAGCACTGGCCACGGGACAGGAAAGTCAGTTTTCATTGCAATCCCAAAGAAAGGCAATGCCAAAGAATGCTCAAACTACCACACATTTGCACGCATCTCACACACTATTAAAGTAATGCTCAAAATTCACCAGGCCAGTCTTCAGCAATAGGTGAACTGTGAGCTTCCAGATGCTCAAGCTGCATTTAGAAAAGGCAGAGGAACCAGAGATCAAATTGCCAACATCTGTTGGATCACCGAAAAAGCAAGAGAGTTCCAGAAAAATATCTACTTCTGCTTTATTGACTACATCAAAGCCTTTGACTGTGTGAATCACAACAAACTGTGGAAAATTCTGAAAGAGATGGGAATACCAGACTATCTGACCTGCCTCTTGAGAAATCTGTATGCAGATCAAGAAGCAACAGAACTGGACATGGAACAACAGACTGGTTCCATATCGGGAAAGGAGTATTTCAAGGCTGTGTATCGTCACCCTGCTTACTTAACTTATATGCAGAATACATCTGGAGAAGGCAATGGCACCCCACTCCAGTACTCTTGCCTGGAAAATCTCATGGGTGGAGGAGCCTGGTGGGCTGCAGTCTATGGGGTCACTGGGAGTTGGACACGACTGAGCGACTTCACTTTCACTTTTCATTTTCATGCATTGGAGAAGGAAATGGCAACTCACTCCAGTGTTCTTGCCTAGAGAATCCCAGGGACGGTGGAGCCTGGTGGGCGGCCATCTCTGGGATCACACAGAGTCGGACACGACTGAGGCGACTTAGCAGCAGCAGCAGAAGAAGAATAATACATCATACAAAACACTGGGCTGAATGAAGCACAAGCTGGAATCAAGATTGCCAGGAGAAATATCAATAACCTCAGGTATGCAGATGACACCACTCTTATGGCAGAAAGTGAAGAAGAACTAAAGAACTTCTTGATGAAACTGAAAGAGGAGAGTGCAAAAGTTGGCTTAAAGCTCAACATTCAGAAAACTAAGATCATGGCATCTGGTCCCATCACTTCATAGGAAATAGATGGGGAAACAGTGGAAACAGTGGCAGACTTTATTTTGGGGGGCTCCAAAATCACTGCAGTTAATGATTGCAGCCATGAAATTACAAGACGCTTACTCCTTGGAAGGAAAGTTATGACCAACCTAGATAGCATATTAAAAAGCAGAGACATTACTTTGCCAACAAAGATCCATCTAGCTTAGGCTATGGGTCTTCCAGTGGTCATGTATGGATGTTAGAGTTGGACTGTGAAGAAAGCTGAGCACTGAAAAATTGATGCTTTTGAACTGTGGTGTTGGAGAAGACTCTTGAGAGTCCCTTGGACTGCAAGGAGATCCAAACAGTCCATCCTAAAGGAGATCAGTCCTAGGTGTTCATTGGAAGGACTGATGCTGAAGCTGAAACTCCAATACTTTGGCCACCTGATGCGAAGAGTTGACTCATTGGAAAAGACCCTGATGCTGGGAGAGATTGGAGGCAGGAGGAGAAGGGGATGCCAGAGGATGAGATGGCTGGATGGCATCACCGACTCGATGGACATGAGTTTGAGTAAAGTCTGGGAGTTTGTGATGGACAGGGAGCCCTGGTGTGCTGCGATTCATGGGGTCACAAAGAGTCAGACACGATTGAGTGACTGAACTGAACTGATCCTATTTTCAGAGTCTTTTCCCATATAGGCTATACAGTATATTTAGTGGAGTTCAACAAGTACAGTAGGTACTTGTTGAGTACTTGTTGAATATATATTGTGTATATAGTAGTGTGTGTATGTTAATCCCCAACCCCTAATTCATCCCTGCCCACCACCAGTCCCCCTTTCTAGGAATAAGTTTGTCTTCTCAGGCTCTGAGATTGTCTCTTTCTGTTTTGTAAGTAACATCATTTAATTTTTTCAGGAATCTCCTTACTGTTCTCCATTGTAGCTGTACCACTTTACATCCCACCAACAGTGTAGAAGGGTTCCTTTTCACCACACCCTTTCCAGCATTTTTTGTTGGCAGACATTTTAATTCTGGAAATTCTGATCCTTGTTGTGATACTTCTTTGTGGCTTAGATTTGCATTTTGTTAAAACTTTATTAATGTTGAGCATCTATTCCTGTGCTTTTTTGGCCATTCATAGGTCTACTCTGGAGAACTGTGTAGATTTTCTGCCTGTTTTTTTATTGAGTTGCTAGTGTTTTGATAGTGAGGTGAATGAGCTGTTTGTATCTTTTTGATGTCAGTGTCTTGTGGGTCACATAATTTGCAACTATTTTCTCCTGTTCAGTGGGTTGACTTTTCATTTGGTTTATGGTTTCCTTTTGTGTGCAAATGTCAAAAGCTGGATTAGGTCCCATACCTTTGGTTTATTTTCTATTGCCTTGGGAGACTGGCTTAAGAAGATTCTGGTTTTTGTGAGAGAATGTTTTGCCTACATTTTTCTCTGGGAGTTCATGGTGTGATGTCTCTTATTTCAGTCCCTAAAACATTTTTTGTTCTTTTTTGTTGAATGGTGGGCACATGGATCCTAATTTCAGTGATTTGCCTCTATCTGTATGAGTTCCCCAAACACCGCTTGCTGAGGACAATGTCTTCTTCCCCTTGGGTTGGCTAAAATGTTCCTTCATGTTTTACCATAATATCTTACAGAAAAATACTAAAGAAATTTTGGCCAACCGATGTATTCTTGCTTCCATGGTGGAAGATTAATTGACTGTAGATGTGTGGGTTT
Source organism: Cervus canadensis (assembly GCF_019320065.1). NCBI lineage: Eukaryota > Metazoa > Chordata > Mammalia > Artiodactyla > Cervidae > Cervus > Cervus canadensis. The sequence goes on along the minus strand of NC_057390.1, from coordinate 6,835,923 downwards.
GTGCCTGGGGTCTCTCTGCTTTTCCATTGTCTCCTAAGTCTGTTTCTGTGTCAGGATCCCCTTGTTTTGAATATTGTAGCTCTGTAGTGTTGTGTGAAGTCTGGGAGGTTTATGCCTCCAGCTTTGTTCTTGGTCCTCAGGATTTCTTTGGAAATTCTTGTCATGTATGGTTCCATGCAAGTTTTAGGATCATTGGTTCTAATTCTGTGAACATGTCACAGGGAATTTGATAGGGGTTGCATTAAATCTGTAGATTGCTTTGGGTAGTATGGTCATTTCAACAGTATTATGTCTATCAATCCAAAAGCTTAGGATACCTTTCTATTTCTTTGAGTCACCTTCAATTTTATTTTTAGTGTTAATATTTCACCTCCTTAGGTTAACACCTCAGTACTGTATTCATTTTGATGGGACTTTTATCTCTATTACCATACCATGCCTTTTCAGCTATACACATGAACATCACCAGATGGTGAACACTGAAATCAGACTGATTATATTTTTTGCAGCCAAAGATGGAAACGCTCTATACGGTCAGCAAAAACAAGACCTGGAGCTGACTGTGACTCAGATCATGAACTCCTTATTGCCAAATTAAGACTTAAATTGAAGGAACTAGGGAAAACCAGTAGACCGTTCAGGTATGACCTAAATCAAATCCCTTATGACTATACAGTGGAAGTGAGAAATAGATTTAAGGGGCTAGATCCGACAGACAGAGTACCTGAAGAACTATGGACAGAGGTTCATGACATTGTACAGGAGACTGGGATCAAGACCATCCCCAAGAAAAAGAAGTGCAAAAAATCCAAATGGTTGTCTGAGGAGGACTTACAGACAGCTGTGAAATGAAGAGAAGTGAAAAGCAAAGGAGAAAAGGGAAGATATTCCCATCTGAATGCAGAGTTCCAAAGAAGAGCAAGGAGAGATAAGAAAGCCTTCCTCAGTGACCAGTGCAAAGAAATAGAGGAGAGCAATAGAATGGTAAAGACTATAGAGATCTCTTCAAGAAAATTAGAGATACCAAGAGAACATTTCATGCAAAGATGGGCACAATAAAGGACAGAAATGGCATGGACCTCACAGAAGCAGAAGATATTAAGAAGAGGTGGCAGGAATACACAGAAGAACTATACAAAAAAGATCATCATGACCCACATAATCACGATGGTGTGATCACTCACCTAGAGCCAGACATCCTGAAATGTGAAGTCAAGTGGGCCTTAGGAAGCATCACTATGAGCAAAGCTTGTGGAGATGACGGAATTCCAGTTAAGCTATTTCAAATCCTAAAAGATGATGCTGTGAAAGTGCTGCCCTCAATATGTCAGCAAATTTGGAAAACTCAGCAGTGGCCACAGGACAGGAAAAAGTCGGTTTTCATTGCAATCCCAAAGAAAGGCAATGCCAAAGAATGCTCAAACTACCACACAATTGCACTCATCTCACACGCTAGTAAAGCAATGCTCAAAATTCTCCAAGACAAGCTTCAACACTACATGAACTGAGAACTTCCAGATGTTCAAGGTGGATTTGGAAAAGGCAGAGGGACCAGAGATCAAATTGCCAACATCCATTGGATCATCGAAAACGCAAGAGAGTTCCAGAAAAACGTCAACTTCTGCTTTATCGACTATGCCAAAGCCTTTGACTCTGTGGATCACAATAAGTTGTGGAAAATTCTGAAAGAGATGGGAATGCCAGACCACCTGACCTGCTTCTTGAGAAATCTGTATGCAGGTCAGGAAGCAACAGTTAGAACTGGACATGGAACAACAGACTGGTTCCGGATAGGAAAAGTACATCAAGGCTATAAATCATCACCCTGCTTATTTAACTTATATACATGGTACATCATGAGAAACACTGGGCTGGATGAAGCACAAGGTGAAATCAAGATTGCCGTGAGAAATATCAATAACCTCATATATGCAGATGACACCACCTTTATGGCAGAAAGTGAAGAAAAACTAAAGAGCCTCTTGATGAAAGTGAAAGAGGAGAGTGAAAAAGTTGGCTTAAAACTCAACATTCACCTTGCTTATAGTTTCCTTTGTAGTGCAGAAGCTTTGAAGTTTCATTAGGTCCCATTTGTTTAGTTTTGCTTTTATTTCCAATATTCTGGGAGGTGGGTCATAGAGGATCCTGCTGTGATTTATGTCGGAGAGTGTTTTGCCTATGTTCTCCTCTAGGAGTTTTATAGTTTCTGGTCTTACATTTAGATCTTTAATCCATTTTGAGTTTATTTTTGTGTATGGTGTTAGAAAGTGTTCTAGTTTCATTCTTTTACAAGTGGTTGACCAGTTTTCCCAGCACCACTTGTTAAAGAGGTTGTCTTTTTTCCATTGTATATTCTTGCCTCCTTTGTCGAAGATAAGGTGTCCATAGGTTTGTGGATTTATCTCTGGGCTTTCTATTCTGTTCCATTGATCTATATTTCTGTCTTTGTGCCAGTACCATACTGTCTTGATGACTGTGGCTTTGTAGTAGAGTCTGAAGTCAGGCAGGGTGATTTCTCCAGTTCCATTCTTCTTTCTCAAGATTACTTTGGCTATTTGAGGTTTTTTGTATAATTAGAATTAGAACTACCATATGACCCAGCAATCCCACTTCTGGGCATACACACTGAGGAAACCAGAGCTGAAAGAGACACATGCACCCCAGTGTTCATCACAGCACTATTTATAATAGCCAGGACATGGAAGCAACCTAGATGCCCATCAGCAGACGAATGGATAAGGAAGCTGTGGTACATATACACCATGGAATATTACTCAGCCATTAAAAGGAATTCATTTGAATCAGTTCTAATGAGATGGATGAAACTGGAGCCCATTATACAGAGTGAAGTAAGCCAGAAAGATAAAGACCAATACAGTATACTAATGCATATATATGGAATTTAGAAAGATGGTAATGATAACCCTATATGCAAAACAGAAAAAGAGACACAAATGTACAGAACAGAATTTTGGACTCTGTGGGAGAAGGTGAGGGTGGGATGTTTCGAGAGAACAGCATCGAAACATGTATATTATCTATGGTGAAACAGATCACCAGCCCCGGCTGGATGCATGAGACAAATGTTCGGGCCTGGTGCACTGGGAAGACCCAGAGGAATTGGGTGGAGAAGGAGGTGGGAGGGGGGATTGGGATGGGGAATAATGTAAATCCATGGCTGATTCATGTCAATGTATGACAAAACCCACTACAATATTGTCAAGTAATTAGCCTCCAACTAATAAAAATAAATGAAAAAAAAAAACACTCAACATTCAGAAAACTAAGATTATGGCATCTGGTCCCATCACTTCATGGAAAATAGATGGGGAAACAGTGGGAACAGTGGCAAACTTTATTTTTTTGGGGCTCCAAAATCACTGCAGATGGTGACTGCAGCCATGAAATTAAAAGACGCTTACTCCTTGGAAGGAAAGTTATGACCAACCTAGACAGCATATTAAAAAGCAGAGACATTAGTTTGCCAACAAAAGTCCATCTCGTCAAGGCTTTGGTTTTTCCAGTGGTCATGTATGGATGTGAGATTTGGACTATAAAGAAAGCTCAGTGCCGAAGAATTGATGCTTTTGAACTGTGGTGTTGGAGAAGACTCTTTTTTTTTTTTTTTTTTTTAATTAGTTGAAGGCTAATTACTTCACAACATTTCAGTGGGTTTTGTCATACATTGATATGAATCAGCCATAGCTTTACACGTATTCCCCATCCCGATCCCCCCCCACCTCCCTCTCCACCCGATTCCTCTGGGTCTTCCCAGTGCACCAGGCCCTAGTACTTGTCTCATGCATCCCACCTGGGCTGGTGATCTGTTTCACCATAGATAATATACATGCTGTTCTTTTGAAATATCCCACCCTCACTTTCTCCCACAGAGTTCAAAAGTCTGTTCTGTATTTCTGTGTCTCTTTTTCTGTTTTGCATATAGGGTTATCGTTACCATCTTTCTAAATTCCATATATATGTGTTAGTATGCTGTAATGTTCTTTATCTTTCTGGCTTACTTCACTCTGTATAAGGGGCTCCAGTTTCATCCATTCTCTTAGAACTGATCAAATGAATCTTTTAACGGCTGGTAATATTCCATGGTGTATATGTACCACAGCTTCCTTATCCATTCGTCTGCTGATGGGCATTCTAGGTTGCTTCCAGTCCTGGCTATTATAAACAGTGCCTGCGAGGAACATTGGGGTGCCACGTGTTCTCTTCAGCTCTGGTATCCTCAGTGTGTATGCCCAGAAGTGTGATTGCTGGGTCATATGGCAGTTCCATTTCCAGTTTTTTAAGAAATCTCCACACTGTTTTCCATAGCGGCTGTACTAGTTTGCATTCCCACCAACAGTGTAAGAGGGTTCCCTTTTCTCCACACCCTCTCCAGCATTTATTGCTTGTAGACTTTTGGATAGCAGCCATCCTGACTGGCGTGTAATGGTACCTCATTGTGGTTTTGATTTGCATTTCTCTAATAATGAGTGATGTTGAGCACCTTTTCATGTGTTTGTTAGCCATCTGTCTGTCTTCTTTGGAGAAATGTCTGTTTAGTTCTTTGGCCCATTTTTTGATTGGGTCATTTATTTTTCTGGAATTGAGCTGCAGGAGTTGCTTGTATATTTTTGAGATTAATCCTTGTCTGTTTCTTCATTTGCTATTATTTTCTCCCAATCTGAGGGCTGTCTTTTCACCTACTTATAGTTTCCTTTGTAGTGCAAAAGCTTTTAAGTTTCATTAGGTCCCATTTGTTTAGTTTTGCTTTTATTTCCAATATTCTGGGAGGTGGGTCATAGAGGATCTTGCTGTGATTTATGTCGGAGAGTGTTTTGCCTATGTTCTCCTCTAGGAGTTTTATAGTTTCTGGTCTTACATTTAGATCTTTAATCCATTTTGAGTTTATTTTTGTGTATGGTGTTAGAAAGTGTTCTAGTTTCATTCTTTTACAAGTGGTTGACCAGTTTTCCCAGCACCACTTGTTAAAGAGGTTGTCTTTTTTCATTGTATATCCTTGCCTCCTTTGTCAAAGATAAGGTGTCATAGGTTTGTGGATTTATCTCTGGGCTTTCTATTCTGTTCCATTGATCTATATTTCTGTCTTTGTGCCATACTGTCTTGATGACTGTGGCTTTGTAGTAGAGTCTGAAGTCAGGCAGGTTGATTCCTCCAGTTCCATTCTTCTTTCTCAAGATTGCTTTGGCTATTCGAGGTTTTTTGTATTTCCATACAAATTGTGAAATTATTTGTTCTAGTTCTGTGAAAAATACCGTTGGTAGCTTGATAGGGATTGCATTGAATCTATAGATTGCTTTGGGGTAGAATAGCCATTTTGACAATATTGATTCTTCCAATCCATGAACACGGTGTGTTTCTCCATCTGTTTGTGTCCTCTTTGATTTCTTTCATCAGTGTTTTATAGTTTTCTATGTATAGGTCTCTTGTTTCTTTAGGTAGATATACTCCTAAGTATTTTATTCTTTTTGTTGCAATGGTGAATGGTATTGTTTCTTTAATTTCTCTTTCTGTTTTTTCATTGTTAGTATATAGGAATGCAAGGGATTTCAGTGTGTTAATTTTATATCCTGCAACTTTACTATATTCATTGATTAGCTCTAGTAATTTTCTGGTAGAGTCTTTAGGGTTTTCTATGGAGAGGATCATGTCATCTGCAAACAGTGAGAGTTTCACTTCTTCTTTTCCTATCTGGATTCCTTTTACTTCTTTTTTCTGCTCTGATTGCTGTGGTGAAAACTTCCAACACTATGTTGAATAGTAGTGGTGAGAGTGGGCACCCTTGTCTTGTTCCTGATTTCAGGGGAAATGCTTTCAATTTTCATATGATTATCTCAATAGATGCAGAGAAAGCCTTTGACAAAATTCAACACTCATTTATGATTAAAACTCTCCAAAAAGTAGGAACAGAAGGAACATACCTCAACATAATAAAAGCTATATATGACAAACCCACGGCAAGCATCACCCTCAATGGTGAAAAATTGGAGAAGACTCTTGAGAGTCCCTTGGACTGCAAGGAGATCAAACCAGTCTATCCTAAAGGAGATCAGTCCTGAGTGTTCATTGGAAGGACTGATGCTGAAGCTGAAACTCCAATACTTCGGCCACCTGATGCAAAGAACTGACTCATTGGAAAAGACCCTGATGCTGGGAGAGATTGAAGGCAGGAGGAGAAGGGGACGACAGAAGATGAGATGGTTGGGTGGCATCACCGACTCAAAGGACATGAGTCTGAGTAAACTCTGGGAGTTGGTGATGGACAGGGAGGCCTAGCATGCTGTGTTCCACGGGGTCGCAAAGAGTCGGACACGACTGAACGACTGAACTGAACTGACCTCAACTGTTCCTTTTCAAATTTCTGAAATGTGGTTTAATATGTATAACATAATTTTATGTTATGATCTTAATTTTAGAAACTTCAACTTTATATTGGAATCAAGTTGATTGACAATGCTATGTTAGATTTAGTTGTAACAGCACAGTAATTTATTTATATCTGTCTTCTTTTCAGATATTCTCCCCTATATGCTATACAGTACATTTAGTTGAGTTCCCTCTTTGTACATTAATACACAAATATGTATTTTGTGCTTACTGTGTATATGTTAACCTCAAACTCCTAAGTTATCCCTGCCCCCACAAGTCCCTCTTCCCAAGCACAAGTTTTTCCTCAATCTCTGAGTTTGTAAGTCTCTTTCGGTGTTATAAAGAAGATCATTTAATTGTTAAGGAACCTCCTTACTGTTCTCCATGGGGCTGCCCAGGTGGCTTGATGGTAAAGAATCCACCTGCAATTCAGGAGATACAGGAGGTTCAGATTTGATCCCTGGGTCAGGAAGATCCCCTGGAGACATAAATGGCAACATACTCCAGTATTCTTGCTGGAGAATCCCTTGGACAGAAGAGCCTGGTGGGCTACAGTCCATAGGGTTGCAAAGTGTCAGACACAACTGAAACGACTTTGCATGCGCTGTTCTCCATAGTAGCTGTACCAGTTTAAATTCCCACCAACAGTATAGGAGAGTTCCTTTTTTCTTTCACACCCTATCCAGCATTTTCATTTGTACATATTTTAATTCTGGAAATTCTGATCATAGAGGTGATACCTCATTGTGGTTTTCATGTGCATTTCACTAAAGAATTATTCGTGTTGAACATCTATTCCTTTGCTTTTAGCTGTCAGTAGGTCTACTCTGGAGAAATGCCATTGTAAATCTCTTAGTTTTTTTGAGTTGTTCGTGTTTTGATATTGACGTGAACAAGCTGTTTTTATCTTTTCCAGATCAGTGTCTTGTGGATCACATCATTTGCAACTACTTTGTCTCATTCAGTGCCTTGTCTTTTTATTTTGTTACTGGTTTCCTTGCTGTGCAAAAGGTCATAAGTTTGATTAGGTCTCATTTTTATATCATTGAATCCTTTTCTATTGCCTTGGGAGAGTAACCTAAGGCAAGAACTGTACGGTTTCTGTCTGCTAATCTTTGCCTACTTTTTTCTCTAGGGGTTTATGGTGTGATGTCTCTTATTTAAGGCTTCAAGTCATTTTGAGTCACTTTCTGTTGAATGGTATACCGGTGGGTTTTAATTTCAATGATTGGGATGTGGCCCTATAACTTTCCCAACACTGCTTGCTGAGGAAATTGTCTTCTTCCCCTTTCATTGGGTTGTCTAAAATGTTCCTTGAAGTTTTTCCATAACATCTCATAGAAAAATCAGAGTGAAATTTGTGGCTAGCTTCCACTGTGGAAGATTAATTGACTGCAGGTGTGTGGGTCTGTTCCCAGGGCGCCTGTGCTGTCTCGTTGTCCCAGAGGTCTGTTTTGGGGCCAGCACCCCCTTGTTTGGTACACTGTTTCTCTGTAGTTTTGTGTGCAGTCTGGGAGGGTTATGTCTCCTGCTTTGTCCTTGGTTCTCAGGATTGGTTAGGGAATTCTGAGTCATGTATGCCTCCACATAATATAAGGATCAGTGGTTATAAATCTGTGAATAATGTCATAGGGAATCTGATATTTATTGTCTTTTTTATGCTCAGTCATATCCAACTCTTTGAGACCCTGTGGACTGTAGCTTGCCAGGCTCCTCTGTCCATGTGATTTCCCAGGCAAGCATACTGGAGTGGGTTGCCATTTCCTACTCCAGGGGATCTTCCCAACCCAGGAGTTGAAACTGTCTCTTGTGTCTCCTGCATTGGCAGGCAAGTTCTTTACCACTAGCACCACTTGGGACTCCATGAATGTGTAGATTGCTTTGGGTCCTTTGGCCATTTTAAAAATATTACTGCTCTCAATCCAAAGGTATGTGATAGCTTTCCATTTATTTGAGTCATCTTCAATTTTATTTGTAGTATTTTATGATTCTCAGCATATAAATCTTTGACCTCCTTACTCTGGTTAATTCCTCATTACTGCATTCATTTTGATGCAACTTTTTTGTCTTTACTGTACTTTTTCAAGTTTCTATATAGTGGTAAAATATACATAACATCACCTTTATGATCTTAATTTTTACAAACTTTTATTTCTTATTGAGAAAGTGTTGATTTACAGTGCTGTGTTGGATTCAGCTTTAATGCACAAAATTTTCTTTTCCCATACAGTTTGTACAGTATATTTGTTTGAGTTCCCTAGCGTACACATTAGGTATTTGTTGAATATGTATTGTGTATATAGTAAATGTGTATATGCTAATCTCAAACTCCTAATTTAACCTGCCCACCACCATTTCCCTTCCTGCATAACTTTGTTTTCTCAGTCTCTGAATTTGTAAGTCTTTTTCTGTTTTGTAAACGAGATCATTTAATTGTTAAAGAACCTCCTTTCTGCTCTCCATAGATGCTATACCACTTTACGTTACCACCAACAGTGTGGGAGAGTTCATTTTTCTCCTCACCCTGTCCAGCATTTCTTATTAAGACATTTTAATTATGGAAACTCTGATAGTTGTGGTGATACCATATTTTGGTTTTAATTTGCATTTCATTAAAATATTGTTGATGTTGAGCATTTATTCCTATGCTTCCTGGCCATCTATCTTTGTAGATCAAATAGATCTTTGTAGATCTATGTAGCTCTTCTGCCCATTTTTTGACTGGGTTGCTAGTGTTTTGATGCTGAGGAAATGAGCTGCTTGTATATTTTTGAGATGAGTGTTGTGTGGATCACAATGTTAGCAACTATTTTCTCCCATTCAGTGGATTGTCTTTTCATTATGATTTCCTTTGCTGTGCAAAAGATCATAACCGTGATTAGGTCCCATTTGTATACCTTTGATTCTTTCTCCATTGCCTTGGGAGACGGACCTAAGAAAAGAGCAGTATGATTTCTGTCAGAGAATGATTTCCTTTTTTCTCTAGAAGCCCATGGTGTGTTGTCTCTTGTTTAAGACCTCAAGCCATTTTGAGTTCTTTTTTGTTGAATGTTGTACATGTGGGTTCTAACTGCAGTGATTGAAATGTGGCTCTATGACTTTCCCAGCACGACTTGATGAGGAGATTATCTTCGTCCCCTTATATTGGGTTGGCCAAAAGGTTCCTTCAAGTTTTTCCATAGCATTGTACAGAAAAATCCAAATGAAATTTGTGGCAAACTCAATATATTCTCGCTCCCACTGTGGAAGATTAATTGACAGTAGGACTGTGGGTTTGTTCCTGGGGTCTCTTGTCTTTTGCAATGTCCCCCAGGTCTCTTTTTGTACCAGGACCTCCTTGTATTGAATACCATAGCTCTGTGGTGTTGTGTAAAGTCTGGGAGGGTTATGCCTCCTGCTTTGTCCTTGGTCCTCACTGTTGCTTCAGCAATTCTGAGTCATGTATGGTTTCATGTAAATTTTAGAATTACTGGTTTGAATTCTGTGCAAGAATCATGAGTATTTGATAGGGATTGCATTAAATATGTAGACAGCTTTTGTAGTATGACCATTTTAACAACATTAATGTTTCCAATTTAAGAGCATGGGATATCTTTCCAAATTTTTTGAATCATCTGCAGTTTCCTATCTTAACATTTTATGCTTCTTAGCATATAAGTCTTTCACCTCTTTGATCAGCTTTATTCCTAAGTATTTTATTCATTTTGGTGTGATTTTATTTCATATATTTTCCAAATTTCTTATGTGGTAAAATATGCATAACAGAACATTTATCATCTTATTTATTTTCTAAGCTTTTCTTTTATATTGGAGTAGAGTTAATTTACAGTGTTGTGTTAGGTTTATTTGTATAGCCTAGTGTGTGCTTATACATAAATCTATTTTTTTCACATTCTTTTCCCGTATAGGTTAAACAGATTATCCAGCAGATTACCCTGTGCTATGCTATGCATTAGGTCCTTGTGATCATCTATTTTGTATAAAGTAGTGTGCATATGGACTTCCCTGGTGGCTCAGACGGTAAAGCATCTGCCTTCAATGCAGGAAACCTGGGTTCGAATCCCTAGGTTGGGAAGATCCCCTGGAGAATGAAATGGTGACCCACTTCAGTACTCTTGCCTGGAAACTCCCATGGATGGAGGAACCTGGTAGGCTGCAGTCCATGGGGTCACAAAGAGTTGGACACCACTGAGCGATTTCACTTTCACTTGCAGTGTGCATATGCTAATCCCTAATTATAGCAAATCCCTAATTTGGCATATGCCAAACTACTAATTCACCCCTCCCCACCGCCTTTCCCCTTTGGTAAGGATAAGTTTGTTTCCTCAGTCTCTGAGTCCGTGTGTGCTTCTGTTTTGTATTAATTTTTAAATATATAACCGTGTATATTCTTTGCTACGCTGGGTCTCCGTTGCTGCGCGAGCCTTTGTCTAGTTGCAGCAAGCAGAGACTGCTCTCTAGCTGCATGTGCAGGCTTCTCATCTCTATGATCTCTCTTGTGGCTGAGCGCGGGCTGTGGGGCATGTGGGCTCCAGCAGCTGCAGAACGCGCGCTCAGTCTTGCAGTTCCTGGGCACCAGAGCACAGGCTCAATAGTTGTGGCTCACGGGCTTTGCTGTACCTTGACATGTGGTATCTTCCAGGACCAGGGATTGAACCCGTGTCTCCTGCATTGGCAGGTGATTTTTATCTCTGAGCCACCAGGGAAGCCTAAATAAATTAGTTTTTAAGGAACCTCCATACTGTTTCCATAGTAGCTCAAATATTCATTCCAACACACTGTGTAGAAGGATTCCTTTTTCTCCACGATCTTCTTAGAATTTGTCATTTGTAGACATTTTAATTATGGAAATTCTGGTACTTGTGTGCTGATCACTGATTGTAGATTTCATTAACATTTCTCTAATAATTATCAGTGTTGAGCAGATTTGTACGTGCCTTTTGGCCATATATGTTTTTGGAGAAATGTCTATGTAGATCTGCCTTTATTTTTAATTTTTTTTTAATATTGAGAAGGATGAGCTGTTTGTATATTTTGCAGATTAGTTCCTAGCCTGCTCCATTGTTTGCAGACATTTTCTCCCATTCTGTAGGTGGTCTTTTCATTTTGTTTATGGTTACCCGGCAGCGCAAAAGCTCATGAATTAGATTAGGTAGCATTCATTTCTTTTTTATTTTATTGTTATTGTTTTGGGAGACTGGCCTAAGGAAACACTAGTACAGTTTTTATCAGAGAATGTTTTGTTGATGATTTCTTCTCAAACTTATATGGTGTGATGCCTGGAATAAGTCCTTAAGCATTTTGAGTTCATTGTTGTGTATGGTGTGAGGGTGTGTTCTAATTTCATTGATTTCCATGGAGCAGTCCAGCTTTCCCAAAGCCACTTCCCGAGGAGACTGTCTTTTCCCATTGTATATTCTTGTTTCCTTTATGCCAGATTAACTGACTGTAAGTCTGTGATTTACTACTGAACTCTCTTCTTTTCCATTGATCCGTAGGTCTGTTTTTGTGGCAGCACCACATTGTCTTGATGACTGTTCCTCTGTAGTATTGTTTAAAGTCTCAGGAGGGTTATGCCTCCTGCTTTGTTCTTTGTCCTCAGGATTGCTTTGCTATACTGGGTCATTTATGATTTCATATAAATTTCAGCATTATTGGTTCTAGTTCTATGAAAATAAAGTGTCCCCGGATATTTTGATAGAGATTGCATTAAATCTAAATTGCTTGGGGCCATATGGGTATTTTAACAGTTTAATGATTCCACTAAAAGGGCATGTAATATTCCTACATTTATTTAAACCTTTTTCAAATTCCTTTATTTTATAGTGTAAGTATTTTATAGTTCTCAGGATATGAAGTATTTCACTTCTTTTGTCAGGTTGATTTCTAAGTATTTTATTTAATATTTTGCCACCATTTACTCAGATTTATTGTGGTACAATATGCATAATATAAAATTTCCCATCTTAATTATTTTTAAGGTTTGCATTGATAATAGTGCTAATTTACAATGCCCTATTGGTTTCACTTGTAGAGCCTAGGGATTTATTTATACATATATCTATTATTTTTCCTATTTTTTAAAATACCATATAGAGAGTATTCAGTAAAGTTCCCTGTGGTCATGTTGATTATATATTTTGTGTAGTGGTATGTATGTTAGTTGTGTCCAACTCTTTGTGACCCCATGGACTACAGTACACCAGGCTTCCTTATCCTTCACTATCTCCCAGAGTTCACTCAAAACTCATGTCCATTGAGTCAGTGATGCCATCCAAACATCTCATCTTCCATCATATTTTTCTCCTCCTGTCCTCAGTCTTTCCCGGCATCACGGTCTTTTCCAAAGAGTCGGCTCTTTGTGGCAGGTGGCCAAAGTATTGGAACTTCAGCTTCAGCATCAGTCCTTCCAATGAATTTTCAGGGTTGACTTCCTTTAGGATTGATTTCTTTGATCTCCTTGCAGTCCAAGGGACTTTCAAGAGTCTTCTCCAGCACCACAGTTGAAAAGGATCAATTCTTTGGCGCTCAGGCTTTATGGTCCAACTCTCACATCTATACATGACCACTGGGAAAACCATAACTTTGAATATATGGACCTTTGTTGGCAAAGTGCTGTCTCTGCTTTTTCATACTCTACATGTGTCACAGCTTTTCTTCCAAGAAGCCAGTGTCTTTTAATTTAAGGGCTGCAATCACCATCCACAGTGATTTTGGAGCCCAAGAAAATGTCTGTCACTGTTTCTATTTCACCCCCATCTATTTGCCATGAAGTGAAGGGACCAGTTATAGCGAAACTTCTAAATCATTCCTATCCATTTGTTTTGCTTCTGGTAACCATAAGTCTCTGTACTCTGTGAGTCTGTGTGCTTGTTTCTCTCTTTTATTTTTTCTTTCTCTCTTCTTTTTTGAAGTAAGTTCACTTAATTTTTAAGGCGCCTCCTTACTGTTCTCCATAGTGGTGATGCCACTTCACATTTTCACCAACAGTGTAGAAGGGCTCCTTTTTCTCCACACTCAGTGCAACATTTCTTATTTGTAAACATTTTAATTAAGGAAATTCTAATTATTATGGTGGTACCTCATTGTGGTTTTGATTTCCACTTCATTAGTAATAAAGAATGTTGAGCATCTTGTCGTATACTTTTTGGCCATCTGTATGCCTTCTTTGAGGAAATGTCTGTGTAGATCTTCTGCCCATTTTCTGACTGGCTTGTAGTGGTTTTTATATTGAGCTGAATGAGCTGTTTCTATATTTTGGAGATCAGAGTCTTGATCTCAAAGTTTGCAACTATTTCTCCCATGGGTTGTTTTTATCATTTTCTTTCTTGATCTCCTTTGCTGTGCAAAAGATCATAAGCTTGATTAACTGCCATTTTTATATTTTGGGTTCATTTTCTATTGCCTTGGGAGACTAACCTACAAAAAGAACAGTAATGATTTCTGTCAGAAAATGCTTGGCTTACTTTTTTCTCTAGGAGTTCATGGTGTGATGTCTCTTTAAGTCTCCAAGCCATTTTGAGTTCCTTTTTGGTGGATAGTGTGCATGTGGGTTCTAATTTCAGTGATGGTCCTATGGCTGTACCGCATTCCCAACAGCCCTTGCTGAGAAGACTGTCTTCTTCCCCTTGTATTGACCAAATGCTTACTTGAAGTTATTCCACAGCATCATACAGAAAACTCCAAATGAAATTTGTGGACAACTCAATAAATTCTTGTTTCCATGTGGAAGATTAGTTGGCCATGGGAGTGTGGATTTGTTCCTGGGGCGTCTGTTCTTTTCCATTCTCCCATAGGTCTGCTTTGGGCCAGGACCTCCTTATTTTGAGTTTGTATATCTGTAGTGCTGTGTGAAGTATGGGAGGGTTATGCCTCCTTGGTCCTCAGGATTGTTTTGGCAATTCTGGGTCATGTATGGTTCCATATAAATTTTAGGATTACTGGTCCTAGTTCTGTGAAAAATGTCCTGGGGAACTTGATAGGGATTGCATGAAATATGTAGATTTCTTTAGGTAGTATGGCTGTTTCAAAACTATTACTCCTATCAGTCCAAAAGCATGGGGTATCTTGCCATTTCTTTGGGTCATCTTCAGTTTTCTATTAGTGTTTTATCATTCTCAGCATATAAATCTTTTCATCTCCTTAGTCAGGTTTATTTCTAAGTATTTTGTTTATTTTGATCTGATTTTATTTTTCTATTTTAAGAAATTTCTTTATTGTGATATATGCATAACATTTATTATATTAATCATGGAAAAAATTTTTCTTTTATGTTGAAGTGAAAGTGAAAGTCGCTCAGTTGTGTCTGACTCTTTGTGACCCCATGGAATTCTCTATACAGTCCATGGAATTCTCCAGGCCAGAATACTGGAGTGGGAACCCTTTCCCTTCTCCAGGGGATCTTCCCAACCCAGGAATCAAACCAGGGTCTCCTGCATTGCAGGTGGCTTCTTTACCAACTGAGCTATGAGGGAAGCCCCATGTTGGAATACAGTTAACTTACAAAGTCACCTCCCATTTTGCAGCTGGTTTTAGAGAGGAATCAGGGCTGTGTTTGACATGCAATGATCTTGGTAATAAACTGAGAAGCAAGTGATCTAACTGGGACCGAAATTCCTAAAAAAGAGGGTATATGTATACATATGCCTGATTCACTTTGCTGTTCAATGTTGTGTTAATTTCATTTGTACAACCTAGTGATGTGCTCACACAGAAATCTATTTTTTTTTTAGATTCTTTCCCCATGTAAGTTATACAGGGTATTGATTAGCAGTCCCTGTGCTATGCAGTCAGTCCTGTTGATTATCTATTTTGTATGTAGTAATGTGTATATGTTAATCCCAAACTGCTAATTCATCCCTCCCCAATCCTTTCCTCTTGTTAAGGATAAGTTTTCTCAGTCTCTGAATCTTTAATTTGTAAGGAAACTCCATTCTGTTCTCCATACTGGCTGAACCAATATACATTCTGAACAGTAGAGCAGAAGGGTTCCTTTTTCTCCACCGTCTCCCCAGAATTTGTTATTTGTAGACATTTTCATTATGGAAATCCTGATGCTCGGCGTGCTGATCACTGATTGTAGATGTGATTTGCATTTCTCTAATAATTGTCAATGTTGAGCATATTTATATGTGCTTTGGGTCATCTATGTGTCTTTGGAGAAATGTCTATGTAGATCTGCCCATTTTTTCAGTGGGTTCTTTGTTTTCTTAATATTGAGTTGAATGAGCTGTTTGTGTATTTTGGAGATTAGTCCCTAGTCGTCCCACTGTTTGCAAATATTTTCTTCCATTCCATGTGTTGTCTTGTTGTTTATGGTACCTTGCTGTGCAAAAGCCCATGAGTTACATTTGTTTTTTTCTTATATAGTTTTCTTTCTTTACTTATGGCTGTATTGGGTCTTCTGGCTGAGTGGGCTTTCTCTAGTTGCAGCGCATGGGCTTCTCATTGCAGTGGCTTCTCTCATTGCAGAGCATAGGCTTTAGGGCTCGAGCTCCTCAGGAGTTTGGTTACTGGGCTCTGGAGCACAGGCTTAGTAGTTTTGGCACAGGGGCTTTGTTGCTCTGCCCCATGTGGGATCTTCCTGAACCAAGGATTGAACCTGTGTCTACTCTATTGGTAGGTGTATTCTAACCACTGAACCACCAGGGAAACCCTGTTTCTTTCTATTGTTTTGGGAAATTGGCCTAAGGGAACACTGGTATGATTTATGGTCCAGAATGATTTGCCTATGATTCCCTCTAAAACTTATATGGTGTGATGTTTGGATTTAAGTCCTTAAGTATTTTGAGTTCATTGTTGTGTATGGTGTGAGAGTGTGTTCTAATTTCGTTGATTTCCATGTGGTGGTCCAACTTTCCCAACACCACTTGCAGAGGAGACTGTCTTTCCCCCATTGTATTTCATGTTTCCTTTGTGCAAAATTAGTTGACTACAGGTGTGTGGGTTTGCTACTGGACTCTCTTTTGTCCCATTGATCCATAGGTCTGTTTTTGTGCCAGTACCACATTGTCTGATGACTGTTGCTCTGAAGTATTGCCTGAAGTCTGGAGAGGGTTATGCCTCCTTATTTATTCTCTGTCCTATAGATTTCTTTGGCAATACTGGGCCATTTATGGTTCCTTATAAATTTCATTATTACTGGTTCTAGCTCTGTAAAAACATGTTCATGGGTATTTTGATAGAGATTGCATTAACTATGTAGTTTTCATGGGGTAGTATGGTCACTTTAACAATTTAATGGTTCCAATAAAAAAAGCAAGTGATATTCTTTCATTTGTTTGAAATTTTTTTCTAATTTCTTTATTAATATTTTGTAGTACTCAGGATATAAGTATTACACTTTTGTCAGGTGCATTTTAACTATTTTATTTAATATTTTGCTAACATTTTATTTCAATTTTATTAAAATTTCTTTATTGTGGTTCAGTATAGATAACATAATATTTGCCATCTTAATTATTTAAGATTTGTACAATAATAAAATAGTGTTGATTTACAATGCTATGCTTCTTTCACTTGTAAAGCCTAAAGATTTATTTATACATATATATATTATTTTCATTTTTTTTTCAAATAATAAGCTTGATATTTGTATATCTTAAATTCATTTTCTATTGGCTTGGGAGACTGGCTTAAGAAGAGAAGAGTTCGATTTCTTTCAGAGATTGTTTCATCTACTTTTTTCTCTAGGAGTCCATGATGTGGTGTTTCTTATTTAAGACTTCAGGCCATTTTGAGTTCCTTTTTGCTGAATGGTGTGCATGTGGGTTCTAATCTCAGTGATTGGCCTGTGGCAGTATGACTTTTCCAACAGCACTCCAAGGAAACTGTCATTTTCCCTTTGTATTGGGTTGGTCAAAAGGCTTCTTCAAATTTTTCCTTAATATCTTATAGAAAAATCCGAATGAAATTTGTGGCCAATCCAGTATATTCTTGCTTCCACTGTGGAAGATGAGTTGACCGTAGGTGAGTGGGTTTGTGCCTGGGGTCTCTGTTCTTTTTCACTGTCCCCTCCCTTGGTCTGTTTTTGTTCCAGAGCTCCCTCATTTTGAATACTTGCTTGGTAGTCTTGTGTGCATTCTGGGAGGTTTATGCCTCCTGCTTTGTTCTTGATCCTCAGGATTGCTTTGGCAATTTTGGGTCATGCAGGGTTTTATCTTAATTTAGGACTGTTGGTTCTAGTTCTATGAAAAAAGTCATGAGTAATTTGATGCGGATTGCGTTAAATCTGTAGATGGCTATGGGTAGTATGACCATCTTTAAACTATTACTGCTATCAATCCAAAAGCATGGGAGATCTTTCCATTTCTTTGAATCATCTCAATTTTCTTTTTTAATCTTTTATATTCTCAGCGTAAAGACTTTCACCTCCTTAGGTTCAGTTCAGTTCAGTCACTCAGTCATGTCCAACTCTTTGTGACCCCATGGACTGCAGCATGCAGGCCTCCCTGTCCATCACCAACTCCCGGAGTTTACTCAAACTCATGTCCATTGAGTCGGTGATGCCATCCAATCATCTCATCTTCTGTTGTTCCCTTCTCCTCCCCCCTTCAATCTTACCAAGCACCAGAGTCTTTTCAAATGAGTCAGTTCTTCACATCAGGTGGCCAAAGTATTGAAGTTTCAGCTTCAGCATCAGTCCTTCCAATGAAGGACTTTCAAGAGTCTTCTCCAACACCACAGTTCAAAAGCATCAATTTTTCGGCACTCAGCTTTCTTTAGAGTCCAACTCTCACATCCATACATGACCACTGGAAAAACCATAGCCTTGACTAGATGGACTTTTGTTGGTAAAATAATGTCTCTGCTTTTTAATATGCTGTCTAGATTGATCATAACTTTTCTTCCAAGGAGCAAGCATCTTTTAATTTCATGGCTGCAGTCATCATCTGCAGTGATTTTGGAGCCCAAAAATATAAAGTCTGTCACTGTTTCCATTGTTTCCCCATCTATTTGCCAAGAAGTGATGGGACCAGATGCCATGATCTTAGTTTTCTGAAAGTTGAGTTTTAAGCCAACTTTTTCACTCTCCTCTTTCACTTTCATCAAGAGGCTCTTTAGTTCTTCTTCGCTTTCTGCCATAAGGGTGGTGTCATCTGCATCTCCGCGGTTATTGATATTTCTCTCAGCAATCTTGATTCCAGCTTATGCTTCATCCAGCCCAGGATTTCTCATGATGTACTCTGCATAGAAGTTAAATGAGCAGGGTGACAATATACAGCCTTGACGTTATTAGTGAGGTTATTCCTCACTAATGTATACATTTTGATGCAACTTTTTTTTTGCTTTTTATTGTACTGTACTTTTTCAAATTTCTTTATTGTGATCTAATATGCACAACATAACTTGTATGATCTTAATTTTTACAAGTTTAGCTTTGTTTTAGAGTTGAGTTGATTAACAATATTGTCTTAGACTCAATTGTAACAGCACAGTAATTTACATATTCTTTTATCTGTCCTTTATGAGATTCTTTCCCCAGATAGTTATATATATATAACTATCTTTCCCCAGATAGGTTATACAGTATATTTAGTGAGTTCCCTATTCTATACATTAGGTATTTGTTGAGCATGTATTATGCATATAGTAGTGTGTATATTTTAAACCCAAGTCCTAATTCCTGCCTGCCTGCCACCTGCCTCCTTTCTTAAGCTTGAGTTTGTTATCTCAGTCTCTGAGTCTATGTCTCTTTTGGTTTTGTAAGCAAATTCATTTAATTTTTCCAGAGCTTCCTTACTCTTCTCCACTTTGTCTTCCCACCAACAGTGTAGGAGAGTTTCTTTTTCTTAACAACCACTCAAACATTTCTTATTTGTAGATGTTTTAATTAGGGAAATTCTGATTGTTGTGACATCTCAGTTTGATTTTGATTTGCATTTCCTTAAAAATCATCAATGTTTAGCACCTTTTCTGGTGCTTCCTGGCCACCTGAAGGTCCTCTCCAGAGAAGGTCTATGTAGGTCTTCCATCTGCTTTTTTACTGGGTTGCTAGTGTTTTGATATTAAGGTGAGGGGGCTTTTTGTATATTTTGGAGATCAGTGTTTTGTGGATCACATTGTTTATAATTATTTTCTCCCATTCTCTGTTATTTTACTTATTTCCTTTTTGTTGTGCAAAAACCCATTAATTCGATTAGGTCCAATTTGTTTATCTTTCTATTGCCTTGGGAGCCTGATATAAGAAAACAGAGGGAGAACTTCTGACAGAGTATGTTTCCCTTCATTTTTCTCTATGAGTTTGGGTGTATGTCTCCTATTTAAGCCCACTAGCCATCTTCAGTTCCTCTTTTTGGTAGGTGTGTGAGTGGATTCTAATTTCAGTGATATTTGTGACTGTCCAACTTCCTCATCCCCAGTTGCTGTGGAGACTTTTCCCCATTGTATATTCTTATTCCTCTGTCAAAGGTTAATTAATCTTTCCATTTATTTGGTCATCTTCCATTTTGTTTGTAGTATTTTATGGTTCTCAGTGTATAAATCTTTGACAGCTTTAGTCCAGTTAATTCCTCAGTACTATACTCATTCTGATGGGATATTTTTGTTTTTACTATACTGTACTTTTCAAATTTCCATATTGTGGATAAATGTGCATAACATTACCTTTATGATCTTAATTTTTACAAACTTTTATTTCATATTGGAAAAGTGTTGATTTACAATGCTGTATTAGATTCCATTTTCATGCATAAAATTTACTTATATCTATCATTTTTCAGATTCTTCTCCACATAGTCTGTCTAGGATATTTGTGTTCCCTGTTGTACACATTAGTTATTTGTTGAATATGTATTGGGTATAAGTAAAGTATATATGTTAATCTCAACTCCTATTTTAACCTGCCCATCACTAGTTTACCTTCTCAAGCAGTGGTTTGTTTTCTTTGAGTCTGTAAGTCTCTTTTTGTTTTGTAAATAAGACCATTTACTTTTTAAGGAACCTCCTTACCATTCTCCACAGTGGCGGTGCCACTTATATTCATACCCAAGAGTATAGGAGTGTGCCTTTTTCCCCCACCCTGTCCAGCATTTCTTATTAGTAGACTTTTTTTTTTTTCATTTATTTTTATTAGTTGGAGGTTAATTACTTTACAGTATTGTAGTGGTTTTTGCCATACATTGACATGAATCAGCCATGGATTTACATGTATTCCCCATCCTGAACCCCCCTCCCACCTCCCTCTCCACCCAATTCCTCTGGGTCTTCCCAGTGCACCAGCCCCGAGCACTTGTCTCATGCATCCAACCTAGACTGGAGATCTGTTTCACACTTGATAATATACATGTTTCAATGCTATTCTCTCAGATCATCCCACCCTCACCTTCTCCCACAGAGTCCCAAAGTCTGTTCTATACATCTGTGTCTCTTTTTCTGTCCTGCATATAGGGTTATTGTTATCATCTTTCTAAATTCCATATATATGTGTTAGTATACTGCATTGGTCTTTATCTTTCTGGCTTACTTCACTCTGTATAATGGGCTCCAGTTTCATCCATCTCATTAGAACTGATTCAAATGAATTCTTTTTAATGGCTGAGTAATAGTCCATTGTGTATATGTACCACAGCTTCCTTATCCATTCGTCTGCTGATGGGCATCTAGGTTGCTTCCATGTCCTGGCTATTATAAACAGTGCTGCGATGAACATTGGGGTGCACGTGTCTCTTTCAGATCTGGTTTCCTCAGTGTGTATGCCCAGAAGTGGGATTGCTGGGTCATATGGCAATTCTATTTCCAGTTTTTTAAGGAATCTCCACACTGTTCTCCATAGTGGCTGTACTAGTTTGCATTCCCACCAACAGTGTAAGAGGGTTCCCTTTTCTCCACACCCTCTCCAGCATTTATTGCTTGTAGACTTTTGGATAGCAGCCATTCTGACTGGCGTGTAATGGTACCTCATTGTGGTTTTGATTTGCATTTCTCTGATAATGAGTGATGTTGAGCATCTTTTCATGTGTTTGTTAGCCATCTGTATGTCTTCTTTGGAGAAATGTCTGTTTAGTTCTTTGGCCCATTTTTTACTGGGTCATTTATTTTTCTGGAATTGAGCTTCAGGAGTTGCTTGTATGTTTTTGAGATCAATTCTTTTGTTTCTTCATTTGCTATTATTTTCTCTCATTGTGAAGGCTGTCTTTTCACCTTGCTTATAGTTTCCTTTGTTGTGTAAAAGCTTTTAAGTTTAATTAGGCCCCGTTTGTTTATTTTTGCTTTTATTTCCAATATTCTGGGAGGTGGGTCATAGAGGATCCTGCTGTGATTTATGTCAGAGAGTGTTTTGCCTATGTTCTCCTCTAGGAGTTTTGTAGTTTCTGGTCTTACATTT
Organism: Cervus canadensis; assembly: GCF_019320065.1. NCBI lineage: Eukaryota > Metazoa > Chordata > Mammalia > Artiodactyla > Cervidae > Cervus > Cervus canadensis. The sequence continues at coordinate 6,814,214 of NC_057390.1, read as the reverse complement.
AGATCTTTAATCCATTTTGAGTTTATTTTTGTGTATGGTGTTAGAAAGTGTTCTAGTTTCATTCTTTTACAAGTGGTTGACCAGTTTTCCCAGCACCACTTGTTAAAGAGGTTGTCTTTTTTCCATTGTATATTCTTGCCTCCTTTGTCAAAGATAAGGTGTCCATAGGTACGTGGATTTGTCTCTGGCTTTCTATTTTTGTTCCATTGATCTATATTTCTGTCTTTGTGCCAGTACCATACTGTCTTGATGACTGTGGCTTTGTAGTAGAGCCTGAAGTCAGACGGGTTGATTCCTCCAATTCCCTTTTTCTTTCTCAAGATTGCTTTGGCTATTCAAGGTTTTTTGTATTTCCATACACATTGTGAAATTATTTGTTCTAGTTCTGTGAAGAATACTGTTGGTATCTAGATAGGGATTGCATTGAATTTATAGATTGCTTTGGGTAGTATAGCCATTTTCACAATATTGAGTCTTCCAATCCATGAACACGGTATGTTTCTCCATCTGTCTGTGTCCTCTTTGATTTCTTTCATCAGTGTTCTATAGTTTTTTCTATGTATAGTTCTTTTGTTTCTTTAGATAGATATACTCCTAAGTATTTTATTCTTTTTGTTGCAATGGTGAATGGTATTGTTTCCTTAATTTCTCTTTCTGTTTTCTCATTGTTAGTGTATAGGAATGCAAGGGATTTCTGTGTGTTAATTTTATAACCTGCAACTTTACTATATTCATTGATTAGCTCTAGCAATTTTCTGGTAGAGTCTTTAGGGTTTTCTATGTAGAGAATCATGTCATCTGCAAACAGTGAGAGTTTTACTTCTTCTTTTCCTGTCTGGCTTCCTTTTATTTCCTTTTCTGCTCTGATTGCTATGGTCAAAAGTTCCAAAACTATGTTGAATAGTAGTGGTGAGAGTGGGCACCCTTGTCTTGTTCCTGACTTTAGGGGAAATGCTTTCAGTTTTTCACCATTGAGGATAATGTTTGCTGTGGGTTTGTCATATATAGCTTTTATTATATTGAGGTATGTTCCTTCTATTCCTGCTTTCTGGAGAGTTTTTTTTTTTTTTTATCATAAATGGATGTTGAATTTTGTCAAAGGTTTTTCTGCATCTATTGAGATAATCATATGGTTTTTATCTTTCAATTTGTTAATGCGGTGTATTACATTGATAGATTTGCGGATATTAAAGAATCCTTGCATTCCTGGGATAAAGCCCACTTGGTCATGATGTATGATCTTTTTAATATGTTGTTGGATTCTGTTTGCTAGAATTTTGTTAGATTAGTAGACATTTTAATTATGGAAATTCTGATCATTATCAAGATACCTCGTTGTGGTTTTCATTTGCATTTTGTTAAAAAATTATCAGTGTTGAGCATCTCTTCCTGTGCTGTTTGGTCATCTGTAGATCTGCTCTGGAGAAATATCAATGCAGATCTTCTGCCCATTTTCTGATTGGGTTGCTAGGGCTGTGACACTGAAGTGAGTGAGCTGTTAGTACATTTCTGAGATCAGTGTCCTGTGGATCACAACATTTGCCTCTACTTCCTCCCATCCAGTGGGTTGTCATATTTCGTATATGATTTCCTTGGCTGTGCCAAAGGTCATAAATTTGATTAGGTCCTATGTGTGTATTTATGGCTCATTTTCTATCATCTTGGGGGACTTACCCAAGGAAAAAAACAGTATGGTTTCTGTCAGAGAACACTGCCTAATTTTTCTCTAAGAGTTCATACTGTGGTATTTTATCTTCAAGTCATTTTGAGTTACTTTTTGCCTAATGGTGTGCATGTGGGTTCTAATTGCAGTGATTGGCATGTGGCTCTATGACTTTCCCAGTACCTCTTGCTGTGAGACTGTCTTCTTACCCTTGGACTGTTGTTGTTATTTAGTCACTCAGTTATGTCAGACTCTTTGCGACCCCATGGACTGTGGCCCACAAGGCTCCACTGTCCATGGGATTCCCCAGGTAGGAATACTGGAGTGAGTTGCCATTGCCTTCTCTGGGGAATCTTCCCAACCTGGGGAATCAAACCCAGGTCTTTTCTCCATTGACAGGCAGTTTCTTTACCACTGAGCCACGTTGGAAGCCCTCCCCTTTTATTGGGCTGGCCAAAAGTTTCCTTAAAAGTTTTTTCATAACATCTACAGAAAAATCTGAATGCAATTTGTGGCCAACCCAATATGTTCTTGCTTCCATTGTGGAAGATAAATGGACCATAGTGTGTTGGTTTGATCCTAGGCTCTCTGCTCTTTTCCATTGTCCCACAGGACTGTTTCTGTGCCCGGACTCCCTGTTTTGAATTCTGTAACTGTAGTGTTGTGTGCAGTCTGGGAGGGTTCTGCTTCCTGCTTTATTCTTGGTCCTCAGGATTGCTTTGGCAATTCTGTATCATATATGATTCTGAGTAAATTTTAGGATCTTGGGTTCTACTTCTGTGAAAAATGTCTTAGGGAATTTGACATAGATTGCATTTAATCTGTAGACTGCTTCGGGTAGTATGACCATTTAAAAATACTACTGCTATCAATCCAAAAGCATGGGATATCTTCCTATTTCTTTGAGTCGTCTTTCATTTTATTTTCAGTGTTTCATGGTTCTCAGCATATAAATCTTTCATCTCCTTAGGTTTAATCCTAAGTATTTTATTTATTTTGATGTGTTTTATTTTATTTTATATTTGTAAACATTTCTTTATTGTGATACAGTATGCATAACATTTATTATCTAAATCATTTAAAGACTTTTTCTTTTATATTTGAATAGAGTTAACTTACAGTATTGTGTTAATTTCATTTGTGCAGCCTAGTAATGTGCTTATACAGAAATCAATTTTTTTAAATTCTTTCCCCATCTAGTTACATAGAGTATTAATTAGAGATCCCTGTGCAATGCAGTCTGTCTGTACTATGCTTAGTCACTCAGTCATTTCTGAATCTTTGCAACCCCATGGACTGTAGCCTGCCAAGCTCCTCTGTTCATGGGAACTCCCCAGGCAATAATACTGGAGTGGGTTGCCTTGCCCTCCTCCAAGGGAATCTTCCCAACCTAGGGATCGAACCCAGGTCTCCCACAGTGCAGGCAGATTCTTTACCAGCTGAGCCACGAGGGAACCCCAGTGGCTCAGAATTCGCCTGCAAGACAGGAGACCCCAGTTCGATTCCTGGGTCAAGAAAATCCACTGGAGAAGGCATAGGCTACCCACTCCAGTATTCTTGGGCTTCCCTGGTGGCTCAGCTGGTAAAGAGTCCACTTGCAGTGCAGGAGACCTGGGTTGATCCCTGGGTTGGGAAGATCCCTTGGAGAAGGGAACGGCTACCCACTCTAGTGTTCTGGCATGAAGAATTCTGTGGACTGTATAATCCGTGGGGTCACAATGTCAGTCACGACTGTCAGTCAGTCAGTCCTTGTTAATTATCTGTTATGTGTATAGTAGTGTGTATAAGTTAATCCCAAACTCCTAATTCATCCATCCCCATTACCTTTCCCCTTTGGTAAGGATGAATGTGTTTTCTCAGTCTTCAAATCTTTAAATTTAAATCTTTAAATTTTAAGCCTTTAAGTCTTTAAATTTTAAAACTCCATACAATTCTCCATACTGACTGAACCAATATACATTTTGACCAGAAGAGTAAAGGGGCTCCTTTTTATCTACAACCTCCCTAGAATTTGTTATTTGTAGTCATTTTAATTATGGAATTTCTGATACTTGGAGTGGTGATCATTGATTGTAGATGTGGTTTACAGTTCTCTAATAATTGTTGATGTTGAGCATACTTATATGTGCTTTGGGTCATCACTATGTCTTTGGAGAAATGTCAGTGTAGATCTTCTGCTCATTTTTTCAATAGATTCTTTTTTTTTTTTTTTAAATATTGGGGTGAATGAGCTGTTTGTGTATTTTGGAGATTAGTCCTAGTCTGTCCCATCATTTGCAAATATTTTCTTCCATTCCATGGGTTGTCATTTTTTATTGTTGTTTATGGCTCCCTTGCTGTGCAATAGCTCATGAGTTAGATTAGTTTGCTGCTTCTTTTAATATATGATTTCTTACTGACTGTGCTGGGTCTTTGGTGCTGTGCGCGCGTATCTCTAGTTGTGGAGAGTGAGGGCTACTCTCTAGTTGCAGTGCAAGGGCTTCTCATTGTGGTGACTTCTCTTGTTGCAGAACACGTGCTCTAGGCTTCAGAAGTTGTAGTTCCTGGACTTTAGAGCACAGGCTCGATAGCTGTGGTGCACAGGTTTATTTGTTCTGCGGCATTTAGGATCTTCCTAGATCAAGGACTGAACACTTATCTCTTGCATTAGAAGGGGAATCCTTTACTATTGAGCTACCAGGGAAACCCTATTTCTTCTTACTTTTATTTGTATTGCCTTGGGAAGCTGGCCTAATGAAACACTGGTACAATTAATGTCAGGGAACGTTTTGTGTATGATGTCCTCCAAAACTTACATAGTGTGATGTGTGGATATTAAGTCTTGAGCATTTTGAGTTCATTGTTGTGTATGATGTCAGGCTGTGTTCTAATTTTACTGATTTCCATGGAATTGTCCAACTTTCCCAACACCACTTGCTGAGGAGACTGTCTTTTCTCCATTGTATATTCTTGTTTCCTTTATGCAAGATTAATTGACTGTGGGTGTGTGGGTTTGCTGTTGGGCTTTCTCTTCTGTTCCATTGATCCAGAGGTCTGTTTTTCTGCCAGTACCACTGTTGTTTTGATGACAGTTGCTCTGTAGTATTGCCTGAATTCTGGAGAGGGTTATGCCTCCCGATTTATTCTGTGCTCAGGATTTCTTCGACAATACTAGGTCATTTATGGTTCCATATAAAATTCAGTATTACTGGTTCTAGCTCTGAAAAAAAAAAGTCCGTGGGTATTTTGATAGAGTTTGCAATTAAATATGTAGATTTCTTGGGGTACTGTGACCACTTAATAATTTAATGCCTCCAATAAAAGATTATGTGATATTCTTCCATTTATTTGAAACATTTTCAAATTTCTTTATTAATATTTCATAGTTTTCAGGACATAAGTATTTCACTTCTTTTGTCAGGTTAGTTTTTAAGTATTTTATTTAGTACTTTGCTACCATTTTATTTCATTTCAGTTTTATTCACATTTTTTTATTGTGGTACAATATGCATAACATTTTACCATCTTAATTATTTAAGATTTAAATTGATAATAAAGTAGCATTGAATTACATTGTACTGCTTTCACTTGTAGAGCCTACTGATTTACTTATACATACATATATTATTTTTATTTTTTCAAATATGACATAGAGAGTAAAGTTCCCTGTGGTTGTTGTTGATGATATATTTTTTATTTTGTAAAGAGTGGTGTATCTAAGTTATACCAAAACTCCTAAATCATACCTACGCATCTCTTTTGCCTTTGGTATCCATGAGTCTCTTTACTCACTCTGTGAGTCTGTGTATCTGTTTCTCTGCTCAAGTAAGCTCACTTAACTTTTAAGGACCTCCTCACTGTTCTCCACAGTGGCAGCCCCACTTTCTGTTCTCAACAACAGTGCAGCACAAAACAGCAGCAGTGCGACAGTTCTCCACATTCCGTGCAACTTTTCTTATTTGTAGACATTTTAATTACGGAAATTCTGATCATTGTGGTACCTCGTTGTGGTTTTAATTTGCATTTCATTAATAATGAATGACATTGAGCATCTGTTCCTATGCTTTTTGGCCATCTGGATGTCTTCTCTGGGGAAATGTGTATGTAGATCTTCTGCCTGTTTTTTGATTGGCTTGTTAATGTTTTTGTTACTGAGCTGAATGAGCTGTTTCTGTATTTTGGAGGTCAGTCTTGATCTCAAAGTTTGAAACTAATTTTTTCCCATTGGGTGGGTTGTTTTTTTTTTTTTCATTTTTAAAATGGATTTCCTTTGTTGTGCTAACGATCATAAGTTTGATTAGGTCCCATTTGTTTATCTTTCATTCATTTTCCATTGCCTTGGGAGACAAAATACAATGGTAGCATTTGTGAGAGATCGTTTTGCCTAGCTTTTTTTCCTGGGAGTTTATGGGGTGATGTCCATTATTAACTCCTCAAGATTTTTGAGTTCCTATTTGTTGAATGGTGTGCACATGGGTTCTAATTTCAGTGATTATTTATATGTGGCTACTAGGAGGGGTACGCCTCCTGCTGTGTCTTTGGTCTTCAGGATTGTTTTGGCAATTCTGGGTCATGTATAGTTCCAAGTAAAATTTAGAATCATTGGTTCTAGTTCTGTGAAATATCACAAGGAATATGATAGGGATAGCACTAAATCTGTATATTGTTTTGGGTCATATGGGCATTTTAAAAATAGTACTGGTATCAAACCAAAAGTATGGGATATCTTTCCATTTTTATGAGTCATCTTCAACTTTATTTTTAGTGTTTTATGCTTCGTAGTATGCAGCCATGAAATTAAAAGATGCTTGCTCCTTGGAAGAAAAGCTATGACCAAACCTAGACAGCATATTAAAAAGCAGAGACATTATGGACAAAAGTCCATCTAGTTAAAGCTATTTTTTCCCAATAGTCAGGTATGGATGTGAACGTTGGACCACAAAGAAAGCTGAGCACCAAAGAACTAATGTTTTTGAACTGTGGTGTTGGAGAAGACTCTTGAGAGTCCCTTGAACTACAAGGAGATCAAACCAGTCAATCCTAAAGAAAATCAATCCTGAGTATTCATTGGAAGGACTGATGCTGAAGCTCCAATACTATGGTCACCTGATACAAAGAATTGACTCATTGGAAAAGACTGATGCTGGGAAAGATTGAAGACAGGAGGAGAGGGGATGACAGAGAATGAGATGGTTGGATGGCATCACTGACTTGATGGACATGAGTTTGAACAAACTCTGGAAGTTGGTGATAGACAGGGAAGCCTGGCGTGCTGCACTTTTTGGAGTCGCAAAGAGTCAGACATGACAGAGTGACTGAGCCGAATGACTGACTGAAGTAAATTCATTTAGTTTTTAAAGAACTTCCTTACTCTTCTCCATAATGGTGGTACCGCTTTTATCTTCCCAGCAACAGTGTAGGAGAGGTTTTTTTTTTTTTCTTCACACCTACTCAAACATTTATTTGTAGATGTTTTAATCATGGAAATTTTGAATGTTATTATGATGCCTCAATTTGGTTTGATTTGCATTTTGTTAAAAATTAGCAATGTTGAGCATCTTTTTGCTATGCTTCCTGGCCATCTGAAGGTCTTTTCTGGAGAGATGTCTGTGTAGATCTTCAGTCTGGTTTTTTGTATAGTTGCTAGTGTTTTGATATTGAGGTGAGTGAGCTTTTTGTATATTTTGAGACTGGTGTCTTGTGGATCATATTGTTTGCAACTATTTTCTCCTATTCTCTGTTATTTTTTTTTATTGTTCAAAAGCCATTAATTTGACTAAGTCTCATTTTTTATTTTTGTATTACCTTGGGAGCTAGAAGTCAGAAAACAATGGGATGATTTCTGACAGTGTGATTTCCCTTTGTTTTTCTCTAGGAGTTTGTGGTGTGGTGTCTTCCTGTTTAAGTCCTCTAGCCATTTTGAGTTCCTTTTTTTGGGAGGGGTAGGTAGGTGTGTGGGTGGTTTCTAATTTCAGTGATTATTTGTGCCTGTTCAACTTCCCCACCTCCACTTGCTGTAGAGACTGTCTTTCTCTGTTGTATATTCTTACTTCCTCTGTCAAAGATTGACCATAGGTCTGTGGGTTTGTGCCTAGGGTTTCCATTCTTTACCATTGCCCCACAGGTCTGTTTCTCTGTCAGGACCCCTTGTTTTGAATGCTGTAGCTCTGTAGTGTTGTGTGGAGTCTGGGAGGGTTATGCCTCCTGCTTTGTTGCTGGTCCTCAGAATTGCTTTGGCAGTTTGGGGGTTATTTATGGTTCCCTATAAATTTAGAATTACTGGTTCTAATTCTGTGAAAAATATCATGGGTAATTTGACAGGGATTCCCTTCAATCTTTAGATTGCTTTGTGAACTATGGCCTTAGTAAAAATATTAATGCTTCTAATCATAGAGTATGGTATGTTTCCATTTCTTTGAATCATCTTCAGTTTATTTTTATTTTATAGATCTCAGCATAGGTCTTTCACCTACGTGTTTATTTATTTTTAAATATTTTATTTGATGTGACTTTCTCCTACATAATATTTATTTTTAAATATTTTATTTATTATATTTTTCCCCTATCAGACTTCTGTATTCTTGTAAAATATGCATAATATTTTCCCCTTTTTAAATTTTTTTTGTATATTGGTGGAGCATTGATATGCTGTTATTTTATTTTCAGTTGTACAGCAAAATTATTTCCTTATTCAGATATCATTCTTTTTCATGTTCTTCTTACATATAATAAAGAGTATTTAGTACAGTGTTATACAGCATGTGCTTATGAATTATCTTTTGTGTATATAATAGTGTACGTATATTAATCTTAACTTTTAAAACTATCCTGCCACCTTTCTCAAGTGGCAAAGCTAATTTTTCCTAGTTTGTGAGTCTGTGAGTATGTTTCTTTTTTTAAAAATAAAGTTTAACATAATTTTTAAGGAGTCTCCATAGTATTGTCCATATTAGCATTTTCCAATTACATTCCCTATGACAGTGTTAGAGGGATTTTTTTTTTTCTCTTCAGACTTTGTTATTTGTAGATAATTTAATTATAGAAATTTTCATCAGTGTGAGGTGATACTTCAGTGTAGTTATGATTTCCATTTCTCTAATAATTATCTACATTAAACATGTTTTCATGTGCTCTTTGGCCATCTCTATGTCTTCTTTTTAGAAATGTCTGTTTAGATCTTCTGCCCATTTTTTGATTTAGTATTTTTGATATTGAAGTGAATGAGAAGTTCATATATTTTGCAGTTCAGTTCAGTCACTCAGTCGTGTCTCACTCTTTGCAACTCCACGGAGTGCGGCACGCCAGGCTTTCCTGTCCATCACCAACTCCCAGAGCTTGCTCAAACTCATGTCCATCGAGTTGGTGATGCCATCCAACCATCTCATCCTCTGTTGTCCCCTTCTCCTCCTGCCTTCAATCTTTCCCAGCATCAGGGTCTTTTCCAGTAAGTCAGCTCTTCCCATCAGGTGGCCCAAGTATTGCAGTTTCAGCCTCAGCATCAGTCCTTCCAATGAACACCCAGGACTGATCTCCTTTAGGATGGACTGGTTGGATCTCCTTGCAGTCCAAGGGACTCTCAAGAGTCTCTCCAACCCACAGTTCAAAAGCATCAGTTCTTTGGTGCTCAGCTTTCTTTATGGTCCAACTCTCACATCCATACATGACTACTGGAAAAACCACAGCTTTGACTAGATGGACCTTTGTCAGCAAAGAAATGTCTCTGTTTTTTAACGTGCTGTCTAGGTTGGCCATAGCTTTTCTTTCAAGGAGCAAGTGTCTTTTAATTTCATGGCTGCAGAATTTCATATTTTGTAGATTATTTGCTTTTTGGTTACATCATTTTCAAATATTAGTATCTTCTCTCAGTCTTTAACTTTTCATTTTTTTAATGCTTTGCTGTGCAAAATTTCATAAGTTTGCTTAGGTCTTGTTTATTTTTGCTTTTTTTTCTATTGCCTGAGAGACTGAACTAAGAAAATAATGGTATTAGTACAGTTTATGTTAGAGAATATCCTGCCTATATTTTCCTCTAGAAGTTTTTATTGTACTTGAGCATACGTAGTTTTTCAATCCATTTTGTGTTTACTTATTTTTAGGGTAAAGAATGTTCTCATTTCATTTTTTTTGCATGTAGTTGTCCCAGCACAACTTACTGAAGAGACTTCATTTTCTCCATTGTTCACTCTTGCCTCCTTTGAGTAGATTTACTAACCATCGTTTCACTCATTAATTTCCTGACTTTCTATTCCACTCTGCTGATCTCTAATTCTGTTTTGTGCCAGTACCATACTGTTTTGACTAACTTTATAGTATAGTCTGAAATCAGAGAGCTTGATTCCTTCAGCTCCATGGTTTTTTCTTCAAGACTGCTTTAGCTATTTAAGTTCTTTTAGGTCTCCATACAAATTTTAAAGTTTTTTGTCCTTGATCTGAAGGAAAAAAAAAAAGCCTTGGTGATTTGATAAAGATTGCATTGAGTCCTTTGACTGCCTTGGCTAATGTAGTCATTTTGACAGCTTTTATTCTTCCTATCCAATAACATGATTTACCTTTCCATGAGGAGGGCATGGCAACCCACTCCAGTATTCTTGCCTGGAGAATCCTCATGGACAGAGGAGCCTTGTGAGCTATAGTCCACGGGGTCTCAAAGAGTCGGACATGACTCAGCAACTAAACACAACTATTTGTAGCATCTTCCATTTCTTTTATTTGCATGTTTTAGTTTTTGTAGTACATGTTTTTTGCTTTGTTAGGTATACTAGTCCTAAGTATTTTATTCTTTTTGATGTGATGCTAAATGGGATTATCCTTAATTTCTGTTTCTGATCTTTCAGTGTTAGTGTGTAGAAATATAACACATTTTCTCTGTTTTGTTTTGCCTTCTGTAACCAAAAAACATTAATGAGCTCTAGTGGTTTTCTGGTAGTATTGTTAAGATTTTCTATATATAGTATCATATCATATGAAAACTGAGATTTTTGCTGCTTCTTTTCCAGTTTGGATTCCTTTTATTTCATTTTCTTCTGCTTGCCATGGCTAAAGCTTCCAAAAGTTTGTTGAATGAAAGTGGAGAGAATGGGCATCCTTGTCTTGTTCCTGATCTTGGAAGAAATGCTTTTGGCTTTTCATCATTGAGAATGCGGTTGCTGTTGGTTTGTCATATATGACCTTTATTATGTTGAGGAAGGTTTCCTCTATGCCCACTCTCTGGAGAATTTTTATCAAAAATAGAAGTTAAGTTTTGTCAAAAACTTCTACATCTATGAGATAATCATATTTTTTTTATTCTGCAGTTTGTTAATGTGGTGTGTCACTGGTTGATTTGCAGATATTAAAAAATCCTCACATTCCTGTGATAAATGCCACTAAATCATGGTGGATGATCCTTTTAATGGACTGTTAGATTCATTTTGCTTGTATTTTGTTGGCAATGTTTCCGTCTACATTCATTAACGATATTGGCCTGTAATTTTGTAGTATTGGCCTGTAATTTTCTTTTCTTTTGGTATCTCTGTCTTGTTTTGGTATCAGGGTGATGGTGACCTCATAGAATGTGTTTGAATGTGTTCTTCCTCTGCAATATTTTGGAAAAGTTTCAGAAGGATAGGGGGTTTTCCAGGTGGCACTAGTGGTAAAGAATCCACCTGCTAATGCAGGAGCCGAGACATGGGTTTGATCCTTGGGTCAGGAGGATCCCCTGGAGGAGGAAATGGCAACCCACTCCAGTATTCTTACCTGGAGAATTCCATGAACAGAGGAACCTGGCGGGCTACAGTGCATGGGATTGCAAAAGAGCCAGATACAACTGAGCACACACACACACATTTGGTGGAATTCACCTTCCTCCTCTGTTCTCTTGTAATTTGATGACTCTCTTTGATGTTACGTTGGCTTCCTTTTTATGCATTTATGTATGTAGATTTGGGGGTTTTGGTTAACTTGTGGTTTTTATATAGCAATCTATATATATAAGATTTTTTAAGTTGCCGGTCTGCGTTTCCACTATCCTACATTTGTGATCTCTTCTTCTCAGGATTGCTAGCTTTGAGATCATATGTGGTGTGGATGATTTTCTACCTTTACTGTTTATTTGTCTTGACCTATGAGCTTCCCCTTTCCTGTCTTATTTCTAGTTGTGTCTTTTCTATTCCTCCTACAGAAATTCCTTTAGCATTTGTTGTGGTGCTGAATCCTTTTAGCTTTTGCTTCTCTGTAAAGCTTTTGATTTCTCCTTTAAGTCAGGAGAACTTGACTGGGTTGAGTATTCTTGGTTGTAGGTTTTTCCCTTTTATTACTTTAAATATGGACTTCCCAGGTAGATCAGTGGTAAAGAATCTGCTTGCTGAGGCAGGAGACAAGGGCTTAATCCCTGGGTTGGGAAGATGCCCTGGAGAAAGAAATGGCAACCCACTCCAGTGGTCTTGGTGGGAAAATCCCATGGACAGATGAACCTGGTGGGCTATAGTCCATGGGGTCACAAAGAGTTGGACACAACTGAGTGTGCATGCACTGCACTGTACACTTTAAATACATCATGTCACTTTTGTCTTGGCATGAAAGGTCAAAACAACCTGTGCTGTGTACAAGTTTCAAAACTGTGACAGTGCAGAAACTTATACTCAGGTCTCTTTCCAACTAGGTAGCACCACTAGTGAGAAATAATTCCAGAGACAAAAAAAAAAAAGGCTATTCTGAGGAAAGTTTATCTGGTAAAGAGAAGAATAGAAGAATATAAATTCTCATGACAAAAAAAAAAAAAAAAGACAATTGCTCTTAGCACTGATTGTTTTATTCTGTTTGCTAAAAATATATTAACTGGTAAAAAAAAAATCACCAAAATATGGTGAAATCTCTCTGAATCCTTCCACTGAGATAGTCTGTTTAGGCAAATTTTCTGGATAGCTGACTCCCCAATTTTCCTAAGTTCTTGTATTTTTAATTTTTGTTGAAAAATCCCTAAGGAATGTGTTAAACTAATCCCTTTCTTTCTTTAGAGCACTAACCATCCTATAAATTTTGGGGCTGGCAGAGGGTCCTGGGGACACAGTCATAGGCCCTGAGCCACTCAGAAACACCTGGGTCGGGGGTGAACCAGGTTTCTGGTCTGCACACATCATGGCTTCACCTGACTCTCTCTACTCTGGCCTTACTTTTACGTCGCTTTGCTTCCTCCCTTAGGTTCAATCACCAATTGTATGATTCTCTATCCATTCTATCTGCAGATTTCAACATGACTGGAGAAACCAAGTTGATTCACAGAATTACTAGAGACAAAGCTACCATTCTCTGAGGACAGGCCATCTGCTTGACCCTATGGACTTTAAGGTGACTGGCCACCTCTGCCCTTCTCCTCAGGTACTCACAGCACCATCTGCTTGTTAGAGCAGCTACAAGGTAAGAAGAAAGATGCACTGACCAGCTAGGAAGGGCACCCTGATCCTGAGAGTTTGCGAACATTAGAGCTCGCATTTGGATATGCAATCTGTTGGTTTTGTTAGGCTCCTGGGTCAAAGGAGAAAAATAAATAAAAACTTTTGTGAGATGTAAAAGTCTAAGAGGAATGGATAAAAAAAATGTGGTCCATATATACAATGGACTAGTACTCAGCCATTAAAAAGAATGAAATAATGCCATTTGTAGTAACGTGGATGGACCTGGAGATTATCATACCATGTGAAGTAAGTCAGACAGAGAAAGACAGATATGTTACATGTGGAGCCTAAAAAGAAATGATATAAATGAAGTTAATTACAGAACAGAAACAGGCTCAGACTTACAGAACAAACATATGGTGGGGGAAGTTAGGGAGTTTGGGATGGACAGGTACACACTGCTATGTTTAAGATGGGTCACCAGCAAGGACCTACTGCGGAACATGGGGCACTCTGCTCAATGTCATGTGGCAGCCTGGGTGGGAGGGGGTTTGGGGGAAGATGGATACATGTGTGTGCGGCTGAGTCCCTTTGCTGTCCACCTGAAACTATAACATTGTTAATTGGTTATGCTCCAATATAGTTTTTTGTAGAAAGCAAAAAAAGATGTAAAAGTCTTTACAGATGTTGCCCTTATGAGTTCTTGGACTGGTAATAAGTTAATAAGACTCATATTTAATCTATTTTAGGAGCAAGCAAACAGACAGAGTGCAGCTGAGGCTACAAAGGGGAGTCAGCCCTCAGCTAATGACCTCTGACCTCCCCAGGAAGAAGGTGTCCTCACTCTCCACCCAACCTGGAAGCACGCAGGTAAACTCGGGAGAGAGCTGGCAAAGAAACAGATTTGAAGGAGAACAATCAATACCAGGTTTTGACAATTTTATTGGAAAATAAGTACAGTCCATTGATCAATGATACATGCTGTACATGAATCTGGTGTCTTTCTATACAAAAATATTTGGTATCTGCTGCAGAATTATACAAACAAGTTTTTTTTAAATCATTAACCAGTACAAATATAATTTATCAAAAAAACTCATTAAAAAATGGCTCAATACCCTCTTTTACTACAAATAGAGGCAGAAGGGGGAAAATAAAAATTCCGCTAAACCAGTTTTAACAACTGGAGATGGAATACTTCACTATACTTGCAAACTTTTCTTAAACACTCACACTGACCAAAAATTCCCATCAGATTATGCAGTAAAATCTAATTAATGGGAAAGACTTGAAAGGAAGAGGTTAAAGGGAAATTTAACAGAGGTTTTCAAAAAATAAGATAACCTGTGGACATTTTTAAACAGTAAAGCACTACGCCAGTCTACGTAATGTGTGCAAACTTCTTCTTAAGGCATTGCCAACAAAGAGACACCCCTGCCTTTTCTGCAGAGAACAAGGCTGGGAGCTGGAGACAGAAGCAACTTCCCGCAAAGAGACAGCCTAAGTACAATCAGACTGACAGAAACAGAACAACTGCCTGAGGGCAGTTTCTTGTGGCAAGGGACTTGGAGTAAATCTTGAGTATTAGTAAAATTTGGATCAGCTAGAGAAAATGTGAAGACGATTTCTGGTCAGAGGAGACAGGAAGGAGAGGCAGAGATGGAGGGAGGCTGGGGACAGGTGTGAAGGTGAACAATCTGGGGGTGTGCAGAGCAGGGCTGAGAGGTGTCGAGCTGCGTAGGGTGGTGGGGAGATGCTCGTGGGAGGAAGTGGGCTTTCGCTCCTGACCCAGGAGGAGCCCATGGAGGCAGTCTAGTAAGGGCATTTTAAGATCTGGGCATCGTAGAAAGATGTTTCTTCTGTAGGTCATGTGTGTGACAGAGTGTAAGGAGGAGGTGACTTGGAAGTGGACCTTCCAGAGAAGTGATGAGTTCAGGAAAAGGCAGAAGAATAAGGTGGAACCAAGTGGTCACTGCAGGGGGAAGGCATTAAGAGGTGGATCCATTCTCTGCTATTCTTCCTCTCAAAATTCTCTCTCTCCTGCAGAAAGCTAAGGTTATTTCAAACCCTTAAGAGCCGGGGGAACTCCTTTGCTCATTGAAATGACAGTTTTAAAGGTTCCATGAAATGAAATTCCATCTTTGGAAAGTGACTGTCAGCTGTCTGTCGAGAGGTATGGGAAATGCAAGGCAGATGGAAAGTTCTCCAAGAATGCTTCTACATCCTCTGGGAAGTACAGGTCTCAGTCTGCCTGTAGCAATGCCCAGGAGAGCTTCTGGAGGGCCTGCTGTCCCCAGAGTGGGTCACAGCCCTGCCCTCGGACCCTGGGAGACATCCTAAATCTGTCTATAGATGGTGAATATTACCTGCATGTTCATTCCTCTGGTTTGCTGCCCAGCGCCTTTTCTCAGCAGTTCAAACATTCAGACAGGGCATCCAGCGCCTTGTTAAAAGGACTTCCCAAGCCCTCTGCCTGGAGTTGCCCTGGCCACAGAGCAACTGTTGCCACATCCTGCTCCCTTAATCCGGTCCCAGGTGACCTCGGGGATAAGGGACTAAACAGGTGTGTAGGATGACTGTGCAAGTCAGTGAGGCCCAGCCTGCAGTGTCCGAAGACAGGAGTCATCAAGGAACTCTTGGCCAAGCTTCTCTACTACCCGAGAGGCACGTGGACCTCCATGGGTCGTTTCTCCTTAGAGTCCAGCAGAGTGGCCGGGGACAGCAGCTGGTGCTTGGATAAAGGCCGCTGCCGCTGGACTGGCATATGGTACCTGACCTTCTTCCAGAATCTCGAGTTCATGGACTGCGACCCCTCTCTAAAGTCCCCCGACCAGCGTATGACCCCCTGTTTCTGCTTAATGAATTTAATGGATTCTGGCATTTTCTCATAGTCTGGGATTTTCTCCAACTCCAGTAGGACGACTTTAATTCCTTCCTGAATGAGAGCATTGTACATGGCCACTTGCTCTTCAGATGAATTTCCCAGCCAGCTGAATCCTGACGTTTCTGGGACCAAAATGATAATCAGTCTTCTGCTTTTCTTTACATTTTCATTAACAACCTCAACAATGCCTGAAAAACATGAGACACAGCATAGTAAGTAAACTTTCAATTTATAATCCTTCCCCTGAGAACCAAGACCCCTCGAGGCTCTTCCCACCCCATCACCTATATCTCCCAATACTGTTTCTTCTTGCCTTAAAATTGAAGGAGTTTCTCATTTTACCGAAGAGCTCAAACACTGACCCACAAAAGGTGAGTATTTCCTGTAGGTGTAGGAGTACTTTAAGAATAAATGTTATAAACTTTCTTGTTAAACCACTGGATCTATATCACTTCTATTTTACCATCAGTTGTAAAGTAACTACTAGACCTAACTAGTTAAGTTCTGCAAAACGAAATAAAATCTAGTTAATTTTTGCCCCAATAGAGTATGAGAAAAGTAAACACTTTGCATTTAGTATGAAATCACCATGTGCCACTATGTGTTCTTGTTTGGTCTCTCGGTCGTGTCTGACTCTTTTTGACCCTTTGGACTGAAGCCCACCAGGCTCCTCTGTCCATGGGATTCCCCAGGTAAGAATACTAGAAAGGGTTGCCATTTTCTCCTCCAGGGGATCTTCCTGACCCAGTGATTGAACGCGCATCTCCTGCATTGGCAGGAGATTCTTTACCGCTGAGCCACCAGGGAAGTCCCACTTAAGAGGCTCTTCAAGTTGTCAAGTATGTACACCCAGGCTGCAGTCTTCCAGAAACAGGAAACCCAACTTTAGTAATTCAATTAGTTATACAAGATGTTACTTCTTTCCACTGCATACATACTTTCCCCAACGTAGTCATCCCGGCCACAGATGAACAGCTTATAGCCACACTGCTTTTCCAAGACCTCAGGCATGACTTTAAACACAAAAATATCTGAGTTACAGGTGGGCCCTTCCCCGGGGGTCTTTGGACATAGTATGTATGCATCATACGTCTTTCCATCTGAAACTAAAAGGGAAAATGCAATAGATTTAGAACCAAAAGAAAAAATGAGATTTGGTAAAGTCAGTATCACAAACATGCATTTCATAGTGAATTGCTAACTTTGTGTACATGGTTCGCAGCAACAATACCAAAAAGTATAATGTCTTTTTAAAGTGCTCATCTCTGACAAGTTTCTTTTTATTGTGTTTCACTACAAAGTTCTTATATTATTCAATGGTTCCCCATAAGGAAAGATTCTTTACCTGCCTAGTATGAAACTATCTTCATTTCCTTGTTCTCATCTTATTCAAATGTCTCAGTCCTGAATTCTATCCGCTCTTCCTTTTATGTATTAGTGTTGTTGCTTAGTCACTAAGTTGTGTCTGACTCTTTTTGTGACCCCATGGACTGTAGCCCACCAGACTCCTTTGTCCTTGGGATTCTCCAGGCAAGAACACAGGAGTGGGTTGCCATTTTCTTCTCCAGGGGATCTTCCGAACCCAGGTATAAAACCCGTTTCTCCTGCATTGGCAGGCAGATTCTATACCACTCAGCCACCAGCAAAGCCCATATATTAGTGGAGTAGTAGTTTTTTCTGAGGTTTAAACAAAATAGAGAATGCTTCCCTGGTGCATGGCAACTGAGTCATTTCTTTCATTTTATGGCAGATAATGGGGTGATCTCTGTGCTACCTAGCACAGAGCAAGTCTTCAACCGTGGCTTCTGAATAACTGGATTTACAAGCATATGCTCTAAATGCCAGGCTATCCCACCATTATGAACACCAGAGCAGTAACTTAGAAAATATTAAATACTATTCAGTCTATTCAGTCATGAAACTATAATTATGTATAATTACATTATTTTGTATGGACCACATTTCATTTTAAAATTTGAATAAAAACCCTCTTAACTACCCCCACTCTCTCAGGAAAATACTGCATAGAATACAAAATTGTACCTTTTTTGGGGAGGAAATCATAGAAGGAATCTCTGTACCAAAGCACGATGTCAACCTTGAAGACTTTGTAGATGCAGAGAGAGCATGTAATTACCAATGTTAACATGACGAATATACCAACTGTGGGCTTCTGGAAATCAGGGACTACAGCAGAGAAGAGGGAGAAACACATTAGAACCCAAAGGACTTAAAACTGAGCACAGCAAATTAACCATTACCATCCCAGGAAACCATATTTGGGATGGGCCTGTAAGCCCAAATTCCAGACAGTATTAACTCATTCATTACCATATCTTATTAATGGGTTACTGTTGTTGCTTAGTTGCTAAGTCATGTCTGACTCCTTTGCAACCCCATGGACTATAGCCTGCCAGTCTCCTCTGTCCATGGGATTTCCCAGGTAAGAACACTGGAGTGGGTTACCATTTCCTTCTCCAGGGGATCTTCCCAACCCAGGGATCGAATCTGCGCCTGTTGCATTTACAGGCGGATTCTTTACCACTGAGCCACCAGCGAAGCCCCTGTTAATGGATACTAATCTACAAAGGCATTGAGGACAGAGACTGTATAAAACTAAGGTGCACTGTATTTAATTTCCACTTACGTAGTATTCAATAACATAGAAAAAACACCAAAGACCATAAGCTAGAGCACTTCATAGGAATATGAGTAAAATCAAAGTCACTCAGAAGCCTACAAACGTTCTACAGAAGAAGAGGCGGGTGGAGAAAGCGGCAGACTAGCGGAAAGGAAAGAAGAGGTTAGGACCGCCTGACAGTGTTTCACACTCCACATTCTCCCAGCTCCACAGGCTAGTTAGTCAGCTGATGGCCATGGAGGAGTCTGGTGGAGAGGCACAGGGGAGGAGGGCGGAGAAAGAAGAAAGAGCCTTCTCAACATCAGGGGCCAAAGAGACCACCAGGAAAGAGAATCTAAAGCTTGGTTATTTTGATTTTCCAGTTTAGGTCACTGACCCACCTGCAGTTGAACTGGGTATGAAGTGGAAATCAAGGTAGACTAATGTCCGATTGGCCCAACTGATAGTTCGCATTTATACTCAATTACTGTAGCTTTTTAAAGTATTTATTTATTTATCGGGCTGTGTCAGGTCTTAGTTGCAGCACACAGGCTCTCTAGTTGCAGTGCTCGGGTTTGGCTACTCCACAGCATGTGGGATCTTGGTTCCCCAACCATGATCCAACCCATGTCCCCTGCATTGCAAGGCTGATTCTTAACCACTGGACCACCAGGGAAGTCCCCAGCTGTAGCTTTGTCCAAGATCATCTTATCTGAAGTGTAAATCTTCCAGACTGTTTTTATTCAAGACCACCTTAACTATTCTGGGCCCCTGACATTTCTAATATGACTTTTAGAATAAACACACCCACAACAACATGCCCACACAAACACACACCCACACCTGCACAAATACTGCTGAGATTTTGATTGGAACTGGTTTCAATGTACAGATTAATTTGAGGGGAACTAGCATATTTATTCTGAAAGAGATGGGAATACCAGACCACCTGACCTGCCTCTTGAGAAACCTGTATGCAGGTCAGGAAACAACAGTTAGAACTGGACATGGAACAACAGACTGGTTCCAAATAGGAAAAGGAGTAGTACATCAAGGCTGTATATTGTCACCCTGCTTATTTAACTTATATGCAGAGTACATCATGAGAAACGCTGGGCTGGAAGAAGCACAAGCTGGAATCAAGACTGCCCAGGAGAAATATCAATAACCTCAGATATGCAGATGACACCACCCTTATGGCAGAGAGTGAAGAGGAACTAAAAAGCCTCTTGATGAAAGTGAAAGAGGAGAGTGAAAAAGTTGGCTTAAAGCTTAACATTCAGAAAACTAAGATCATGGCATCCGGTCCCATCACCTCATGGGAAATAGATGGGGAGACAGTGGAAACAGTGGCAGACTTTATCTTTTTGGGCTCCAAAATCACTGCAGATGGTGACTGCAGCCATGAAATTAAAAGACACTTACTCCTTGGAAGGAAAGTTATGACCAACCTAGATAGCATATTAAAAAGCAGAGACATTACTTTGCCAACAAAGGTCCGTCTGGTCAAGGCTATGGTTTTTCCAGTGGTCATGTATGGATGTGAGAGTTGGGCTGTGAAGAAAGCTGAGTGCTGAAAAAATTGATGTTTTTGAACTGTGGTGTTGGAGAAGACTCTTGAGAGTCCCTTGGACTACAAGGAGATCCAACCAGTCCATCCTAAAGGAGATCAGTCCTGGGTGTTCATTGGAAGGACTGATGCTGAAGCTGAAACTCCAGTACTTTGGCCACCTCATGCGAAGAGTTGACTCATTGGAAAAGACCCTGATGCTGGGAGGGATTGGGGGCAGGAGAAGGGGGCAACAGAGGATGAGATGGCTGGATGGCATCACCGACTCGATGGGCATGAGTTTGGGTAAACTCCGGGAGTTGGTGATGGACAGGGAGGCCTGGTGTGCTGCAATTCATGGGGTCGCAAAGAGTCGGACACGACTGAGTGACTGAACTGAACTGAACTAAGCGTATTTATCCCTGGAGAAGGCAATGGCACTCCATTCCAGTGGGGTAGAGAATCCCACCTGGGAGAATCTTGCCTGGAGAATCCCAGGGATGGGGAGCCTGGTGGGCTGCCGTCCATGGGGTCGCACAGAATCAGATACAACTGAAGTGACTTAGCAGCAGCAGCAGCGTATTTATAATACTGAGTCTTTCAATCTATGATTATTTATCCCTCCATCTATTAGGTCTTTATCTTAGTAATTATTTTTAGTTTGCAACAATTGTTGCTGCATTTATTCCTAAGTATTTGATGTACTTAGTTTGATGTACTTAGTACTTTATTTGATGTGCTTTATTTGATGTACTTAGTATAGTTTTGATCCTATTATAAATGCTATTTTTTTAAACTTAAGTTCTATTTCTTCATTGTTGGTATTTAAAGATATACATAGAAATACTATATATACACATATATAGCAACCCACTCCAGTATTCTTGCCTGGAGAATTCCAGGGGTAGTAGAGGAGCCTGGCTGGCTGCAGTCCATGGGGTCACAAAGAGTCAGACATGACTGAGTGACTTTCACTACTGATCTTGCTAAATTCATTTACTAATTCTAATAGTTTGTCCATAGGTTCTTTTGGATTTTTTTTTCCATGTACACATTCATAAATATTTTAATTCAACTATAAATCATCTTAAAATGTTTCACATACTTTAAAATTTTTATTTATTGAAGTAGAGTTGGTTTATAATGTTGTTTTGGGTGTACAGCAAAGTGATTAAGTTATATGTATGTGTGTATGTACACGCTTTTCCAGGCTTCCCTGGTGGCTCAGAGGTAAAGAATTTGCCTGTCACTGTAGGAGATGCAGGTTTGATCCCTGAGTTCAGAAGACCCCACAGCCAGAGGAGCCTCGCTGGCTACAGTCCAAGAGGTCACAAAAGAGCTGGATACAATTTAGAAACTAAACAACATATACACTTCTTTCAGATTTTCTTTCTCTTATAGGTTATTACAAAACACTGAGCATATAGTATTTACTATATACAGCAGGTTCTTGTTGGTTATCTATTTTATATATATTAGTGTGTACATGTTAACCTCCTAATTCCGCCCCCCCTTTGGTAGAGCTTCCCTGATAGCTCAGTTGGTAAAGAATCTAACTGCAATGCGGGAGACCTGGTTCGATCCCTGGGTTGGGAAGATCCAATGGAGAAGGGAAAGGCTACCCACTCCAGTATTCTGGCCAGGAGAAGTCAATGGACTGTATAGTCCACGCAGTCGCAAAGAGTCGAATATAACTGAATGACTTTCACTTCACTTCCCTTTGGTAACTATAGGTTTTCTATATCTGTAAATCTGCTTCTGTTTTGTAAACAAGTTCATGTGTATCTTTTTTTTTAGATTTCATATATAAGCGATATCATATATACCTTTCTCTATCTGGCTTACTTCACTTAGTATGATAATCTCTAGATCTGTCCATATTGCTGCAAATGGAATTCTTTTTATGGCTGAGTAACATTTCATTACAAATATATACCACATCCTCTTTATCCATTCATCTGTCCATGGACATTTAGGTTGCTTCCATTATGCTTCTATGAACTCTGCATTTCATGTATAGTTTTCTCTGAATATAGGTCCAGGAGCAGGATTGTAGGATCATATAGTAACTCTACTTTTAGTTTTTCAAGGAACTGCTCTATTGTTCTCTATTATAGAGACTGTACCAATTTACATTCTCACCAACAGTATAGGAGGGTTCCTCTCTCCACACCCCCTCTAGCATCTATTATTTGTAGATGTTTTGATGATGACCATTCTGACCAGGGGCTTTCCTGATAGCTCAGCTGGTAAAGAATCCACTTGCAATGCAGGAGACCCTGGCTCGATTCCTGGGTCAGGAAGATCCCCTGGAGAAGGGATAGGCTACCCACTCCAGTATTCTTGGGCTTCCGTTGTGGATCAGCTGGTAAAGAATCTGCCTACAATGCAGGAGACCTGGGTACGATCACTGGGTTTGGAAGATCCCCTGGAGTAGAGATCCCCGGGAGAAGGGAATGGCTACCCACTCCAGTATTCTGGCCTGGAGAATTCCACGGAATGTGTAGTCCAGGGGGTCGCAAAGAGTTGGACACGACTGTGTGACTTTCACTTTCATTCTGACCAGAGGGAAGTGATACTTTATTGTAGTTCTGATCTGCATTTCTCTATTAATTATTGATGTTGAGCATTTTTCCATATGCCTGTTGGCCATCTATATGTCTTCTTTGAAAAAAAAAAATGTCTTATTTAGGTCTTCTGCCCATTTTTTGACTGGGTTTTTGTTGTTACTGAGTTGTATAACTGGAGATTAATCCCTTTTCAGTCACACTGTTTACAAATATTTTCTCTAATTCTATAAGTTGTCTTTTCATTTTGTTTATAGTTTCATTTGTTGTACAAAAGCTTTTACGTTTAATTAGGTCCCATTTGTTTTTGTTTTTATTTGTATTATCTAGAAAATGGATCAGAAATAATATTGCTGTGGTGGTGGAAATAATATTTCTCAATCATGTCCAACTCCTGTGACCCCATGGACTATATGTAGTCTGCCAGGTTCCTCTATCTATGGGATTCTCCAGGCAAGAATAGTGCAGTGGGTTGCTATTTCCTTCTCCAGGGGATCTTCCCCACCCAGGGATCAAATTCACTTTTCCTGCACTGCAGGCATATTCTTTACTACTGAGCCACCAAGGAAGTCCAATATTGCCGTGATGGATGTCAGAGTGTTCTGCCCCCGTTTTCCTGTAGGAGGGCCAAGACATAGCTCCACCCCCTAGGAGGCTGAACAAGCCTCTAAACCAGCCTCACCCACCAGAGGGCAGACACATCTCACAGCCTGTGGAACCGAGTACACAAACAGGTCAGGACCTACCCTGGGACCATGGCCCCTGGCCCCTGGGTGATGACAGGGAGGTGTACTGATGGGACAATAGAATGTTCCCCAGAGACGCCACTTCTCCAAGGTCAAGAAACATAACTAACCTTCCATATACACAAAAATTCAAATAGAAATCTACATAAAATGAGACAGCAAAGGAGTACATTCCAGACAAGGGGGCAAGATAAAACCCTTCACTTAGAAAAACAACTAACTGAAGTGGAGATAGGCAGTCTACCCGAGAAAGAGTTCAGTATACTGATCATAAAGATCATAAAATTCTACTCAGGAAAAGGGTGGATGCACAGAGTGAGAAGTTACAAGAAGTTTTAACAAAGAACAACCCAACAGAGCAGAAGGATATCATAACTGCAAAGAAAAATACACTAGAAGGAGTAAATAGTAGAATAAATGAGACAGAAAAATGAATCCATGAGATGGAACACAAAAACTGTCAATATTGTGTTTGATTTTACAATGTATGAAAACCAGTAACTTCCGACATCCTTTCTGGAAAGCAGATATTTCAGCTTCCCCTGTGCATCCATCATGGAGTTGTTTACCTAAAAATATTCATTAGGTGCCTAGGATGATTACGATACAGGTCAAGAAGCAACAGTTAGAACAGGATAGAGAACAACAGACTAGTTTCAAATCAGGAAAGGAGTACGTCAAGGCTGTATATTGTCACCCTGCTTATTTAACTTCTATGCAGAGTACATCATGAGAAATGCCGGGCTGGATAAAGCACAAGCTGCAATCAAGATTGCTGGGAGAAATATCAATAACCTCAGATACGCAGATGACACTACCCTTATGGCAGAAAGTGAAGAACTAAAGAGCCACTTGATGAAAGTGAAACAGGAGAGTGAAAAGGTTGGCTTAAAACTCAACATTCAAAAAACTAAGATCATGGCATCTGTCCCATTACTTCCTGGCAAACAGATGGGGAAAAAATGGAAACAGTGAGAGACTTTAATTTTTTGGACTCCAAAATCACTGCAGATGATGACTGTAGCCATGAAATTAAAAGATGCTCCTTCAAAGAAAAGTTATGGCCAACCTAGACAGCATATTAAAAAGCAGAGATGTTTGCCAATGAAGGTCCATCTAGTCAAAGCTATGGTTTTTCCAGTGGTCATGTATGGATGTGAGAGTTGGACTATAAAGAAAGCTGAGTGCCAAAGAATAGATGCTTTTGAACTGTGGTGTTGGAGAAGATTGTTGAGAGTCCCTTGGACTGCAAGGAGATCCAACCAGTCAATCCTAAAGGAAATCAGTCCTGAATATTCATTGGAAGGACTGATGCTGAAGCTGAAACTCCAGTACTTTGGCCACCTGATGCCAAGAACTGATTCATTTGAAAAGACCCTGATGCTGGGAAAGATTGAAGGCAGGAGGAGAAGGGGATGACAGAGGATGAGATGGTTGAATGGCATCACCGACTCTATGGACATGAGTTTGAGTAAGCTCCAGGAGCTGGTGATTGACAGGGAAGCCTGCTGTGCTGCAGTCCATGGGGTCAAAAAGAGTTGGACACAACTGAGAGACTGAACTGAACTGATAATCAGACTTAAGTTGCTAACTAGCTCTGGAAATAGAATGATTAGCAATTGTCTGCATTATCATAGAACTTACAATGAAGTAAAGAAAACTAAGTAAGATAGATATGGAAATACATAGCTGAGGCCCTAACACCTTATCTTTTGGGACAGAGAGATGTGTTAAGAGAAGGAAAGTAGGACAGAAAAACTTCACAGAAGATACAGTTCACCTGAGAAGTAAAGTGAATGGAAGTCCCCAGGTTAAAAGGAACCTAAGAGCATTATAGGCTGAGGAAACAGCAATGCAAACCTGAGGGTCATGATATCTCACCACGGGAAAACAAAACTGCATTTCAAATAAACGACTCTGTTGTTTACCTGGATGTATTAATTGTATATATGCTGTGCTTAGTCCTTCTGTATTCTTGGCTAAACAGGTAAATGGATGCAGGAAGAATTTGCTTTCCACTTTCGAAATATTAAGCCGTGCGAGGACTGTACTCCTTCTTCTGTTTAAAGGATTCTCCACTCTGTTCAAAAGAGTAAGTAAAATTGTATAGATGGCATCAGTTATAGAAACAATACATATACCTGTTTTATCTCTTTGTCGCATAAACTGCAGCAGTAAGAATCACCAGCCTAAAGCACAGGTGTAAGAATAAGACTGTAAGCAGCACATTGATCTGATATTTGATAGCTCTGGGACCACTTACTAGCAGAAAGAAATCAAATTAAAATTACCAACTTCCAAAAAGAAAAATGGGAATGCAGGCATTCTGGGCTACATGGGGCACAGAGAATATATGAAACAAGAGTAGATCGAGACAGATGAGCAAGGTTCCTAGGTGATGCTAAGGGTTGGGAGTTTCTCCCTGGAGAAGTAATAGGGAGCCATCAGAGACTTGAGCAGGGGCGTGCTTTAATTCTTGGTTGCATTTCACGAGTCTTTTGTAAACTACTTTGAAATGACATGAAGGGAAATTCAGGATGATTGCATCATTGGAATGTTGCAATTTTTAACTGAATTTAAGAGAAAGCCTTCCAAGTGGTCTGGAATTGGTACCACAATAACATGCAGTCCACCTGTATTGTGCAAGATCTTATGAATCCTACTTAGCTTAGCAAAACTCAAAGGTCAATCAAAGACCCACTTGGAGAAGAAAATGGCAAACCACTCCAGTATTCTTGCCTGGAAAATCCCAAGAACAGAGGAGCCTGGTGGGGTGCAGTCCACAGGGTCACAACAACTAAGCACAATGACCACTAATCCTTGGTACCAACTCTTGCTTTGTTATTTAGCCAACTCTTTACGATCCCATGGACTGTAGCCCCCCAGGCTCCCCCGTCTTCCCAGGCAAGAACACTGGAGTGAGTTGCTACTTCCTCCTCCAGGATATCTTCTCAAGCCAAGGATTGAACCTGCATCTTCTGCACTGTAGGCGGATTCTTTATAAGTAAGCCACCAGAGAAGCCAACCCTTGCTACCCTTGGAATTTAGTACCACAGTCTGTCTAGGGCATGACTGAGTCTCGGCATACTTACATTATAAAGTCTTCCTCTAGCACAGGAGTATGTGTACTAATCATTGACCCGTTCCACTTCCAGTAGACGTAGTTACTTATCCGGCCAGTAACATTGCAGATCAGTTGAAGCCAGGATCCTGCAAAGCAATGTATTTTTAAATCGTAACATTAATGGAGTCTGGTCTATCTAGATTAACAAATGACTGTTGAATAAAAATTTTAAAGTATAAGAAAGGAAAAAGAAACTGCCCTTACATCTACCACTGAGAGATGACCACGATTAGTAACTTCATGTATCTTATTCCTTACCTTTCTGTGCACTATGCAGCTTTTAAAATGGGGCATTATCATCTACTCTGATTATTGAGAATTTCAGCTCACATGATCAGCCTTCCAAAACAGGCTATTTCATAGCGGTTTAGTATTCCATCATACAGACACATTATGACAAGCTCCTTTCCTATTGCAAGACATAATTTCCTAATTTTTAATTATGATTGATATACCAGTGAACATGCCTGTTCATCAACATTGTACATATTATGAAATATTATCCTCCATTTTTTGAGGTTTATAAGTCACAGATTGGGGGGATTTTTTTGTTTGGATGGCTTTTTTCTCCCTTATAAATCCAATATATTTTTTAAAGACTTTGCTAAGATACTTTATAGACAGCTCTGTTGCAATAGGATCTCTTTTCCTGTTATGTTTACTTGCTGGTTTTTGCTAAACAAGTCTAATACTATAGTATATTAATTTTATATCTGGCCAGTTAATACAATAATTATTCTAACTTTCCCCAGTAATTCTCTTGAAATTTATAGATATGTAATTATACAAGCAGAAAACAAGAAAGTTCTTTTCTCCCCTACAGTCAGCAAGCCTTGGATCTTTTATCTTTGCATTAGTGGGCACTTCTGTAACAAGTTAAGTAACTGTTAACTGTTATAGTAACTGTTACAAGTAACAGTTAACTGTTCATATGGGCATCTTAGTCTCACTCTTGACTTCAGTGAGGTTGAGACCTGTATAAGGCTTAACACTATAGTGTTTCACAATTAAAAATGCTGGTGATGACTGGTTTGAATTCATGTTCTTTATCAAGTGCGGAGGGCTTCCTAGGTGGCTCAGTGGTAAAGGAGCTGCCTGCCAAGTAGGAGACACGGGTTTGATCCCTGGGTCAGGAAGATCCTCTGGAGAAGGAAATGGCAACTCACTCAAGTATTCTTGACTGGGAAATCCCATGGACATGGGGTCCAAAGGAGTTGGACACGACTGAGCAACTAAATGACATCATCATCAAGTGCAGAAAATGTCCCTCAGTTCCTAATTTTCTAAGTCATTTTATTGGTAATTAATGTGAAATTTTATGAAATAAAAGCTTGACTATAGCATAACCTTATGCTATGGTGAACAGGCCTCTGATCAATGTGATGTATTAAAATAATTATTTCAAATGTAGGAGGGAGGAGAAAGGGACGACAGAGGATGAGATGGTTGGATGGCATCACCAATTCGATGGACATGAGTTTGAGCAAACTCCAGGAGTCGGTGATGATCAGGGAAGTCTGGCGTGCTGCAGTCCATGGGGTTGCAAAGAGTTGGACATGACTGAAAGACTGAACTGAATGTAGTTATTATTTTTAGATCTGTAGATCAAATCTAGGCTTTAGAGAGAGCTCTTAAACACACATTCCCAGAGCATGCCTTCTCAACAGGGAAAAATATGCTTCTTAGCGAGCAGAGCAAAAAACTTATCTATTGCAATGGTCTGCAGTCCTCTAAAGTGCCAGAGTACATATCTGGGCATTAAATATCTGAGAAAGTAAAGAGGATTGGGAAAAAATGTCCTGTTAGGTGCTACAGGGGAAGAAAAAGGGGGGAAATAAAAGGTTGAAAACACTGCTCTGAAGTCTACTGGCCAATATTTAAAGTCTTCATATCTTTGTTTACATCTACGAATATCTGTATATTACCTTCCAACATGAAGAACAACTTGGCCAAGTACAGAATTCAGAGGTCATACATTTTAGCTTTTAATCTCTGTACAATTGTTCTTTGTCTTCATGCAGTTACCATTATAGAAGAGAATTCTATATGCCAGCCTGAATTTTGATTCTCTGATACAAAAGAAAAGTCTGTTTTTATGTTGGGACCAGTGGTTTCCAACAACGTTCAGTGTTGGCAAAAACGTTCTATAGTTGTGCTGTCTAATATGTAGTCACCAGTCACATCTAAGCCAGTCAGCCCTTGACTGAGGGACTAATATTTAATTAAACTAAATTTACTTAATTTAAATTTAGTGTGGCTATGTGCATAACCACACATGCCTAGTTGCTACTGTATTGCACAGCTTAGATGTGAATGCCTATAGTATTACGTCTTTATTCTTGAAATAAAACATTATTACTAACTTGGAAAAATAATTCTCTAGAGTAATTTATTTTCTGGGTCTTACTCTTCTACCTAAAAGCTTAACTCTCTCAGGAAAAGAAATCCATCCTGTACCAAATATATTCCATTTCTTATTCCTATGCCTATTGAACTTGGTCTGTTTTTTAAGATTTTTTTTTTCTTTTGATATAGAGCATTTTTAAAGTCTTTATTGAATTTGTTATAATATTGCTTCTGCATTATGTTCTGGTTCTTTGGCCATGAGGCAGGTGAGATCTTAGCTCCCCGCCTAGGGATCGAACCCACACCCCTTGTGTCGTAAGGGGAAGTCTTAATTACTGCACCACCAGGAAGTCCCTGAACTTGTTTTTCGGCTGATGTCTTCATGAACAGTAACTGTCCATAGAAGAGTAACGCTGAGTCAATGAGACGTGGCTAGATGTTTGCCATAAGAGGCAAGAAATCCAAAGAAACAAGACACAACCTGTGCCACTTTCTAACTTTAGATACATGCAGGAACCAGCTTGGCTTGTATGCAGTAAAGGTACAGTTTATCTTACTCTCTAGTTCAAAAAAATACTGATTTCAGCATATCCTAATTGTAGCCCACTTACCCAAAACCACTTCCATCGTCTCATTAGCTGGACTCACAATCTCAGGTTTTGTGTTCCTGGATTTCTCTGAAAGAAAAACACCCACAAGGTCTCTTGTAGATTCGAATCTCCAATGATGACAACACTTGGCAAAATATACCAAATACTAATATATACAACACAGCATCTGCCTCTAGGGGCCAGAGTATACATGGCAGGAGACAGAAGGCCAGGATTTTTGTGAAGGCAGGAGGCTGACTCAGAGGCCACAGTAAAACCATAACACCTCGGCCCTTCTGAACCCATAGAGTTTGGTGCTACAAAAAAAAAAAAAAAAGACCACAAATATCACCAGGCCCTGGGTCTTCGGACAAGTGCATCTCGTCATGCACATCAGGAAAAACAAAGTGGCTTCCCTGGATGGAGCTTTACTAACCAGAAAGTCACCTAGTGCTAGATTTGAGTCTATTTAGTAATTTTCACAATAACCCAAGAGTGAAAGCCACAGTTATCAAAGAATGCCACACATTTTGGCATACTTTATTAAAGTAGGCAGAAAAATACTAAGAGTCTCCAGAAAATAATCTGTCTTTTATTTTCAAGAAAATAGGCTTCAAGAGTTGATCTGGGACCAAATCTGAGAAACTCCAAATTTGAATGCCTAGTGTTCATTCTGCCACTTAAAAAAATTGTTAGCTCCATCAGTGCAGGATATTGTCTCTCTTGTTCCCTAATGTATACCTAGAAAGTGCCTGGAAGATAGGAAATGCCCAATAAATATTTATAAATCCACCTTTAGAAGAGGAACAAAATACAACCCCACCCCTGATTATATTATTTCTACATAAGGGATCAGAAAAGGTGTCAGAAAGTAGTTAAAACCCATTTGAATTCTTAAAATTCTGTAGCACCCTGTTTTCCCTCAAATCTAGTCTGCTGGTCTGGCTGCAGTACCCCAAGAAAAACAAACTGGAGACACACAACGCCCAGCGGAGTGCTGCTAAGGATGGCTGTGACTCAGGACCCCTGAAATTTAGGAGTCACTGATGCTTGTAGGATGTAGGCAAGGAATCGATTTTGCGACAACACAATTAAGCTTTGGAAAAAATAATAAAGAATTGTAGAATTGAGAAAACATGGCTATCTGAAAAGGGATCATCTGGGTTTACCTGGGATAGCTCCTATTTAGGCCTGTTGTCCTAGAATAATTACTAATAGAAACTGCTTTAACTTTTCAAAGTCCTGGTTAGAGTAACTTTACTCTTCTTTTTTTTTTTGTAAACAGCTTGATAAATTTAACTTTTTACTTCATGTTAGAGTAAAGCCAATTAACCATGTTGTGATGGTTTCAGGCAGACAGCAAAGGGACGCAGCCGTGCATACACATGGATCCACTCTCCCCCAAACTCCCCTCCCATCCAGGCTGCCACGTGACATTAAGCAGCGTTCCCTGTGCTATGCAGTAGGTTCTTGCTGGTTATCCATTTAAAACATAGCAGTGTGTACATGTCCTTCCCAAACTTCCTAACTAGCCCTCCCCTCTTCCCATCCTCTCCCCCGTGGTAAACATAAATTCATGGGAATAACTCTCTTCATACATTACTGAAAGCTTAGGAAATCCCAGTATTAAGAGAAAGGTTGAGCATTCTGCCCATCCCCGGGTAACTTATAAGGGTGAATTTGTTCTATTTTGTTTTAAAATGGTTTTTAATATGAAATATGGTGAATAGCCGCCTCAGGATAACTAACAAGAAAAATTATCATGCACCTATTCATTTCTCAGCTGCCGGGCACCTGGCACATGACTACAAGTTGAGCACGCTTGATCAACAACACAGTTCACAGCAACCTTGGAAGCTTGAATCTGCTTACAGAGAAGGAAACGGGCTTAGAGAAGTTATGCAACTGCATTAACAAAGATTTGGCAAGAGTGGAGCGTATTCCATGGATAAAGAAGCTGTGGTACATGTATTCAATGGAATATTACACACCATTAAAAAGAATGAAATAATGCCATTTTCAGCAACAGGGATGTACCTAGAGATTGTCATACTGAGTGAAGTCAGTCAGACGGAAAAGGAGAAATATCATATGACATCCCCCCATCAAGCTAAAAGAAATGATACAGAGGAATTTACAAAACAGAAAGAGACTCACAGACTTACAAAGTGAACTTATGGTCACCAAGGGGAAGGATGCGGGGGACGGATAGTTAGGGATGGATATGTCCATCCCTAAGTATGCACACACTGCTGTATTTAAAATGGACAACCAACAATATATATAAAATATATATTTGCTGTCATCACTGTGGTCTTCCCTTACTGACCCTAGCAGAGTACTCACCATACTGTGGATTGACTGATTTATAACTATGACTAGCCATTTACTGATTTTAGAGTGGCTTATGCAGATTGAGGAAATCAAAGATGCCCCGTGGTGACTTAGAATCAACTTATGGTTACCAGGGCAGAAGGGTGCAGGGAAGGGATAGTTAAGGGGTTTGGGAGGGACATGTACGCACCGCTATATTTAGAGGGGATAACTGACAGGACCTACTGTAGGGCA
Organism: Cervus canadensis; assembly: GCF_019320065.1. Taxonomy (NCBI): domain Eukaryota; kingdom Metazoa; phylum Chordata; class Mammalia; order Artiodactyla; family Cervidae; genus Cervus; species Cervus canadensis. Next base: position 6,782,206 of record NC_057390.1, on the reverse strand, counting down.
CAGGGGACTCTGCTCAGTGTTATGCGGCAGCCTGGATGGGGGTCTGGGGGAGGATGAGTCCATGAACATGTATGGCTTAGCCCATTTGCTGTGTACCTGAGACTGTCACAACACTGTTAATTAGCTGTGCTCCAACACAAAATAAGAAGGTTTTTTTTTGAAAAAGTGTAACTTATTTCAAGGTCCATCATTCCAACAACTGCTAGACCCCCAGACTCCCCAGGGGAGGGGTCTCAGAACTGTCCTTTCCCCAATACCAGCCAGAGGAGTCCCTGAAGCCTCTAGAGAACCATCTCTAGCCACGCCCAAAAACAAGACTTCTAGTTTAGCTGGAAAACTCAGCTCATGCCATCTGTTGAATCAGCGCTGCATCTGAAGCCGGAATGAAAACACTTACAGAGCACATTGCAACAAAAGCTAAAGCCAGGTGTCCTCCAGCAAGTCATCAAGCTTCCCTTGGACTTAGTCCCTCTGTAGACAGTGAAGGTGATGTTACTCACGGTCTCTGGACCTTCCCGGATTTAAACTCCGGACTCCGGCCATGACTCACCCAGAGTAATCAGCTTTATTGCCCGGGTGACACGATACTGCTTTCCCAAGTGTGTGTACAATGCACGACACGTGTAGTGCCCACTGTGTGCTGTGTTCACACTTGTGATGATCAGTTTATTCGTTACTCCAGCAAAGTTTACGTTGTCAAGAAGTAGAGGTTTGCAATCCTAGACAGGGGGAAAGGAAGCATTGAGAACCAATTATTCATATTTATATTCATGTAAGGGCAACCCACCCCAATATCCTTGCCTGAGAAACACTATGGACAGAGGAGCCTGGTGGGCTACAGTCCATGGGGTCACAAAGAGTTAGACACGACTAACCGACCAGAACACACATTCATGTATATGTAAATAGAAAGGTGCTTGCACAGAAGTTTTAATTTTGCCTTTTTTTTGGCAAAGTCATAATTATATTCCCAGGATATTACATTTTTATGCCTATGAGTCTTGCACTTTGAAGACAACTGGAGACCAATCTATTTTGTAGGAAAAAAATGTTTGAGGACAGAATGCTAACTACAGTTTCTTAGTAATGATATACTTTCATTCTGCACTGATATTTTGTATCTTTAAACCTCTAAAAAATGATTATCCATGTAAGCTCCAACAAGCCAGGTAGATCAAAGATACCAGAATATGATGTATTCCATGCAGTGCTAGCTGATCACTTTTCAGTTACAAAAACCACTACAGTTGTCTAAGGACCACTTAATATTTATAATAAAACATGAAATAATATACTTTATAACAAATAGTCACTTTAAAAAACCCTAAATTTATAATCATCCTTTAAACATCTTATATGCCCACTATACTTTTCTCAGCTGTACCCTAATAAACAAAAATGACAGAAAGTAAATTTTTAGTTAAGCTGCAAATTAAATGCATACAATCACAAAACTTTAAAAATGTTCTATTAAGTTTCACCACTCAAAAGCAAATAATCAGCCAAATGAAAAAGTACTTTGCGGATTCATCCTATTGTCTATGAGAGCAAACTGTTTTATTTGCTAGAGAAGTAAAAGGCCATATGTAATACAAAATTACCTTATACCACTGTACTTGGGGTAACTCATTGTTTTCATCTTTTAAAAAGTCCAAGTAAGGACATACAAGTTGTCCATCTCCCGCAGTCAGTAGTCTCTGGGTAAACACAGTTCTTTCATTGTAACACATGTTAGGTTCATGCTGCACAAACTCTGCAACTATTTTAATTTTGAGGCAGTAAGTTGAATTTCTAAAATAAATCAAAATCGGTTCATTAAAAATATATATTTTTTTCTGTCCTGAAGTATTGCAGGTACAGACACCACACGTTTGTAACGTGTTTATCGCTTGCTTACCTCACTGAGCAATAGTAAGCTCCCGAATCCCCCACTTCAGCAGGAACAAACCAGAGCTTGTCTTCGTGCTGATGAATCCTAGATGCTCTTTCTGTAGACACAGGTGTCATGCTGTCATTTTTATACCAAGTTATAGGCTCTCTGCGCACACTTGTGATAAGAGGACACGAACGAACATCAATTTCATGTGCGGATGAAACTAATGTAATTTTCTCTTCGTGTTCCTCACATTTATCTTAAAAAAGGAGAAAGGGAAAGTCATTTCTATACGAAATTCGTCAACGTTTCTTCATGGAATATCTAAATAAAAACACCAGCTACTAGATTTATTAATTTGTGTTATACAGGAGAGTGTTAAGAACCTGATGGTTAAGAGAATTATCTTGGAAGTCTGAAAGATTTCTAGTCACTTACTACCTGTGTTCTTGAGCAAGTTATTTAACCTCTCTCATCCCCTCTGTATAGCTGTTTCAGGAAAAAGATGGAATAACTGTAATTTGCCCTCCCACCTGAACAGCTAAAAAAAATGGACAAAGTATATGAAACAACCATGTTCAAGACATTGAATGTCAGGGAACAAAGGACCAAAATACCAGAAAGTCAGGACACAAAAGGAGGGGAACCCTAGAGTCTTCCCAAATTACTGTGTAGAGGGAGATTCTAAACCATGGCACTGCAGGGAGGAGAGCAGGCAAAACCCAGTGTTCTTTCTTGAGATGGAGCTGGGAATCCAGGCAAACCAAGAGACCAGAGGGCAGGATACCAAAGAGATTACAGCTGCACCCAGAGAATGAGTGAGTTCTGGAGGACTACAGAATTGAGCATTCCTCCATTCATGTCATATGAATCCCTGAAGGACAGGAGAGGGCCTGTCTTCCTGGAATAGGAAAAGTCTTTGAAGAAATACAAGTTGAAAAATTTCAGGATTTTATGAAAATGACATACCCACAGACCCCAAAGTCACAATGATCCCCAAGCCAAAGAAACATGAAGAAAACCACACCAAGTAAGACAAAAATGATGCAGCCTTCTTACCAGAAACAATACAAGCCAGAAGAGAGAAGAATAAAGATAAGTACTAAATGGGAAAAAAAAAAACCATCTACCTAGAATTCTACATCCAGGGAAAGTACCTTTCAGAAATAGAGGCAACACCGTAAAACTCAAGTCAGACAATTGATAATACCTAGTTAATAATATTCATCCCTATTCCATCATCACAGAAAACACATAATATCAGCATGCTCCATTTTCAGTGACGCAAAACTGGATCATCTGGCTACATTTTATCCTCCAGGTCTTCCAACTATAGTGTCTCTTTTCATTTAATAAGCAATTTGGAAGGTGGTACTTTGAGATTATGTGCATAGTCTATAAATAGTTTTCACTCAATTATTTTTGTATTCACTGATTATCTTGCTTGAATAAATTATAGAGGCAGAAATAGAGGCAAAATAAAGAAATAGAGGCAAAGTACTTTTTCATACTTTTAAAATATTACTTTTTTATATTTATTTTCATATATATATAAACTATTACCAGCACACTTGTACTACCAAAAATATAAGGAGGTCCTTTAGAAAGAAAGAAAAATAGTATCAGATGAAAACAAAAATGAATCTACATAAAGCAATAAATAGCCCCAGAAATGTTTACTACATGGGTAATCATAAAGAGTTTTTCATTTTATTTAAATCTCTTTAAAGATAACTAAAGATCACTTCATGGCAAATAGACGGGGAAACAATGGAAACAGTGATTGACTTTATTTTTGCAGCCATGAGATTAAAAGATGCTTGCTCCTTGGAAGAAAAGCTATGACAAACTTAGACAGCATATTAAAAAGCAGAGACATTATACCAACAAAAGTCAATATAGTCAAAGCTATGGTTTTTCTGGTAGTCACGTATGGGTATGAGAGATGGACCATAAAGAAAGTTGAGCACTGAAAAACTGATGCTTTTGAACTATGCTGTTAGAGAAGACCCTTGAGAGTCCCTGGGACTGCAAGATCAAACTTGTCAATCCAAAAGGAAATCAGTCCTGAATATTCATTGGAAGGACTGATGCTGAAACTGAAGCTCCAATACTTTGGCCACCTGATACAAGGAACTGACTCATTGGAAAAGACTCTGATGCTGGGAAAGATTGAAGGCAGGAGGAGAAGGGGATGATAGAGGGTGAGATGGTTGGATGGCATCACCGACTCGATGGACATGAGTTTGAGCAAGCTCCAGGAGCTGGTGATGGACAGGGAGGCCTGGGATGCTGCAGTCAGTCCATGGGGTTGCAAAGAGTCAGACACTACTGAGCAACTGAACTGAACTGAAAGATAATTAAATGTTTAAAGCAAAAACCATGATTGTGAGATGTATAACATCTGAAAGAGGAACGTGCATGGAAACAGTGGGGCAAAGTTCGAGAAGGGAGAAGTGGATGTGTTCTAGGTTTTTATACTACTTGTGAACTGGTACAATCACTTGAAGGTATATAGTGATGTTAAAGATGGATACCATAAGCACTAGGACAGCTATTTTTTTTAAGTTATTATAAGCCCACACAGAAGATAAAATAAATCATGAAAATTCTCAATTTATCAAAAGGCAGCAAAAAAAAAAGAGAAAAAAGATAACAAAGAATTAATAGTACAAGGAGAAAATAAAATCACAAACTCCTAAAATAAAATCCAAATATACTAATAATCATATTACATTTTTTTCATGGTCTAAGTAACCCAATTGAAAGGCAGAGATAGATTTGATTTAAAAAACGGATTCTACTGTATGCTAACATACACACAAACCCACACATATACACACTTTAAGTGTTAAAAACACCTTAAAAGTAAAAGTGAGAGGGGAACTATTATGTTAATTAAAAGAAGATTTGAATGGTTACTACATTATTGTCAGAGTAGATTTTACACTAAAGCATATTTCCAGGGGTAAAAAGTCATTTAATTATGACAAAGGAGTCATTTGTCAAGAGGTATATGGTAATCTCAGACATTTATTCACCTACTGACAGTGTTTCAAAATACATAAAGCAAAGACTGATAGAACTGCAAAAAGAAATAGAGAAATCTACAATTAGAATCAAGAGATTTCAGCACTACTCACAGTAACTGACAGAACGGGTAGAACAATTAGTCAGAAGATCAGCAATGATGTAGAAGATTTGAACCATGCTATCAGCCAATTTGGCATAATTAGTATTTACAGAAAATCTTACCCAACAACCAAATACACATTCTTTTTAATTGCACACAAGACAACTTATCAAGATAAACCATATTCTTGTTCAAACCCAACAGTTAACAAACTTAAAAGGGTTCAAAGTATGTTCTCTGGTGACAGCTGAATTAAATTAGAATTCAATAACAGAAAAATATCTAGGAATTCACTGATGTGTTTAAAAACTTAAAAAAAAAAATCTAAATAACCCATGCATCAAGGAAGAAATAAGAGGAAATTAGAAAATATTTTGATCTGAATGATAAAATACAACATATCAACACTTGTGTCATGCAAAGGAAAAAATACCTAGGAAGTCAATAGCATTAAATACCTCTGTAAGAAAACAGATCTCAAATTAATAACTTCAGTTTCCACTTAATAAATCAGGAAAAATTAAAGCCTAAGTAAGCATAAGACAGTAAATGATATGGCTCCAAGAGAAAAATCAATGAAATAGAAAACAAAAACAAACGAGAAAAATCAAAGATATCAAAAGCTAGTTCTTTCAGACTATTGTAAATCAACTATATTTCAATAAAAAAAAAATTTTTTTTTTTAAGGAAAAAACCCAGCAACAAGAACAACAAAAGTTCAAGCTTAGATGGTTTCACTGGTATATTCATAGAACGAAAACACCAATTTTACACAAACTCTTTCAGAAAATTGAAGAGTCAGAAACACTTCCCAATTCACTCTGTGAAATAAGTATTATTCTAATTCCCAAACCAAAGACATTACAGGAAAACCATAAACTAGTCTTCATCATAGAATATGATGCAAAATTTTTTTAGACATCTTAGCAAATCAAATCCTACAGTATATTAAAAACCGACAGTACATTGTGAGGTACATAACATGCTAGGAATGCAAAGTTGGGTTCTTATCCAAGAAAAAAGCAACAAAACTAGAAATAGGTGGGAACTTCCTAAACCTAATAGAGGACAGCTATAAAAAACTTATAGCTATCATATATAAGATGAGCAAGAAGGTAAGAATGTCCACTCTAACCACTTTTATTCAACATTGTGTTGGAAGACCTAATTAGTGTATTAGGGCAAGAAAAAGAAATGGCATTAAGATTGAAGGAGAAAATAAAATGTCTATTTGCACATGACGTGATTATCTATGTAGAATATACTATGAAATCTTTAATATGCAAAGAAATCTACAAAAGATCTAGAGGGGTTCCTCACTTGTAGGATATAATATGAATATGCAAACAGGAATGAGTGTATATTATCAAAAACAATTAGAAACTGAATTTTTGAAAATACCTTTTATAACAGCCTCAATAGATATGAGTGATTAAGGATAAATCTGACAAAAGATGCATCAGACCAATCCAATGAAAATTACAAAATAAATTTATAAAGATTAAATTTATTTAAATAAATGTTAAGAGATCAAAGACAATGAAGATGTCTGTACTTCATTCTTTGATCAGAAGACTCAATACTGCTAAGTAGTCCAATCTCTCTAAACCAATTTATACTCATTTCAATATTATCTGGGATTGTGATGGTTTCACGGGTGGATATGTATGCCAACACATCAAATTGTATACCTTAAACGTGTGGTTTATTGTGAGTCTATTATAACCTCCTTTAAAGCTGCTTAAAAACAGTATTGAAACAAAAGTGACTAAGGCGCTCAGCATGATACCTGCATTGAGCCAGGACTGCTAAGTATTTCACTCCTAGGAATAGCAGTAGCAACAACAATTAACAGTGATAAAAGAGTAATCCTGAAGAACTCAGTTCAACACACTCTCCTATTTATCTGGGGTTTGCCCCACGGCTCCACCAAAACTGTTCTGACCAAGGTCACCTATGGCTTTTAAGCTGCTAAATCAATGGCTTTCAGATATCCACTTACTTAACACATCTGCACTGCTGCTGTTGCTCAGTCACCCAGTCGTGTCTGACTCTTTGCACCCCCATGGACCGCAGCACGCCAGGCCTCTCTGTCCTTCACTACCTCCCAGAGTTTGCTCAGATTCATGTCCATTGAGTCAGTGATGCCATCCATCGCACTGGACACGTGCTATCCTCATCCTTAACAGGTTCTTCACTTGGCTTCCAGGAAGCCTCCTACATTTGGTTCTCCTCCTACACTTCGGGCCAGTCCGTCACTGGCTCTTGGATAAGTGGGAGCCTGACCACCCATTCTTGGAGAGCTGTGGGGTTCACTCCTTGACGCTCTGTTCTTTTCTAACTACCCTCACTCCCCATCGAGTCTCAGAGTTCTAATACCACCTGCTTGCCAAGGTCTTCAACTTTATCCCTCCAATCTCTAGCTCCAGACTGCTTAATCAAATCACTATATAGACATCTAATGGACAGCTATTGTGGTGCTGGAGAAGACTCTTGAGAGTCCCTTGGATAGCAAGGAGATAAAACACAGTCCTAAAGGAAACCCACCCTGAATATTCATTGGAAGGACTGATGCTGAAGCTGAAGATCAATACTTCAGCCTCATGATGTGAAGAGCCGACTCATGGGAAAAGCCCCTGATGCTGGGAAAGATTGAGGACAAGGGGAGAAGAGGGTGGCAGAGAATGAAATGGTTAGATAGCATCACCGACTCGATGGACATAAGTTTGAGCAAATTTTGGGAGATGATGAAGGAACAGGGAAGCCTAGCGTGCTGCAGTCCATGGGGTCACAAAGAGTCGGACACAACTTAGCAACTGAACAAGAACAACAACCTTAACATGTCCAGTCTGCCCACGCGACCCTCCCCCCTCTCATCAACTCCAGTCTGCCCACGCGACCCTCCCCCCTCTCATCAACTCCAGTCTGCCCACGCGACCCTCCCCCCTCTCATCAACTCCAGTCTGCCCACGCGACCCTCGCCCCTCTCATCAACTCCAGTCTGCCCACGCGACCCTCCCCCCTCTCATCAACTCCAGTCTGCCCACGCGACCCTCCCCCCTCTCATCAACTCCAGTCTGCCCACGCGACCCTCCCCCCTCTCATCAACTCCAGTCTGCCCACGCGACCCTCGCCCCTCTCATCAACTCCAGTCTGCCCACGCGACCGCCCTCTCGACTCCAGTCTGCCACGCGACCCTCCCCCTCCATCAACTCCAGTCTGCCCACGCGACCCTCCCCCCTCTCATCACCTCCAGTCTGCCCACGCGACCCTCCCCCCTCTCATCAACTCCAGTCTGCCCACGCGACCCTCCCCCCTCTCATCAACTCCAGTCTGCCCACGCGACCCTCCCCCCTCTCATCAACTCCAGTCTGCCCACGCGACCCTCCCCCCTCTCATCAACTCCAGTCTGCCCACGTGACCCTCCCCCCTCTCATCAACAGCAACTCCACTTTGCATGTGCTCAGGCTAAAACCCTCTGTCCCTCACACCCACATCCACTCTGTCTGAAAATCCTCTTGGCTCTGTCTTCAAAGTATATCCAGACTCTGACAACTCAATTCTCCTTGTCACCCTTGAATAGCTTACCTTCATAGCTTGCCTGAACCACTGTAACCACCTCCTAACTGGCCTATTTCTTCCTTTGCCTCCCAATGGCCTGTTCACAGTATAAGAACCAGGATGAGCCTGTAAAATATAGAAATTTCCTGGCAGTCCAGTGGTTAGGGCTCCACACTTTCACTGTGGAGGGCCTAGGTTCGATCCTTGGTTGGGGAACTAAGTTCCCACAAGCGACAGAGTGCAACCAAAAAAAAAATCACCTCTCTAGGTTTAAACAGGAAACCTACACAGTGTTCCCATTTCAGAGTACAAGCCAAGATCCTTAGAAAGGTCACTAAATTCTCTACATGGCCAACCCTCCCCCAGCCCCCATCACTCAAATCAGACCCCTCACCTTTCACTCTGTTCCAGCCACAGCAGATTTCAGTTCCTGGAGCATGCCAGTACTCCTGGCCTCAGGACCTTGGCACAGGCTGCCTAGAATATTTCTCCACCCCAACCTGGTCTATATAGCTCCCTCCACCACCTCCTTCAGGGTCAAGTCAACTTCTTGATGAGATCTTTTCTGGCCACACTATCAAAAAAAAATGTAACCTTCTGCCCACCCCAACCCCAAAACTTTATACCTTCCTTTTCCTGCTTTTTTTTCTCTCTACACTTACCAACATATAACATAATATATATTTACTTATCTAAGGTATTGTCTCTGTCCATTACTGGAATGTAAACCCCATGCAGACAGACATTTCTGTCTGGATCACTCATGGTTGTAGCCCCAGTAGCAGTGCCTGGCACATAGTAGGGCTAAATGCATTTGCAGTAAGAGAGGGAGAGGGGAAGAGTGAAGACGAATAAATGGAGACAATAAAGAACTGTCAGCTATGGGTTCACAAAGACTGCATTTTACACTTCTCCCAAATGAAAACCAGGAGCCCCCGGATTACACTCTTTAAGCAGCAACAAAGTGGGGAGAGACCTGGACTAGACATTTGTGGCATGGATTACAGCTCTTGCTCTGAAATAGCCTCATGACCGTGGGCTCCTAACCTCCCTGGGCTTCAGCTTCCCAATGGACAAATGAGAGAATGAAAAGTAAAGATGTTGAAAGGGCATCCAGCGATACAGTTCTGTGACCTGGAAATCCACAGACACAGGTAAGAAAAAGGATGCTGTTAAGGAAGGTACCACAGGTATTCTACGTAACAGATTTTCTTAGCGGACAGGAACACAAGGAAATGCTTTACTCACCGGCCTCCAGAGAAGGAATCAGTAAAGTGATGACACAAAGAAGCCTGAGTAATACTTTCATATTCTCCTGGAAAAACAAACAAACAAAAATTTTAAAGTAACTATTCCCCCCAAATCTCTAAAGCTACATACATTGACTCCCCACCTGGCTTCACCCTCACCCCCAAGTCACACTGATGGGCTAGTCTCCCTACATCGTTTATGTGATCATGCTTTGTGATGCAAGATGGGCAAAAGGAGGATGAAGACTTTTAACAGAATTGGGGACAAGCTCACACCATTTAAGATGAACAAAACTTCCATCATCTGTGCCGTCATTCATTTGCATTTAAATTTCCCCAAAATCCAACCTATGCTACACCCCAAGTAGACTACTCACTAGACCATAAAGCATCTTGCCTCTACTTATATGGATCTATTCCCCACCTAGAACATAGCCACTGTCAGGACCCATGTGCAAAGCCCCAAACTTCCATATCCTGCTAAAGGTCACACCTTCCCTTTATAATGTATGACATTAAACCCTTTGGATGAAATAGCACAGCTGCATAGAAATGAACCAGAAAGACCAAAAGAAATAATAACAATATATTACAATCGGGTTGGTTCTTTTGTTGTTGTTGTTGTTTTTTCATTTATTTTTATTAGTTGGAGGCTAATGACTTTACAATATTGTAGTGGGTTTTGTCATACATTGACATGAATCAGCCATGAATTTACAAGTATTCCCCATCCCGATCCCCCCTCCCACCTCCCTCTCCACCCAATTCCTCTGGGTCTTCCCAGTGCACCAGCCCTGAGCACTTGTTTCATGCATCCAACCTGGGCTGGTGATCTGTTTCACCCTGATAGTATACTTGTTTCGATGCTGTTCTCTCGAAACATCCCACCCTCACCTCCCACAGAGTCCAAAAGTCTGTTCTGTACATCTGTGTCTCTTTTTCTGTTTTGCATGTAGGGTTATCGTTACCATCTTTTTAAATTCCATATATATGCATTAGTATACTGTATTGGTCTTTATCTTTCTGGCTTACTTCACTCTGTATAATGGGCTCCAGTTTCATCCATCTCATTAGAACTGATTCAAATGAATTCTTTTTAATGGCTGAGTAATATTCCATGGTGTATATGTACCACAGCTTCCTTATCCATTCATTCGTCTGCTGATGGGCATTTAGGTTGCTTCCATGTCCTGGCTATTATAAACAATGCTGCGATGAACATTGGGGTACACGTGTCTCTTTCAGCTCTGGTCTCCTCAGTGTGTATGCCCAGAAGTGGGATTGCTGGGTCATATGGCAGTTCTATTTCCAGTTTTTTAAGAAATCTCCACACTGTTTTCCATAGCGGCTGTACTAGTTTGCATTCCCACCAACAGTGTAAGAGGGTTCCCTTTTCTCCACACCCTCTCCAGCATTTATTGCTTGTAGACTTTTGGATAGCAGCCATTCTGACTGGCGTGTAATGGTACCTCATTGTGGTTTTGATTTGCATTTCTCTGATAATGAGTGATGTTGAGCATCTTTTCATGTGTTTGTTAGCCATCTGTATGTCTTCTTTGGAGAAATGTCTGTTTAGTTCTTTGGCCCATTTTTTTACTGGGTCATTTATTTTTCTGGAATTGAGCTGCAGGAGTTGCTTGTATATTTTTGAGATTAATCCTTTGTCTGTTGCTTCGTTTAATTGGGTTGGTTCTTATGATTGGTTGTCTTCTCCTTTTCTGGGGCTTGCTAGAGCTTTCAATTTAAAATTTCTACAATAAACATGTATTAATCTTACCACAAAAAAATAAAACCTCCACAGCCCCTCTGCATAGTTTAGAAGCCACACCAACAGAGCAGCAGCTACAACAGGTATTGATCAGCCATGGGGCTATGTATTAAACCGAGGTCCTGGTGGTGGTTCAGTCACGAAGTCGTGTGCAACTCTTGTGACCTTGTGGACTGTAGCCCACTAGGCTCCTCTGTCCATGGAATCTGTCGGGCAGCAGTACTGGAGTGGGTTGTCATTTCTTCCTCCAAGGGATCTTCCTGACCCAGGGACAGAACCCAGGTTTCCTGCACTGCAGGCAGATTCTTTACAGACTGAGCCACCAGGGAAGCCCCTGGTAACCTGTGATTTTAATTTCATAACATTTTATCCATATACATGGCAGGGGGCATAATCAGGTCAAGCATTTGACTGATGCCAGGAGGAAGGCATGCCCAGGGCTTTATCCATTAAACATCACTAAAATAATATCAATTGGAATTGAAAAAGGAAAAAAAATGCTCCTTTTGCCTACCTTTCTAAACTACTCAAGCCCACATGAAGTAATGTTCAGTATGGCCCCTTTCCTTTCGGAATATTCCTGTTCCATACTCCTGAGGCGGCGGCAGGGGTGGGGGTGGGATTGCAATTATGTGCACCAAACTCCAATCTCATGCTTCCAATGAATTTATGAAAGTGAGAAAAGTATTAATTCACTCAGTCATATCTGACTTTTCGTGACCCCCAAGGACTATAGCTCACCAGACTCCTCTGTCCATGGGATTTCCCAGGCAAGAATCCTGGAGTGGGTTGCCATATCCTTCTCCAGGGGATCTTCCTGACCCAGGGATTGAACCTGGGTCTCCTGCATTGCAGGCAGATTCTTTACTGAGCCACTAAGGAGGCCCCTAATGTACAAATTTATCCAACAACCTATGAATTCCTCATATTCCACAGGCCTCAGACCAGATTTATTCTCCCCACCAACCGCGCTCCCCACCTCAGTGATAAGGACAACTCTGCCACATGCGTGCACACACACACACACACACACACACTCTGCATGCACGTGCGTGCGCACACACACACACAGCTTGCACACACGTGCGCGCGCGCGCACACACACACACACACACACCTCCCAATGAGAGATGCCGGCTCAGTGACCCTGACGCCTGCCACCCCAGAGCTGCTCTCGCCAGCACTAACCAGTCGATCTCCAGGGATTACCAAACTGGTTGAACCAGACATTACCAAATGATCAAGTCAAAACACCTGTGCCGGCTCCCCAGTGTGCCCCAAACAGTCCGCAGCCCCGAGCACAGCTCCTTCGTGCGGAGGCTCTGACTGCTCCCTTCAGACTCAAGCCTCCGCCTCCCTGTCCCCCCGCCCATCTGCTGTCAGCCTTCACCTTGCCCGGTGCTCCAGCCCTGGAGCCCTTGGCTCTGCCCTGCACCTCCCAAGGTGCCTCCCAATCCATCCAGTCTCAGCCAGGGTCACCCTCCTCCCACCACCCCAGGGAGCCCCCAGAACACTTGCCTGGCTATTCCTTCCTCCCCTGGGCCCCCACAGCCACCAGCATGAATGTAATAACACATGTCACGGCCGTTACCCCAGGACAGGAAGCCCCACGGGGACAGGAACCACAGCTTCCCTATCGCTGCATCCAGCACTGTGCTGAGCCGGGAATTCAGAAGCCCACGGTAAGTGCTCACAGAATGAGTGAGAAAATGAACTAAAGAAATAGCTGTCCTCTATACCCAACCTTGGGGGCAGTGTCCAGGGCAGACCATATAATCTCATGCTTTGGGGAAAAATCTGTCCTTTTAGTTTTACAGCAGATGAGACTTGCCTACATTTTTTCTGTAGCCATAAGTTACTTGCAAACCACAAGTAACACAAAATATTTTAACTAAGACATCACAAACCCAGATTCTAATAACATGAAATCATTAGAATATTAGCTGAAAAATATTCTATTTAAGGGGGAAGGGAGGGTGAGACAAATTGAGAGTAGCAGGGAAACATATACATTACTGTTTGTGAAACAGATAGCTAGTGGGAATTTGGTGTATGACACAGGGAACTCAAACTGGGGCTCTGAGACAACCTAGAGGGTTGGGATGGGGTGAGAGGTGGGAGGAGGCCCCATAGGGAGGGGACATATGTGCACTTATGACTGATTCATGTTGATGCATGGCAGAATCCAACACAACATTAAAACGCAATTATCCTCCAATTAAAAATGAATTTTTAAAAGTGGTATTAAAATGTATAAAAATGTTACAATGTGCTTTTAAAATACAGGCACACCTTATTTTATTGCACTTCGCTTTACTGCACTTCACAAATGTTGTGTTTCATTTTTTTAAAACAAATTCAAGGTTTGTGGCAACCCCTCGTTGGTCCCATCTCTTGGCACCACTTTTCCAACACCATTTGCTCCTTTCATGTCTGTGTCACACTTTGGTGATTCTCACAACATTTCAAACCTTTTTATTTCTATTATGTTTATGCTCATCAGTGACCTTTGATGTTACTACTGTAACTGGTTTTGGGGTTACCACGAACCATGTCCGTAAAAGACAGCAAACTTAACTGACAAATATTCTGTGTGTTCTGACATCTCCATCAACTGGCAGTCCCTCAATGCTCTCCTCGGGCCTCCCTGTTCCCGGAGACACAACAATATTGAAATCAGGCCAACTAATAACCCTACAATGGCCTCTAGGTGTTCAAGTGAGAGGAAGAATCAATGTGGCAAACTTCACTGTTGTCTTATTTTAAAAAATTGCCACGGCCATCCCAGTCTTCGGCAACCACTCCTGTGATCAGTCAGTAGCCATCAACATTGAGAGCAGATCAGACCCTCCACCAGCAAAAAGGCTGTAACTCACTGAAGGCTCGATGATGGTCAGCACTTTCTGAGCAATAAAGTATTTTCTAGTCAAGGTACATGCATCGCCTTTTTATTGCTCATTTAACAGACTGCAGTATAGTGTAAACTTTTACATGTGCTATGAAACAAAAAATTTGTGTGACTTGCTTTACTGTGGTGATCTAGAACCCAACCCCAGCATCTCTGAGGTGTGCCTGCGAACGCAGGGAATAAAAGGCATTCTAAGCATGAGAGACCAGCCTTGTCTCAGGTGGCACAGTGGTGAAGAGTCTGCCTGCCAACACAGGATTTGGGTTTAATCCCTGGGTTGGGAAGATCCCTTGGAGTAAGAAATGGCAATGCACTCCAGTATTCTTGCCTTGGAAAATCCCACAGACAGAGGAGCCTGGCGGGCTACAGTGCTCGGGGTCACTAAGAGTCAGACATGACTGAGTGACTGCACACACACACACACACACACACACAGTATTCTTGCCTTGGAAAATCCCACGGACAGAGGAGCCTGTGCACACACACATACACACAGACACACACAGACACACACAGACACACACACACACACACACACACGCGTCCAAGCCTGAGAAACACCTCCATTCCCATTCTCCTCCACTTACCCTCAGCATGAGGAAAATGATTTCTTTACCTGGTTCAAGCCTTGAAACCTACCTCAGAGCAGTAAGGCCACATTCCTTAAATATCCTGTAATTCTGACATTTTATTCACATAAATAAGCCTTCTCCCAAAACAATCGAGATTAACAATATTGTCATCATATTTACCTTTAAACAGTACTCAGATTATCAAATGAGATAGGAGGCTTTGACGTCCTGCCGTCTGGCTTATTAACTCTTTCTGTCACCCCGAGGAAGTGTGTTTTAAATCTCTACAATACAGAGGAAGAAAATAAAGGGTTAATACATTTCCCAATTACCTGTTCCAGGCCAATCCATAACCCACATTTGTTTATTAAAAATGAGATAAAGACATCAAAAAATCAACTGAATTCTGCCAGCTGTTAGTTACAAGCTCTGGCTTGCTCGATGAGTAGGCAGAGAAGACAAGGAAGGTGCCAAGCTGAATTCACAGTGTGTGTGTCTGAAGATACATCTCCAAATGAATTGTGGGCAAGCAACGTTTAATAACAACAAGTCCAAGACCAGTGTGATCTTGGACACAACTCCTCCTCATTCAGTTTCCTCGTCTATACAGGTGATGATGACTTCAGAGCCCTTTGTATCCTTTCAGATACATAAAACACTTCCCAGGTGGCTCAGTGGTAAAGAATCTGCCTGCCAGTGCAGGAGATGCAAGAGACATGGGTTCTATCCTGGGGTCAACAAGATCCCTGGAGAAGGGACTGGCAACTCATTCCTGTATTCTTGCCTGGGAAATTCCACAGACAGAGGAACCTGGAGGGCTACAGTGCCTGGGATGGCAGAAGAGTCAGACAAGACTTAGCAACTGAGAATGCACAGCTACACATACATAAAACACAGGAGACCAGCCCCAGGGGTCCAGGGTTTACTTCACCTGTCCTGGAACTGTTCTGGGAAAAAGGAGGAGGTGGAGACACCCCCTTCCCCTCCACAGGGGACTTTCTGTCCCCTGATGCATCCCTGCCATCCCCAGGACCCTAGGGTCAGGGGATCAGCTTCAGACCATGGGATGGGGTTGAGTCAAACAACCCAGGAAGCAAGCACAGTGGAGAAGAAGCAGGTAAAGATGCACCATCCAAGGCCACACTAAACATGCTCCCAACCAAAATTAACAAAATCCCCTTGATGCCCCAAAGTGACACAAAAATTCCAAGAGCAAAGCCAAACCAGACTACCTTTCACCCTGAGAGTCCGTGAAAGGCTGGCCAAGTCAGAAAATCCCTCAGTGACATTCGTGTTTTGTTGTATGCCAGGCAGAATGGGATGCCAGAGGCAAAATAATTTTAAAAATTCAAAATAGGGACTTCCCTGGTTGTCCAGTGGTGAAGACTGTGCTTCCAACACAAGGAGCACAGGTTCAATCCTTGGTCGGGGGACCAGGGGCCCCACATGCCTCTCAGTGTGGCCAGAAATAAATAAAATATAACTTAAAAATTCAAAATAAATCAAGTCAAATATAAAATGAGAACCTGCTCTTCAAGACGTTCACAATTTAGGCATCAGCCACATGTGCAGGAAGATCCCCTGGAGAAGGAAATGGCAGCCCATTCCAGTATTCTTGCCTGCAGAGTCCCATGGACAGAGGAGCCTGGAGGGCTATAGTCCATGGGGTCACAAAGAGTCAGACATGACGAAGTGACTAACACTTCCCCTTCACTTTCACATGTGATCACAAGATACATCCCACATACCCACACTGGATAGAAGCTCAGCCTCTGTGTCTCAGTTCCCCCTTTGGATAAAACTGGAACCATGCTAACAGTATTTGTCCTTAAAGGACTATTGTGGGGATTAAATGAGCTACCACATGTGAAGGGCTTGGAACACTGTCTCGCAAATGGTCACTCTGAGTTAACTGTTATCAGTCATCTCATGTTCTGATGACAGATATAAGTTCTGGTAAAATTATTTTGAGGTATCCGTTCATTTGTTTACTCATTCACTGCTGAATCAATGACTGTATACTGAAGATCTACCACATGCCTTGGAAGGAAAGCTATGACCAATCTAGACAGCATATTAAAAAGCAGAGATATCACTTGCCAACAAACATTTGTATAGTCAAAACTATGATTTTTCCAATAGTCATGCACAGATGTGAGAGTTGGGCCATAAAGAAGTCTGAGCAACAAAGAATTGATACTTTTGAACTGTGGTCCTGGAAAAGACTCTTGAGAGTCCCTTGGACTGCAAGGAGATCCAACCAGTCCATCCTAAAGGAGATCAGTCCTAGGTGTTCATTGGAAGGACTGACGCTGAAGCTGAAACTCCAATACTTTGGCCACCTGATGCGAAGAGCTGACTCATTTGAAAAGACCCAGATGCTGGGAAAGATTGAGGGCAGGAGGAGAAGGGGACAACAGAGGATGAGATGATTGGATGGCATCACCGACTCAATGGACATGGGTTTGAGTGGACTCCGGGAGTTGGTGATGGACAGGGAGGCCTGGCATGCTGCGATTCATGGGGTCGCAAAGAATCGGACACGACTGAGCAACTGAACTGAACTAAACTGATGCTAAATTTGAAGCGCCAATACTTTGGCCACCTGATGTGAAGAGCCGATTCATTAGAAAAGATCCTGAAGCTGGGGAAGACTGAGGGCAGGAGGAAAAGGGGGAAGCAGAAGATGAGAGGGTTAGATAGCATCACTGACTCAATGGACAATGAGTTTGTGCAAACTCCACAGGACAGTGGAGGACAGGGGAGCCTGGCGTGCTACAGTCCATGGGGCCGCAAAAAGTCAGACATAATCGAACAACAACTGTGTGACTATGTCTATGCCTGGTCCTGGAAACAAGACTAGAAATACTGACCCAGGGGCTTAAGGAGCTCACCAGCCAGCAAGGAGAGTGGGCATGTCCACAGAGTCACACCATGATACGGACAGCTGCCCGGGGCATGTGGTGAGCCTCATGGGGGGTGAGCACAGGGGAGATTCATCACGTTCCTGACCATAAGTCAGAGTTGAGGTGCAAGGCGGCAAAGCTTAGAGAGGCAGAAAGTGCCCAGAACATGCAGATCCTTGCTGAGGAGTGGGGACTGGAATCTGTAGGTGGCAAAACAACCATTGAAAGGTTTTAAGCCACAGAGTGGTGTATGATCAGATTTTCTTTCTTTTTTTTTTTAATGGAAATTTTGGCACCCATATGGAATAATAGCAGGAGATGGGTGAGGAGGCAGGGAGAGCAGGCAGCCAGGGAGGGGCCTTCCAGGTTGAGCAGGGATGCAGGCATGAGCAGCCAGCAGAGACAGACGGACAGAGGAGGGCATATCTGATATCTGAGACTCACTCGGAGGTGAGCCAGAGAAGCGGTGATTGAGTGGGTCTGGGACCCACCAGCCCTGAATCACGCATGTGGTGCCAGCAAGGGGCAGGGCAGGGTGAGGAGGGTGGGTTCCAGCCGAGGAGATGCCCACAGGGCTGTCACTCACTGCACCACCAGCCTGGGTCTCCTGGAACCACATGACAGACTCTAAGACCATGAGACTTAGGTGAAAGTTAAGTGGAATCCACAAGGGATCTGGGACAACCTGGAGTTGAGACAGCTCAGACCTGCCCTTGGGAACATCATCACAAGATCACGGCTGGAGCTAAAGCGGGGTGACCCTGGGAAAGTGGGTGGGCAGTGATTCTTACTAGGGTCACAGACCCCTTCAGAAGTCAGATAAAACCATCGAGCTGTCCCAAAGAAAAACACACCAACAAAAATGAAATATTTTGTATATTGGTATACAAATATTGGTATATTGGTATACAAATATGGTATTATTGGTGGGAGATAGTCCAGAACTACCTTAAACACGGTGGGAAGCTTCCGCTGTCGATGAGAGAAGGCAGGTGAAGCCCTGGGGTGAACCAGCCTGGTCACTGTGGAGAAGGTCTTTTCCTGTAGGAGGCGGGCCCACTTCTTAGGAGGGAGTTGGCATCTTCAGTGGCCACAGCTGCCTGGGCAAGGAAAAGCACACATGACCGTGAACTTGCATGGAGACAGTTAAGTCATCCACCACTGCACAGGTCTCAAGGTGTCCAAACTAACAAAACAAGCTTGCAAAGCTGAGTCACACGTTTCAAGAGCACGTCCTTTGAGAAAACAGATTCAGGAAGTCAAGTCGGGGTGAGGAGTGAGAGGTTGACAACCCCTAGTTTGTTTTAACTAAACACACACACCTGGCACTTTGCTGTACATTGGGGCGCAGGAATGAGTCAAACCACCTCAAGGAGCCCATACCTTAAGGCACCTTGAGAATAGTGCTCTGAGAAACTCTCCAGGTGCCAAGAGAAACTTCCGGGCCCTGTTTAAAAACAGGCTTCCTCTACGAATTGTCACTCTTCCTTTCCGCTCTTCTTTAACACCTGCGTTCTAAATTACATAATTTGCTACTGAGGTTGTGTTGTTCAGTTGCTCCATCGTGTCCAACTCTTTTTGACCCCATGGTCTGCAGCATGCCAGGCTCTTCTGTCCTCCACTATCTCTTGGAGTTTGTTCAAATCCATGTCCACTGAGTCAGTGATACTATCTAACCATCTCATCCTCTGTTGCCCTCTTCTCCTCCTGCCCTCAGGCTTTCCCAGCGAATTGGCTCTCTGCAACAGGTAGTCAAAAGTACGGGAACTTCAGCTTCAGCATCATCAGTCCTTCCAATGAATATTCAGAGTTGATTTCCTATAGGACTGACTAGTTTGATCGCCTTACAGTCTGAGGGACTCTCTGTCTGGGTGGCCCGGCACAGCATGGCTTATAGTGTCATTGAGTTATGTAAGCCCCTTCATCACAAGACTGTGATCTATGAAGGGGTACATAATTTGAGAAAACTTCAGAAAGCTGAGATGGGACTGCCCTTCTGTGACATCCTGCAGACATTTCATCATCCACTCCCTGGTCTGCAGTTTACTTTTAGTATTCTGGAGTCTGATATTTTATTTTTTCTTCACTTTCCCTCTTCCTCTTTGCCCCAGAAACTTCTTAAAAGGATTTTCATATCCACGCTGAATGGCCTGCCCTCTGCTCCCCAGTCTCATGGACCTTGTGAAATGTGTCACGTAGGACACCACAGGCTCTTAGTCACTCCACATGAAGGGACCCCCCCCGCCAGTCCCCATCTTACTGGACAGCTCTACAGCACATGGCCCCCACCTGCCCCTGCTCTGACCATCTCCCTGGAATGAGGCCCAGCCCTTCTCCTCCACCAGCACCGGGCCATCTCCGCTCCTGGCTCATCTGTAAGCCCTATGTCCTTCTGCCTCCATGCTACCTCTACAGTGCTTCCCACGACTGTCATTCAGTCCGATCCTTTCTTCTCCTGCGACTTCTGATCAGCTCTGAGTGGATTCTCTGATCAACAGCCTCTCTCACGGGCTCCTGCATACCCCCTTCCTCCACAGTTAAGAGTGCCGAGTTACACAGGCTCTCCTTGACACCCTGCACTGGCTGCCTCAGGGACGCAGGGCTCTGGCCACACTGGGTGGCTCCCCCCATCACTGGAACTCCCTGCCTGGCCAAGGAAGAAGGGTACAGGGCAGGCCCACTGCATCTCCTGCACTCCTGGGAGGAGGACCCACCCTTAACACATCCTTCATGTGCTAAGAGCTCAATAACACGTGTAGAAGTCAGGGCGGAAGGAAGAAGAGAAGGAGGGAGGGAGCAAGAAGGAACCCACCCACCATCTTTGCACTAGACCAAAAAGGGAGCAACACCCACCTGGAATGACACAGGGGAAGCATGCGCTGCCCATGAGTCAGAAAACAGGCAGAGGGGAGCCATCCCTGGGGCTGGAGATGGCTGAGACTTGCCCGGGAGAAGGTGGACCAGTGCTTAAGGCGTGGGACAAAGGCTCACAGCTGGAGGGGGCAGGAGGTCCGAGGGAGTGGGGAGCAGGAGCTGGACTGGAGACGGAGCATTTCAACGCCACAAGGAATTCTGGGTCAGCAGCTGTATCCAGAGGAAACAGCAAAGATTTCAAAGATGGTTTTGATTTTGAAATCGATTTGTAATAAAATTCAATATATCCTTTTGTTATTTGTTGCTTTTTTTTTTTTTCTTTTAATATACTGACACATATACGTGGAGCCTAGAAAAATGATACAGATGAACTTATCTGCAAACCAGAAATACAGATGCAGACACAGAGAACAAATGTATGGACACCAAGGGAAATGAGGTGGGAGGAACTGGGAAACTGGGACTGACAGAGACATACTATCGGTACTATGTGTAAAATAGATGACTAATGAGCACCTACTGTACAGACAGGGAACTCGACTCAATTCTCTGCGGTGACCTAAATGGGAAGGAAATCTGAAAAAGACTCCCTACAGCTGACTCACTTTGCTGTGCCGCAGAAACTAAAAGCATTGTGAAGCAACAAAACATCGATAAAGAAAAATTATCCTTTTAGAAAATATCTACAGTCACTGATTTATTCCACCATGCTATTTCTCAGGTGAATTTTCCACATAAAATAAGATGATTAACTCCCCCAGGAAATGAAGACGCGCGTCCCGCCCCCCGCCTTTATTATGTATGAAATTTCCCAGACTTGCTGACATCGTCTCCATAGCAGCTTCCAGCTGATGTGCAGAGGTGCAGCGGTGCGCTGAGGTGCCCAGGGTACTGCCTGACCCAGGGCAGTCACGGAGGGGTGGGGTGACCTGAAGCCTCAGCCAGTCACCCCCTCCATCACTCCAGGACAGGTGCAGTGGGACTGAAAACAGGGCATCGCTTTCTACGACGCTCCCCGAAACAGCGAGCCATCATGAACGCCCCAAGCAGAGCCGCCATTGCTTCTTGGGGGTAACATCCGGAAACCAGCGCGTCACAGCACCACTGGGTGGTCCACGGACCACAGCTGCAGGCTCATTAAAGATAAGGTAAAAATGCAAATCTGAGGCATAGAGCAATTTCCTACTAGATCCAGAAAGACAAACTTCAACGTGAGCTAAATTAAGAACAGAGACGAAGTATCAGAGTTTACCATGAACGTCCTGGCCCCAAGGAAAGCCCCACTTCCGGGAAGGACGGACTTCATCCATGGCGCCTTCCGGTCACCGTGAGAAACTGCAATCCCAGTGCAGACAAAGGAAAAGAGACATGGTGGGAGTAGGGGTGCTGTCATAAGAACCAGAGGGGTGTCCTCAAGGCCCAGAGTCCCCACGCAGGAGGAGGGGACATTTGCTTCCACCTTGTAGCCACAGAGAATCTACTACCATAAGGCCTTCTTATTCTTGAGGAATTTCCTTCTTGTTTCTGAGGAATTCCCCCTCATTGTGAAGCTTGTCTTCCAGGACAGAAGCCAGGCCTGCAGGGGCTGAGGTGGCATACAATGGACACACACACGGCAGGCACACACAGAAAATGCAGGAAGACACACGAGTGTCTGGGCTGCACGCTCCACACAGGGCCTACAGGGGGCCTTGCTGCGTGGGGTTCAGGGGGTTTCTAGCCACAGTAAGCTCCAAGCCTGACTCCCCGGCCCGCCCCCAGTCCCATCCCATACCGTGGGGGCCCTTAGCGTGCCCACAGGCAGACATCCCCGCCCGCCCAGACCCCGCATACAGCCCTGGCCGCTCTGCAGACCAGGCAGGCCCTCAGGAGTGGAGTACGCAGAGGACCACCAGGAAAGAGGCCTGCATCCACCCTGGACTCCGAGGACAGGCTACCTGGGCAGGGAGTTCCAGGGCTCCTGGGTTCTGGACCATCCTCTAAGCTCCAAGACTCCTGGCCATGCTGAGGCCTGTGGCCAGCTGATAAGCAGGGCAGAAGCCTCCAAAGTACGGGGTCTGGGGGACTTCCCTGGTGGTCCAGTGGTTAAGGGGCTTCCCAAGTGGCTCAGCGGTAAAGAATACGCCAGCTAATGCAGAAAATGTGGGAGATAAAGGTTTAATCCCTAGATGGGAAGATCTCCTGGAGAAGGAAATGGCAACCCACTCCAGTATTCTTGCCCGGAGAATCCCAAGGACAGAGCAGCCTGGTGGGCTACAGTCCTTGGAATCACAAGGAGTCAGACATGCCCAAGCACTCACACCTCACCAGTGGTTAAGACTCTGTGCTCCCACTGCGGTGGGGCATGGTTTCAATTCCTGGTCGGGGAACTAAGATCCCACATGCCACACAACCAAAATCAAACAAACAAAAAATATAGGGCCTGGGTGGGATCTGTCCTATCCGAGTTTAAGGGAAGTTTCTGCAGAAACCCAAGGAGACATACTGTGGCCCTAAGGAGCCCCTCCCTCTTCCAGGGACCTGAAGTAGCAGAGCCCCGCCTCTCAATACAGAAGGGAAGTGAAGTGAAAGTCGCTCAGTCGTGTCTGACTCTTTGTGACCCCATGGACTATACAGTCCATGAAATTCCCCAGGCCAGAATATTGGAGTGGGTTGTCATTCCTTTCTCCAGGGGATCTTCCCAACCTAAATCGAACCCAGATCTCCTGCATTGCAGACGGATTCTTTACCAGCTGAGCCATAAGAAGGAAATCCTGATGGTACTTCCCATGTTTCCACTTCAAGCCAACTCACTCTCCACACTGAGTGTCTCCCTGCACAGACACAGATGGAATCATTTAATATGACTTCTCACCCCAAACATTAACAGACACAGCCTACATGTATGGCTGACATACTGGAGAAATACTCAGAGAATGACGCTGTAACTAATGAGTCCCCAGGGAAAGCAAAGACTATAAAGCGGATTCTTTAGCTTATGAAATGTCACCCCCACATGCTCTATGGAAAATTAGTGGAAACATGCATGGGGGATGGATTATGGTATTAAAATGAAGCCCATAATGAGGACCTTCACCTCTGACAAGCATTCAGCCAGCTATTAAACAGTCAATATTTGGACTAAAAATGTCAGTTTTAAAGACAAGGCAATAAAAGAACTTATAAAGTCAGAGAACTACATGATGGTGGAAAATACTTTAGAATTCTATGTTTACACAAGTCTTTGTTTCTTAAACTAGAGACAAAACCCCAAAGAGAAACTGCCAACAGCCAGGGAGCTCAGAGTCTATCTTCCTGCAGCAATAATTCTCCATGAGGATTTTCTGGGGGGAGTTTTTATATTAATATAAAATGAATTACATTTATTATTTTATATTAATATAAAATTGTATATTTATATAATACATATTTACATTAATACAAAATTTTATATTAATGTAAAATAATAAATGTAATTTAAATATTTACTTAAATATACTAAAAACATATTAATATGTATCAATATCTTATATTAATATAAACATTTATATTAATATAAAATTAATTACAAAATTTTTTATATTAGAGGATACAGGACTATGTCATGAAGCAGAAAGAAAAGTCTCCAAGAGATAAAACATGAGACAAAAAACCGTCCCTTAAGGTGACATCATGGCATGCTCAGCCGAGCATCCACTCCTGACGTTCCAAGAGGAAGGTTTTGGAGGTAAGATCTGAGAGGCACTGCCCTGGGTGAGCACCACAGTCACCTCTACTGAGTCCCCCTGACACCCCACAAGGCTGGAGACTAACTCCAAGGACAGAGAGGACCCCAGGCGGGCTCTGCACCAGGAAGGAGAGCTTGGACGGGTCGGCCTGGGGGTGACCACAGTGTGCTCCCGAGTGACACGGCTGCTCCCGCCCTGCAGAGATGAACGACACATCCTAAACCTCGACCACATGACCACGTGAGAAAGAGCCTTCCACGACTGTGACCAAACAAAACCATCCCACCAGAGGCGGCAGGAATATACATCCTCCCCCAAAACCCCAAAGTCCAAAACCCCCTGAGATACTGGAAAGCTTCCTATCAGCAGGCAGATCCAAAAATGTAGCTCACAGAACTGACTCAGTTACCCAAACAAACGGGGAAAGGAAAGTTTTTGGTTTTTATCGTAAGGATATCGCAAACAGGACATGAAGATAAAGTAAAAATAGCCATAGAGGTTTCCAGTTGCTAGGAATTCTAAGCTTTCAGCTCTTACACAGCACCATATTGGTGGTGTCACATGGATTTGCAGGGAAGAGGTGAAATGAGGCAGGGAGGGAAGTGATTCCTGTCACAAGCGGGCTACAGACAGGAACGCCCTTGACCACCAGGCTGGCGTTTGGCAAGGTCTCCACTCTGGCTTCCTCAGGCTCCTGGACGAGAGAAACCAGACTGTGATGGAAGTGAGCCTGGTCTCCATCCCTGGCGCCTTTTTAATCTATTGACTGGGGACTTCTGCAGAAACTAATGCCTGTGGCCAGCAGATTGTTATGTAAGTGAATATTGAAAGGTCTCCAGTCAATAACATCTGGGTAACAAAAGGCGTTTTGCTGTGTCTCTGGTCAATGTGTTAAGCACACTGCCTCGCCCCTTCCAGCATCTTATCCTCCAGCACAGCCCCAACCCAGACTCTTGCCAAAAGCTCTGAGACCGATCGCGGCCAAGACAAGACTTGCATAGTCGCCAGAGAGAGAGAAGATGCCTGGAGCACTGGCTCCTGCTCAGGTGAGAACAGTCCCGCTTCCCAGAGTGGGGTCCACAGATGAGTCTCAGAGGACCAAACAGTCTCTGCAAGAATCTTTCAGTGTTTTCACTCCTGGGGTTTGTTTTCTTACTATAGTAAAACATGCATATAGTGAAACACACAACAAATCTTAAGTCCACAATCCCATAAACCAGGACAACTGCAGACACCAAAATCACCCCCATCAGGATGCAGACATTTCCATTCCATCTCCCCTGCAGTTCCTGTGAGCCTCTGAGCAGTCACCTCCTGGTAATGCATGTGGCCCCACCAGGCTGATTTCTATCGTCTCCTCTACAACCTCCTGACAGTCAGTGCGTGTGCACCCCAATGGCCAGCTCACACCTACTATTCTTGCTGTTTAGTCACTAGATTATGTCCAACTCTTCTGCCACCCCACGTAGAATAGCCAGCCAGGCTCCTCTGTCCATGGCATTCTCCAAGCAAGAATACTGGAGTGGGTTGCCAAGTCCTTCCCCAGGGGATCTCCCCGACCCAGGGATCGAACCCTTGTCTCCTGCATTGGCAGGCAGGTTCTCTACCACGGAGTCACCTGGGAAGCTCCCGCTGCCATCCGTGCCTTGCCCTTTCAGGGCGCTCACCTGCTTTAGTGCTTGCATTACTTGCTACCACCCGATGCAGCTAAAGCATGGTTCTCAGTGGGGCCAGCACGCCCCTCAAGGGAGCATTCTGGAAACTGGCGAAGGGGACTCTCTGGGTGGTCATTTAGTGGCAGAGACCATGGATGCCACACGTCTGGAATAGCACCCTCCCACCCAACAGTGAAGACCTGGCCCTCATCCTGCTTAAATTCCAGGCTCCCACAGACCTTCATGCTGACAGAAGCATCATTTACCACTTTGGGAGCCTGGCACCCCTACTCCATCCTCCACTGGGATAAAATACATTTTGCTGGCACAATTTCATAGATACTGAATTTTCCTGGGATGCAATCACTGTGAAAACGGAGGGAAGACAGGCCTTGCATCACCACTCAGACCTTGATCACGGGTCAGTCCTCACCTAGGGGTGCATGGATCTCTGCCACACTGTGTCTGCTCCAGGCTACAAGGGCAGGCGTCCTGTAACCCTGCCATCAGTCTGCATAAAGCACCATTGACTTCATCAGACCAGCTGGGCCCTACCCAAGCATCCACACACCAAAATACATCATTCTAACCCAAATTACTTATTTCTTACATATACTACTATATTATTTGGGAATTACGTTGTAGCTAAGTTTTATTATATCAACTCAGAATTGTAAAGGGGGGGGGTGTTTAAAATATTTTCATGAAAAGGGAGTATTTGTTTAGACCATGAAATTTTCGCACCTTGTTTTATGTCCCTGGACATGTTCCAGTGTCTCCTGATTTATAGTCTATGGGAACTTGAATAGAATTTGTATGCTGCTGTTGTGTGAAAACTGTACAAATCTTAATTATGTTAAATTGGTTCCTAGTGCTTTACAAGCCTACTTTTCCTTCTAATTTTCTATTCATTCTATTAATTTTTGAGAATTTGATATTGAAACTCCAACTAAAAATATTATCTACTTAAAAATAACTGTAATTTATAGTGCAACTATATGTAATTTTGTTCTGTATTTTCCTGTCCTGTCACTGTGTTATCATACTTTCATAATTTAAAAAAGAAAAAAGAAAGAAAAAAGGAGGGGATGTTGGGTTTTGAGTGAGATGAGAAGCACCGGTCTAAAGTGATAGCATCTGACTCAATTTGACTCTTGGTCAGGAGCCATTGGCTGTATTTTCAGGGGTCCATGAGTTCCCTAGGGGCTCAGATGGTAAAGAATCTGCCTGCAGTGCACAAAACCTGGGTTCGATCTCTGGGTTGGGAAGATCTCTTGGACTAGGGCATGAGAACGCACACCAGTATTCTTGCCTGGAGAATCCCATGGACAGAGGAGCCTGGTGGGCTACAGTCCATGGGGTTGCAAGAGCCAGACACCATTGACTGACACTTCCACCTCATGAGTTCTCTGGTTTGGGAAGCCAGCTGTGCAGAGCCTGGAATGCCAAGCTGCTCCTCCATCAACAGCACCCTGAGTCCCAGTGAAACCCAGCTACCAAACTGCACTGTAGTGGGGGTCATTTGAGAGATGGCCTGAAACTTGCTCTTTGTACCTCTTAAATGGGAACTGTCAGGAGCGAGTGCCTGCTTCTGTCCACCAGGAATGCTTTTGCATCTCCTGAGTGCTTCTTTCTCATCTTGGAGACATGGGAGGCTGTGGTATGCCAGGTGTCCTCTTTTCCACTGCCTGCAGGAAAACGTGTTGGTGGTGTCGGCCTCAGCTACTCATTAGAACCACGCTGGGGACTCTAGGAACACGAGTGCCCCGGGCACACTCCGAGGTGCATGTTAGTTTGCTCTGCAGTCCCCTCCAGCAGTGCTGAGAGTGCCCTGGGCGGCGTGGAGAGGCCGGCAGGATGGAGCACTGGCTTTCCTTTGTTCCTGCAGCCCCACTGGGGTCACCCAATAAGGTTCGCACTGAAAGAAGTCAAAGTGTCAGTCACTCAGTCGGGCCCAACTCCTTGTGACCCCACAGACTGTAGCCCACCAGGCTCCTCTGTCCACGGGATTTCCCAGGTGAGAAGACCGGAGTGGGTTCCCCTTCCCTTCTCCCAGGGGATCTTCCCAACCCAGGGCCTGAACCCAGATCTCCTGCATTGCAGGCCCATTCTTCACATCTGAGCTACCAGGGAAGCCCCTAAGGTACACACTAGTACCTATAAAATAAACAACAATGACCTACTTATACCCACAGCAAACTTTATTCAGTATCCTGTGATAAACCATAATGAGTGCAGGGCAGGGGGGAAGATTCAAGAAGGACAGGACATATATATATATATACTTACGGCTGATTCATGCTGTTGTATTGCAGAAGACAACACAACACTATAAAACACAACACTATAAAGCAATTATCCTCCAGTTAAAAATAAATTTAAAAAAACATAATGGGAAAGAATCTGGAAACTGAATAGTTGAATAACTGAATCACTTTGCTGTATACCTGAATTACTGTGAATCAACTATACTTCAATTTTTAAAAGTACACAGTTTCATCAAGCTTTACCTTTTATACATTTCTAGATTTCATTTTGTCTCCACTTTAAAATAAATTTTTTTGATGTGTACCATCTTTATGGAATTTATTACAACATTGCTTCTGTTTTGTTTTGGTTTTTTGGCCCTATGGCATGTGGGATGTTAGCTCCCCAGACCAGGGATTGAACCCACACCTCCTGCCTTAGAAGGTGACGTCTTAACCATGGGACCACAAGGGACGTCCTTGTCTCCACTGTTGTTTTGCTTTCTTCCCATTTTTAATTCATGGTGCTGAACTCCAAAGTATGCTAGTGACCCACAACCCAGGGGAAGCCGGCCCCTTCCCACACTCAGTGAGATCACTCTGCAAGTTCCCGCGTGCCACAGCCTCCTGGCTGCAACAGCACTGCCTGGGGCCCCAGCACGTACTGGGGTTCAAGGGGGGCAAAGCTGCTCACGCTGAACATCCTGTCAGCCCACCTGACATCCTGGAAGACAGGAAAACACAGGCAACTGCTGGCTGACAGCAGCAGATGGGGAGCAACAGAGGCAGAGTCCGTGACAACTCCTGTTCTTCAAAGGGGTGTGCTCACATTGAGTTTGTCACGTGTTAACAGCATAAAAATAACCCCTGTGCTTCCCTAACCCCAGTGCTATGGGACCTTCACTGCAATTGTCCAGCTTTGGCACTTTGATCAGTGAGATGCTCTCCACAAGCTCTCTGCCTACTTCCAGACGGACACACCTGCCACAGATGCAGCCCAGCAACAGGCTCTCCATCCGTCCCTGTCCAGGAGCATGGCTGAGCCAGAGTGTATCGAGTGATGCCCAGGACAACCACACCTTGTCCACAGGGACAAATCCCCAAGAATCCCACTAGGCAAAGAGACCTCCAATGTCCTCTACTTCACCAAGCAGACTCCTGTCCAATCAAGGGCAGTGATTAGCATCCATCTTGTTCACTACTCTGTCCTCAGTACTTATCATAGAAGAGTACCCGGCACACAGTAGACACTCGATAAACATTTGTTAAGTAAACTGTTGCTTAGTCATTCAGTCATGTCTGACTCTTTGCGAACCCACGGACTGTCGCCTGCCAGGCTCCCTGTCCATGGAACTCTCTAGGCAGAATACTGGAGTGGGTTGTCATTCCCTTCTCCAGGGGATCTTCCCCACCCAGAGATAGAACCCAGGTCTCCTGCATCATGGGGAGACTCTTTACCATCTGAGCACCAGGGGGTATGACTACAAAATACTAAAGGAAGTACTGAATAGGATATAAAACAGGTGAGAAAGAACCCACCTGCTGATGCAGGTGACACAGGAGACGTGGGTTTGATCCCTGGGTCAGGAAGATCCGCTGGAGAAGCGAATGACAACCCACTCCAGTATTCTTGCTTGGAGAATCCCATGGACAGAGGAGCCCAGCCGGCTACAGCCCATGGGTTCACGGAGAGTCAGACACGACTGAGTGCCTTAGCACACAGCATGTGGAGTCCAGAGGTCTCTGTCTCCTTCTGGGTGCCAGCCCTCCACCAAGTTAATCACCCCATCTAAGCTTCTGTTTCCTCCACTGTGACAGGAGGGTGATAATTGCGTGTCTCTCGGGAGACTGCTGGGAGGATAAGAGCAGTCACTATAAAGGGGCTTATAAACTGTAAAGTGCTGCGCATGCCTGTTGTGAATGAGTGTCAACCTAGTGTCCGCAGCCACACCACTCAGTGTCAACCTTCATCTGCAGGAGCCACAAGTTACCCTTCCCCACGGTGTTTAGGGCATTCATAACTATCTCGTCCAGGAGACAACCCTTTCGAGCCCAAATCCCTAGGAGGGCCACTCCCAAACCAGTTCAACTTGGCCGGATTAAAACGCCTGCAAGCAACTTACAGACACACCCTAGAATAAACCTCCAGAAAGACTGCCAAGTTCCCCAAAGACAGATTTGAACAGCTTTTACTCCTGGTTCACAGAGGAACAAAAACAACCACCCTCCCCCCAAAAAGACCACCAAAAACAAAACACAGATTAAACCGCCATCACCTCCTTACAAGACAAAATGACAACCAAGAGTAAGAGAAAGGACGCTTGCTTTCTGCGCGCTGTGCAGGGAAAAGGGACGAAGGTGCCAAAGCGACGGTCGCCCCTTCTCCCACCCCCAACCTCGCCCCCAGCCCTCCTACCTGGCGCCCGGCGGTCGGCGGTCGCTTGCGGGGAGGCCGGGCGGGCGGAGGCGCCCTGGGAGCCGGCGCATCACATCCCCGCGGTCGGGAGCCGGACCCGCGCTCCCCGCCAGCTCCGCCTCGCGCCCGGGGAAGTGCGGGCGCGGCTTCAGCTCGGGCTCCGCCGGGGCGGGGACGGCTCCCACTCCGCCCTACCAGGGAGCCGGGAGACCGCCGGCCCCTTCCGGCGCCGCCCTCCCCTTGGCATCCCCGCGCAGGACCCTGGACGGTGGCCGCGGGCGCGCCCCTCGGGACAGAGAGGGGACGACTCACTGTGACCTCGGCCCCGTGGATGTCCCCCACCCCCACGGCGGGGCCCCTGGGCACGACTTCCAACGGAATTCTCGACCCCAGGGACGCTCACACTCCAGTCCCAAGCCTGACTTTGAGCCAGCCTCAGGCGCTTTGTTGAACTTCTCTGAAGCTCCGTTTCCTCTTCCGCGAAGAGGGATCGTAACAGCACCTACCTCTTGGAGCAGTTGGCGGGGGTTCAAGGCGCTAATGCTGTCAACCTGGGGCCAGGGGCAGAGCCGATGCTCCACAAATCACCTGCTGCTTTTATTGCCACTGTTACGCGCCCGGGAGAGAGAACAGCAGTGCATGTGGTCCAATCTTGATATCAGACTTCTTGGCCAGACCTCGTGGGCTTTTGAGCTTAAAACTCACTTAAGTTCCTTTTGAACTCAGCGGAATGCAATGAACGGGTCACACCTACACCTCCATGGGGAGGGTGGGCGGAGGGAGGATGCTGAGGTCCCCGTGCGCCCCTTGGTTCCCGTTCCAATCTGTGCCTCCAGCGAGTGACTGGCCCCCAGCTTGTTTTGAGGACTTCACAGGCCGACCTCCCAGGAGACACGGAGTCAACGATGATCGTTTCCTTCCTAACAGAACACACCACCCCTTCCTATATCCCTTCCAGCCTGGGCAGACGCTGGTGTCCTTCACCCCTCTCTTGATATTCACATCAGAAACGCAGGAACTGAGGTAACCTCAGCTGCCCCAGATAATTCTGAGATGGAAGAAAGCATAAACCATCCAGCAGCCACAGCTCTTCTGCCCTAATGCCTGCCTTGTGACCACAAATGATGATATTTTCTCTTTTTTTTTTTCTTTTTCTTTTATCAGGTTCCAGAGTTCATATGCTTCCTCTTTCTGGGAGGAACAAGCTTCAGTCTAGGGCTGGTGATCAAGCATTATGAGAACTCATCTCTTGTCCCATCTCGTAGTGAATTCCTATTTAGATGATGGTTCTCAAAACCCAACTTGCATGTTAGAATCACCGAGAGGATCTGGACCGCTGATGCTCAGATCGGTGTCATCAGAGTCTCTGCGGCTGAGACCCAAATATCAGAGTTTTGAAAGCTCCCGTGCTTGTGTGCTAAGTCACTTCAGTCATGTTCGACTCATTACAACCCCATGGACTGTAGCCCGCCAGGCTCCTCTGTCCATGGAATTTTCCAGGCAAGAATACTGGAGTGGGTTGCCATGCCCTCCTCCAAGGAATCTTCCTGACTCAGCGATCAAACCCTTGTCTCTTAGGTCTCCTGCATTGGCAGGCGATTTCTTTACCACTAGTGCCACTGCAGTCCCTTGGATTACAAGGAGATAAAACCAGTCAATCCTAAAGGAAATCAACCCTGCTTTCCTGACTGATGCTGAAGCTCCCAACACTTTGGCCACCTGATGCAAAAGAGCCAACTCCTTGGAAAAGACCCTAATGCTGGGAAAGATTGAAGGCAGGAGGAGACGGGGACAACAGAGGATGAGATGGTTGGATGGCATCACCAACCCAATGGACTTGAATTTGAGCAAACTCAAAGTCTGGCATGCTGCAGTCCATGGGGTTGCAAAGAGTCAGAACTACCTAGAGACTGAACAACAACGTGTGTCACCGTAGACCCAGGCGATTGCAACGTGTGTGCAGGATTGCAAACAAGTGTGTGTCCAGACTTCTACACTGCTGCCGATTCTCTGCATCTTCCACTTGAAACTGCTTCATTGCATGTGTCAGTTAATGAAACTGACATGGGGGGAACCAGCTCAACACTGCAGAACTAGCCCAGAAGCGATAGAACTGTCTTACTGTTTATGCAATGGAAGTTTTTAAAGTCATTTACAAGTAGAAAGTAAAACTGATTTGTGCGATCATGTATAAATAATAATTACATTTTCATTTTTCTTTATGTTCTGATGCCTCCCACAAACCTCTACCCCAGCTATTCTGCTAGATTCCTGGGCCCCTACACCCATGCGGGACCCTCAAAAAGCCCCCCATTGTCGGGATGAGACCTGAAGGCCTGCCCTTCTCACCTGTGACCACTGTTCTGTTGGGATCCTGAATTCATCATCTCCCACACTCAGCTGTGCTGAATGCCTTCCCTGGCTCCTCCTCCCTCTGTCTCCTAGGTAACAGGTGTGTCCACCTGCCCTGCTCCACCCTGGGTTGGAGGCTTCAGAAAGTGGAGACTGTCACCTAAGTCACTGCCCGCTCTGGTCTCAGCATCACACAAATGCTGTAGATGCAGCGTATACTTTAGGTCAGAGACCTTTCATGAAAATAATGACACATGTAGTGTGACAAAAGTGTGTGGGAAACAGAAACAACAGAACACTTCTGGAGTGTGTGTCCCTCACTACCCTCCCATCCCTGAAACTCTCACTTGGGAGACTTGACTGTCTGCTACCCCCTGGACCACCTTCCCTTAGAGAGACTGTGTGTTAGTCGCTCAGTCGTG
This sequence comes from Cervus canadensis, assembly GCF_019320065.1. Lineage (NCBI taxonomy): Eukaryota > Metazoa > Chordata > Mammalia > Artiodactyla > Cervidae > Cervus > Cervus canadensis. The sequence continues at coordinate 6,748,563 of NC_057390.1, read as the reverse complement.
TCCAACTCTTTGCGACCCCATGGGCTGTAGCCCAGCAGGCTTCTCTGTCGATGCAATTCTCCAGGCAAGAATACTGGAGTGGATTGCCATTCCCTTCTCCAGAGGTACTTCCTAACCCAGGGATCAAACCCTGGTCTCCTGCATCACAGGCAGATTCTTTACTGTTTGAGCTACAGGAAAGTCTAAGAGAGACTGTATTCCCAGAGAATTTTCAGCCTCTCTCCTACCCATCAAGCTCCTCAGATCATGTGACCCTCTTCAGGAGGAACGTCTTACAATGCAGGAAAGAAACAGCACCTTGTCAACTGGTACAGCATGCTCTCGTGGTCTGAACACAAGACACTGCTCATGGCCAATGAGGCATGACACTTTGAAGGATTGTCCATTGTGAACATTGGACAGACTTGACAGCTCTAAAGAGGGAGAGTTTATGTGCTTGTTTTCTTGACTCCCCAAAGCTAAAGTGTTGGTGAACTCTGAACCTCTCATTATATCATAAACCATCGAGTTCAGAAGGATGTACATTCATGTAAAGGGCGCAAGGTATTTTTCCCACCCAGAGGAGCAGAGTTAAGCAGGAGGCGATAGGGAAAGCAGAGGAGATGCTTGGTGTTTACTGACCTGGATGGTCGCTGAGAGGTGACCCAGCACCCATTCTCCTCTGCCACCAAACAAGAGAGAGACCCTGGCCTCCTCCCGAGAGAGGAGGCTTGAGGGGGCCCTGGAAGAGACCAGAATCCCTGGGCTCCCCGAGGTGTAGCCCTGGATACCACCCATGTCATAGCAAAGTCTGGGGTCCAGCATGGCCAAGGGGCAGCTGGACAACAGAAATGCCGGGCCTGGGCCAGGCTGCCTCGCTAGGTCCAGTGTTCAGAGTCCCAGACCCTCCAAGGGGACATCAGGGGGGCTGAGATGAGCTGGCACAGGTGGGGACCATCAGGGCAAGCTCAGTCTCCACTGGGGGATGTAAATCCAGAGAATGACCTTCTGGCAGAACCCTTATCCGGACCCCAGGACAAGCTGAAAGCTTTCCCTACCTCCACCTCCATCACGTCCGAAGAATCCCAGTTACCGTCCAGAGGAAAACGAGCTGCTTGAAGAGGGGAGAGTTCTGAACAGATTCTCTTAGGTTACACAGACTGAGACGTAACCCAGCGCAGACTAAACAACTCTGCATCGCCAAGGTTGTTTTTTTTTTTCCTGGCATCAGATGGAAATGAGGCTTCACGCGCTAAGCTGACTTCAGTCATGGAAAAGTTTTTCAAAAATTACATATTCGCACAAGAGGCCTCTGTGACTCTGGCTACGCCTGTTTTCTTTTTGTTGTTGTTTATGGAACTGCCGGTAAGTGTTCACAGAACCGCAGTTCCCTGAGAGAGGTTTAGAAACCACTGTCCTAGATGGACTTCCTTCTACGGTCTAGTCTTTTTTGCTCCGTTCACACATTTTCCATCCACTGGCCTCCAAAGAATGACTTTTTAAATCTATGTCTCTTTCTACGTCCTGTCACTGCAGCTTCGTAGCTTTAACGGGCTGGAGGCTCCCTTTCTCTCCATAAGTAGTTACGTGTAAAGTTTACACGTAAGTGTAAAAGTTTCTTCTTCAGAAGGACACAGCTCTTCTGATGAAGGCAGTGGGATGAGCAAGCATTCAGGCCCACAGTATCAGCAGGGACCCTGCGGGGAAGCACGAGGAACGTCCTTCCAACCACTACCACCCCAGCAGTGAAGGCATGCCCCCTCACACAGCGGCCTCACGGCGCCGATGAGCTACCAGCCGCTGTTCTGAGGCGTCCTGAGGGCCTGAGCAGTGATGGCATTTCCTCCAGTTCCGACTCTTCAGGGAAGAAGCTGCATATCAACGATGCGTCTCGGCACCGTCACTCCGCAATGAGCACAAGTTCCGCAAGTTCAGGTGGACTACGGACATCTCAGCGCCCTCGTGAACCTGGGCGAGAAGCCAGCGGAGACCAATGGCTCTGATGTCAACCACGAGCACAGTACAAACAGCCAGCATACGGACATTCGTCATGCTGGACTCACTGCCAAGTGCCCAGGGAATGAACGTGTACTCATTTCTTTAGGTCATTTCTTCCTTTACTTTTTTAACTTAAAGATTGTTAGAATGGAAAACTTCCTCCTGACCTGGAAATTTCTGTAATCATCCTTCTACTCCAGTTCCTCTGGTTTTTAAGGCTTTTACCAATCAGCTATATGTGAACTAGAAGAGGAGAGCTGGGGAGAAAGTATAAAATATCAGAAAAGTTCCATGGACAATAAACTACTTCTTAACCTCCTCTGTGTGCTTCCCAGGTGGCACAGTGGTAAAAGAATCCACTGCCAACGCAGGAGATGCAAGAGATACAGGTTCAATCCCTGGGTTTGGAAGATCCCCTGGAGGAGGAAATGGACATGTACTCCAGTATTCTTGCCTGGAAAATCCCACGGACAGAGGAGCCTGGTGGGCTACAGTCCATGGGGTTGCAAAGAGTCAGACACGACTGAGCAGGCACACACATGCACATAACCTCCTTTGTGAAGAAGACAAGACACACGTGGCAGGCAGCGCTGCCACTTGTAGTTCTAACTGTAGCTTTCATCTTGTTCAATGAAGGTAAATGGCCACAGAGGCTCCTAGTATCTGGTTTTTGCCATGGTAGCACAGAAAGCATACAGCAAGTTCCAGGGCCGACTGCCTTAGTAACTTCCAAGAATTGTTAGTAACCCAGCAGAACTGGACTGGTGGGCCTTCTCTTTTATACCAGGCTGTCTTTGACTTGGTGACTGCTTCAACACATAATACAAAAGCACATATGACCACGTCATCTATCACCATCCAAAAGGCGGCCGTTACCGACTTCCCCACGTCATTAACACAAAGGGTCGAGCGAACCTTTTGTGCTCAGTCATACACAAAATATGTAACAAGAGTACGGCTTTCCTTAAACACGGTTCTCAATCTAATATTCTTTCCTTGTAACTCGGAGGCCCCCAGCATCATTGGTTTTTTACAAGATTCTGGAATTGGTCACTTTCCCTTTTCCCTGAGCACCCCAAGCACCTTCCAAAATCCAGATGTTTCAATCTCTCAACCCTTTGATCCTTTTGGAATATAACTGCCAATTTAATTTGTTTAAGTGGTTCCCTTCCTTTCAACATGATCACTGTAGTACATTAAAGGGATTTCCCAGGGGCTCAGTGGTCAAGAATCCACCTATCAACAGAGGAGATGTGTGTTCGATCCTTGGCATGGGAAGATCCCCTGAAGGAGGGCATGGCAACCTACTCCAATATTCTTGCCTGGAGAATCCCATGGACAGAGGAGCCTAGCGTGCTACAGTCCATGGGGTCCCAAAGAGTCGGACATGACTGAGCGACTAAACAAATATATTAAAGGTGGATGAAAATTCTCTACTCCTCCTTTAATTTAGAGGCAAAGTCTGATTTCCCTTCCCTTGAATCTGGCATCCCCTTAAATCAGTGACTTACTCAACCAATTCCAACCAATAAAATGAGGTAGAATGGAATTTCTGGGACTTCTGAGGCAAAATCATTAGAAACCTTTCAGCTTCTTCCTGAGTCTCTTGGAGGACTCTCTTGGTGCCCACTCTCCGGAGACTGCCACACTATTAGAAACCCTAAACCCCGTAAAGACCACATGGATGTACCCCAGTCCACAGCCCCAGCTGACAGCCAGGACCTACCCCAGCCATGGGAAAGCCATCTTGGGTGTTAAGCCAGTCAACTCTAGTCAGCTGCTATCTGACTACATACCCAGGAGGGGTGCCAAAGGAAAACCTCCCAGCTGAGTCCCCTCAACCCACAGAAGCATGAGTGGTGATAATACACTGTTGTTTTAAGTCACTGAGTTTGTGGCACAATAACAGACAAGCAAAGCAATGGCCACACTCAGGAATGTGCCATGATTCTCCATGGCCCGTCCTGAACCATGGCGAATCAGTCCAGCCTGCGACATCTCCCAGAATTAAAATGACACTGGTCTCTTTTCTCCACCGTCACCTCTGAACACTGCCTAGTCACAGAGTTCCTTAATATCTATCTCACCAGCAAATAAAGGGAAAATGAGAGGTATGAGGTGGTCAAATAGGTTTAGCTTTAAATACACTGTTTAGAGTAAGAGAAGTAGCTTATAATCATGTACTTTTCAGCAAATGCTAACTGCAAGAGTGATTTAGTTTCTAGTGTTGTTATTCCATGATTTTCCAAGAAATAGTACAACCCATGAGAAGTAAGCCTCTGTCAGCGAAGATACTTAGAACAGTAAAACGAGGCCATGACTTGACAACAGAAGCAGAAGGAAAATCTGGGCAGACTCAAGAATGCCTAGTTATTTAATCATTTCCTTAATTTCCAAAGGTTATATGAATACTCACCTATTCCTTTCTCTTGTCTTTTCTCAAAACAAACAGTTTGGCAAAAACTTGGCAGCTGGTGAACTACTGTCCAACAGTCATCCCTATTCACTTTGCCCCCAAGGAGGATGGAGCTGGGTCCAAGGGTTGGGAGATGAGGCCATAGGACCACAGATGCCTTCTTTGCCTCTTGCATTCTTACTAGTAAGTCTCTAAATTAAGAACTTTGATGGACGATGCTGAGCCATCCCAACTCTAGGGTGATTAGGCCTACTTATGAGCTCAGCCTGTGGTCAAGAATATAGCTTGTATTGACCTCAGATAAGGCCAATGCCACGGGGCCCTGAGTCATCCCAAGAGTGACCATAGTAGAAGCCTATGATCTTAATTCCTCAATAACTGCATAAAAGATTCAGGATCCAGACTTGGGACCAGTATTGGGCAGGAGACACAGAAGATTCCCTGAGTGTGACTTCTGTATGGGCACTGAAGATGCCTTCTTGTATTCCCCTAGATCTGTGCTACCCAATACATGTAGCCTCTAGAAGCATGAAGCTGTTTTAAACGTTAGTAATTGACATGAGTTTAGCAAACTCCGGGAGATAGTGGAGGAGAGAGGAGCCTGGCAAGCTGCAGTCCATGGGGTCACAAAGAGTCGGACATGACTGAACAACTGAATGACAACATAATTACTTTACATTTGTAAATATAATGCTTTGTCCATAACTATTTCATATCTATACTTTTTATTTCTCATATTTATTTTTATAAAATAAAAATATTTTTATATTTTATTACCAGAAATATTATATTTCTGGTAAATATAATACCTTCAAGGGTTAGAACCATGTATTTTGGGGGGAGGATGGGGAATCTCTCTGCTCTCTGTCTCAAAACACTCATATCAACCATATCACTACCCTGGATGTCAGAATTAGTCAATGTATCAGCTAAGGAAGGGCTTCCCTGGTGGCTGAGATGGTAAAGAATCTGCCTGCAATCCAGGCCCATTGACTCATTCTTGGCTGGCAGCAGAATTCTGCTACAGTCTCTGGACATTCACAGATATGACAGTCAGCCATGAACATACCTCAAATTCCTTACCCATCTCAGAACACTTTCTCTCAATTTTGGATGGAAATGCTTTGAGAATATTTATAAAACATAAACCAGAAATAATAAATATTAGCCAGGATCAAGACTTTTAAGGAAACAAGTAGACTGTGAATGATGTCAAGTGAAAAACTGCCTGGCGATTGCCAGGTTCTAGAGACAGAGAGACCAGTCTTAAGGCAAAAGAAAACCTCCATAGGTTGTGAAGGTAGGCAGGAAAGTGAAGGGGGAGAGGGCGGGGGAGGCCTATGAACCCACTGTCTCCAGTCTTGCCGAGCCCAAGAATAATGAAGAAAGACTTATTAGCCATCACAATCGCTTGAACACAAACATCAAGAGGAAGATGTTTAGAGGAAATTGTACAAATGTTGACAAAAGATTGTTAAAGAGTAAAAGATATTCTACATTAGTGGTTCTCAAGGGGCTTCCCTGGTGGCTCAGATGGTAAATAATCCGAGAGACCTGGGTTCGATCCCTGGGTTGGGAAGATCCCCTGGAGGAGGAAATGAGAACCCACACCTACTCCAGTATTTTTGCCTGCAGAATCCCCATGGACAGATGAGCCTGGTGGGCTACAGTGAAGCACAGTGATTCTCAAAGGTCCCTGAGACCCACCCAGGAGGTCTAGAAAGTCAAAACTACTTTGATACTAATTCAAAGATAGCCTGTTCTTTTTCTACGCATGTCTTCCCACAAGAAGCTTTTATTATTGTTGTTCAGTCACCCAGTCGTGTCCAACTCTTTAAGACCATATGGACTGCAGTACTATAGCCTTCCCTGTGCTTCACTGTCTCCTGGAGTTTGCTCAAATTCATGTCCATTGAGTCGGTGATGCTATCTAACCTTCTCATCCTCTGCCGCACCCCCTCCCCTTCTCTTCCTGCCCTCAATCTTTCCCAGCATCAGGGTTTTTTTTTTTTTCCAGTGAGTCAGCTCATCACATGCAGTGGCCAAAGTATTGGAGCTTCAGCTTCAGAATAGTCCTTCCAATGAATACTCAGGGTTGAATATCACAGGAAACTACATGACCTATAATATCTCAAAGACTAGGTCAAGATACAAGAATTTGTCTTCTGCTGAGCCAAATATTAGTGAGATTTCCAGAGCAATGGAAACAGCGTAAAACATTGCCAGAAAAAAATTCTATTTTTAAACTTTGTTTTAAAAATCTAATAATTTTTATAAAGGAGATGTGACTTATGGTAACAGGTAATGAAGTTACTATTTTCAATGATTAATAAAAATTCATTTTAATATTTAGTTTCATTTCTAGATCAATATCAATAGTTAATCCATGTAAACAGATCTGTTTAAAGTTTGCAATAATTTTTAAGAGTGAAAGGAGGTCTTTAAATCACAAGTTTGAGAACTTCTGTTCTGCAAAAACAGAAGGGCAGGGCTTCTCTGGTGGCTCAGTGGTAAAGAACCCACCTGCCAATGCAGAAGACATGGGTTTGATCCCTAGTCCGGGAAGATCCCACATACTGTGCAGCAACTAAGCCCATGTGCCACAACTCCTAAGCTTGTGTTCTAGAACCCAGGAGCCTCGACACAGAAGCCACCACAATGGGAAGCCTGCACACCGCAGCTACAGAAGAGCCTGTGCAGCCGTGAAGACCCAGCACAGCCAGAAATTAATTTTAAAAAATCTTGGGCAGCTCTACGGAGACCACCATGAAGTTCAAGGAAGCATCTTCCCAGAAGCAAGGATCAAGGGAAGATCAAGGGGTGAGAAGTGAGCACCACCCCAACAACGGCTGCTTCACCTGTTACCCAGACTTTGCGACGGAACTACACTAAACAGCAGCCCCTCCGAGCCTCCCTCATAAGAAACCATGGCCTAGCTCACCGGTGGGATCTTAACTGCTCTCTCGGTCACACAAGTCCCAGCCTGAGTTTCTCAAAGGACGTGAAAGACCGTGAGTGTCATTTACAGCTTACCTCCCCACTGGGTCCCTAACTGTTCATCTAACCCAAACCTAGTAACTGACGATACAGGAAGGACACACAAACATCCGGACATACACGTGTCTGAAAATGAGTTAGATGCTTTCACAGAACATCCCTTCAGAGTCTGTCATACAGAGGGAAGGAAGGCAGTCAGAAAGAGAAAAACAAACATCGCAGATTAACACGTGTATGGAGAATCTAGAAAAATGGTACAGACGAGCCTATTTGTGGGGCAGGAATAAAGATGCTTCCTTGGTGGCTCAGCTGGTAAAGAATCTGCCTGCAATGCCAGAGACCCGAATTCAATCCCTGCATTGGGAAGATCCCCTGGGAAGGGAATGACTACTTATTCCAGTATTCTTGCCTGGAGAATCCCATGGACAGAGGAGCCTGGAGGACTACATGGGGTCAGAAAGAGTCAGACATGTCTTAGTGATGAAACAACAACCCACTCAGGCTCTGTTAATCTATGGAAGGGTATAACATTCCTGCCCTGTTAACAGAGAAACTTCACAGGGTAACTGAGAAACTTACAGATAATGGATGTACCTGAGAATATTTTTAACTGAATAGAACTGGAGTGGCTTGCCATTGCCTTCTCCGAATAATACTACACAGAGAAGCAAATATTACTGAAGCTCTATGAGCCATAAACTCCTAATGTGATCTCATTTTGAAATAGGGATATTTCTGGCAATGAGTGGATCAGTATTTCTGACTAAAAGGGTAGCTACACTAGTGCATACAACAGCCAATAAGCTTCTCGTTCCAAAACACCAACCAAAACCACAGCTAAAAAAGCAGGGATTATCTGCACAGATACTCCAGTCTAAAGTAATCAGGGATGAAAGGCACAAATCGCTTGGTCTCAGGTGATAGGATACTAAATATAGTCAACACTACAAAGGCCTCTCAGGAACCAAAATCTAAACAGTACTCAAGACCGTGAAGGGCTTCAAGGAAACAAAAGGGTGGTTGGCAATCAGAAGTTTCTCAACCTTCCTTACGCAAACTCTGAAATACAAGTACTGCCACGCTGAAGTGGTTCTGTTTCTCTTCATTTTTCATTGTTAAAAAGCTTTAGCCAAATTTGAATCATTTCCTGTCTGAACAACTGCAATCTCTCTTTCCCGTCCTTCCTACACAACTAAACTCCCAATTGCTTCTGCCAAAGAAATTCCCTCCTCATTGCCAGATAAGCATCTTAAGCTATGAGACGTCAGGTGCACACGCACACACGTTCCCACTCTACTGAAGTCTCTCCTGGCGCTCCAGAGCGTGTGTCAGCACCTCACTTACCACACATAGTCCTTCACGATCTTGTCTATTCACCATCTGTTTCTACTAGCATGTGTGCCCCAGGAGGATAAGAATGTGGTTTGTCTTATTCACCATCACATTATCATTATCTAGAAGAAAGTCTGATATGTGGTAGATGTACATCATGAAAAATGAATATCACTGAATTCTGTACACTGAAAGTTCTTTTACTTGATTTCAGGGTTTGTTTGTTTCCCCCTTTCCATTGAATAATACTTTATCTTCTTTCAGGGGCTTTCCTGGTGGCTCAGATGTCAAAGAATATGCCTGCCATGCGGGAGACTCGGGTTTGATCTGGGGTCGGGAAGATCCCCTGGAGAAGGGAATGGCAGCCCGCTCCAGTATTCTTGCCTGGAGAATCCCATGGACAGAGGAGCCTGGCTGGCTACAGTCCATGGAGTCATGAAGTCATGACTGAGCGACTAACATCTTTTTATGTAACTTTTTATTTCGTATTGAGTATAGGCGATTAACAATGTTGTGATGGTTTCAGGTGGACAGCAAAGGGACTCAGCCACACATACACGTGCATCCGTTCTCCCCCAAACTCCCCTCCCAGCCAGGCTGCCACATGACACTCAGCAGGTTCCTGTGCTGTGCAGTGGGTCCTTGTTGGATAACACTTTTACTTCTTACCCAACTCTCTGTCACAGCCCTTGAGAGGAATCGTCAGCTGTCTTGGTTTCATCTCACCATGCACTGCTCATGAACACGCAGGCCTTGAGTTTGAGAACAACTTTCCTATACTGGGAGGGCTTCCCTGGTGTCTCAGAGGGTAAAGGATCTGCCTGCAATGTGAGAGAACTGGGTTCCATCCCTGGGTTGGGAAGACCCCCTAGGGAAGGAAATGGCACTTCAGTATTATTGCCTAGAGGATTCCATGGACACTACAGGCCACGGGGTTGCAAAGAGTCAGACATGACTAAGCGACTAACACTTTCCTACACTCGATCCTTCTGAAGGCAGATGGAGACCTGACTCGGCCAATGGACTCACAGGATGGAGCACAGTGTTTCTCAGCCTTGACCCAGTGGGGAAGTGAGAAGAGGACAGAAACTTGATGTTTGAATCAGCAGTCAGCCATTGCCAGGGCTGCTGCAGGCAAAGGCCCAGAGGAAGGGTGTGTGCAGGAGCTCAGACCAGCTCTCCCAACCCTGGCTTTGCCTCCTGGGCTCACAAGTGGGCTGAGAAGAGAACTGACACTGTTGACGCTATTTACTGAAGGCAGCGCCTTCAAACCCAGCGTAGACCCAGAGGGCCCCCTGCCTGGCTGTGCGCCAGAGTCTCCTGGACCTCCCATAGTCCTGTCTCCTGAGCAGACTCTACAGGGACTGCCTGGGAATCTGGATGCTTTTTTATAAGGGCTTTTGCGGGGGGTTGTTTTTGTTGTTGTTTATGTGGCCGTGTTGGGTCTTCGTCGCAGCGCAGCGGAACTTCATTGCATCCTGCAGGATATTTTTCCTTTTTCTTCTAACGTGGCATCACCTATTCAGCGGACATGAACTTGGGCAGACACCTGGAGATGCTGAGGGCCAGGGAAGCCTGGTGTGCTGCAGTCCATGGGGTTGCAAAGAGTCAGGCAGGACTTAGCGACTGAACAACAACATGTACTACTCAATCACTGTACTGTCCAGCAGAAACTCACATGTGGTAAATTAACTACACTTCAATTTTAAAAATGGCCATAAAGCTCTTAACTCGTCCCTTAGAACAAACCTACTAGTTGGAGAAGAAAGCACTGTTTTCTTTGGCTTGTCCTTGTCTGCTTGTTCAACCCTTGACTTGATTCCACTTCTCATTCAAAATTTGTGACTTATCCAGTAATAAATCTTCCAGCAGAACTACTTCAAATGCCAAGTCTTAGAGCATCTCAAGCATCACAGGTTTTTTTCTTTTTTTCTTTCATGGCCGGGCCCCCAGGAGACCCTCTCAACTTTGCTCAGCTTTCCTTTTAAAGCACAGAGAAAGTGAGCATTCTTTTTAGAACTTGTTTTTATGCGTGTGAACTCTGCCTTGATATTTTACAGTCAAGACCACAAGAAGGGCTTGACAGAACCACACTGGCTGACTTGGCTGAGCAATAAGTTCCACAGTGGGGCTGGAAGCACTTCATATTTAGTTCTCCTTTGTAAACATCTTCCTGACTCCCGCCCCTCACCGGTATACCAGTGTACACTCTGGCTGCGAAATGTGACTTAATTCTGAGCCCATCTTGGTGACTGCTCTCAACACACATCAGAAATCCTTCCCTATACTTCCTGGGGAAGTCCTCGCTCCAAGAAACAAAAATAAGGTTACCAAGCCCTGTGACCAAGGAGGATGGAGACACTGTGCCAGACAAAACCCCACCTAAGAATTACTCTTCAGTAGGGACCTCCCTGGTGGTCGAAGCGTTGAGACTTTGCCTTCCAATGCAGGCAAAGATCCCTGGTTGGGACGCTAAGATCCCACATGCCCCGAGGCCAAAAAGCCAAAACATAAAACAGAGGCACTTTTTAAAAATGGTCCACATCATGGTACATGTATACAATGGAATATTACTCAGCCATTTAAAGCAATGAAGTAAGGCCATTTGCAGCCACATGGATGGAGCTAGAGAGAGTCATACTGAGTGAAGTAAGCCAGAGAAGGAGAAATATATGACATCCCTTATATGTGGAATCTCAAAAGAAATGATATAAATGAACTTACTTACAAAATAAAGAGACTCACCGATAGAAAATGAACTCATGGTTGCCAGGGAGAAGGGATAGTTAAGGACTTTGGGAAGGTCATGTACACACTGCTATATTTAAAATGGATAACCAACAAAAACCTATTGTATAGCGCATGGAACTTTGCTCAATGTTATGCTCCAGCCTGGATGGGAGGAGAGTTTGGGGGAGAACGGATACATGTATATGTATGGCTGAGTCCCTTCACCGCTCACCTGGAACTATCAGAGCATTGTTAATCGGCTATATCCTAATATAAAATGCTCTTAGTGTTTAAAAAAAGATAAAAATAATTTTTAAAAGATTTTAAAAATGGTCCACATTAAAAAAAAATTATCCTTTATGAAGATATGATACAGGAAGTTGTAAGAGAAAATGCTCTAGTATGGTTTTCCTACCAAGTTGTTTGGCAGACAGAAGACAGCACCTGCTAAAAAAACATGCATTGATCCTTCGAGATAGTTGGGGAGTAGCTAAGAAAGAGCCTCCAGGGGATGCTCCCAGTCATCATCCTCCAAAGCTATGAGGATGGCCACTCTGCCGTGTTCCTCTGCATCCTCAGCTAACCTTCCCCTGCCTCAAAAGTGGGGCTATACCTGAGGTAGGGTTGTATTAAACAACTATATTCTTTCTAGGTCACTCTTTCATTGTTTCTGGTGGCCTGGCAGCTTCCTACCTTTGAATGAGAGGCACCCATTACCTTAAGGAAAGGAAGACAAAGGCTGGAACAAAGAAGGTATTGCTTGTCTTTGAACTCCGCAGTAGAGTTTAAGGCCATGGCCAGGCTATAGCCTAGGCTAAAATGTCCCTAATTGTGATATGTGCAATAGGAAAGGGGAAAAAAAAAATGCTGACAAGTAACTATGACATCATCTATTGCAAGATGTATCTTCAAATGTGGTGGGAAAGACTCCAGACTTTGTCAAGAGGCAAAAAGGAATTATTTGCAACTCTTCAAACTGGTCTTTACTTCTCAAGAATCAGGGAAGAAGAGTGGGACCCACACACCAGAGAGTGAGCAGGGCTGGACGAGGGTGGGGAGGACACAGCCAGTGGTTGTGGGAAGATCCTGCAGAAAGAGGAAGAGGAGGAAGCGAGAGCCCAGCTCTGACGGTTAAGTTTGGAAGTGGGGCTGCAAACCTGTGGTCACTGGGCTGGCGGTCTGGGAGATGGATGTTCCCCCAGAGAGGTGGGCTCAGAGTGAGACCTGGCTTCCAGCTGGGCACTTGGGTGGGGGGGGGGCAGTCACAGAGCCAGGGAGCCCCCACCAGCAGAGTGGAAGAAGCCACCAAGCATTTCTAGGACCAGGAGGCTGGGGCCCAGGGGCCTCACCTCTGGGGGGCAACAGGAAGGCCCACCGCTGTTGGCACCAAGCGGCTTCTTGCCCCACACCTGATGAGACCTGTCACACCACGGCAGACACCCAGGCACCGGAGACCACAAGGACCCCAGGACAGGCTGCCACCGAACCCAGAAGAATGGGACATCCCTGCAGGGTGTGTGAGCCGGGGTCCCCCTTCACAACCCCTGCAGATGTGCACCCGCCTGAGAGGACCAGAGGGAGCCTGTAGGGGGTGCTCCGAAAGGCCATTTCCCAGGAGTTACTGAGAATACAAATAGGCTCGGTGGCAGCCATGGCAACGCCTCCCGCACCGGACTGAAAACCTTGACCTGGACTCACATGCTGGAACTTATCGATCCTGACCCGTACTCATTCAGTAAATGTTCCTGGGGCTCCTGCCACCTGCCGGGCAGTGTGCTAGGGATCTAGGGTGGATCCGAGAACAAATCAGAAAACCCCCACCGTGGAGCCCACATCCTGCAGGGTGTGGACAGACGGTAAACTGTCAGCGTGCCAAGGAAGGGGCTCACACAGACGGAGGTGTGAAGCTGGAACGAGGGTCTGCCTCGAGGAGTCTGGGCCTGAGAGCGAAGCCGTGTCCAGCTCCGCAGCGCTCACCCCCCTGCGCCCCTGCACGGGCTCACCGCAGCGCCGCCTCCCTGGGAAGAGCGCCGAGGACAGAAAGGGCAGCACAGCGCAGGTCACGTCCTCAGCGGCTGATGGCTCGGCGGGGAGCTGGGCCCCCGGCCTCGCAGGGTGGGAGCTGGGCTTTTCCCCACCTCTCAGCTGTGTGCCTAGCGCTCAGGGAAGGGGCGCCGGGCTCAGGGCGTGCACACAGCACGCTCACACGCACAACATGGAAAACACTCGCAAAGGCCCCACGAGCCACAGAAAATATACACACGTGCACAACATACAGAGCAGTCACACGGCACACAGTCACACAACATGCAATTACACACAGAATACACACACACACACTCATAACATACACCAAACACCATGCAACAAATACATACTCACACAATATACACAACACACACACACACACACCAAACATCATGCAACAAATACCTACATACTCACAATATCCACAATGACAACACACACAAAATATACAACACAACACACGAACAATACACCCTCAGACAGAACACACAGAAAACAGCCACGCAACATACCACATATGCATAAAACACACACACAACATATACAAAATAGTCACAACATACAATACACACACAACAGTCACACACTCATACAACACACACAAAACATACAGCAAACACAACCCCTCCCCACACACACACACAACATCCACACTCACACAACACACAGGTCCAAGTCTCCATGCTAAAATGTCTTCACGTTAAATCCTGCGGACAGAGATGCAGGCGGACGAGGCCAACCAAGCAGGAGAAGGTGAATGAAACGAAACCCCGGAGATCTGGGGCAGGGGCGTCCCAATGGAGCCACCTCAGGACTGCGCTTCGGGTCCCGAGTTCCCACAGGAGCCCCCACAGGGGGCTTATGAATGGTTCACGACCATGAGAGTGGTTTACAGCCAAGTTTCTGCGTCTGCTCTCGTTATGTAATTTCTGCTAAGATGTTCCAGATTCTGTCCATGCCAAGGCCGAGAGGGCCACCTGGTACAAGGTGCGCCCATGTCTCTCAACACCTGGCACTTCGGTAAAGTCACAATCACATCGTGCAACTGTGTCATTGGGTCTCCTTTCCAGAAGTTAGTCTGATGCAGTGATGTAGAACATTAATCTGCCGACTACACAAAATTTATTTTCCAATATTCAGCAGATCAGAGGAAGTGCAATATTTGTTTTTCTCTTATGTTGCCTATTCTTTAATCTGTTGAAAATTAGAAAATATTTTTTTTTGCTATTGCGAGGTTATTGTTTTAAATTTCTCTACATCAGACTAGCTTCTGGGAAGAAACCTTGATGACATATATCAATGCATATACATGGAATCTAGAGAAACGATACAGATGAACCCATCTGCAGGATGGAAATAGAAATGGAGATGTAGAGAACAGACACATGGACACAGCTGGGGGATGAACTGGGAGAGGAGCCTTGACATGTGCACACTACCATGTATAAAATAGATAGCCAGTAGGAAGCAGCTATATTGCACAGGGAGCTTAGCTTGGTGCTCTGTGATGACCTAGAGGACTGGGAGGGAGGTCCAAGAGGGAAGGCACACACGTATATAACTGATTCACTTCGTTGTGCGGCAAAAACCAACACAACATTGTAAAGCAATTATACCCCATTTAAAAAAAAAAAAGAAGTACCACACAAAAAAAGAAAGTGCAACTTGGTTTCCATAGTGAATATCCCAGCTTGGCATGACAACATGAAGTCATTGAGAGGCCTCTGTGGTTAAAGGCATATCTTTGAAGTGTCATAAAGAGCTTATGTTTTAGCGAGGTATGCTTGAATTACCGAAAGAACGTTCTAATCTAACTGCAGCACCAAATTACAGCTTTTACCATTACCTTCTTATAAACATTTCCTTGGTACTGAGCTGTATACTTCCTGGGAGCAATTTTGAAAGAATTGTGTCTGTATTTCTTTTCATGATATTAATACTTCCCAAACACATCCTTTACCATGACTGTGATGAAAAACTCCCAGGAGGTAGCAGTTTTAGTGCCTTTTCAAGGTCTTAATAAATGAGAGTAACTCTGGAAACTCAAGTGCTCAGGGTGTTTTCTGCTCAGCTGTGCCCACCTGCCCCAGCACACAGCGGTGTTTCTGAGAAACCCACATCACACATCCCCAAGGGGCCATACAGACTTGGACAAACATTTCAACAAGCAACAAGCTGCTTCAAGTCCTTTGTGGAACACAGCAAGATTCACCTAGAGAAATAAAGAAGCAGGGAATACATGAGAAGAATATCAGGATGGAGACTGGAAGACGGCTCTGTAAGTGCGGAAGTGACTGAAGTAAGACAGGGACAACTGTTTAAAGATCTGAGATGTCGGAGGTAACCAACAGCAACATGTGCAAGCATCCTGTTGCCATGTCAACAGGAGAACGAAGCCACAAATGTGCGTGGTGGGGATGCCATGAGCAGTGTGAAGTCATACACAGGGGAGGCTCAAGGTGCCTCCGGCTCTCCTCTCTCCAGCAGGGCTACGTCAGCCTGTTTCCCATCAGTCACGGGGGGATAACAGCGCCCATCTGGCCAGGATGGTGGACATGAAGTAAAGTGCTTACTGCTGTGGCTGGCACACAGTAGGTGCTTTGTGCAGTTATTTTTGGTCCCAAAAGACAAGTGGGACAGGTGTTATGATTTCAAGCATAGAGTAAAGATGCCTTTCCAGTCCCCAACTGGACATGTGGTTTGATGAGAAAACAGGGAGATATGGAAAACATTGCCCAAATATTTAAAACTAAGACCTTTCAATATTTTACCTCCTGACTTTGTTACATAGCTATGATTCATATGCAAATAAGCCTTACCTTTAAAAAGTAATTTTTTTCCTCCCTCCTTTGTGATCAGATTCTTTCAAACTAGGTCAAACACCTATTGCCATGGGATTATGAATTATACTATATACATATATATATACGGATTATACATGAGAACAGTAAGAAGCAAAACTGATCAACTATAGATATGCAAATTTATCTAGAAAAATGTCAGCCTTGTAATAGAGAAAACAGTAGGAACAAGCATAGAAAGTCGGCTAATGTGATTTTACCCCTTTCTTCTGCTAAGAGAAAAAGTGGACCCAAGAGTTTTCAGGATGATTGTGTGTGGGGGTTGGGGGGGGGGAGGGAGGAATTCTCCAATGTCTCGAATATAATGCAAATAAATATTCTTAAATTGAAATATGATTGACATCCTATGTTAGTTTCAGGTCTACAACAAAATGACTGAATATTTGTATATATTACAAAATGATCACAAGTCTAGTGAATAACCATTGCTACCCACAGCTACAAATTTCTTTTCCTGTGATAAGATCTAATCTCTTAGCAATTTTCAAATATGCAATATTCTTAACTATGGTCATTATGCTGTATGTGACATCTCAGAACTTGTTTATTTTATAACTGGAACTCTGTACTTTTTGACCCCTTCACCCATTTTTCTCCTCCCCACCCCCTGCCTCTGGTAACGATCAATCTGTTCTACCTATGAGATAATTTAAAATCAGACTTAGGCAAAGTTATCTAACTTATAGGGAAATCACTCCCTCTCTTTCCTCCCCTTTTAGACAGAATCACTAGCAACACTTTCTTATGAAAAAACTTCTCAAAATACATTGATGAACTTTTAGAGGCAATAAATTTAATCCAGAACCATCACTGGCAGAAGCATGTTGACCATTTGTGTGAAAACCTGACTGACCTTTCAATGTGATTATTGTGTTATGAAAAGAAATTTTAAACAAGCAGTTACCATATTTACGTAAGAGTCAACATGACCAAAAA
This sequence comes from Cervus canadensis, assembly GCF_019320065.1. Taxonomy (NCBI): domain Eukaryota; kingdom Metazoa; phylum Chordata; class Mammalia; order Artiodactyla; family Cervidae; genus Cervus; species Cervus canadensis. Next base: position 6,731,286 of record NC_057390.1, on the reverse strand, counting down.
TGAAATAAATACTGTGCAAACCATCAAACCTCTTAATGACCAGAGAATCTTTTTATTTTCAGAGTTTCACTGTTACTCTTTGAGACAAGATTGCATGTGTGGGAAGCTCTTCAATTTCTCCCTCAGGAGGAGGATGGGGGAAGAAAAAAGGAGAGAGAAGGAGAGATGGACAAGGTAGTCACAAGAAGTCTGACCCACCCTGATGCAAAACCCACCCACTTGTGGCTGCAGAACAGACGTGCGGGACCTAAACAGGCTTTGTCCTCACTTTGTCAAATGAGATGTTTATACCGAGACAGACTTCTCTTCTAGAACATCCAGATTAGCTGGATAAATAATGCTAGGCAAGCCCCGACTTGCCTGTTGCTTCGGTCTTGGCAGTCAAACCCCACCCCCGCAGGGCACCCCACTCCTCTGGATAAAGCCCAGAACCCTTGCTCTTGTTCCAGACCTGCCATGCCTCCCTCGACTCCGTCTTTCTGACAAAGTCCCCTGTTGACTGGACGCTTCCAGGCTGAGGTCAAATCGCATACCAGTCTCCTTGCCAGTTTTCCCATTTCTCCCTCATTTCTTCTACCCAGAATGTCATCCTTCTTCCTCCTCCAGCTCAAGACTCCCTCCTCCTCCTCCTCCTTTTTCTCCTCCCCTTCCTCCTCCTCCCAGGCCCATCACCTATACGGTATGCCCCTTTCAGAGGGCATTCTAGGGTAGTTCCCACCCCTCCAACCAGGGGAAGCCAGGGTGACCATCTCCACCTCCTCTGAGCCCTTGGCTTCACCTCGGCCTCCCGTGGAGCACCAGCTCTCCAGATTCTGTGTGGCTGAGCTCTTCTCTCCCTGCTGCCCATCATGCTTAAAGGTAAGCGCGTCCCCTGCCTGGCCATCGCTGGAGCAGAGCAGACGTTTACATTTTGACTGATGAATGAAAGCAATCCATTCACACTGCTGATACCTACAGTCCCTTAGAAAATTCAAACCACATGGACAGGACAGAGAGCCCGTGATCATGCCCAGGGATAAGCTTTCTGGGAAATGGAACTAAATTCCCCCAGCAGAGAGATTTAGCAATCACTCAGGACAACTCTTGTGCTAGCCAGCTTCTTGTTGACTCGGGCAATTTACAGAAATTACAGCTGTCTATTTCCCGGGTCAGTGGTTCTCAGCCTGCATTAGAACAGCTACCCCCAGAGAGTTTTTTTGATTTTTTTTAAATCACTCTTCCCAGGCTGTGTCTCAGTGTTATTCCATCAGAACCTCTTGGAGTGGGGCTTAGGCACCGATAGTTCTTAAGCCTCCCAGGAGATTCCAAAAGGCAATCACGAGGGACAAACACTGACCTATATCATAGAGGGTGATGTTTGTTCTGTCTATATGTAGCTGAGTGGGTCCCCTAATGCAGTCACACCATTTTCTACACTGACTGGGCAGACAGGGGCCACGCAGAGGAAGAGAGTCCCGCTCCGGGGGCTTATTCACACCCAGAAACTTCCCTAGAACAACAGTTTATGATCCAGACATCAGTTCCAGACTAAAGGAAGTGTCTGTCTCCATCACCCCTCCTCCACCCCACCCCAGCATTTTTCACTTTCCTATGAACCTGGTTTCTATCCACCATGTCCCCATTACCTAAATTTCTTCAGTAGTATAACTGGGGGGAAAAAATCTTAGAACTCTGATCTCGCAGTTAAGTAAATCTCAGAATTTGAGGTTGATGAGAAATATGTAAGCCTGGTGAGTGGTGTGGGGTGCGATTTCCCACATAATTACAATAGCAAAAATGTAACCTCTCCTCCCTATGAGTCAGCTCAGTAACCCACTGTGTTCATCTAGAGAAGTGCTTAAACCTTGAGGGAAATGTTTTCAAAAGAGGTTGTCATGGCAAGTATCACATAATTTTTTTAAATCAACAAGTCAAATAGATACCCATTCCATCACCTCTGACAAGAATCATATATTTTCTCTCCAGGAAAGAAATGCTGTAATTTTTTGTACATAATTTTACAGTTTATTATGTTGCTTGTTTTCCAGCTTAATCAAAATACAATTTACATATAACATTGTATAAGTTTAAGACTGTACAATGTGTTGATACATTTTAATACTGACATATATGACCACCATACTGTCAGCTAATACCTCCACCTCATCACATAATTACCACTTCTTTTTTTGCAGTGGGAACCTTCAGAGTTTCCTCTCTTGGCAATTTTTAAGTATACAATACATTAGCTACAATCACCGTGCTGTCCATTTGCTGTTGGTCAGGGGCCAAGTCATTTCTAACTCTCTGGGACCCCACGGACTGCAGCATGCCATGTTTCCATGTCCTTCACTGTTTTCCAGAGTTTGCTCATCTCCTCCTCCTGCCTGCCATCTTTCCCAGCATCAGGGTCTTTTCCAATGCTGCATATAGGATCCCCAAATGTGTTTCTTTTTTAAAGATTTTTTTTTTTTTGATGGAGAGCACTTTTTAAGAGTCTTTACTGAATTTGTTACAATGTTACTTCTGTTTCATGTTTTGGTATTTTGGCCCCAAGTCATGTGGGATCTTAGCTTCCCAACTGGAGTCAAACCCACAGCTCCTGCATTGGAAGGCAAAATCTTCACCACTGGGCCACCAGGGACATTCCCCAGACTTACTCATCCTATAACTGGACGTCTGTACCTTTTGACCAACACCTCCACAACTCCCTTACTGCCCAGCCCCAGAGTTTCTCTGAGTTCAGCGTTTTTGGATTCCACATGTAAGTGATACCACACAGTATTTGTCTTTCTGTCTGGCTTATCTCATTTAGCTTAATGTCCTCAAGCTATGTTCTTACAAAAGACAGGATTTCCTTTCTCACGGCTGAATAATATTGTATGTCCAGTATATATCACACCTTCTTTATCCATTCATCTACTGACAACACTTAGTTTCCATATCGTGGCTATTATGAATAATGCGGCAATGAACATGGAAATATAGGTATCTCTTTGAGACACCAATTTCAATTCCTTTGGATATGTACCCAGAAGTGGAATTGCTGGATCATATTCCATTTTTAACTTTTAACTTTTTAACTTTTGGAGGAACCTCCATACTGTTTTCCAAAGTGGCTGCACCCATTTACCTTCCAACCAACAGTGTTCCGATGTTCCCTTTTCTCCACATACTCATTAACATTTGTCCTCTATTATCTTACTGGTGTACAGATTATTCATTAACAGAGAGAGGGTACAATCTGTGAAACCAGGTTTCTCTCACCTATTTCAGGCAGGGGATGTTTAAACCTTCCAGAGAAATATCTATTGAGTTCCTACTATAGTTGAATTTTTACTTTATTGCATGTGTTGTATTGATTTCAGCTTAAAAATTATCAACAGGTCATTTCAGAGGCTAGAAAATAACCCTGCACATAATGCCTTTTTAAAAAACTAGTTTACAGATAACATGTGCCAACATAGATGATAAATTCTCACCAGAAATGGTAGACAGGAGCCTTAATTATATTTCTCATGTGAACAAATTCTGAAAGCTTCAGCACTTCTACAAATAGGAGTTCAAATACTTCGCAAAAAGAGCCATTTGCTGACTAGCATTTTGCCTCTTGGAGTCTCATTATCACGTCAGCACAGTGAAGCATGAGGCTCACCTGGGAGCCCAAGTGATGACTCTGCCTTTCATCCACCATCGTTGGGAGGTGGCAGCTGCCTGTCCCTGCCAGCTCGGAGCCCCATCTCCCTTTGGACACATTGAAAATAGTAAAGCATGTGTACAGAGCACAGGAGATGTCTGTAACACAACAGATGTTGCCAGGAGGAGCAGGATGATGGCTGATCCTGGTTCATTCAGGAGCTGGAGGCTCTGTTGGCCCCTCCAGGACAGGATGATGAAAAATCAGCAAAGAGATCAAAGGGCCAGCGAGTGAAAGCCAGGTAATAAAAGGCCTGAGAAAAGTTGTCCCAGATTTCCGGTCAAGTCTGCCCTCTCACTAAATCCAGGAATGAAACGAGGGAAACCACAACAACCTCTGGGGTCAGATTCATGGCTGTGGAATGTGTTGGCTCTGTGACCACACTGGAATATGTTGTTGGCATAACTAACAGAGTGGATACAGTCAGAAAAGCAACGCTGCCAACCTCAACCATTGTCAGGAGACTCAGCATCTTTAAAAAAAAAAAAGAGGATAATGTACAAGTGTGTCTGTCCATTTCCAATCATTTTCCCTCAAATGATAACAAAAAAGGCAAACTTCCACAAAAGACATAATCACATCATCACCTAGTTCTACAGCAGTATCACCATTCATTTGTTCTTTGATTCTGGAAAATGTCTGAAGCCTTCAGACATCAAACTTGCTAATATTCTCACTGAAATTTTAGTCTTTAAAGCTGGTCATATCATTGTCATAGACAGATTGAACACAGATATCAGAAAAAGCCTAAAAGTCTATGAATCCTAAAATAGTGATTTCAATTACAATTAGTACAGATGCAGTTCCAGCTTTATAAATGTTTCTGGACTTGTCCTTTGTACACATTGCTTTGACTGCCACCATCTTTTACCTGGTGGCTCAGATGGTAAAGAATCTGCCTGCAATGTGGGAGACTTGAGTTCTATCCCTGGATCAGAAAGATCTCCTGGAGAAGGAAATGGCAGCCCACTCCAGTATTCTTGCCTGAAGAATTCTATGGACAGAGGAGCCTGACAGGCTACAGTCCATGGGTTGTAAAGAGTCAGATTCTATTGAATGACTATTTAACACCTTATTACTAGACAATCCCAACCTCTGCCCCGTGTTGTGTTCATTTGGGCCACTCTGTCTGGGTCGAGCACCTGGAATTCACCTGCAAAGTCCCTTCTCCTCAGGAATAAACCCTGTCCTCCCCTCTCTGGACCAGGAGGCAAAGCTCTCTGAGATGTTAACTGATCTCCCAGCTGTCTGATTCCCTGCCCAGGTAGTCCTATCTCCATGGAAACCTGCATCCCTGAACACATCTTCTTGATCAGCAGTTCCTAAAGCCTTCATTCCAGACACATCATGTACATACACTAATTCCCACTCTGCCCTGGCCACAAAGGACCAGTGTGCCCTAGGGAGGACCCCGAGAGCCCACCCAAAAACACCTGGCCTCAGTTCCTTGTGTTTCTTCACAAGATGGAAGCATCTCTGAGCTTCGAGCCCTACCATCAGGCATTTGAGGGTGTGGTCCAGCCCTTCTGCAGGGTCCTGCCAACACTCCAGGTTCAGAAATGGAGCAGCCCCATAACAATGGAACCAAAGAGGCCAGAAACTGAAAGACGATGCGAGCTACAGAGAGAGAGCCCTCCTCCAGTGATGAGGCTGAGGGATTTTGATCTGTTTGGGCACCCAGGGAGCTCAGAGTTAGGGGCCAGTCCAAGCTCCATCCTTGGCCTACCCCGTGGCCTTAAGGAAAGAGGCCTTTCTTCACCTGTAAAGACAGAAGGAACACTTTACCTGCTCCTCCACAGCAGGACGGAGGAGAAGCCGAGCCCCTCAAGCAGCTCCCACATGCTCTGCAAGGCCTCCGATCTCATCTGGAGCCAGAAGCGGCTGGGCCTCTTCACCTCCCCCTCCTGCCTTCCTCCTGACGTTGACACTCGATTCTGTCTTGAAACTGCACTGGAAGCCACTGCTCACCATCTTCCTCTCTGGGTTTTCCCTTCCTCTTCCTCTCATCCCTAAAAGCACTGAGCACAAGGCTCAGCCTGGACTGAACACTCAAGAACCCTTTCTTAAAACCCTTGGTTAATTTAGTAAAAGCTGAGATGTCACGCAAGTCCCTTGGTGCACGAGTTTTGTTCCTGGGAGGGTAGAGGGTGCTTCTGTGGAATGTCTGTGCCACCAGGTTCAGGCAGAGCACCTGTGCTTGTCACACACCCAGGAATTCAGGGCTGGGTGAGAGAGTGCCGTGTCCTGGGTGCCAGCCTGCCACTCTCTCGTAAATACAACAACGTCCCCCAGAGCTTGCACAGGGGGACTGGGCCTCCCTAATGTCACACACGTGGCCACCTGTGGTCTGGGAGGTAAGGCTGGGCACACACGGGCACCATCTCCCCAGCCTGTGACTGGCAAGTTTAGAATAAAATCCAGACTCCTCACCATGGCCCCAGCACTGGCTGCACCACCGTGATCTGGCCCCTGCCTCTGTCTCTAAGCTCCCTCCCACCCACTCAGCCCCCACAGACTGAGCTTCTTCTCCCCTCCAAGAGGCTCAAATCCCACTGCCCCTCTGCCTCAGACCTCACCCCTGCTCACAAGGACTCCCCATCAGCAGGTGACCCACACCCGGCCCTTCACCACCGTCTCAGCAGCCGTCTGTGTCCTTCACGATGTTTATCACACCCTAGACTCAGGCTACTGCCCGGCCCCTCGGTGTGATCCTCGAGGGCTGCAACCAGATTGCTCTGCCCTGCTGCAGTGTCCCATGGCTGGACACCTCCAAGGCATAAAAAACAACTGCTGTGATCACAGCTGGTTTTAAAGCAATCTCAATGCCACTACACACACACTAGAATGACCAGTGGCAACCTGCTCCAGCATTCTTGCCTGGGAAATCCCATGGACAGAGGAGCCTGGTGGGCTACAGTCCATGGGGTCACAAAAGGGTCAGACGTGACCTATCAGCTAAACAACAGAGCCACCAACATCCACAACACTGGCAGCAGGTCCCGTCAGGGATGTGAAGCAGCAGAAATTCTCAATCACAGCTGGGGAGAAGCCAAAAGGTGCCACCACTTCGAAAGACAGTCTGACAGTTTCTTAAAAACTAAACAAACTCTTACTGCAGGATCCTACAGTCTCTCTCCTTGATGTTTACCCAAAGGAGCTGAAAACTCACAACCACACAAACACCTGCAGGTGGGTGTTCAATGCTTTATTAATAACTGCCAAAACTGGCTAGCAGCCAAGATACCCTTCAGGGGGTGAGTGGATAAACTACGTGTGGCCCATTTAGACGATGGAATGTTATCCAGTGCTGAAGAGAAATGAGCTCTCAAGCTATGAAGAGACATGAAGAAATCTTCAATGCAAAATCCTAAGTGAAAGAAGTCAGTCTGAAAAGGCTGCATAACCTTTCCCTTCTGGAGAGGCAAAAGTATAGAAGCAGTGTGGGTCACTCAGTTGTGTCTGACTCTTTGCGACCCCATGGGCTTTGACTCAACAGTCTCCTCTCTCCATGAAATTCACCAGACAAGAAAACTGGAGTGGGTTGCCATGGCCTTCTCCAGGAGATCTTTCCGACCCAGGAATCAAACCCGGGTCTCCTGCATTGCAGGCAGGTTCTTAACCTTCTGAGCCACCATGGAAGCCCAAAACTATGGAGGCAGTAAAAACTTAAGTGGCTGCCAGGGGTTGGAAGGAGAGATGAACAGGTAAAGCACAGTGAAATGCCCTGTGTGATGCTATAATGATGGGTACATGTCATTCTATATTTGTCTAAACACATAGAATATACAACACCAAGAGTGAATCTTAAGGCAGATTATGGCCTTTGGATGATAATGATGTGTTAGGGTAGGTTCACCAGTTATAAGGAATGCACCACTCTGGGAAGGGGGCATATGGACAATGGAGATGGTTATACACATGTTGGGGAGGGTTTATATGGGAAATCTCTTTACCTTCCCCTCAATTTTTCTGTGAATTTAAAAGTGCTCTCAAAAAGTAAAGTTTAGGGACTTCCCTGGCAGTCTAGCGGTTAAGACTTCACCTTCCAATGCAGGGTGTATGGGTTTGATCCCTGGCCAGGGAATTAAGATCCCATAAGCCTTGTGGCCAAAAACTCAAAAGGTAAAACAGAAGCAACAGTGTAACAAATTCAATAAAGACTTAAAAAATGGTCCACATCAAAAAAAAAAAAAAAATCTTAAAAAAAAATAAAGTCTAAAAACCCTCAGTTATATAAGATATGAAAAATTTAAAAACACTGAGTTAACTGCTTCCCCCCTAAGATCACCAAAGCTAAAAAAAAACAAAGAACAACAAAAACACCCACCAGTTTGCTAGTATACCTATTTTGGTAGGCACATGGGGAAATACTCTCTCAAACATTCCTGGCAGGGGTGTTAATTGTTACAACCTGTTGTAACAGGTGGGAAATCTTGAAATATACATCAAATCACAAAGGTACACAGCCTTTGACCCGTCACTGTCACTTCTAGGAATTCAGCCAACAAATACCCTTGCTAGCACTTCTGCAAAAGGACCCAGGCACAGCTATTTTGTTGCTCATTGCAACATTGGTTGTAATAGCAAAAGACTGCAAACAACTTGAGTCAGCAAAAGATTAAAAGGAAGCTTTTTTTGATGCAAATTTAGAACCAAGTACAGAAGAGCGTGGGTTTTCCTGATGGCTCAGTGGTAAAGAATCCGCCTGCCAATGATGGAGACCTGGGTCAGGATGATCCCCTGGAGGAGGGCATGGCAACCCACTCCGGTATTCTTTACTGGAGAATCTCATAGACAAATGAGCCTGGTGGGCTCATAGGATCGAAAAGAGTCAGACATGACTGAAGCAACTTAGCATGCACCCCCGTACAGAGTGTATGTCCTTAGTGTGTGATGGTTAGTTTTCTGTGTCAACTGAAACGGGCCATGGGATGCCCAGATAGCTGGTATATCTGTGAGAGTGTTTCTGAAAGAGATTAGCACCTGAATTGGTGACCTGAGTAAAGCAAACAGCCCCCTTTCCAGTGTGGGTGGGCTTCCTCCAATCCCTTGGGGACCTAAATAGAGCAAAGAGGCAGGGGAATTTAATTAATTGAATTAACTCTGCCTGGAAACTTGATCAAGGATGTCCATCTTCTCCTGCACTTGGCAATTCTGATTCTTAAGCCTTCAGACTGGACAGGAGTATACACCATTGCTCTCTGGCCTTCTAGCTATACCATCTGCCCTCCTGGGTCTACAGCTCATAGATGGTAGCTCCTGGGACTCCTCAAGCCTCCATAATGGCATGAGCCAATCCATACCTTATTATAAGACTCTTCCTGGCTGGGGGAAAGGGATAGTTAGGGAGCTTGAGATGGATGTGTACACACTGCTGTATTTAAAATGGATAACCAACAAGGACCTACTGTATAGCACAGGGAACTTTGCTTAGTGTTACATGGCAGCCTGGATGGGAGGAAAGTTTGGGGGAGAATGGATACATATATATGTATGGCTGAGTCTCTTGGCTGTTCACTTGAAACTATCACAAAATAGTTAGCTGGATATTCGTTGTTTCGTTGTGTCCAACTCTTTTGCAACTCCATGGACTGTACCCCACCAAGCTCCATAGGTTTTCCTAGGCAAAGATATTGGAGTGGGTTGCCATTTCCTTCTCCAGGGGATCTTCCCAAACCAGAGAAGGAACCCACATCTCCTGCACTGGCAGGAGGATTCCTTACCACTGAACCACCGGGGAAGCCCATGAATCACCTATATTCTAATATAAAATAAAAAGTTAAAAAAATAAGACTCTTCCTAGATAGACAGATATAGACAGACACATATATAACCAACAGGAGACTGAAACAGCTATATCAATACCTATATATCAATACGTCTACATACATGTCAATCCCCCATTGGTTCTCCAAAGAGAGAACTCTGTCAGATACAGTGAGAAAGAGGTGGAAGACACTAGTAACAGTCACCTATTGATGAGAAAGAGGGAAAGACTTGGTTGAATAACCTTTTTAAAGCCTTTTGAATTGTGTGCTATTTGTTCAAAAGCACATGAACTGGGTGTTTTTATTCATCATCCCTCAAGTCCAGCAGCCTGTGAACTCTAGAGCGAGGCTGTGTCATGAACCCCAGATGTGCATTAACTGCTGATGTGACTTCAGGCAAATCACATCTCTGTGCTTCCATTTCGGAATCTGCAAAGTAAGATGCTAATAATGACTCCCTCATACACAGGGCACTCAGAACTGGGGGTCCCACATCAAGGAAGTGCTCTACTGGTTATTTGGCGTCATTATTACTTATCCACTATGAGTGTCAAACCATTGCTGGACGTGTACTTGACCCTGATTTTAACAGCCGACCACTGAGGTCAGAGTGAAACCTGGTACCCCCTGCAAAGCCTTGCACACTTGTGGCAAGTCCAGGGGACTTGCACTCACTACAGGTGCCAGCTCCCTTTTCCTGGTTCTACCCCTCGTGGGTATTCATCTGCTTCATACCCATTCGGAGCTTTAAAGTTGTCCTCAGTAGAAATGGAAACCAACCCACACTAAACTAAACAAAGAAAACAGTCAATGTGCCCCAGGAAAAAGCTCCATTTTTGAATCTTCCATCATTCCTCTTCGGGGGTGGGGGGTGAATATTGATTTCCCTGGGGAGTTGGGTTAAAATGTTCTAGCTCACTTCCGCTGACTCATTCAAGAAACGTTTATGCCCCCCACCCCAAGGGAGTCAGACCCCAAACCAGGTCCTGGAAAGAGAGGAACACGTGAAACCAGCCTCTGCCTTTGAGAAGTTCTGACTGGGGATCAGAGCAGCAAGTGGATGCAACCATGCGATGTGAGAAGACTGGCATGTGACTCCGCACACAGATAAGCAAGCAATAAAATAAATCCATCTTTAAACCATGTCCCTGTGCTACTGAATCTAAGAACAAAGAAATATGTTGAAATACATACATATTTTCAAGTTTAGAATTATTTCGACGACATCGTCAAAATTTCAACAGGCAGCTCTCTGAAAACTAGACGCTTTATAAGGTGAGGCTATATATAAACTTCATATTAATAACAACAGTAATAGTACCATTCAGTATTTTTACTTTTTTTCTATTTAAAGAACATTCCTCTAGCCCTTCCCTTTATGTCCCCAGTTCAATCATGTGGTGGGGTGGACAGCCAGTCCTTATCTCTAAATTTAATAGATAAAAAAGAGATAAAATCTGAAGATTGACTTTGCTCTGGGTTGTTGACATGGTAAAAAGTCGGCAAAAGCATTCAACTCCCCCACACACTCAGCAGGCTTGCTGAGAGACATCAAATGAGGTCAAAGACCACAGAAATTAGGTTGGCAAAAGTTACTGTGAGGAAGGATTGGTTTGATGATGACTAACCGAAAAAAGACAAGAAGCTGAACCCAAAGGGGCAGAATAGGAAGCCAGAGGTTTCACAAGAAGTGTCCTTAAAGCAATTAAGACAAGAGAAGACTCCTTTCCAGTTATCAGATTAGAATACTTAAAAAAAAAAAAGTAAAAAACCCAGTGCTGGTGAAAGTGTGAGAAACAGGTGTTCATACAGTGCTGGAGAGAGTGTACACGACTAGCACTTTCCTAGATTAATTGAGTAACAGAATCAAAAACTTCAAATATGCTGATGCCCTTTGACCTCCAGGAATTATTCCAAGGAAAGAATAAGGAAGAGATGCATAGGATCCCCTACAAGCATGTTAGTTTGGGGGGATGTTAATAACAGAAAAGAAAAAAATCAAATATACCGACATGATTTAATAAGTCATCTGTGTCATGTGACTAAAAAGCTTTTGTAGGAAGAAGTTCATTAGCAGGACAAGACCCTCACAACATACTCCTGAAAGGCAAACTGCTAAGTCACTTCAGTCGTGTCCGACTCTGTGCGACCCCATCCAGGGATTCTCCAGGCAAGAACACTGGAGTGGGTTGCCATTTCCTTTTCCAATGCATAAAAGTGAAAAGTGAATGTGAAGTCGCTCAGTCATGTCTGACTTTTCACGACCCCATGGACTGCAGCCTACCAGGCTCCTCCGTCCATGGGATTTTCCAGGCAAGAGTACTGGAGTGGGGTGCCATTGCCTTCTCCCCTGAAAGGCAAAAGCGGGTGATAAAACAGCATGTACATCCAAGCATACTTTTTCCAAAATGTAAGTGTGTTTTGAGAAAACCACACCCAGCCAAACACTGATAGTATTCATCTCACAATGTTAGGTTTTTATGTTTTCCCTTTTTAATTTATCTCTACATATTCTTTTTCAATTGTACTTTTGATCATGAGTGTCTGTAGCCTGTATACGTTTTTAAAGACAATACTTAAGCAGTGGATCTTAGCCACTCCGTGACCTTGCCTGAGAGTTTCATTCCTCAGCAACTTAACAGTGCCCCCAAAGTTTGTGTGTTAAAGAGTAAAAGCTGAATAATAAAGAATAATAAAAAATAAAAACTGTTGAGTAGAGACAGTCCATAGGCTTCTTTTAAAATTCCTCACAGCTTGTCAACAGATGAACAGATAAAGAAGATGTGGCATATATATGGGTACACACACACACAGAATAGAATTCTACTTAGCCATGAAAAGAATGAAATAATGCCATTTGTAGCAATGTGGATGGATCTAGAGATCATACTAAGTGAAGTCAGAGAAAGACAAATACCGTTTGATATTACTGATATGGAATATAAAAATTATACTAGTGAACTTATTTATGGAACAAAACAGAGTCACTTACACAGAAAACAAACATGGTTACCAAAGGAAGAAGAGGCAAAGGATGAATTGGGAATCTGGGATTAACATATACATACTACTATATAAAAAATAACCACCAAGGGCCAGCTGTATAGCGCAGAGAACTCTACTCAATACTCTGTAATGACCTATACAGGGGAAAAAAATCTGAAAAAGAGTGGCTCTATATATAATTGATTCACTTTACTGTACAGCTGAAATTAACACAACATTGTCAATCAGCTATACACTAAAAAAAAAGTTTTAAATAAAAATAAAATGTACTAATATCTAAGTTAACTTTTCAGTTTTAAAAGCGTGGAAAGTATTAAAAGTATAATAATATAAAGTAAATTGGAACAAATATTGAAGAAACTCTAAAATAAATACATTTTCAGATAAAGAAAATTCATCACTGCGATCAGGAAGATCAAATTCAGAAATGTCGAGAAATGTCCCCAGTCCTTCCAGACAGCACATTCCACTTTCCCCAGCAATCCGCCCACCTCCAGTGGAACACAGACTTCCCCCGCCCCCAGCACACACACGGTGGCCCCCAGGCTCCTGGAGGTGGACACAATGATTCACCAGGCCGTCCAGTCACTCACTGAACCTCGTAAAGTGTCCTTTCCACCATCTAGCCCTTCATCTGCTCACAGTCACATGCAAAGTCACATTTGGTGAGAGCAAGAGGGAGATTTAAATTGAATTGAATAGTTGACCTCATTTTGTTTTCTTCTTTCCTTAAACATCTCGAATTCTGACTGACCCATTTCCTTATTCTTTCACACAACAACACTATTATAGGGTATATGGAGATCAAGGGTGTCTAGTAAGGCTTCCCTGATCGCTCAGTTGGTAAAGAATTTGCCTGCAATGCAAAAGACCCCAGTTCAACTCCTGAGTTGGGAAGATTCCCTGGAGAAGGGATAGGCTACCCACTCCAGTATTCTCGGGCTTCCCTTGTGGCTCGTCTGGTAAAGAACCCACCTGTAATGCATGAGATCTGGGTTCAATCCCTGGGTTGGGAAGATCTGGAGAAGGGAAAGGTTACCCACTCCAGTATTCTGGCCTAGAGAATTCCATGGATCCATAGTCCATGGGGTCGCAAACAGTCGGACGTGACTGAGCGACTTCCACTCACTGACTCAACAAGACAATACGGACCATCCCCTGAGAGCCTACAGTCTGCTTACAACTTCAAGTGCAATATTTGCAATGCCTCTGAAAAAGCATGCCAATACAGTGATGCCCTAGGACTCACTGACCTACACAGGCCTCTGATCAGGGGGGGATAGCCAGTCCTGGTCTCTGAGTGATTCCCTGGGCCCAGTTTCCAGAGCCCAATAAAAATAAAAACCAATAAACAGCAACAACAACAAAAAACCACGCTCAAGTTTTCAAGATTCCACTGTAAGTCTTTATGGAAGGAAGCATGCACAAGTCTTGATAAAACAATATATTATAATCTTAAATGCAATCAGTGATGTCAGTTTATAATAATGCAATGCCTTCAGCCAAACACAGGCTGAGATGATGCCACTCTAGAACCGTAGAAGCATAAAGGAAAGTCATAAAGTAAGTCTTAATTCTGCCATCAGCTACAGCATTTTTAAAAGGACTTTACAGGAACTTCTCTTGTGGTTGAGTGGTTAAGATTTCACCTTCCCATACAGGAGGTGTGTGTTTGATCCCTGGTCAGGGAGCTAGGATCCTGCATGCTTTCCAAGTGAAAAACCAAAGTATTAAACAGAAACAATATTGTAACAAATTTTAAAAAGACTTTTTAAAAAAAAGAACATTACAATATCCTTCACTTAAACCTCATGATGTATATGGCTGTGTGTGTTAGTTGCTTAGTTATGTCCAACTCTTTGCAACCCCACGGGCTGTAGCCCGCCAGGCTCCTCTGTCCATGGAATTCCCCGGGCAAAAAACTGGAGTGGGTTGCCGTTTCCTTCTCCAGGAGATCTTCCCGACCCAGGGATCAAACCCAGGTCTGCTGCATTACCAGCAGCCTCTTTACCCTCTGAGCCACCAGAGAAGCCTTTGACGGCTAAGAGGAAGTATATAGCCATATATCTCCCACATATTTCTTAGTTAATCTTCATAGAGTAAAACATATGTAATCATAGATGGGGCCTCCCAGGTGGCTTAGGGGTAAAGAACCCGCCTGCTAATGCAGGAGATGCAAGCTTGATCCCCAGGTCAGGAAGATCCCCTGGAGAAGGAAATAGGAACCCACTCCAGTATTCTTGCCTGGGAAATCCCATGGACAGAGGAGCCTGGCGGGCTACAACCTGCGGGGTTGCAAAGAGTTAAACACATCTGAGCGACTATAACAGTTAGTAGGGCTCACAGGCACACGCAGGGTTTTAAATGTGCGTACAGAGCCTCACAACACTAAGAAATCCTTCAAATCTTGTTTTAAAAAACAGCACAACATTGTCAGTTTTATCAGACTGCATTCCTCCTTCCTAAATACTTCAGCGCATAAGTAAACAAAGGAAAAAGGAGGGGGGGGAAATGCAGAAACAAAAGCTAAGGTGCAAATCCATCATCTTACCCACTCCTTTCCTCGTTACTGGAGGCTGCGGGAATGGCTGGCCCCACCAGAGGCGGTAACTCAGGTTCAGCCCGCGGCGTTTCTTTTCCCACGTGTGAAGCCCGCTGAACTGACGGTGGTTATTAAAAACAAAAGTGCATCTTGAAAATCAGCCCTGAATGGCGTTGCTGATGGTGGTTTTCTTTTTCTCAAGAGCTCCAGGGCTGCTCAGCCCACAGGAGGGCAAGGCCCCACAGCCCCAGCTGTGCAGAGGCCGGGCGAAAGGAGAAAGTGGGCTCCAGTGACGCCTGTTAGGGCTTTAATCCTCAGCTGTGACACATGTAGGGAGCTGTGAGCAGGAGACTCGGAGCTGGGCAGGCAGCCAGAAACACTCAGAAAACGTGCCAAGCCCTTTCGAAATACCACACTCTCCACTGCACACTCACTGCAACAGTTCACAGGCTGTGTCTCTCTTCTAATGACGGAGCCATAGACCCGGGCCGGGCTGGCCCGCCGACATCCAGTCTGTCACAGTTCCCGTCATCAGAGTCTGGACCAGTCAAAGCCTGGCCTGGAGTCTCCCACCTCCTCCCTCTTCTCCCACCTCCAGACCCTTCTAATGACATCCACAGATGTGAGCTCCCAGCGATACCGAAGGACCCTTCCTTCAAGTGTTTGTATGTTTCAGATGCAGTGTCTCCTCCTAATGCACCCACCGCCCCTGCCATGTGCGCTGGGGACCCTGCAGGGATCTCTTGCAGCATCCAGGAGGTGAGGAGACCCACTGGTCATCCCTGGCCTCAGGGGGATTCGGGGAGATGGGGTCCCAACCCGAGCCTCTGGCTCCCACTCGCAGCAGCCTGATCCCATGCATGAGAGAGGGGGCTGCCGAACCCCTCCTCTAACTGTCTCTCAGGGGCCCCCCCTGCACCCCACACCCAGTTTCATGTTCTCAACACAATCCAGGTCCCACCTATCAGAGCCCTACTCAGAGTCTGAAACACAAGGACCAAACTGGCCAGAGCTTATATCCTGGTACCCAAGGCCCACCCCCAGCAGGCTCTACACACCTCTCCACCTTGCCCCCACTGCTCTTCAAAAGAATTCTCTGTGCCCACTTGAATGGGCCACCACTGACTCCAGAAGACAATGTTCAGGGACCTCCCTGGTGGTCCAGGGGTTAAAGACTTTGCCTCCCAAAGCAGGAGTGTGGGTTTGATCCCTGGTCAGGGAAATAAGACCCTACATGCCTTGAGGCCAAAAAACCAACAAGTAAACAACAGAAGCAATATTGTAACAAATTCAATAAAGACTGTAAAAATGGTCCACATTATAAACAAAACTCTTAAAAAAAGGCAACATTCAAACAGCCCGGGTTGTGCAGCCACCCTCCTGACCCGACTCCCCTTCTCCTCTTGAACGTGATGCCCTGACCGACACAACACTCCCCTCCTCCTTGACCCCCTCTCCCCACATTTCCAGTCTTCACCAAGGTTCATGCAGCAGTACCCCCTTCCACATCTTGGGGTGATGCCCCATGCTCTGAATCCATGTTTTCACTCCCTAAAAAGAACAGAGACAGCAAGAGTGGGCACTTACTATGCATCAGGCTCATTTCTAGGAACTGTCAATTCTTTCAGCCCATTTTACAGATCAGGCAACTGAGGCACAGAAAAGGCAAATGCCTTCCCTGAGATCCCTCAGCCAGGTAGGGTGGAACCTGGGTGGAGTCCAATCTGACCTCGCTCTTTCTTTCCAGGCACCTGTGCTGTTTATTTGGGAACAGGGAGTATGTACTCAGGGAGGGTGCAATTTCCTCACCCTTCTCGGTAGCTGTTCCAGAAGGGCTTCCCAGAATGCTTTCCCAGGCTAGGTAATTACAAGTAGCTGTGATTAATTGGTAGTCTAATGAGCTTTAATTGAGAGACCAAATGGTCCACCTGAACTGCAGTGGACTGGGCTTTCAACATTAGGAAATAAACAGAATAGTCTTGAGGTTAAGGCAACATTCTTATAGTCCAGGGGTCCCTAACCTCTGGAATCTAATGCCTGATGATCTGAGGCGGAGCTGATGTAAGAATAATAGATATAGAATGCACAAGAAATGTAATACGCTTGAATCATCCTGAAACCATCCCCTACAGCCCACAGTTGGTGGAAAAATTGTCTTCCGCAAAACCAGTCCCTACCCTGATGCCCAAAAGGTTGGGGACCACTCCTGTAGAAGTTTCACTGACATTTTTAACCTATCTTAATGGGTGTGTCCAGGCCCTGGACATCTGGTGTATCAACAGACTGCTAAAGACATAACCTCACTGAAAGAGCTAAGATGCCCTGATGAGAAGAGCTGACTCATTGGAAAAGACCCTGATGCTGGGAAAGATTGAGGGCAGGAGGGGAAGGGGGACAACAGAGGATGAGATGGTTGGATGGCATCTTTGACTCAATGGACATGAATCTGAGCAAATTCTGAGAGACAGTGGAGGAAAGGCAAGCCTGGCGTGCTGCAGTCTATGGGGTGGCAAAGAGTCGGACACAACTGAACGACTGAACAGCAATAACACTCAAAGGTCTAGGGTGATGAGGGGCAGGGAGAAGTCCCCACCCTTCCTCCAATGTGGAGTAGCTGAGGTTTCGGGGACCTAATCCACCCCCAGCTCCAGAGGTAGCCCCACTGATGTGAGCCATTAGATCTTCAGAAATACTCTAGTACCTTCTAGGTTGCTGGCCAGGTCCTATAAACGCTGGAGGTGAATGACATTTCACTGAAGAGATGTTTCTGGCTCCCACTAGGGGCAAGACCCTCCCTATGCTCTTTGGTAGAACAACAACAACAAAATCAGGAAGACCCAGCTCTTGTCCCCAAGAAACTTACTACCCAGCTGATGGGGAGGCCATGGACGAGACACTAATAGGCTTAACCCACTGTAGGTATTGATATCTGCCTCCCAAAATAGGAGTTTGTTTTCCCAGTTTTTCCCTAATCAGTTTTTCTTTATTCAGCACTTAGTGGAGAGGAAAGATTTTTGTTTCCAGGATGTTTCTGATCCTCTTTTCCAACCAGACAACATCTCCCTTCCTCCGGCCCACTTCTCAGCAAGGAGACACACACACACGTACACACATACACATACACACTCCCGACTGGGTTTGGTAAGTTGCCTAGTCCCCCGCCCCCCGACAGAGTTCAGGAGGAAAAAATAGTCATACCAGGCAATAGCAATCCAATACCAGAAGTTTATGGAAAATCCCCAGACTCCAGGGTCCTTTATAAACGCTGGAGCTCAGAACTCACTGAGCAAAACCTGGAGCTTTTACCATGAAAACTCTCAGAAGCCGTCACCAGGACACAATTATATCAGCAACATGGCCTTTGCAGAACTCTGGAACATCCATATTTATACTTAATAGGTCAGAAATAACTCATATCTTTCCCCATAATAGTTTTATGGAAAAGCTGACACATTCAGAATGAATCTGCATTTAAGAATACCTTGAGTGTGGCTATAATCCATGTGCTTCACGTGTTTCCTTAATCCATGTGTCATCCACATGTTCCCTACACATCAAAACTGATGAGAATGGAGAATGCAAAAAAGCATGGGAATGTGCGTGTGCATGCATGCACACGTGTGTGTGCCTGTGCAAGCATGTCCATACCTGGAATCTGACCTCATCTCTCCTGCCACGTACTACAGGTCCTTAAGAAAGGGTGGGAACCCTGTTTTACTAGGTTCAGCAATTTTGTAGTTAATTTGGTAATTAAACAGACACCTCCCTGGGCCCCAGCAGACCCAGGTAAAAGGGCCTGCTTTAACTTCATGGGGGGCTTAAGATGGCTCAGATAGTAAAGAATCTCCCCACAGTGCAGGAGACCTAGGTTCAGTCCCTGGATAGGGAAGATCCCCTGGAGAAGAAGATGGCAACCTACTCCAGGATTCTTGCGAATTCCACAGACAGAGGAGTCTGGCGGGCTACAGTCCATGGGGTCATAAAGAGTCAGACACAACTGAGTGAGTGACACTTTTAATTTCATGAAGGTGCCTTTGAGGAGTCAATTTCACTTCCTTGGACTTCAGTTTCTACCTCTGGAAAAAAATACAGCGTAATCTAAATCCATGCTACACAAAGTGTGGCCACCCGCCAGCAGGGGCATCATCAGGAAATATGCTAGAAATGCAGATTCGCATTTGCCCCAGAACAACTGACTCAGAATTAGCATTTTAATAAGATTCCCACGTGACTTGGGTGCATGGTAAAGTTGGAGCAGCACTGGTCCAAACGTTCTCTGAAGTGCCTTCCAGGGCCACATTTTGTTAGTTTAAACTTTTGTCCCTTTCATCTAGAGCATTGACATGCCATGGCCAAAGGCTGCCCATGACCTTTGTGGTCAGGCCCTGGGAGGATCTGGTCAGAACCCTGCAGGCTGACTTCACTCCCATTCCAGGCAATGACACACAAAAAGTCAGATTGTCTCCATGACTGTCCCAGACCGCTAAGTCACACTCTGTCTTCCAGCTTCCTACCAAGCCTCTTAGGAAAAGGCCACCCCTTAATACTTCCTACCTCAAGACAGCTCCAACAGCCATCACTGGGTCTCAGGGGTTGTGCAAGCAAAGATTAGTGAACAGGAAAAATGCCAGATGGATTATTACAGCAATAGTCTTCAGCACTTAATGGAGCCATGATCACTAAGATGAAAAATGAGCCAAGTCTGAAGAAGCTCACCTCCTGTTTGATGTTTGTTGGGGCTATGATGAGGCGATTAGGCAAAGTGTGAATGTGTGTGTTAGTTGCTCAATCTTGTCCACCTCTTTGAGATCCCATGAACTGCAGTCCGCCAGGCCCCTCTGTCCATGCGTTTCTCCAGGCAAGGATACTGGAGTGGGTAGCCATTTCCTGGTCCAGGGGATCTTCCCCAACCAGGGATCCAACCTGGGTCTCCTGCATTGCAAACAGATTCTTTATGTCTGAGCTACCAGGGAAGTTCCATTAGGCAGAATACTGCAAATTTAATGTAGCAGAACTTCATGAAAATACTTCAAACCTTTTTCTTTTGAGCAAGATGAGGAATGCAGTTAGCAGAGTTGAATTCTTTCCTCAACACCCACACTCCATGACACATGGGTTAATTTGAAGAGGGGTCACCAATGGAAAACCTTGGGCACTGCATTTGGTTCTTCCCATGAAAGCGGCTGCCAGGCTGGGTGTGGTCACTCTCCAGCTGCAATAAGTCAAGAATAGAGGAGGCAGGGGTGGTTGGAAGGAATACATTTCCTCCACACACACACAGAAAAAGCAAATTCAAGATTAAAAAGCAAAGCTGAAATCTGAAATTGAAACAGAAAAAAAAAAATTTACCAAGTGAGCATTGGCCAAAAGAATCAGAGAGTGTGGAAGTAGATGCTGAAAACGTTCCTGGGGGTCATTAATGCAGACAAGAGAGGGCTACAGGGACCTCCCCGGTGGTTCAGTGGTTGCAATGCAGGGGACATGGGTTTGATTCCTGGTCAGGGAACTAGGAACCCACAGACTGCCAGCAACTAAACCCGCAAGTTGTAACTACGGAAGCCCATGAGCTTTAGAGCCCACGTGCCACAACTGCTGAGCCCATGTACCACAACCAGAGAGTCTGTGCTCTACAACGAAGATCTCACATGCCACAACTAAGACCCAATGCAGCCAAATAAATAGATATTAAAGCAAAATTAGAGAGAGAGGGAGCCACAGACCCGAGCCAGAGGTTGGGAAGGGAACTGGGAGTTGCAGAGCAACTTCTCACAACATAAACGCACTCTCACCACGTGATGGGAGATGCAGACTTAAAATCTGAATTCATGCAGTGAGTGAATCAAGACCCCAAAGACCCCATGAAGATGGAACCAGAGTCCAAATCTAACAATATAAAATGTAATAGAGACAAATCTAATGTCCTGTTCTTACTTCCCAAACCTAATTTTGTAAGTACAAGACACACAAAAAGCAAAAGCAAGGGTGGCAGACAAAACCAGACAAATGTCGGGGTCTTGGTTGACTGAACCCTTAGTTCAGTGGACCTTATTTTTTTTAAGTTCAGTTAACCCTTGGTTGACTGAACCCTCCGAACCTCTTTGAACCCTTCGTGTGATGGGAGAAACAAGCTCAGCTGCCTTGGTGAAAGCTTAACTTCTAATACAAGGGAGGGTGGTCACTCTTTGTACCCCAGACCCTAACCCAGAGATGGAACTAAGACAACAGAACAGAACTTTCTGGAGGCCCATCTAAGACCCGATGCAACGGACCATCTACTTTGTAATAATAGAACTCTCCGCAATGAAATGAGTCAATCCACAGAGGGTGTGCTGCCCCATCCCAGAAGTGCTCAAGCAGAGGCCAGCTGCGTGGTCAGGAGCATCTCACAGGAGCCACTCTGCCACCTCTACTTGGCCGTCTGATTTTACATTCAGCTTGTGTGTTGTTCTCTGTGGTTTTGTTTTGCTCTCGTGGCAAATCGATGTGCTGAGCCGGGTATTTTCTTATCATTCACATGTTGAAATAGGAAACCAAGGCCAGTAGAGACAAATCTCAAACTAGAATTCAGATCTGGAGATCTTAAAACCTTGCCTGGTTTCTCTCTCCCAGTGCCTCGATGTAATTTCTGTGCTTTTTGGGGCGCAGTTTTCAGTTCTTCCAGAATGAGGAAGTCGCTGCTTTTAATAAGGTAAGATGAAATATTTACCATGTGTCAAGTTCTAAATATGAGTCACAGCCTAGCAAATGTGCCCAACTAATAGTACCATTAAATTTTACGAGAAAACACTGGCTTCGGTTGTTCTTTGACACAAGTTAACTAGTGTCATAAGTTTGTAGGAAGGTTCAGTCATTTCAATTAGTACAGATTTTTAAAACACTTTGTTACAAAAAAATATAACCATGATACAGAAGATAGGAAGGAAAAAAGAGAAGACTTGAACATTCTTCCTGATCTTGCTACCAAACTCTCATCACTGTTAGTTAGCATTTCGGAATATTTCCATCTACTCCTTTTTTTTTCCTAGGCGCATATATCTTTGTCATCTCTTTTAATATTATATCACAAGTGGGTTTTTTTGTTATTAGCTGACTTTAATAACTATCATTTTTAGTGCCACAACTACATGTCACCTCTTATTCAATACTTTACCCCTTTTCCACAATCTTGATGGTCTCTATGGTTTTCACTTTACATTTAAGAAGAAAGAAGATTTTATCCACACGTTGTGTTTTAAAAGTCTGGATGAGGGGGTAAGGGGGGAGGGATAAATTAGGAATTTGGGATTAACATACACACACTCATATATAAAATAGGTCATCAGAAGGACCTACTATATAGCAAAGGGAGTTCTACTCAATATTTTGTGATAACCTGTAAGAGAAAAAGGCTCTGAAAAGGAATATATATGTATATATGCATCATTTTGCTGTACACTTGAAATTAACACAACATTGTAAATCAATTATAATTTAGTAAAAAAAAAATCATTTGAAAAATAGATTAAAAAAGGACCTACTGTATAAGCACATGGAACTTGACATCTTGTAATAATCTCTAAGGGAAAAGAATCTGAAAAAGAATATATATACACACATGTATATATGTATACACACACACATACACGTATTAATTGAATCACTTTGCTATACATTTGAAACAAACATAACATTGTAAATTAACTATACTTCAATAAAAAGAGAGAAAATTAAAAAATAAAAGTCCAGGTAGCATCTCCATGGCACTCACAGTGGTTATTTGGAAAGGAAACACAGGGTTGATTTCATATTTGTTTTTCCTGTGTGCTATAGATATTTTACTAGAAGTCTGAATATTTCCTTGTAGAAACTTTAAAAATCTATGGACTATGACGTTACAGACCCAGTGACTGCAAATGGAACACTTACGCATTCCTAACCCTTCTGTAGCTGCCACTCAAAATGTCCACAAGCACCACTGCATACAATGCACGGAAATCAACAGAACATGTTGACTGCTTGAAACATTAACAGCCATCATCATCAAATGCATGAGGAGGTGTGCATGCGTGTGTGAGGCCAGAAAGCATCATTTTCCAAGCTTGCTTGCCTGTGCCTGTTCAGTCGTGTCTGATTCTTGGCAACCCATGGACTATAGCCTGCCAGGCTCCTCTGTCCATGGAATTTACCAGGCAAGAGTCCTGGAGTGGGCTGCTATTTCTTACCCCAAGGTATCTTCCCAACTCAGGGCTGGAACCCAGGCCTCCTGCACTGAGGGCAGATCCTTTACCGCTGAGCCACTAGGGAAGCCCTTTCCAAGCTTATTAGACCTATATCCTCCTAGGAAAAGATTTCATGAGCAGGAAACATTAATTTTCCCGCTTACTGCACATATGGTTTCAATTATAGAAATCATAAAAGGAAAAAGGTCTAAACATCGCTGTAAGCGAACAAAAAGCTTGTGAGTCTGCTCAGCTTTTAACTCAGTGCCAAACCCTGTTCTTCTAGAAGCAGTTTTCCTTAGAAGTCAGCTCATAATTATCTTTTTTTCTTTTTTCTTTTTTAAGTTATGAAAGTATGATAACATTTACAGGAGACTTAGAAAATACAGAACAAGGTTATATATTGTTCCACTACATCAATTCATAAATGCTATTGTACAGTGGGAATTAACACAACATTGTAAAGCAATTATCCTCCAATTTAAAAAAAGACAACTAAAAAAAAAAAACCTTAAACAATGTAAATGACATGAGAACAGCTGTAAACAATATAAATGCTATGTAAATAGTTTCCAGTATGCAGCAAATTCAAATTTGGTTTTTGGGAAAAACAAAGTCAGTTCAATCTCCTAACTATCCCCCTCACTGTTAAGGAATCCTTACTATTAATAATCATGTTCCCGAAAGCGATGCTTCCTTTCCAGTTTTTCTTTCGGACTCCCTTGCATCAGCTTCTCTAGGAAGTCTGAGCACTTGTTGTCTAAGGGATGGTTCTGCACAGCCATCCTCACTATATTCTCCCCTTTCTGTCACCAAGAGAGGAAAGGAAAGGCTGTTACCTGGAGAGAAGAATCTAGGATCTGAGTCTGACCCCAATGGCCATGTGCTGCCCCCAGGCCTCCTCTCCCCACAACTACTGCCCTGTTTTAAGGCAAGTACGGGGTGAAACGACCCATAAGAGGTTCTGTGAAATTCAGAGACTATGATTCATTTTCTTCTCATTCTACGCTTAGGATGTGAGCTCACTGCTGAGGCTCAGCCCTACCTTTGACCAGCTGTGTGGCCCTGAGCAAGTTTTCTAACCTCTCTGTTCCTTGTCTTATCTATAAAACAGCAACAGTATTTGTATGTTCTTCATTGGACTATAGAGCATTTAAAGCGAAGTCATGTACACACTGCTCTATTTAGGATGGGTAGCCAACAAGGACCTACTATGTAACATGGACATGGAACTCTGCTCAGTATTATGCACCTGTCTGGATGGGAGGGGGGTTTAGGGGAGGATCAGTTCAGTTCAGTGCTCAGTCATGTTCGACTCTTTGCAACCCCATGGACTGCAGCACACCAGGCTTCCCTGTCCGTCACCAATCCCCAGAGCCTGCTCAAACTCACGTCCATCAAGTCGGTGATGCCATCCAACCATCTCATCCTCTGTCGTCCCCTTCTCCTTCTGCTTTCAATCTTTCCCAGCATCACGGTCTTTCCCAATGAGTCAGTTCTTCACATCAGGTTGCCATAGTATTTTAGTTTCAGTTTCAGCATCAGTCCTTCCAATGAATACTCAGGACTGATCTCCTTTAGGATGGACTGGTTTGATCTCCTTGCTGTCCAAGGAAATCTCAAGAGTCTTCTCCAACACCACAGTTCAAAAGGATCAATCTTTCCTTATTATCAGCCTTCCTTATGGTCCAACTCTCATATCCATACACGACTACTGGAAAAACCATAGCCTTGAGTAGATGGACTTTTGTTGGCAAAGTGATGTCTCTGCTTTTTAATACCCTGTCTAGGTTGGTCATAGCTTTTCTTCCAAGGAGCAAGCATCTTTTAATTTCATGAACGTATATGTATGGCTGAGTCCCTTTGCTATTCACCTGAAACTACCACAACATTGTTAATCGGCTATACCCCAACACAAAGTGTTTTTGGTGTTAAAAATAAAATATCCCAAAAATGTGAGATAATACATGTAAAGCACGTAGAATAGTACCTGGTATATGCAATTATTTAGTTAGCTGTAATTTTGTTTGTTCTTTTATTTTACAAAACAATATGCCACAGAAATAAAATGAAAGCAAAATTTTCCTTTGGGAGCATCTGACTCAGTGAACCACCTCCTTCTACTCTGGTTTTCCTTCTGTCTCTCTGAGCCCTTCTGGATTCTGAATCCTCATTCTCTTCCTAGCTTCTAGCTATCAAGACTCCCAGGAATCACAGGTGCCAAGCCAAGTCAGGCTCTTCATCCTCCTCTTTGCCTCTCCCTCTGGGAGGATCAGTGTGACTATATGACCAGCTGAGCTCTGTCCTAGCTCGGACGAGTTCACCCACCCACCGGGCACTTCCCCTGTGGTTGTTCAACACTTCCCTATCGCAAACGTGTGTCATGTACTGAACTGGCCTGAGAATACAGATCTGAAAACTGCACTTTCAGGAACCCTACAGTCAAAGACAGTAGGATGTGGGCCAGAGGGCTGTCCTGAGGATGTGGGAGGGGTAAGTCCAATGTGAGTGGGGTGGGGGGCAATCAGCACAAAGTCAGCTTGGCTCCCCAACCCCACAGGCTTCTGGGACCCCACAGGCTCACTCCACACCCACATGTCCCCCTAACTCTCACCACGAGGCACAATTATAAACACTCCCTCAGCCCATCCATACAGGCATCATAATTCTTTTACTGTCATTGTTTCTTCAGATTTTATTCTTTAAATGACCAGTGAATATTGACTTGCTGCTAAGTTTCTTCAGTCACATCCGGCTCTTTAGTGACCCCATGACCTCTTCTGTGGCCCACCAGGCTCCTCTGTCCATGGGATTCTCCAGGCAAGAACACTGGAGTGGGTTGCCATTTCTTTCTCCAGGGGATCTTCCCAACCCAGGGATCGAACCTGCGCCTCATTATGTCTCCTGCATTGACAAGTGGGTTCTTTACCACTAGTGCCACCTGGGAAGCCCAAATATTGGCTTGATTTTACCTTAAAAGTCTTTCTTCTAGAGAGGTGGGGAGAAAAGAGACTGTCTGTTCAGTCATCATTAACATTTTATATGACAGAAGGTTGACATATATATCTATATATAATCATATATAAATTATACACACATATAAAGTCAAACACAACTGAAGTGACTTAGCACACATCCAAATGTTGATGTGTTGAATGGCTTATATGAAAAGCCAATGACCAGAGATTCCCACCAAATTGACTTAGGACCCTTTCTGCCAAAAGACTGAGGACAAAGATTTCAACCACACGGGACGAAGAGTAAGATGAAAAGCATAGCATCTCACACAAAAAGGTAGAACTCACAAAGGATTAAAACTTTCTAAAAGTATGGACTCATGAAAGATAACCCTAGAGGCAAAGAGCAGAGAAAACTGGTTGTCTCAGTCTTGCCTCTAGGGGATGGCTGACAAAGAAAGAATTGGCATCTCCCATGAAAATACATGCCCTCTGACACAACTTTGTAGTGGGTTAGAGCCTGATTTTACACACTTTTATATGCTCTGAAAAGGCACAAGGCAATTTTAGTAGTCCTAAGTCTCTTGGCTGAGGAAATGAAATAACCCCTGGAGGAAGGCTAGAAACAAGCCTCAAAAAACTTTCACTGATAGATGTCAAACAAACATGACTTCAACCAAAAATCTAAACATACAAGTGCATAAGCTATTAAGCACTGACAGAAAAAAAAGAAGAAAAAGAAGAACCAGATGGACAAAAGAAAAAAAAAAAAAAAACCTTCAACTATTGAATGATCAGACATGGAATAGAAAACAAATATATTTATATGTGGCCTTCCCTGGTGGTTCAGATGGTAAGGAATCTGCCTGTAATGCAGGAGATGCAGGTTCAACTCCTGGGTTGAAAAGATCCTCTGGAGGAGGAAATGGCAACCCATTCCAGTATTCTTGCCTGGAGAATCCCATGAACAGAGGAGCCTGGTGGGCTACAGTCCATGGGGTCACAAAGAGTCAGACATGACTAAGCAACTAACACTTTCACTTTCATATATATGTATGTGTGTATATGTGTGTGTGTTTAAAAATTGAAAGAGAATCAAAACATAGTAAGGGGCAAAAGAATATAAAAAGTAGGCAGACTAAAAGAAGACACATGTACTATTTAATAGAATTGACTCTGAAATGATGCTGTAAGTTTTGAACAAATTTCAAATTATTGGTACCAGACACAGACCCTATTTTCTTACTACAATGCAATTAAGTTAGAATAACAAAGACACACATAGTTGGAAATGTAAACACACACTTCTAACTAACTTACAGTAATAGCAGAAATTATAATATACTTAAAATTAAATCACACTTTTAAAAAACTACATATCAAAACTAACAGTATAAAGCATCAATTTTTAACTTTAAGATTATATATTTGAAAAAAGGTTAAAATTAGTAAACAAGAGCTGCCAGGCTTCTTTGTCCATGGAATTCTCCAGGCAAAAATACTAGAATGTGTAGCCATCCCCTTCTTCAGGGGATCTTCTTGACCCAGAGATCGAACCTGGGTCTCCTGCATTGCAGGGAGATTCTTTCCCATCTGAGCCACCAGGGAAGCCCCAAAATAACTTTTAAAGAATATTGAAAAAGAAAGTCAGATCAGGGCACTTGAATAAAGCAGACACCTAAACTTATTCTAAAGCCCCTGTAATTAAAGAATTGGTATGAGGGTACACAAACCAGGAACAGAATAAAGGGCCCAAAAGGAGGCCTACACTGGGATGACAAGGCAGAGACAATTCATGCTCATTAAATACGTACACGCTCCCCAGTTTTACGACCTCCCTTGTGGTATGGCGGGGCCAACTAACTAGCTCTGGACAAGTAGCTGTGAGCACAACTGACCTGTTGAAGAGTGCAGGTTTTTTAGCTTAAGTCCTTTATACGATTATCATTATTCCGTTATAAACTTCAAGTAGTTTGTAATTTAAAAATGAAAACTAATCAGTGTCCCTCTCTTGTCTTCTTGCTCTTGTGCTCAGTTGCTAAGTCATGTCTGACTCTGGGCAGCCCCATGGACAGTAGCCTTCCAGGCTCCTCTGTCCATAGGATTTTCTTGCTTTCAAAGAAAAAGAAAACTATGTTGTAGTGAAACATCATCAGATAAAACAGAATTTATAAAAAAGTGGAATTTTTCTCCCTAATGGAGAAGTTGGCTTCCTTTCCTTTAATCTTTTTTTTTTATATTTATTTATTTGGCTGTGTCGGGGCTTAGTTATGTCATGTAGGATCTTTGTTTTGGCCCAAGGACTCTCCAGCTGTGGCTCCTGGGTTCAGTTGCTCCAAGGCATGAAGGATCTTATTTTCCTGACCAGGGCTCAAACCCCATCCCAACCATTGCAAGGTGGATTCTTAACCATTGGACCACAAGGAAATTTCCTCTTCCATTATCATCACTGTAACCTCTTTATATAACAGAAGTCAGGTTGGGTGTTTTTCCCCCATGATCACTATAAAAAATGACATCATCACTACCACTGTGCAAGAATCATACATAGGTGACTATCAGAAAAAGTACTTGGTTCATGAGGCAGCAATACGAAGGGGTACTGCAGTGGAGGGAGAGTGTAAAGTTCAAAGATTAAATTCTTGAGAAAATTCGAAGTGGAAAATTCTTTAAGTTTTGACATATATATATATAAGCCTGTAAGACCATCACCACAATCAAGAAAATGAATATATACATCACCTCTAAGATTTTTCCACACCCTTTTGTAATTCATCCCCCCATTGTTCATGCATATGGACCTTTATTTTTAACATTCTATTCTATTCCACTAACCTATTTGTGTATGTGTTCAGTTCAGTTGCTCAGTCGTGTCTGACTCTCTGTGACCCCATGGACTGCAGCACACCAGGCCTCCCTGTCCATCACCAACTCCTGGAGTTTACTCAAACTCATGTCCATTGATGCCATCCAGCCATCTCATCCTCTGTCGTCCCCTTCTCCTCCTGCCCTCAGTCTTTCCCAGCATCAGGGTCTTTTCAAATGAGTCGGTTCTTCACATCAGGTGGCCAAAGTATTGGAGTTTCAGCTTCAGCATCAGTCCTTCCAATGAATATTCAGGACTGATTTCCTTTAGGATGGACCGGTTGGATCTCCTTGCTGTCCAAGGGACTCTCAAGAGTCTTTTTCAACACCACAGTTCAAAAGCATCAATTTTTCGGCGCTCAGCTTTCTTTATGGTCCAACTCTCACATTCATACATGACTCCTGGAAAAACCACAGCTTTGACTAGAAGGACTTTTGTTGGCAAAGTAATGTCTCTGCTTTTTAATATGCTGTCTAGGTTGGTCATAACTTTTCTTCCAAGGAACAAGAATCTTTCAATTTCATGGCTGCAGTCACCATCTGCAGTGATTTTGGAGCCCCCCAAAATAAAGTCTCTCACTGTTTCCATTGTTTCCCCATCTATTTTCCATGAAGTGATGGGACCAGATGCCATGATCTTAGTTTTCTGAACTAAGGCTGTATATTGTCACCCTGCTTATTTAACTTATATGCAGAGTACATCATGAGAAATGCTGGACTGGATGAAGCACAAGCTGGAATCAAGATTGCCGGGAGAAATATCAATAACCTCAGATATGCAGATGACACCATCTCATGGCAGAAACCGAAGAAGAACTAAAGAGCCTCTTGATGAAAGTATATGTGTCAGTGTGTATGCTACTGTGTGTGAATCAGAGAACTGTCTGTTGTCACTTCACAAGATAAAATATTTATCCTAGGAAATAGACTTCTACATAGCTCCACTGCTGGGCTTGTAGATTAATTTTTTAGGAAATCAATCAAGTACAAAAGTGTCATCTTTATCATTCTAAGCATAAATGTAGCATCCCCTCACACACAGACACAACAACCCATATTCATGGGCCAAGTCATATATTCTCAGCTCTGACATGGAAGTAGCAACTCACTCCAGTATTCTGGTCTGGAAAATCCCATGGACAGAGGAACTTGGTGGGCTACAGTCCAGGGGTTGAAAAGAATCAGACATGATTGAGAGTGTCTGATCACACATACTGAAATAGTAATGCACACTGTCATTTCCTGAATTCAATATCTGGCAACACAGAACTTTCTCTTTTTCACTTTTTGAAAAATTGTCCTATTTTTTGCATTAAAGGAAGGTTGATGTACAGTGTTGTATTGGTTTCAGGTATACAGCAAAGCGTTCAATTAGTAATATATACATATATAGTTTTGTTGTTGTTCAGCCACTAAGTTGTGTCTGACTCTTTGTGACCCCTTGGACCGCAGCCCATCAGGCTCCCCTGTCTTTTCATTATGTCCTGGGGTTTGTTCAGATTCATGTCCATTGAGTCGGTGATGCTACCTAACCATCCTAACCTAACCTACCTATGTGCTGTTCTCAGGTACTCAACTGTGTTTGACTCTTTGCGACCCCATGGACTGTCGCCCGCCAGGCTCCTCTGTCCATGGGATTCTCCAGGCAAGAATACTGGAGTGGGTAGCCATTCGCTTCTCCAGGGGATCTTCCCAACCCAGGGATCGAACTCACGTCTTCCGCATTGCAGGCAGATTCTTTACCATCTGAGCCACCAGGGAAGCTTCTCATCCTCTGTCGCTCCCTAACGTATTCTTTTTCAGATTCTTTTCCAGTATAGGTCATCACAAAATACAAGTAGTTTTCTGTGCTATGCACTAGGTCCTTGTTGGTCATCAGAATTTTCTAAAATTTTGGTAGCAATCAGTTAATAGCTTTTTCGAAGTAACTGAGTGGCAAACTTGGAGTATATCAATTGCTTTACACAGAACACACATGAATCTCGTACAAGACCATGTATTAGGTGTCTGGTTCGTTAATTTTGTTCAGTTTTCATTTTGTTGCACAAGACCTTTACAGAGTTTTGTGCTTCCTCAACAAAGGAAGTTAGATTGGTGGTATTTTCTTTTCTGTCTTGAAATGATGGCTCTTTTTCATTTTCACTTGGTCCTCGCACCGCTTCCCCTCCCTCAGCACCTTTTTTTATAATGGGATATAGTTGCTTTACAATGCTATGTTAGTTTCTGCTGTACAACGAAGTAAATCAGCTGTATTTATACATATATCCCCTCCCTCTTGGACTTCCCTCCACCCCTACCCTTCATCCAACCATCTAAGTCACCGCAGAGCACTGAGCTAGGCTCCTATGCCACCTTTAACCACCGCCCATGCTGGGCAGTTTGAATCACAGGACCCTAAATCCAGACAAAGTTTCTACCTCGAATTATAATTACAAAGAAGTCCATCACACCAAATATTACTTTCTCATCAACCACTTAGTAAAAATAGGTGGAAACCAATTAATACCCAGTCTCTTATTTCAAAACCTCTCTCCATCTAAAATGCTGTCCTTCTAGGCAACATCTATTTGGAGCTTTGGTTTAAGGATCTAGTTTTCTTCTTTTCTGAACTCGGTTTCCTTTTCTAAGCATGTCTTAGCAAAAGTTTACCCTTTTGACAAGATACTGTTTGCCTGCAAAAAATCATAGTCTTGGAACTGGGGAGGTGAAAACCATCTTGCCTTGGACCCTCCACTCTCAGCACCCGACCCTTCCATCCTTTACTTGGACTTCAGTTTGGTCTTCTCCCCTCTCATCCACCCTGATACACAGATAAGCCCCACATCTGATGAACAAGAGCTCTGCTTCTAGAGGAACTAGCATTACAAACATGCTTCCCTGCACTCTGTTCTCTGAGTTCATATGTTGTGTCCAAAGTAGAATTTCCAGTGTTATTTTTGGCATGGGCCACAGTGTTATTTATCTCATGAATGAGGAAATGAATAAGGAAGACCAAAAACAAAAAAAACAAAAAACTGGTTTGAGGAACCCTGAGAAACATGGGTTTATATAACCAGCTGGGAAATGGAGATCAAGTTAAGACTAGCAAGAACTGCTTCTTCTGGGGAAGATGTACAAGACAAAACACAAGCTAGGTCTCGCCGTGACTGCTGGATAAATAGGAATAAATAAAAGCTTACTTTTAAAAAACATCAGAGACCTGTGAAACCAATAAGGAGCAGGAAGACATTTTTTAGAGAAGAGAGAACAATTACATCACGAACTTATAATCATCAGCTATTTTTTTCTCTGATCTTTAACAATCCTAAGAAGCCGAGAACAGAGAACAGAGCTTGGCTCAAATGTAGGATGTGGCTGAAAAGAAAGAAACCAGCAAAGTTTTTCATAGTCACGTGAGACAACTCTGACAGCTTAGGAACTCAAGGGCTCTCAAATGCGTGAAAGTGAAAGTCCCCTCAGTCGTGTCCAACTCTTTGCGACCCCATAACTGTACATACAGACCATGGAATTCTCCAGGCCAGAATACTGGAGTGGGTAACCATTCCCTTCTCCAAGGGATCTTCCCAACTCAGGGATCGAACCCAGGTCTCCCACATTGCAGGCGGATTCTTTACCAGCTGAGCCACCAGGGAAGCCCATACATATGACAGGTTGCAAAATAAGACATTTGCTGAGGCCTGGGTAGGGTGGGTAGCTGGTGAAGAAGGCTGAAAAGATTTTCAAATGCAGAAAGAGATCTCCTGAAGTCTTGAAGCAATCACAAGTCAAAACATCCCCGGCAGACGGGGCCTGTCTCATGCCCATAAACTTTTCTTCCCCTCAAGATCAGATTTTTCATCGCTGGGGATTGGACACTGGAGAGCAGGGTTGTGAGTCTCTGGGGGGCATGCCTGGATCTCTCACAATTTTTCAGAACAAGAGAAACAAGAGATTAACAAGGAT
The DNA here is from genome assembly GCF_019320065.1 of Cervus canadensis. NCBI lineage: Eukaryota > Metazoa > Chordata > Mammalia > Artiodactyla > Cervidae > Cervus > Cervus canadensis. The sequence continues at coordinate 6,698,332 of NC_057390.1, read as the reverse complement.
GTCTACAAAAAGCCAAGAAAAGCCTCAGTGATGACACAGGGGCACACCTAGGGTCCAGCTAGCCTTCAAAACTGCCAATCTGATGGGATTGAGTTTAAATATCTCATGTGCCTAAAGAATAACGGGACATGCTTGACACATAATAACATCATCTGAGCCTCTTCTGTACTTTATCTGGCAAAGTAAAAACTTACTGGGATTTCCCTGGTTATCCAGTGGTTAAGAATCTGCCTGTCAATTCAGGGGACATGGGTTCCATCCATGGTCCAGGAAGCTCTCATGTGCCAAGGGGCAGCTAAATGCATGTGCCACAATTAGAGAAATCCTTGCACTGCAACTAGAGGAACCTCCCTGAGCACCATACCCAGAGAAAGCCTACACACTGAAGTGAAGACCCAGTGCAGCCAAAAAAAGTAAAAACTTACTGAGGAGGCAAGAGGAACAATAGTCAAGGGGGGAAAAGCAGTGTTCTTTTCTACAAAAGAATCACTTCAACAATCAAATGGAAAAATTAAAATCAGACCTCGAACCACCACCAGACATCCTATGCAAATATCAATAGTAGGTGAACTGCTGATCTAAGTGTGAACGATAAAACAACAAAGGATTTGAAAGAAAACATAGAAGGAAGTCCTCATGGCTTGGGAGTAGACAAAGCAGAAAATAATTCCAACCAAAAGTGAAGCAATATTGATAAATCAAGACTGTTCATCCAAAAACACCATCAGGAGAGTAAAAATTCAATCCACAGAGTTGAAGAAGAAATTTGCAGTTGACATATCTGACAAAGTATTCTTATCTAAAACATATTTAAAAACACCTGCCGGTCAATAAGAAAAATACAAATGACTCAATAGAAATATGAGGGCTTCCTTGGTGGCTCAGTGGTAAAGAATCCACTTGTCAATTCAGTAGACACAGGTTCCACCCCTGGTCTGGGAAGATCCCAGGTGCTGAGAAGCCTCTGCACCACAACCGCTGAAGCCCACACGCCCTAGAGTCCGTGCTCTGCGACAAGAGACGCGCCCACACGCCCTAGAGTCCGTGCTCCGCGACAAGAGACACCACCGCAATGAGACGCCCGCATGCAGCAACCAGAGAGTGGGACCCCGGCTTGACGCAACTAGAGAAAAGCCCACACAGCACCAAATATGGGCACAGACAAAAATAAATAATTTTTTAAAAATAGAAACATGAACAAAAGCCTGAAGAGATATTTACCAAAAGAGAATATTCAAATAGATTTTTTTTTTAATGCTCAACTTTATTAGCCATCAGGGAAACTCAGTTTAAGTCAAAATGAGATACCAGGACACACCTACCGAAATGATGAAAAAGAAAGAAAGTACCAGAATGGAGGAAAACAGAGAAAATTACTGTAAAAATCTCAATAAATGGGGTTCTCCAACATTCCTGCAGGGAGTACATATGAGTTAAACAGATTTAAGAAGCTGTGGGGCAATATTTATTATTATCTAGCATCACTGATTCAATGGACATGAACCTGGGCAAACACCAGGAGATAGTGAAGGACAGGGAGGCCTGGCTTGCTGCAGTCCTTGGGGTCACAAAGAGGTGGACACAACTTAGCAAATGAACAACAGCAAAAACCACCCAGAAACATGTACATATCCTCCAACCCAGGAATTTCGTTCCCGGGCTTACAACCAACAGCAAAGTCCATCAAAAGACAAAATATTCATAGCAGTTCTATATGTAACAGCCAAAAACTAGAAACTACCTGTGTCCACCTGCAGTATACAGGATAAATAAATTATAGCATATTTCCAAAACTTGATTTTGTTAAGACTCATTGAGTTGTCAGTGGTAAGTTCATTTTTCTGTAACATCAAAGGGCTGTATTTAATTCAATTGGGCTTCACTTAAATGGCCTTTTCAGCTCAAATTTTTACATGGCCTTTCTCATTTGAGCCTCATGTTACAACAGCTAAATCTTAGTTTTGCCAACAAGGAAACAGATTTAGAGTCTCAAGGAGACTTTGAGCAAGGCCACAGAAATTCAGTCATGTCCAACTCTTTGTGACCCCATGGACTGTAGCCTGCTAGGCTCCTCTGTCCATGGGATTCTCCAGGCAAGAATACTGGAGTGGGTTGCCATTTCCTTCTCCAAGGGATCTTCCTGATCCAGGGATTGAACCTGGGTCTCCTGCATTGCAGGCAGACTCTTTACCGACTGAGCTACAAGGGAAGATAATATACATACACATATCAGAAGGAAGTGGCAACCCACTCCAGTATTCTTGCCTGGAGAATCCCATGGACAGAGGAGCCTGGCAGGCTACAGTCCATGGGGTCGCAAGAGTTGGACACGACATAGTGACTAAACCATCACCACCACCATATATATAAAATTGTATGTAATTAAGATTAATTACATTAATTTAATATACTAATATTTAGCTAAAATATAGGTTCATAGTCTCATTTTTACAAATCATCAGCCTACATTGTAGCTGTCTTTAGATAACTGGTACCTATAGTTAGGGTTAGGAAGATCCCCTGGAGAAGGGAATGACTACCCACTCCCCTATTCTTGGCTGGGAAATCCCATGGACAGAGGAGCCTAGGCAAGTTACAGCCCATGGGGTCACAGAGTCGGATATGACTGAGCGACTAACATGCATAGTTTTTGGTGCTTGAGGAAAGCCTTACAGGAATCTTCAGCAGTGCTGAGATCTACTAAGCTGTTCTCATACTTACCTCAAACACTAGACCAGCGCAGGCTGGGATGGGTAAGCCAATGTCTACAGATGTCAAGATTCTGTCAGGGCTTACTCTTGACCACTCAGACCTTCCAGCTATTTTATAAAGAAAAAAAAGGAACTAGTAGGATGACACATAAGGGGATGATGTCACCCTGTCCAGGTGCTCCCCAGCACTTTGGGGAACACAGCGTCCCTCTGAGGGGAAGGTGGCTCCCCAAAACATTAAAATAAAGATTCTCTGCTAGGTATAGTCAGTACAAGTCAACAGCACCTGATGGGTAGCGAGCTTACATCTATGTGCATTTTCTTTCCGAACACCCACTCAAAGAAAGTGTTTTCGAGAGTGTGGAAACAACTCAGCCTGTGAACCTCACTCTCCTGATGTGTCAGCCAAACTTCGTGGAGTCTAGAGCAGGGTGAGCTGTCCCCAGAAGCCAGCTGGCGATTGTCATCCAGGCTGTCACATGCCAGGCCTGCAGAAGCCCACAGTCCCGGGAGCGGGCCCCCACCAGCCTCCTGCTGCTCTGCCAGCACACCTGTGCCGTCACAAAACTGGCCCAGGTCCAAACCCCAACCTCAACCTCAGTTCCTGGGAGGAAGTCAGTCTTCACAGGCAAAGCCCCACTTTCAGCACGCGGCGAGTTTTCAGAAAACACTGACAAGCTCTCACCATCTCTGAGGTACCCGGACGACCTGACAGCCTGGACTCTTAGCTCTCACTTGCACTGACCAGGCAGCTATTCCCCACATCCCCCAGCACTAAGCGTCACTGCAAAGACAGCCCCGTGGATGGCACACTCCTTGAAGGAATTAAAGAGAGAGAAAGAGAGAAGGCATTGCGCAGGTTCATTCTCTGCGTCTGCATCTTTATTCCTGCCCTGCACACAGGCTCATCAGTACCATTAACTAGATTCCATACATACGCGTTAACATACCATATTTGTTTTTACTTTCTAACTTACTACACTCTGTATTATAAATTCTAGGTTCACCCACACCACTACAAATGACTCGATTTTGTTTCTTACTATGGCTGAATAACGTTCCATTATATATGCATATGCGTACCTGAACATGAATTTGAGCAAACTCTGGGAGGCAGTGGAGGACAGAGGAGCCTGGCCGGCTGCAGTCCATGGGGTCGCCGAGAGTCAGACATGAACGAGAAACTGAACAACAGCAGCAACGAAACAAATATACCTCCCACATCTCTATTCATTCATCTGTTGCTGGACGTTTATGTTGCTTCCATGATGCTGCTGTTGCAAATAGGGTGGGCTGAACTGGAAGAGTAACACTGACACGCACACTCACGTGCATACACTAGCTAGTGGGGAGCTGTGCTATGGCATGGGAGCTCAGCTCAGTGCTCTGGGCCGACCTAGAGGGGTGGGAGGGATGCGTGTATACCTACAGCTGATTCATGTTGTAGCACAGCGGAACTGAATACAACACCGTAAAGCAATTACAGTCCAATTTTTTAAATCGATAAATAAAAAATTTTAAAAAGGAAAAGAACTGTACAACTTTACAAGGAAAGCTAGGACTCAGTCCCCGGAGCCTGTTTTTGTCAGAGCAGTTCCAACAGGAAAAAGCAGGAAACCAACACCTCTGTTATCACCTAACTTTAGCTGAGTAAGCAGAATACTCAGGGCGTCATTTCCAAGAAATGGCTTTGACTTTACTCTGGTTCCAAAGTTTTTATATCAAGTAAATAAATGATATCTGGAGAAAGAACATTCTTTGATCCAAAACGTGTGAGCTGCATGACGCATCCTTAGCTTCGGGACAAACAAGACCATTTTTGAGAAGACACGATTAATATCTTCCTCTTTTGTGGGCAAAGTGTACCACATAAAAGAACATTTTCCAGAATGTTTAAATGAGAAGATTAGATTTAAAATGTCATGAAGACATTCAAATGAAAGGATTCAATTTACACATTTAAATAGAAGGGTTAGATTTAAAATGTCGTGAAGGCAATGTACAGGATGGGGAAAGAGACACATAGGCCATCATAAAGCCAAAGAAAAATGGAAGAAAATTTAAAGAAGAAAAGGAAGGAGAAGGGAAAGAAGAAAGTGTGTGAGTGGCTGGCAAGGCAGTGGGGTGTCTGGCCCAAATCTACTGATTCACAGACTCCGGAGGTGGGACCCTAGCGATCTGCCCATCAGTCACTCTGAAGCTGAGTCTGAGAAACACGGAATTGGAGCACCCTGTGACCCTGATCTCAGCTTCTGGAAAGATGGTACTGCATTTTCTCTGTTTGGAAGACACCCCAGTGTCACAGGAAAATGGGCCATTAATAATGAATAGTCAACTTTGTTGTTGTTCAGGTGCTAAGTTGTGTCCAACTCTTTGCGACCCCATGAACTGCAGCACACCAGGCTCCTTTGCCCTTCACCATCTCCCAGAAGTTGCTCAAATTCATGTTCACTGAGTCAGCAATGCCATCTAACCATCTCATCCTCTGCCACCCCCTTCTCCTCCTGCCCTCAATCTTTCCCAACATTAGGGTCTTTACCAATGACTCCCATCAGGTGGCCAAACTATTAGAGCTTCAGCTTCGGTCCTTCCAGTGAATATTCAGGGTTGATTTCCTTTTGAATTGAGTGGTTTGATCTCCTTGCAGTCCAAGGGACTCTCAAGAGTCTTCTCCAGCACCACAATTCAAAAGCATCAATTCTTCAGTGCTCAATCTTCTTTATGGTCCAATTCTCACACTGTACATGTCTACTGGAAAAACCATAGCTTTAACTGTATGGACCTTTGTCAGCAAAGTGATGTCTCTGCTTTATAATGAATAGTCAATAATAAATAGTTAATAATGGGCAGACATATTACTGCCACTGAGATCACCAAGAGAGGAAGGAGCCTCTGGGCCACCCTGACCAGTGAGCCCAGTTCCATGAGCACTTGAGGCCACTGCAACGTCGGGGTTACCACATACATCTAGTTATCCCCTGGCTTCTAACCAGCAGCAACAGGATCTCTGGCTTTCTTCCTGGGCAGGAAACTGGGTTACTCACTGGCAGCTGAGGTGCTTCCCAAACCCCTGACCCAAGAATGGGCAGGAGCTGTTATTTCCTGTCTCTGGGTACAATTAGTCTAACTCAGTCCTCATCTTTATTCTATTATCTCTTGATCATCTGCAGGGAAATGGCTGAAGCCATTGTGGAATGAGACGGATAAATGCTCTGGTGTGTTGCAGGTTCAAAGGTGTTATCTTCAGTTCTTGACAGAGTGCCAGATAGCCCACTGGGTGTGGTTCCAATTTTCCCAGCCTCAGCCAGTTTCGACTAATTCAGCATCTTTCTATGTGACTGTTTCAAACCTCTGCTTTTAGAAATAGGTACTCTCATGTATTCTTAAGAAAGTCAAATGGATGGACCTACAGATTGTCATACTGGGTGAAGTAAGTCAGAGAAGGGGAAATATGGTATGACATCCCTGCGATGTAGAATCTAAAAAGAAATGATACAAATGAACTTACAAAACAGAAAGAGACTCATGGATTTAGAGAAGGAAATTATAGTTGCCTGTATGCATTGCTATATTTAAAATGGGTAACCAACAAGGACCTACTGTATAGCGCATAGAACTCTGCTCAGGGTTACATGGCAACTTGGATGGGACCGGAATTTGGGGAAGAACTTGTCTAGTCCCTAAGTCGCGTCCAGCTCTTTTGTGACTCCATGGATTGCAGTTTGCTAGGCTCCTCTGTCAACAGGACTCTCCAGGCAAGTATACTTGGATGAGTGGCTATTTCCTTCTCCAAGGAATCTTCCTGAACCAGGGATCAAACCCACGTCTCCTGCATTGGCAGGCAGATTCTTGACCACTGAGCCAACCAGGGAAGCCCTGGGTAAGAATGGATACATGTGTATGTATGGCTGAGTCACTTTGCTGTTTACCTGAAACTATCACAGCATTCTAAATCAGCTATATTCCAATAAAAATATTTTTTCTTTAAAAGAAAGCTTTGAGATATAATTCAGTTCAATTCAGTCGCTCAGTCGTGTCCAACTCTTTGCAACCCCATGGACTGCAGCATGCAGGCCTCCCTGTCCATCACCAACTCCTGGAGTTTACTCAAACTCATGTCCATTGAGTCAGTGATGCCATCCAACCATCTCATCCTCTGTCATCCCCTTCTTGTCCCACCTTCAATCTTTCCCAGCATCAGACTCTTTTCAAATGAGTCAGTCCTTCACATCAGGTGGCCAAATTATTGGAGTTTCAGCTTCAGCATCAGTCCTTCTGATGAAATATTCAGGACTGACTTGCTTTAGGATGAACTGGTTGGATCTCCTTGCTGTCCAAGGGACTCTCAAGAGTCTCCCCAACACCACAGTTCAAAAGCATCAATTCTTCAGTGCTCAGTTTTCTTTATGGTCTAACTCTCACATCCATACATGACTACTGGAAAAACCAAAGCTTTGACTAGATGGACTTTTGTCAGCAAATTAATGTCTCTGCTTTTTAATATGCTGTCTAGGTTGGTCCTAACTTTTCTTTCAAGGAGCAAGTGTCTTTTCTTTTTTTTTTTTTTTTTGGTAGTTGTATTCATTTTTTTTTTCATTTATTTTTATTAGTTGGAGGCTAATTACTTTACAATATAGTAGTGCTTATGCCATACATTGACATGAATCATGGATCAGTCACCATCTGCAGTGATTTTGGAGCCCCCAAAATTAAAGTCTGTCACTGTTTGCCCATCTATTTGCCATGAAGTGATGGGACCAGATGTGATGATCTTAGTTTTCTGAATGTTGAGTTTTAAGCCAACTTTTTCACTCTCCTCTTTCACTTTCATCAAGACACTCTTTAGTTCTTCTTCACTTTCTGCCATAAGGGTGGTGTCATCTGCATATCTGAGGTTACTGATATTTCTCCCAGCAATCTTGATTCCTGCTTGTGCTTCCTCCAGCCCAGCGTTTCTCATGATGTACTCTGCATAGAAGTTAAATAAGCAGGGTGATAATATATAGCCTTGATGTACTCCTTTATCTATTTGGAACCAGTCTGTTGTTTCATGTCCAGTTCTAACTGTTGCTTCCTGACCTGCATACAGGTTTCTTAAGAGACAGGTCAGTTGGTCTGATATTCCCATCTCCTTCAGAATTTTCCACAATTTGTTGTGATCCACATAGTCAAAGGCTTTGGCATAATCAATAAAGCAGAAATAGATGTTTTTCTGGAACTCTCTTGCTTTTTGTGATGATCCAATGGATATTGGCAATATGATCTCTGGTTCCTCTGCCTTTTCTAAATCCATCCTGAACATCTGGAAGTTCACGGTTCACATATTATTGAAGCCTGGCTTGGAGAATTTTGAGCTTTACTTTACTAGCACGTGAGATGAGTGCAATTGTGTGGTAGTTTGAACATTCTTTGGCATTGCCTTTCTTTGGGATTGGAAGGAAAACTGACTTTTTCCAGTCCTTTGGCCACTGCTGAGTCTTCCAAATTTGCTGGCATATTGAGTGCAGCACTTTCACAGGATTTGAAATAGCTCAACTGGAATTCCATCACCTCCACTAGCTTTGTTCGTAGTGATGCTTCCTAAGGCCCACTCGACTTCACACTCCAGGATCTGGCTCTAGGTGAGTGATCACACCATCATGATTATCTGGGTCATGAAGATCTTTTTTATATAGTTCTGTGTATTCTTGCCACCTCTTCTTAATATCTTCTGCTTCTGTTAGGTCCATACCATTTCTATCATTTATTGTGCCCATCTTTGCATTAAATGTTCCCTGGTATCTCTAATTTTCTTGAGATCTCTAGTCTCTCCCATCCTATTGTTTTCCTCTATTCCTCTATTTCTTTGCATTGATCACTGAGGAAGGCTTTCTTATCTCTCCTTGCTATTCTTTGGAACTCTGCATTCAGATGGGAATATCTTTCCTTTTCTCCTTTGCCTTTACCTTCTCTTCTTTCCTCAGCTATTCGTAAGGCCTCCTCAGACAGCCATTTTGCCTTTTTGCATTTCTTTTTCTTGGGGATGGTCATGATTCCTATCTCCTGTACAATGTCACAAACCTCTGTCCATAGTTCATCAAGCACTCTGTCTGTCAGATGTAGTCCCTTAAATCTATTTTTCACTTCCACTGTATAGTCATAAGGGATTTGATTTAGGTCATACATGAATGATGTAGTGGTTTTCTCCACGGTCTTCAATTTAAGTCTGAATTTGGCAATAAGGAGTTCATGATCTGAGCCACAGTCAGCTCCTGGTCTTGTTTTTGCTGACTGTATAGACCTTCTCCATCTTTGGCTGCAAAAATATAATCGATCTGATTTCAGTGTTGACCATGTGATGATGTCCATGTGTAGAGTATTTTCTTGTGTTGTTGGAAGAGGGTGTTTGCTATGACCGGTGCATTCTCTTCGCAGAACTCTATTAGCCTTTGCCCTGCTTCATTCCATACTCCAAGGCCAAATTTGCCTGTTACTCCAGGTGTTTCTTGACTTCCTGCTTTTGCACGCCAGTCCCCTATAATAAAAAAGGACGTCTTTTTTGGGTGTTAGTTCTAGAAGGTCTTGTGTGTCTTCATAGAACTGTTCAACTTCAGCTTCTTCAGTGTTACTGGTCAGGGCATAGACTTGGATTACCATGATATTGAATGGTTTGCCTTGGAAACAAACAGAGATCATTCTGTTGTTTTTGAGATTGCATCCAAGTACTACATTTCAGACTCTTTTGTTAACTATGATGGCTACTTCATTTCTTCTAAGGGATTCCTGCCCACAGTAGTAGATATAAAGGTCATCTAAGTTAAATTCAACCATTCCAGTCCATTTTAGTTCACCAATTCCTAGAGTGTTGATGTTCACTCTTGCCATCTCCTGTTTGACCTTCCAATTTGCCTTGATTCTTGGACCTAACACTCCAGGTTCCTATGCAATATTGCTCTTTACAGCATCAGACCTTGCTTCTATCACTAGTCCCATCCACAACTGGGTGTTGTTTTTGCTTTGGCTCCATCTCTTCATTCTTTCTGGAGTTATTTCTCCACTGATCTCCAGGAGCATATTGGGCACCTACTGACCTGGGGAGTTCAACTTTCAGGATCTTATCTTTTTGCCTTTTCACACTGTTCATGGGGTTCTCAAGGCAAGAATACTGAAGTGGTTTGCCATTCCCTTCTCCAGTGGACCACATTTTGTCAGAACTCTCCACCATGACCCATCCTTCTTGGGTGGCCCTACATGGCATGGTTCGTAGTTTCATTGAGTTAGACAAGTCTGTGGTCCATGTGATCAGATTGGTTAGTTTTCTGTGATTGTGGCTTTCAGTCTGTCTGCCCTCTGATGGAGAAGGCTCAGAGGCTTATGGAGGCTTCCTTGTGGGAGAGACTGACTGAGGGGGAAACTGGGTCTTGTTCTGCTGGGCGGGGCCATGCTCAGTAAATCTTTAATCCAATTTTCTGTTGAAGGGCGGGGCCGTGTTCCCTCCCTGTTGTTTACCTGAGGCCAAACCATGGTGGAGGCAGTGAAGATAATGGCGCCCTCCTTCAGAAGGTCCCATCATGCACTGCTGCACTCAGTGCCCCCACCCTGCAGCAGGCCACTGCTGACCCATGCCCCCACCAGAGACTCCTGGACACTCCCAGGCAAGTCTGAGTCAGTCCGTTGTGGGGTCACTGCTCCTTTCTCCTGGGTCCTGGTGCACACAGGTTCTGTTTGTGCCCTCCAAGAGTCTGTTTCCCCAGTCCTGTGTAAGGTCTGGCAGCTCTATGATGGGCTTAATGGCGACCTACTCCAAGAGGGCTTATGCCACACCCAAGTCCGCTGCACCCAGGGTCCCCACCCCTGTGGCAGACCACTGCTGACCCGTACCTCCACATGAAACACTCAAACACAGTTCCATCTCAGTCCTGTGGGGTCTCTGGGTCCTGGTGCACACAAGGTTTGTTTAAGCCCTCTGACCATCTCTGGCGGGTATGGGTTTTGATTCTAAACATGATTTCGCCCCTCCTACCATCTTGCTGGGGCTTCTCCTTTGCTCTTGGACGAGGAGTATCTCCTCACAGTCACTCCAGTGCTGCACAGCTGCCATGAGATATAACTCAGGCACCATCAAATTTTTCCTTTTAAAAATGTACAATTTGGTGAGTTTTAGTGTATGTGTAGAGTTGGCTATCCATCATTGCTAATTTCAGATCATTTTCACCACCCCAAAAAGAAACCTCATGTGCATTAATCATCACACTGCTTCTCTCCTTCCCCTAGCCCTGGCAAATACTAAACTACTTTCTGTTTCTGTGAATTTGCTTATGCAGAAATTCCATGCAATATACAGCCTTTTGTGGCCAACTTCTTCTACTTAGCCAAGGATTTCAAAGTCCATCCATGCCATAGTGTGTGTTGATAGCAGTCCATTCCTGTTCGAGGTCAAACAGTGCTCCATTGTGTGGATAGACCACACCTTGTCTGTCCATGCATCGGTTCATAGATACTGGGCTGCTTCCACTTCTTAGCTATCACGAATAATGTTGCTCGAACACTGGTGTACAGGTTTTTGCGTTGTTCATTTTACTGGGTATATATCTGACAGTGGAATTGCTGAGTAAGATGGTAATTGTAGGCTGAACATTTTGAAGAATGGCCAAACTATTTTGCAAAGTGGCTGCACCATTTTATATTTCTGCTAACAATGATTGAGTTTTCCAATTTCTCCACATCCTCATCAGCATTTATTATTACCTGTGTTTTTTATTTTAGTGATCCCAGAGGATGTGAGGTGATATCTTACTATATTTTGATTTATATTCCCTAATGACTAATAATGTTGAGTATATTTTTATGGGCTTATTGGCCATTTCTATATCTTTCTGGTATTTTCTGGTATTTCTTATAAGGGATATTGGCTTTTATTTTACTTTTCTTATCAAGCCTTTTTCTAGTTTTAGTATCAGGGTAATATTGGCTTCATAGAATGAATTGTCAAGTGTTCCTTTTATGAAAAGTTCATTAAGTGATTGGTATATTAACTATTTTTCTTTCCAGGTGGCACTAGCAGTAAAGAATACACCTGCCAGTGCAGGAGATGTGGGTTTGATCCCTTGGTTGGGAAGATCCCATGGAGAAGGAAATGGCAACCCACTGTAGTATTCTTGCCTGGGAAACCCCATGGACAGAGGAGCCTGGTGGGCTACAGTCCATGAGGTCTCAAAGAGTCAGACCCAGGTGAGCAACCAAGGAAAACATGTGGTCTATTCTGGAAAAAGTTTCATGTGCTGTTGAGAAGAATGTATATTTTGCTGTTGTTTGGTACAGTATTCTGTATGTGTCTATCAGGCCTAATTGCCAATGTAAAATTCACAATGTCTACCATCCAGTCAAAAATAACCAGACAAGCAAAGAAGCAGAGAATGTAACTTATGATAAGAAAAAAAAGAAACAATCAAAACTGACCACAAAACAACACAGATTATAGAATTAAAAACTAAGAACATTAAAAGTTAATATGACTGTAGTACTGCATATGTTTAAGATGATAGAGATCAAACATCTTGAGCAGAGACATAAAATACATTTTTCAGTTCAGTTCAGTTCAGTCGCTCAGTCACGTCCGACTCTTTGTGACCCCATGAATCACAGCACGCCAGGCTTCCCTGTCCATCACCAACTCCCAGAGTCCACCCAAACCCATGTCCATCGAGTCGATGATGCTATCCAACCATCTCATCCTCTATCGTCCACTTTTCCTCCTGCCCTCAATCTTTCCCAGCATCAGGGTCTTTTCTAATGAGTCAGCTCTTCGCATCAGGTGGCCAAAGTATTGGAGTTTCAGCTTCAACATCAGTCCTCCCAATACATTTTTTAAAAGATTCAAATCACACTTAATGAGATTAAAAACTACTGTTTGTTGAGATTTTTTCTAATGGATGTGATTAAGGGCAGATTCAACATTACCAAAAAAAAGACTAGCAAACTGTAAGACACAGCAATAGAAACCATTCAAAATGAAACAGGGACAAAAAGATGGATTAAAATGAGAGCACATACTGTTTTAATCCATCATTCTGATCCATCTTTTTGTCCCTGTTTCATTTTGGATAGCTTTTATTGCTGTGTCTTAAAGTTTACTAATCTTTTCTTTTTAGAAGGAGAGGGTAGGATGAATTGAGAGAGTAGCACTATTATACAGAGTGAAGTAAGTCAGAAAGGAAAACACCAATACAGGATACTAACACATATATATGGAATTTAGAAAGATGGTAACGACAACCCTATATGCGAGACAGCAAAAGAGACACAGATGTAAATAAGTCTTTTGGACTCTGTGGGAGAAGGCGAGGGTGGGATGACTTGAGAGAATAGCACTGAAACATATATATTATCAAGTGTGAAACAGATCGCCAGTCCAGGTTGGATGCATGAGACAAGCGCTCGGGGCTGGTGCACTGGGAAGACCCAGAGGGATGGGATGGGGAGGGATGTGGGAGGGGGGATCAGGATGGGGAACACATGTACACCCATGGCTGATTCGTGTCAATGTATGACCAAAGCCACTACAATATTGTAATTAGCCTCCAATTAAAATAAATAAATTTTTTAAAAAAGAGAGAGTAGAGTGAAACATGTACATTACCATATGTAAAATAGATAGCTAACGGGAAGTTACTGTATAACAGGAAGCTCAACCTGGGGCTCCGTGCCGACCTAGAGGTGGGATTGGGGTGGGGGGAGGTGGGAGGTTCAAGATGGAGGTGACATATGTATACTTTCAGCTGATTCTCACTGGTGTATGGCAGAAGCCAACACAATATTGTAAAGTGATTATCCTCCAATTAAAAATAAATTTCACAAAATGAACAGAGCATTGATGAATTGTGGAACAACTTAAAGCACCAAATACACCTGTAATTGTAGTCCCCATAGTGGGAGGGCAAGGGGAAGAGGTGGTAGGGTGGTGATAGAAAAAATATTTGAAGAAATAATGGCCCCAAGTTTCCCAAATATATGTAAATTCACAGATCAGAACTGCAACAAACCCCTAGCACAAGAAACATGAAAAAGATGAAACCAAGGCATATCATAATTAAATTGCTTAAAATCTGTGATAAAGTGTAAAATTCAAAAGCCAGTAGAGAACAGAGAAACAAATATAAGGGTGTCAAATTTCAGAGACAACGCAAAGTAAAAGACATTAGATCAATATCTTTAAAGTACTAAAAGAAATAACTGTCAACCTAAAATTCTTTACTCAGCAAAGATATCTTTCAAAAATGAAGAAGAAATGGTTGTTTTCAGACATAAAGGAACTGAAAGAATTCATTCCCAGCTGACCTACAGAATATGAAATGTTAAAAGAAGTGCCCCAGGCAAAAGGAAAATTATGCCACATAAAATCCTGAAACTACACAAAGGACTGCAAAGCAGAAGAAATGGCAACTTCATGCATATTTACCCAAGATTGCTTTTTATTATTTAAATCTCTTTAAAAGATAATTGCTTGAAGCCAAAATAATAACAATATATTGTGAGGCTTATAACAAGTAGGGGGAAAAAACGTGTGACACTAACATTAATTGAACAAAGGTCGGCGGGTATAGAAATGAAAGTGTTATAAGGTTCTTATACAATCCATGAAGTAGTTTAACGTCAGTGACATTTGATCCTTGAAGAGGAGGAGTTTGAACTGCTCGGGTCCACTGTACATGGATCTTTATTTCTGGGCTGCATCTGGTTTTAGTTGTGACATGTGGGCTTTTTGCTGGAGCTCATGGACTCTAGTTGTGGAGCATGGGCTTAGCTACCCCATGGTATGTGGGATCTTAGTTCCCCAACCAGGCGCTGAATGCATCCCTTCCATTGCAAGGAAGATTCTTAACCACTGGACCACCAGGGAAGTCCCCTACATGGATCTTTTTTTTTAATAAGCATAGTCATCCCTCAGTGTAGGTGGAGTCTGGCTCTAGGACCCAGTCGTGGACCACGGATATTCATCCCATAGTCAGCTCTCCATATCGAGGGTTCAGTATCCATGGATTCAACCAACTGCAGACCAGGTAGTATTTACTGAAAAACTTCCGTGTGTTTAGTGGACTGGCACAGTGCAAACTCACATTGTTCAAGAGTTGATTGTACATACAATACTATACAATCGGCAGTTGGTTGGGTCCACAGATAAGTGACCACGGATACGTGGGGCTGACTTTGGGTCTTGGCCATCCTTGAATTTTGGCATCCACTGCGGGTCCTAGGACAAATCCCCCATGGATATGAGAGACAACTGTGGATCATACTGAATTTTGAACATACTGGATAAATCCCTTCATGGCACAGATCATGGCTGATGTGGTTGGGAACCTCTGTCCTACATGGTCCATAGTGCCCATAGATCGATCTTCTGAAAGTCAATGGTGCCACCCTTTGCTGCTCGAAATGTAAATAAATTACTCCAGGTAGGCTCCTCCAGTAACATTTTTAAGTTAAAGTCTCGGGCATCCCTGCTGGCTCAGTGGTAAAGAATCCGCCTATCAATGCAGGAGACACAGGTTTGATCCCTGATTCAGGAAGATTGCACATGCCTTGGATAAACTAAGCCCATGTACCACAACT
This sequence comes from Cervus canadensis, assembly GCF_019320065.1. Classification (NCBI taxonomy): domain Eukaryota; kingdom Metazoa; phylum Chordata; class Mammalia; order Artiodactyla; family Cervidae; genus Cervus; species Cervus canadensis. The sequence goes on along the minus strand of NC_057390.1, from coordinate 6,683,030 downwards.
ATTGAACCTGTGCTCTAGAGCCTGGGAGCTGAAACTACTGAGCTCTTCAGCTGCAACTACTGAAGCCCACGCGCCCTAGAGCCTGTGCGTGGCACCTCATGCCAGTACTCCTGCCTGGAGAAACCCATACCGAGGAGCCTGAAGGGCTACAGTCCATGGGGTCACAAAGAGTTGGACAGGACCAAAGTGACAGCACACACACATGTGTTCATTCCTGTTTTACAGAATCTTCTCATTAATTTCCATCTCATCCTCTATTAAAGGAACTTTACAGTCTCTGAGTCTGTTGGCATCTTTCCTATAGTTATGACAACTGCATGTACTGAGTCCTAAGAGGGTTCAGGTCAAAAACTCCAGACCCTATTGGCTAAATTCATTTGGAAAGACGGGAAAACTGCAGGTAAATGGGGGGGGGGGGGTGGGTATGCCCACATGTCTGGTTGACGGCCAAGCCCCTCCTTGGCATAGAAACACAAAGGTTTGTAACAGGAAAAGAAAGAACTGCTTCATTAGAAAACGCCCACTTATTCTCATCCCTTTGGTTCCAAAGCAGTTTGGCATGCCGGATGGAAAAGAAGTTACAAACACAAACAACTGAAGGACAGTCCCCTGGCTGTTCCTACTGGCTGCAGCCAAACAGAGAAGAGCCCTGAGGCTTCCCACAACCTGAACAGAACCCAGCTGAACAGGGAAGCTGAGGATGAGATTGGAGTCAGACACCTAGAAGGAACACACTGGGGATACTGGTCCCCAGCCCAAGGTACCCTTACAGCCCCCAGCACACTGGGTGTCAGCAGCTTCCAGGCAGGCTCGGGAGGACTGCAAGGTTCAGGGTGTTTGTGGGGCTGGGGGCAGAGAGGAACAGCAAGGGATCAACTCACACTGAGCTACTGACCTCCCACAAGCCAGGAGCACCAGACCATCAGGACAAGGGGAAAAAAGGATGAGATATGAAAAGAGAGGGGAGGACAAGAACCAAGTTTATAAACAAGGACAACAAACCCTGACTTTTCCTTCCTTAGCAACCTTCTCAAGGAACACATTGTGAAAGTGTTCGCTGAAAATGTTGCTGAGAGGGAAAGGGAGGCAAATTAAAGTGTTCAGCAGTGAGTTATCCTTGTTTAATGTATGTTTTACATTCTCCTTTTTACAGGCAGCTATGACCCTAGAGTGCTGTGATTTCTGCAAGCCAGTTACATGTGCTATATGTATGCTTATGTTTTTTAATGGTGCCCTGAAGTCAAGGAGTTAGAAACTATCTATCTATATCTATACACACACGTACACACAAAAAATACATCAGATGATGAGTTCTCTACAAGTAGAAATCTTGTCTCCTTGACAGACTTGTTGCTGAGGGGGAAGGGAGCCAGAGAGAGATGGATTGGGATTAGCAGATGAGTTAGGGATTAGCAGATGCAAACATATATAGGGTGGATAAACAACAGGGTCCTTCTGTACACAACAGGGAATTATATTCAATATCCTGTAATAAATGATAATAGAAAAGAATATGAACAAGAATCTGTTTATATGTATAACTGGATCACTTTGCTGTAGAGCAGAAATTAACACAAAATGGTAAATCAGCTATACATCAATAGAATAATTTTTTTATTCTTTATTGTGGGGTTGTCTTGTGACCCCCTACACTAGAATCCAATAGCATCTCATCTGCAAATTAGTAGGATACTTTTTTAAATTTTTCACTGAAGTAGATTTGATTTACAATGTCGTGTTTCAATAAAAGAAATTATAAAAATAAGAGAAATCTAGTCTCCTTGGCAGAGAAGGCAATAGCACCCCACTCCAGTACTCTTGCCTGGAAAATCCCATGGACGGAGGAGCCTGGTGGGCTGCGGTCCATGGGGTCACTAAGAGTCAGACACGACTGAGCAGCTTCACTTTCACTTTTCACTTTCATGCATTGGAGAAGGAAATGGCAACCCACTCCAGTGTTCTTGCCTGGAGAATCCCAGGGACGGGGGAGCCTGATGGGCTGCCGTCTATGGGGTCTCAGAGAGTCGGACACGACTGAAGTGACTTAGCAGCAGCAGCAGCAGTCTTCTTGGAATGAAGAATTTATGCTTTCTTTTCAAGCTTATGGTGCTCACCTCTGCATTTTTGCAGCGTTAAAATTTTCATCTCCCTTTATCAGTATGTTTTCAACATTTGTTATAATTCTGTGCACCACTGTATCCACCCCCCATGAGCTCACAGGTTGCTGAGGGTAGGACGCCTGTACCAAGAACCTCTCAGCGCCAACCCGCCTAGAGCAGAGCCAGTGTCATGACTTGCCCATCGTACTTATTTGTTGAACGGATACATATTTGCTTGTGTAAATGATCAACAGAGAAGATTCAGTAAGGAAGCTGCTGCTTGGATTGGACGGGGTCAAGATTTGAAGCTGTCAGCTGACAGTGTCATTACCGGTCACCCAGTCAAACTCCCACCATCACCACCATGTTTTACTTGCAAGTCCTGGGGAGGTTGGGACATCATGCAAGGTCACATGACTGGTTAAGGTGAGTGCAAGTTAATCCAGGTTGATCACTGACTTTGCCAAGGTCCAAATAAAAAAGAAGTAAAAAAAATGTATGAAGGGACAATCGGAGGGAACTTCTGTGAGTTGCCAACTTGAACTGTGGGAGACCAAAAGAGAGAGAGTGAATTGACCGGCCCGAACACACTGCCGGCCGTTCGCAGAACAAAGAGACCGAGAGGGTCCAGAGAGGAGCT